>NC_086445.1:545422715-546103622 GCF_028390025.1 Pseudophryne corroboree
TGTATAGATTTATCTGCCAAATTAGGGCCCCCCCTCTCTTTGTTTTACCCTGTTTCTGTAGTGCAGGACTGCAGGGGAGAGTCAGGGAGCTTCCCTCCAACGGAGCTGTGAGGAAAAATGGCGCCAGTGTGCTGAGGCGATAGGCTCCGCCCCCTTCTCGGCAGCCGTTCTCCCGCTTTTTTATGGAAAAACAGGCATGAGTTAAATGCATCCATATAGCCCAGGAGCTATATGTGATGCATTTTTTGCCCCCCTAAGGTGTTTATATTGCGTCTCAGGGCGCCCCCACCCAGCGCCCTGCACCCTCAGTGACCGGAGTGTGAAGTGTGCTGAGAGCAATGGCGCACAGCTGCGGTGCTGTGCGCTACCTTATTGAAGACAGGACGTCTTCTGCCGCCGATTTTTCCGGACCTCTTCTGCTCTTCTGGCTCTGTAAGGGGGACGGCGGCGCGGCTCTGGGACCCATCCATGGCTGGGCCTGTGATCGTCCCTCTGGAGCTAATGTCCAGTAGCCTAAGAAGCCCAATCCACTCTGCACGCAGGTGAGTTCGCTTCTTCTCCCCTTAGTCCCTCGATGCAGTGAGCCTGTTGCCAGCAGGTCTCACTGAAAATAAAAAACCTAAAACTAAACTTTTTTCTAAGCAGCTCAGGAGAGCCACCTAGACTGCACCCTTCTCGTTCGGGCACAAAAATCTAACTGAGGCTTGGAGGAGGGTCATAGGGGGAGGAGCCAGTGCACACCAGGTAGTCTTAAAGCTTTTACTTTTGTGCCCAGTCTCCTGCGGAGCCGCTATTCCCCATGGTCCTTTCGGAGTCCCCAGCATCCACTAGGACGTCAGAGAAAAGGATTTACCGGTAGGTATCAAAATCCTGTTTTTGCTCTTTTTATTTTGATACATGCTGATCTATTCACAGAGTATATTCTATGTGCCGAGGTCCTTGCATGACTTATACCCACAATGTAGCATTTGCAGTGCGTCCAACATGGCTGCCTCACGCTCATGGATAGGATGAAAAACACATTGATCTGACTGATACGTTGGGACACTATCCTTAGCAACTACAACCCCACATTGTGTAATCTTTTCTAGGCATGACCTATTCCACCCAGGGTAATCCTATGTAGTGCACACAACACGACTGCCGCACCTAGTACCTTTTTGTGGGTGGAATATACAACCCATGGAAGTTATTACCCAAAATGAGCGCTCCAGCAGTGCATTACACCTATTGGGTTCTATTGGTTCCTTTTATTGTTTGTGTGTTTATTTTCTACTTGCTGTAATGCTAGATCCTTTGTACCATATGCCATGTCCTTGACCCCTGTAAAGCACTTTGAGCCCTATGGGAGTAAGAGCACTACATAAATGACTGCATGGTTCACAAACAATTGAGTTTCGCCAATTTTCTCCCCCTCCCTATACAGCAGGCAGCCTGATAACCCATTCTGCCACAGACTGGAGATCAGTTGGGGAAATTAAACATGTTAAAAACACCAGATTTGGCAACCCTGTCCTTCATGCTATAGACTGTTTCAGTGGGCGCTACATCTTGCCCGTTTTAAATCAATAAAATGCATCCTGCCCTCTACTGTCCCCACTCGAAGGTCGCAGTGTCCCACAGGTGGGAAAAGTTGTGGTTCACAATCACTACCGGTGAATAGATGCCATGCATACAGCATCTATCCAGTGAGGGGGAAGGCTTTGGGCAACCCAACATATCTGTAGTTACTCTCAGCATCCAAGAAACATGAAGATTGGGTCACCCCCCCCCCCCCCCCTCCCCCCCCCTTTTCAAGCACATGCAAAAGCATCCAATTTAGTGTAGCAATGTTTGTTGGCCTCATGTCAACTTTAGAGAACTCCTGATATTAGAATATTTACTAGAACTATTTTTTCCACTTGACTTTGAAAGACTTCATATGCTGTTCTTTCCAGTGAACCTCTGTAAATCCATCTCCTGTATTTTTCTGGAAACATCTGTGTTTATGTTTTAAATATACATCTCCTGTATGTTTAGGTTTTAAAATACCCCACCCACGAGGAGAACCAGAAGGATTAGAACTTCAAGACCGCACTGCTTCTACCCTGCTAGATAACAAATACAATATCAAGGTAGTAAACCAAACAGATCTACAAATTTTGAATAAACAAAAACACTGTTAAAAGGACAGCAAACACTCTATTGGGGGGGTTAAAGATTAATTTTATTTTTGATTCACATTAAGCGTGTTAAAACACGTTAGACTTCATAAAATTTATTTAAGCCAATCCATTTTGGACATTTTTTCTGTGACTTTATTATGGAGAGTTGGGAACTATCAGAAAATACCAATTGAAATTTTTTTTTTTTTTAACTCCATAATTCTCAGATCTGTAGCCATTAAGTGCTGCTGACACATTCTTTGTGTATAAATAGATGGATTTACATACATATCACATTGTGAACAGTTTCATACAGTTTAACAAATGAATACAGCACAGCAGTATTCAAGAAATGCTTGCCAAAAGAAATACTTCAAGAAAAAAAATATATGTATCAGTACATTGTCAGAACAATTTTAAATGGAAATGATCACCCGATTACACTGCAAATGGTACAAAACAACCATAAATATGCCCTTCACATGTAAGCATGATTTCCTTAACATGTACTATGGCGAGGGATCTACCTTAAGTGTGCCACACTAGTTTTGTCACATTCAGTTTTCGTGTTCAATTACGGATGCCAAATAGACAGCCGTCTACAGGATTATACATGGTCTGTAGTAAACACTTTAAGGTGAGCATTTTAAAGTGGCAAAAGGAGTGCATCCACAGAAACTCATGGAATGTTCACAAGTGTAGTGCTCCTACACAGCTATGTAGGCACCATGGCTAACTCAAATGTAAAGTGAGGGAACCCTGACGCGAATTAATGCATAGATATTTTTTTAGTGGGCCAAGTTTAACAGAAATCAGCAATCCAAACATTGCAAGTAAAGCTTAGCAACTACTACTTCTCCCATAATGCATTTCCATTTAAAATATTTTATTTTTATCAGATTGTAAAGACCATCTGGAACATGAGCTCATACAGAGGGCTAATAATTATTGGCTTGTTTACACGAGTAATTTTTGGTTGCCTATTTTCTTTAAAAGTTCCCATGTTCAGTATTGCTGCACTTGTGTTATTAATAATGGGTGCAACTTTTAAAATATGTAAAAAACCCACCAGTGAGCTGCCAGTTTGTAATAGAAAGTATTGTAATTCAGCAGCTTTACACTGTGCTGGATGGGGTGTGTGAGCAGGAGGCCCAATCACAAGTCACAATCGCACAGCTCTGTAAGAGGAACCAAAGCACTCCGAAATAACCGGCTGCACAAAGCAGACACCAGGGACTTTGCTTTCACTTCTAGACCCGGGTGAGAGATTATGACATGTAATTAGTCCAAAGGAGGAGGTGTTGCACCTTCGTAACATCTTTTCTTGGGCACTGGTGCAGCTTTAAATGAAAACAAATTATATAATATATAAAATGTCATGATGCACCTTCCATCTCTACTGGGAGCACAGATTATAGACTATACCTGAAGGAAAGCTGTCAAATTACAAAAGCACCTGCAAGCACATTTTGCATTCAGTTTAAACATTGAAAATCTGCATAGAACATTCAAAAAGACGCATGTATACAAGCCAATATACTACTTTCAAACATCTGTAATGTACATTTCACAAGGTATTCTCAGAACACACCTATAATTAAGAGCATAGAGATGTTTTTTTTTTCTTTCAAATAGGTACTACTGCAACCCACTTGTGTAAACAAGTTACAAAAGCCTTTGTAACAAAGATAGTCTTCAGATGATGAATATTCTTAAAGTAACACTTGTGGACATACATGGATTATGACATGGTTTGACAAATGTACAGGACAATTCACAGATCATGATTTACATGAATGAGCGTAGTCACTATTAATGAATTCAAAGTCTTTTGGGAAAGGAGGCTATCCATTTTAGATAAGCAGTGATAGGAATGAGTGTTCAGTCTCTTGAAAACAGGAATCCAAGATGGCAGAGGTAAGGCTGTTGTTGAAAGTACTATAGCAGTCAGTTTGGGCTTGTCATTATTCCACCTACAATATGCATCCATTTGAACATGGATTTGGAATACTGCCATGGAATGAAGGCCTATACAGTGCAATACAGTTCTAATTTATGCCAACTGCACAACATTTCACATACTGTACATACTCCAATTACTATACCAGGTTATATCTATTTACATTTTCACAATTAGACCAAGTAGTGGGAGTACTCGGACTGTAAAAATATCAAAAATACATCTATTTATGCAAAAACAATGTGTTCTCAGATTTCAGCAGCTTTTTTTTCCTCTTCTTTTTTTTTAAGTTTATATATAAAAGCATCATTAAAATGTTTCATTTGCACCAATCCCACTACTGAACCAGTTACAACTGATAACACGAGAACGTGTACATATTTATACTGGCACTTTGTGCAAAGGCTACACCCACACATACATGTATGTGTTTTATTTTAACAAAATAGTCATGTGAAGTCACAGCTTTTGCATGACTACATTCAGCAGTTTTGTACTAAAAAATACTTTGTGCAGGATTTCCTGCATCCATTTACATATGCTACAACTTTTACAAGTATTTACAGAACTCAAAGGTTCCATTGATTACATGCTAGCTTGAAGACAAATAAAAGAGCAGCCGGTTGAAGAGTTGCCATCTCACTCTTATAGTTAAAAAAATAATAATAATACACTGTGCAAAAGCAATGCTACCATACATAGGTGCACTGCCAAAATTGCCAAATTGTAGAGGCAAAATCTTGCATTTTCAATAGCCACGTTATGAAAAATAGCTTTAGAATCAACCACTTTCTTCAGTCATAAGAACTATGGAGCACCCAGTCCCTGATGGAGACATATCTGAGTGCTAGGAATCGGATAGAACTCGAAGGTGGCATAAGGAGAAACCTAAACTGTACAGTAAACTACAGTAAAACTGTCAAGTTAAAGGGAAACCAGCACAATCCTGTGCCAGTATACAATTAATTTTGTTAGAAATGACAAATTGAACATACTACCAATTCAGAAGGGCTATTTAAGTGGTGGCAAAGTAGTCTGCTGAAGGCCACAAGTTCAGCCAATGTAATATTTGGCAGTGCAAACATGCAATTTAATTGGCACACTATTTCAAATATTTCTATACGATAATTAAACCAGTGTGGGGAGGATCAGACTGACACTAATGCATGCCCACCCATCAAGCCTCCACAAAAAAAAAAAAAAAAAAGGGGGGGGGGGGGAAGCTTTTGTGGCATCAAGGAGCAGATTAGTGCTTTGAAGATTTTAACTTCTAATGTGAAAGGATTCAAATATGGGGAAATAGGCAAGACTGCTACTCAAGCTATGTTACAGTAAAGCAAACAAGTTGGCCAAAATAGAAGCTATATATAAAAAAACCATATGTAAAGGCTAGCTGGAAGAAGCTCCTTACTCCAAACCAGCTTTCAATGCCTTCTCCATTTAAACTCAAGTGCAAAGTATTTAACAAACTTAATTTGGGTAGGTGGTGACACCAAAGAAATACAGTGTGATATGCACAATTCATGCTGTGAATAAGTGCTTCCAATGCAGGAGTCTTCACAGAAGTTTCTCCAAACATTAGGACAGTCTAACTCCCGAGTTATTTTAGGTAGAGGAATCCAGTCCCATATTGGTTTATGTGCCTTACTGCATAAAGATTAAAGAAAAAGAAAAAAAAAGTTAGAGTGAGTCTTCAACTTGCAGCTCTTAAATTATCTGTAAATGCTCTGTTAACATGCCCATACTGCTCAGGCCTGGACCTTCAGCAGTGTTTTGAGCTGGAAGGACATCAATTCCTTTTCGGCAGGACTACATGACAGATGTACCCAATGGCTTGGTGGTTTTGGAAGAACACTTGGTAATGGTGGCTCACTGAATTTGGCACCAGCATAATTCTGGTTATCCTGACAGTTGAAGAGGTTGTTGGATCCAGGGAAACCAGAATTCCAGTTCTGGTTTGAGGATCGATTCTTGTTTGCTCTGTTCTGCATGGCCTGCCATGCTAGACCCGATGGACCACGACCTCTGTCTTTAGCATGACAAGTGTTTATCTTCTGATTATTCCGCTCTAATAATTTTTGCCAACTCTGTTTACTGAGACCATGTCTATGCTGCTGAACAGGAATGTTATATCTCTCACCTCCACCCATCTTCAATTTTATGTCACCTTAAACAAAAAGTAGAGAATTTAATATGCAAAGCAAAGATAATCAGTTATTAATAAAAAACAAACTTCTCAAACCCATTCCTACTTTAATGGAGCTGATACGACAATAAACTACACAGGTTCTAAATAACAGATTATGGGGTATATGCAATTAGCCAGTTTTTTAATTCGACACAATTCGACCGTCGAATTCCGGCAAGTGGGTGCCGAAATTTACCATATTCAATAAAAAATGGATTCGACAGTCCCGCTGTCGAAAAATGGCCGATTTGACGGATTTTGATCCGATTTTTAAAAAACCCGGAAAAAAATTGCGTGGGGTCCCCCCTCCAAAGCATAACCAGCCTCGGGCTCTTCGAGATGGTCCTGGTTCTAAAAATCCGGGGGGGGGGGGGGGGGGGGGAAATGACAGGGGATCCCCGTATTTTTAAAACCAGCACCGGGCTCTGCGCCTGGTGCAAAAAAATACGGGGGACAAAAAGCGTAGGGGTCCCCCGTATTTTTTACACCAGCATCGGGCTCCACTAGCTGGACAGATAATGCCACAGCCGGGGGGGTCACTTTTATACAGCGCCCTGCGGCCGTGGCATTAAATACCCAACTAGTCACCCCTGGCCGGGGTACCCTGGGGGAGTGGGGACCCCTTCAATTAAGGCCCCCCCCCCCGTCACCCAAGGGCCAGGGGTGAAGCCCGAGGCTGTCCCTCCCATCCAAGGGCTGCGGATGGGGGGCTGATAGCCTTGATAAATTTTAAAGAATATATTTTTTCCAGTAGTAGTACTAGTAGTACTACTACTACTACTACGACTACTACTACTACTACAAGTTCCAGCAAGCCTCCCCCGCAAGCTGGTACTTGGAGAACCACAAGTACCAGCATGCGGGAGAAAAACGGGCCCGCTGGTACCTGTAGTTCTACTGGGAAAAAAATACCCAAATAAAAACAGGAGACACCGTGAAAGTAAAACTTTATTTCATACATGCCGACGCATACATACTTACCTATGTTGACCCGCTGACTGCCACGCCCCCCTCGTCACTGAAGAATCCGGGGTACCTGTGAAAAAAAATTATACTCGCCTCAATCCAGTGTCCGGATCTTTTAAAATAATCCTCGTACTTAGCAAAAAAAAAAAAAAAAAAAAAAACGAACACCCGAACCAAACGGACTGAAAGGGGTCCCATGTTTACACATGGGACCCCTTTCCCCGAATGCAGAGACCCCCCCGTGACTGCTGTCACAGAAAGGTCTCTTCAGCCAATCAGCAAGCGCAACGTCCTGGCACTCTGCTGATTGGCTATGCGCGTCTGAGCTGTCAGACAGCGCATTGCAAAGCCTCTCCATTATATTCAATGGTGGGAACTTTGCGTCAGCGGTGAGGTCACCCACGGTCAGCGGCTGACCGCGGGTAACCCCACTGCTACCCGCAAAGTTCCCACCATTGAAACTAATGGAGGGAGCTGTGCGATGCGCTGTCTGACAGCAGACGCGCATACAGCCAATCAGGCGAGTGCCACAAAGTAGCGCTTCCTGATTGGCTGAAGGGACCTTCTGTGACAGCAGTCACGTGGGGTCCCGGCATTCGTGGAAAGGGGTCCCATGTGTAAACATGGGACCCCTTTCAGTCCGTTTGGTCCGGGTGTTCGGTTTTTTTTTTGCCAAGTACGTGGATTATAACCTGGACACTGGATCAGGCGAGTATAATTTTATTCACAGGTACACGTGGATTCTACTTGGACAAGTGGACAGAGGTCGGCGTGTGAACATAGGTGAGTATGTGTGTGTCGACATGTGTGTAATAAAGTTTTACCATCACGGTGTGCGTGTCCTGTTTTTATTTGGGTATTTTTTTTTCAGTAGAACTACAGGTACCAGCGGGCCCGTTTTTCTCCCGCATGCTGGTACCTGTGGTTCTCCAAGTACCAGCTTGCGGGGACTTGTTTTCCTACTGGAAAAAACAATATTCTTTCAAATTTCTCAAGGCTATCAGCCCCCCATCCACAGCCTCGGGCTTCACCCCTGGCCCTTGGGTGGCTGGGGGGACGGACCCCTAGATTGAAGGGGTCCCCACTCCCCCAGGGTGACTGGGGCCAGGGTTGACTAGTTGGGTATTTAATGCCACGGCCGCAGGGCGCTGTATAAAAGTGACCCCCAGCTGTGGCATTATCTGTCCAGCTAGTGGAGCCAGATGCTGGTGTAAAAAATACGGGGGACCCCTACGCTTTTTGTCCCCCATATTTTTTGCACCAGGCGTAGAGCCCGGTGCTGGTTTTAAAAATACGGGGGATCCCCTGTCATTTTCCCCCCCGGATTTTTAGAACCAGGACCAGCTCGAAGAGCCCGAGGCTGGTTATGCTTTGGAGGGGGGGGACCCCACGCCATTTTTTTCCCGGGATTTTACCATTCCATTTAAAAATAAAAAAATAATATTTTTAAAAATATATAAATACTTGTGCCTCCAAAATAGACAAACCAATTACCTAATCCCTTCTAATATAAATAGATATGCTATTACCAATAAAAAAAAAAAAAAAAAAAAAACACACCAAAAAATACTAGTGATGAGCGGGTTCGGTTTTACTCGGTTCTCAAAACGGCATCTTATTGGCTCACGGATGTCACGTGTTTTGGATAGCCAATAAGATGCCGTTTTGAGAACCGAGTAAAACCGAACCTCGCTCATCACTAAAAAATACATGTTTTACATTTTTTTTATTAGATTCCCCCACCAAAGTGTGGCGGATTGAAAATGACGAATTTACTGTCTAAAAGCACTGTTGAATTTCCAAACTTCAATTGAATATACTTTTGGCGAATTGCTGCATTTGTACCATTGCAGAAATGTCGAATTTGACAAATGTCAAATTTCAAAAAGTCGAATTTTGAAAGTCCTTTTTTTGACGGAAAGTACTGAATTGCATTGTCGATTTTTTTTTTTTGGCGAAAAAATCCAGTTTTTCGACAATTTCGGGAATTCGACCGCAATTGCATATACCTATTTATGTACTGTCACTGGTTACCATAACTGCAAGTCATCTAACCAAAAAACAAATAGTGTTCTAGTGGTTATGGATCAATGGGTCAACCTGGATAAGGTAGGCAGTCAATAGGTAAACATGGAAAAGGTCAACAAGGGAAAAAGGTAGACAAGTTGTTTCATAATGTTCTTGGTGTTCTTTTGAACATAACCAGGAACCACGTCATAGAAACATAGAATTTGACAGCAGATAAGAACCACTTGGCCCATCTAGTCTGCCCCCTTTTTATTTTATCCTTTAGGCAATCTCAACCCTTTTTTAACCTTAATTCTTTGTAAGGATATTCATATGCCTGTCCCAAGCATGTTTAAATTGCCCTACAGTCTTAGCCTCTACCACCTCTGATGGGAGGCTATTCCACTTATCCACTACCCTTTCTGTGAAGTAATTTTTCCTTAAATTTCCCCTGAACCCCCCCCCCCCTCCAGTCTCAATGTATGCTCTCGAGTTCTAATACTTCTTTTCCTTTGAAGAATGTTTCCCTCCTGAACTTTGTTAAGACCCTTGATATATTTGAAAGTTTCTATCATGTCCCCCCTTTCCCTTCTCTCCTCCAAACTATACATGTTAAGATCTTATAGCCTTTCCGGATAAGTTTTGTGATGTAGGCCATGCACCATTTTAGTTGCCCTCCTTTGTACACTCTAATGTATTTATATCCTTCTGGAGATAGGGTCTCCAGAACTGGACACCGTATTCCAGATGGGGTAGTACCAATGACCTATACAGTGGCATTATCACTTTTTTCCTGCTACTGATTCCTCTCCCTATGCAACCAAGCATCTGACTTGCCTCTCTCATTGCTTTGTTGCATAGCTTTCCTGCCTTCAAGTCACTTGAAATAGTGACTCCTAAATCTCTTTCCTCCTCAGTAGTTTCCATTATAGTACCCTTGATACTATATTTAGCCTTTGGGTTTTTGAGACCCAAGTGCATGATTTTGCATTTTTTAGCATTAAACTGTAGTTGCCACATTCTTGACCATTTCTCAAGCCTACCTAGGTCATTTATCATTTGTTTTACCCCTCCCGGTGTGTCTACCCTGTTGCATATCTTTATATCATCTGCAAAAAGGCATATCTTCCCTTCAATACCATCTGCAATGTCACCAACAAAGATATTAAAGAGAACTGGACAAAGTACAGATCCCTGGGGTACTCCACTGGTAACATTTCCCTCCATAGATTGCACTCCATTGACTACAACTGTCTGTTTCCTATCCTGTAACCAGGTTCTTATCCATTTAACTAATTAATAATCCCCCCTTGATCTATTATTTTCATCACAGAGTCAAAAAAAGTCATTAAGATTTGTTTGGCATGATCTCCCACCAGTAAATCCATGCTGTTTTGGATCCTGCAAGTTGTTTGATTTAAGATATTCCACTACTCTTTCTTTTAATAGTTTTTCCATTACTTTCCCTACTACTGATGTAAGGCTTACTGGTCTGTAGTTACTTGCTTCTTCCTTGCTTCCACTTTTGTGCAGTGGAACTACATTTGCTCTTTTCCAGTCCTCTGGAATAGCACCTGTATTTAGTGACTGGTTAAATAATTCTGTTAACGGTGTAACCAGCACATCTTTAAGCTCTGAGTATCCTTGGGTGTATCCCATTTGGTCCCATTGATTTATCCACTTTTAATTTTGAAAGTTCTGTTAGGACCTTCTCCTCTGTAAATGTATTTTCATCTACCTTATTTTTATGAATGTCCTTGCAACTTAACTGTGGCCCCATCCCTTCTTCTGTAGTAAATACTGAGCAAAAATAATTTAGGTGATCTGCTATTGCCATGTCCCCCTCCACCAAATGCTCACTCTCTGTCTTAAGTCTTATTATTCCTCCATTTGATTTTCTCCTTTCACTTATAAAAAAAGTTTTGCCCCCTTTATCTACTGACTGGGCCATTTTCTCCTCAGCTTCTGCCTTTGCACGTCTGATCACTTTCTTAGCATCCTTCCGTCTGTCCAGATACACCTCTTTGTCGTTATTATTTTGAGTCTGTTTGTATTTCCTAAAAGCCATCTTTTTTGTTTTCACACTAGTTGATACTTCTTTTGTGAACCACACTGGCTTCCTTTTCCTGGTGCTTTTCCTAACCATTTTGATACAAAGGTCTGTTGCACTTAGTATTGCACTTTTCAGTTTTTTCCACCTCTCCTGCACTCCTTCCAAGTTCCTCCAGTCTACCAATGAATCACTTAAACATCTCCCCATTTTTGCAAAGTCAGCATTTCTAAAATCCAACACCTTTGTTTTTGTGTGACAGGAGTTGGATCCGGTCTTTATACTAAACCATACTGCTTGATGATCACTGGATCTCAGGTGCTCACCCACATATATATATATCAGATATCCTATCACCATTTGTAAGTATTAGATCTAATATTGAGTCTTTGCGAGTGGGCTCCCTCACCAATTGCTTGAGAGATGCTCCCTGTAAGGAATGTAGAAATTTGCCACTTGTAGCTGAACTTGCAAAAGACCCCTCCCAATTTACATCAGGTAAATTAAAGTCTCCCATGATTATGACTTCTCCCTTTAAAGCCATTTTAGAGATGTCCAACAATAGGTTCCTGTCCAAATCCTGCCCCTGGCCTGGTGGTCTATAGATCACCCCAATGCGAATAATGTCCTTCTTCCCAGTTTCTATGGTGACCCAAAGGGCCTCAGTTTTGGCTTCAATATTTTGTATTAAAGTAGCATTTATGCTTTTTTTCCCACATACATTGTTACCCCTCCTCCTATTCTTCCTATTCTATCCTTCCTAAATAAATTGTATCCTGGTATAGCTATGTCCCAGTCATGATTCTCATTGCACCAAGACTCTCTAATTGCCACAAAATCCAGGTTATCCCTGGTCATTATCGCAATTAGCTCTGGAATTTTGTCTCCTAAGCTCCTAGCATTTGCAGACATAGCTTTAAGAATTGTGTCTGTGCATTTGTTATTAGTAGCCATGTCCAGAGCGTACAAAATAAATGACAAGTTTAAAGCTGAAATTACCTGTTTGAGGATGTTGCTCAGTATTTGTTTTCTTTTACTAATCAGTAATTCCCTTGCATGGCTGTGGGAAAGGTGCCTAGCTTTGCTACCGCTGTGCTCGGCACAGGTTACTATTCCCTATCGTAGTCCACGTGAATGGTAAAGTATGAAAAGGTTAATAAAAATATTGTAACCAAAAAAAAAAAAAAAAAACTCATGTAGACCTTCCATCCAGATACTGTTCTAGTACTAGTGTTCTAGTCATTTGCAATGTAAGCTATAGGTCCAAAGATCAAAAGAACTGCAGTATGCCTCAGTAAGCACTTAAAGACAAGGGGCAATATTCAAATATTGTTCTGCCGGCAGCCAGTAGATGGAGCCCAAGCGGAGCTATTCAATTGTAGCTCCATTTGGGCACGAATGGCTGCCGGCGTCTGCATGAGAAGTAACCAGTTTGGGCACCCATACGGCCCTTTTTGCAATCAAGCCCAGCATTTCCATGGGTGCGATAACGGGACTCAATTGAATATTGCCCAATCGATCTCCCGCCACTTCATACAGGAGATTGGGTGCGATAATCAATTGAATTCTACCCTATTTAGCTTAGACAAATAAAATGAGAAAGGAAGCAGATTTCTAATTCACAATACAAAACTGTAAAGCAGGTAGCATGATACAATGCTAGCAAGTGTATTTACAGTGGTTCTAATATTTACAATACAGACTTGACAGTGAAAAAAAAATAAAACTGATAATCGTCACTGTTGTACAGACAAAATAAGAATTTACTTACCGATAATTCTATTTCTCATAGTCCGTAGTGGATGCTGGGACTCCGTAAGGACCATGGGGAATAGCGGCTCCGCAGGAGACTGGGCACAAAAGTAAAAGCTTGAACTAGCTGGTGTGCACTGGCTCCTCCCCCTATGACCCTCCTCCAAGCCTCAGTTAGGATACTGTGCCCGGACGAGCGTACATAATAAGGAAGGATATTGAATTCCGGGTAAGACTCATACCAGCCACACCAATCACACCGTACAACCTGTGATCTGAACCCAGTTAACAGTATGATAAACGAAGGAGCCTCTGAAAAGATGGCTCAACAATAATAACCCGAATTTTGTAACAATAACTATATACAAGTATTGCAGACAATCCGCACTTGGGATGGGCGCCCAGCATCCACTACGGACTATGAGAAATAGAATTATCGGTAAGTAAATTCTTATTTTCTCTAACGTCCTAAGTGGATGCTGGGACTCCGTAAGGACCATGGGGATTATACCAAAGCTCCCAAACGGGCGGGAGAGTGCGGATGACTCTGCAGCACCGAATGAGAGAACTCCAGGTCCTCCTCAGCCAGGGTATCAAATTTGTAGAATTTAGCAAACGTGTTTGCCCCTGACCAAGTAGCTGCTCGGCAAAGTTGTAAAGCCGAGACCCCTCGGGCAGCCGCCCAAGATGAGCCCACCTTCCTTGTGGAATGGGCTTTTACAGATTTTGGCTGTGGCAGGCCTGCCACAGAATGCGCAAGCTGAATTGTACTACAAATCCAACGAGCAATCGTCTGCTTAGAAGCAGGAGCACCCAGCTTGTTGGGTGCATACAGGATAAACAGCGAGTCAGATTTCCTGACTCCAGCCGTCCTGGAAATATATATTTTGAGGGCCCTGACTACGTCCAGTAACTTGGAGTCCTCCAAGTCCCTAGTAGCCGCAGGCACCACAATAGGCTGGTTCACGTGAAACGCTGAAACCACCTTTGGGAGAAATTGAGGACGAGTCCTCAATTCTGCCCTATCCGTGTGAAAAATCAGGTAAGGGCTTTTATAAGATAAAGCCGCCAATTCTGAGACACGCCTGGCTGAAGCCAGGGCTAACAGCATTACCACCTTCCATGTGAGATATTTTAATTCCACAGTGGTGAGTGGTTCAAACCAATGTGATTTTAGGAACCCCAAAACCACATTGAGATCCCAAGGTGCCACCGGGGGCACAAAAGGAGGCTGTATATGCAGTACCCCTTTGACAAACGTCTGGACTTCAGGTACTGAAGCCAGTTCTTTTTGGAAGAAAATCGACAGGGCCGAAATTTGAACCTTAATGGACCCTAATTTTAGGCCCATAGACAGTCCTGTTTGCAGGAAATGTAGGAAGCGACCCAGTTGAAATTCCTCTGTAGGGGCCTCTTTGGCCTCACACCACGCAACATATTTTCGCCAAATGCGGTGATAATGTTTTGCGGTTACATCCTTCCTGGCCTTTATCAGGGTAGGGATGACTTCTTCTGGAATGCCTTTTTCCTTCAGGATCCGGCGTTCAACCGCCATGCCGTCAAACGCAGCCGCGGTAAGTCTTGGAACAGACAAGGTCCCTGCTGGAGCAGGTCCTTTCTTAGAGGTAGAGGCCACGGGTCCTCCGTGAGCATCTCTTGAAGTTCCGGGTACCAAGTCCTTCTTGGCCAATCCGGAACCACGAGTATAGTTCTTACTCCTCTCCTTTTTATGATTCTCAGTACTTTTGGTATGAGAGGCAGAGGAGGGAACACATACACTGACTGGTACACCCACGGTGTCACCAGAGCGTCCACCGCTATTGCCTGAGGGTCCCTTGACCTGGCGCAATATCTGTCTAGTTTTTTGTTGAGACGGGACGCCATCATGTCCACCTTTGGTTTTTCCCAACGGTTTACCATCTCTTGGAAGACTTCTGGATGAAGTCCCCACTCCCCCGGGTGAAGGTCGTGTCTGCTGAGGAAGTCCGCTTCCCAGTTGTCCACTCCCGGAATGAACACTGCTGACAGTGCTATCACATGATTCTCCGCCCAGCGAAGAATCCTTGCAGCTTCTGCCATCGCCCTCCTGCTTCTCGTGCCGCCCCGTCTGTTTACGTGGGCGACTGACGTGATGTTGTCCGATTGGATCAATACCGCCTGACCCTGAAGCAGGCGTTTTGCTTGACTTAGGGCATTGTAAATGGCCCTTAATTCCAGAATGTTTATATGAAGAGATGTTTCCATGCTTGACCACAAGCCCTGGAAATTTTGTCCCTGTGTGACTGCTCCCCAGCCTCTCAGGCTGGCATCTGTGGTCACCAGGATCCAATCCTGAATGCCGAATCTGCGGCCCTCTAGTAGATGAGCACTCTGCAGCCACCACAGAAGAGACACCCTTGTCCTTGGCGACAGGGTTATCCGCTGATGCATCTGAAGATGCGATCCGGACCATTTGTCCAGAAGATCCCACTGAAACGTTCTTGCATGGAATCTTCCAAATGGAATCGCTTCGTAAGAAGTCACCATTTTTCCCAGGACCCTCGTGCACTGATGCACTGACACCTGGCCTGGTTTTATGAGATTCCTGACTAGCTCGGATAACTCCCTGGCCTTCTCCTCTGGGAGAAACACCTTTTTCTGGACTGTGTCCAGAATCATTCCTAGGAACAGGAGACGTGTCGTTGGAATCAGCTGCGATTTTGGAATATTTAGGATCCACCCGTGCGGACGTAACACTAACTGAGATAGTGCTACTCCGACTTCTAACTGTTCCCTGGACCTTGCCCTTATCAGGAGATCGTCCAAGTAAGGGATAATTAAAACGCCTTTTCTTCGAAGAAGAATCATCATTTCGGCCATTACCTTGGTAAAGACCCGAGGTGCCGTGGACAACCCAAACGGCAGCGTCTGAAACTGATGACAGTTTTGTACTACAAACCTGAGGTACCCTTGGTGAGAAGGGTAGATTGGGACGTGGAGATAAGCATCTTTGATGTCCAGAGACACCATATAGTCCCCTTCTTCCAGGTTTGCTATCACTGCTCTGAGTGACTCCATCTTGAATTTGAACCTCTTTATGTAAGTGTTCAAGGATTTTAGATTTAAAATTGGTCTCACCGAGCCGTCCGGCTTCGGTACCACAAACAGTGTGGAATAATACCCCTTTCCCTGTTGTAGGAGAGGTACCTTGATTATCACCTGCTGGGAATACAGCTTGTGAATGGCTTCCAAAACTGCCTCCCTGTCGGAGGGAGACTTTGGTAGAGCAGACTTCAGGAACCGGCGAGGGGGAGACGTCTCGAATTCCAGTTTGTACCCCTGTGATACTACCTGCAGAATCCAGGGGTCCACTTGCGAGTGAGCCCACTGCGCGTTGAAATTCTTGAGACGGGCCCCCACCGTGTCCGAGTCCGCTTGTAAAGCCCCAGCGTCATGCTGAAGACTTGGCAGAAGCAGAGGAGGGCTTCTGCTCCTGGGAAGAGGCTGCCTGGTGCAGTCTTTTTCCTCTTCCTCTGCCCCGGGGCAGAAATGAGTGGCCTTTTGCCCGCCTGTACTTATGGGAACGAAAGGACTGAGTTTGAAAAGACGGTGTCTTTTTCTGCTGAGAGGTGACCTGGGGTAAAAAGGTGGACTTTCCGGCCGTTGCCACCAGGTCCGATAGACCGGCCCCAAATAACTCCTCTCCTTTAAACGGCAATACTTCCATATGTCGTTTGGAATCCGCATCCCCTGACCACTGTCGCATCCATAACGCTCTTCTGGCAGAAATGGACATAGCACTCACTCTTGATGCCAGGGTGCAAATATCCCTCTGTGCATCACGCATATATAGTAATGCATCCTTCAAATGCTCTATAGTTAGTAATATACTGTCCCTATCCAGGGTATCAATATTTTCAGTCAGGGAATCCGACCACGCCACTCCAGCACTGCACATCCAGGCTGATGCGATTGCTGGTCGCAGTATAACACCAGTATGTGTGTATATACCCTTCAGGATATTTTCCAGCCTTCTATCCGCTGGGTCTTTGAGGGCGGCCGTATCAGGAGACGGTAACGCTACTTGTTTAGATAAACGTGTGAGCGCTTTATCTACTTTAGGGGGTGTTTCCCAACGCGCCCTAACCTCTGGCGGGAAAGGGTATAGTGCCAATAATTTATTAGAAATTAGCACTTTTTTATCGGGGGAAACACACGCTTTATCACACACCTCATTTAATTCATCTGACTCAGGAAAAGCTACTGGTAGTTTTTTCACTCCCCACATAATACCCTTCTTTGTGGTACTTGTAGTGTCAGAAATGTTCAATGCCTCCTTCATTGCCGTGATCATGTAACGTGTGGCCCTACTGGACATTACGTTTGTCTCCTCACCGTCGACACTGGACTCAGTATCCGTGTCTGGGTCGACCCACTGAGGTAACGGGCGTTTTATCGCCCCTGACGGTGTCTGAGACGCCTGGACAGGCACTAATTGATTTGTCGGCTGTCTCATGTCGTCAACAGTTTTTTGTAAAGTGCTGACATTGTCACGTAGTTCTTTAAATACAACCATCCAGTCAGGTGTCGACTCCCTAGGGGGTGACATCACTAATACAGGCAATTGCTCTGCTTCCACATCATTTTCCTCCTCATACATGTCGACACAATCGTACCGACACCCAGCACACACACAGGGAATGCTCTGATAGAGGACAGGACCCCACTAGCCCTTTGGGGAGACAGAGGGAGAGTTTGCCAGCACACACCAGAGCGCTATATATATATATATATATATATATATATATATATATATATATATATATATATATATATATATATATATATATATATATATATATATATATATATATATATATATAGATAACCTTATATAAGTGTTACTCCCTTTTATAGCTGCTGTTTATAATTTAGCTGCCAATAGTGCCCCCCCTCTCTCGTTTTTACCCTGATTCTGTAGGGACTGCAGGGGAGAGTCAGGGAGCCGTCCTTCCAGCGGAACTGTGAGGGAAAATGGCGCTTGTGTGCTGAGGAGATAGGCTCCGCCCCTTCACGACGGCCTTATCTCCCGCTTTTTTCTGGAAAACTGGCAAGGGTTAAATACATCCATATAGCCCAGGAGCTATATGTGATGTATTTCTTTTGCCATCCTAAGGTATTTCTGTTTTTATTGCGTCTCAGGGCGCTCCCCCCTAGCGCCCTGCACCCTCAGTGACCGGAGTGTGAAGTGTGCTGAGAGCAATGGCGCACAGCTGCAGTGCTGTGCGCTACCTTAGTTGAAGACAGGAACGTCTTCTGCCGCCGATTTCACCGGACCTCTTCGTTCTTCTGGCTCTGTAAGGGGGCCGGCGGCGCGGCTCCGGGACCCATCCAGGCTGAACCTGTGATCGTCCCTCTGGAGCTAATGTCCAGTAGCCTAAGAAACCCAATCCACTCTGCACGCAGGTGAGTTCGTTTCTTCTCCCCTTAGTCCCACGATGCAGTGAGCCTGTTGCCAGCAGGACTCACTGAAAATAAAAAACCTAAAATAAACTTTTACTCTAAGCAGCTCAGGAGAGCCACCTAGCATGCACCCTTCTCGTTCGGGCACAAAAATCTAACTGAGGCTTGGAGGAGGGTCATAGGGGGAGGAGCCAGTGCACACCAGCTAGTTCAAGCTTTTACTTTTGTGCCCAGTCTCCTGCGGAGCCGCTATTCCCCATGGTCCTTACGGAGTCCCAGCATCCACTTAGGACGTTAGAGAAATAAGGAAAACTGTTTTACAAATAGAGATTTTAGCCAAGTCTTAAAGCAACAATTAAAGAATTGTTAGTAAGTACCCCCCTACAAGTCACAAAAATAATTGTTTACCTTTCAGCTGATCCTTCAAACACCTTCACTTCTTTTCCAAATCTCAAGGTTCTCACTGTCCTTTGTGATCCTCTCTTTAGTTTGCAAGATTGTGTTTGCATGAGCCAGTAAAGATCCAAAACCAACATGAATCCCCTGGGCAGCAGGCGGCAGGCGGTGGTGAGGAGGACTGGAGTTTCTGTCTGCACTGCTGATGGAAACACAGCCAAAGGGATACGTGAGGGGAGGAGCAGTGATGTAATATATATATATACACACACACACACACACACACACACACACACACACACACACAGGGAAAGCAGCTACATAAGAGAATGCTTAGGGAAACAAACCCGAAAGCTGTCTATTATAATACTCTCATATTGTAACCAAAATAGAAACAGTCTTAAAGCATATCCAGACTATGCTGGGTGGGAAAACAACCAGAAAGAACATTTTACAGAAACTTGTAGATATCCAACTTAACATCCCTGTGTCTTCATGTTTCTACACAACAGCAGGCTTAGGGATATATTTAGATTTTCTGCAGATTTTGTATGCCAGATTTGAGAGAGCAATAATACGTAATAGAAAGTGAGCCTGATTGTGCATGTACCTGTATTATTGCCCTTTCACATATGGCAGGAAATAAAACATGCAGAAGATGTGGGGTTTGCAAATCCATTACTCAGTAAATATGTTCCTTACAGTAGATTTAATTAAGAAACAGAAAATGTAAGCGCCACATCGGCAATCCTGTGCCCCCATAGACCTACGGGGCTCCCCTGATGACTCGAGTTTAGAACAGGTTTCTCTGCATCAGTGGTGCAAGTATGCGGGTACGCTCGGGTACGGAGTACCCTTAAGAATTTGGCAGTGGGTACGCAGTACCACCTGCCAAACACTTTGCCATTGCCACAAAGCAACAAGACCATGGTGCTTGGCAGCATGACTGCTCCTCCCACTTTGTCAGGGTTACTGGGAGTGTGACAGTGGCTGTATTTTCCTGTTATAATGGAGGCATTACTATATATTGTTATTAAATTGTAGGCATTACTATATATTTCTATTACACAGGAGGCATTACTATATATTTCTGTTATACTGGAAGCATTACTATATATTTTTAGCCTTGCCTCCAGAATCCCCCCAAAAAAGGGGCTGTGTCATGTGGCCATGCCGCTAGTGTCATGTAGCCACTCCCACTAGCAGCATGTGGTCACACCCCATCTCAACACATGACCACGCCCATTTTTCATCACTCAGTACCCATAAGAAAATATTTCTACTTGCACCACTGCTCTGCATGTTAGATTAGGACAAGTGTTCCCATAAACTAATTCCAGTAACAGCCCTTTTATAAACAAGTTCTGGCAATACAAACTCTTATTAAGTGGTGGGGAGAACGTAAATGGAAAAAATAATAATTTATACATACATACATACACTTTTGAAGTATTCAAACACTTTTGTTGTGTTAAGCACTGGACTTGCTACTGAAATCGGAGTTAAAAAAAAAAAAAAAAAAAACACCAATTTGTTTTGTAAAGTTAATAAAATGCAGTGACATGAGTGGGGTAAAGGTGTAACAGACACCAGACTCGGCAAGGCCAGCGCTACCCGGAGCGCAGCCCTATAGCAGGCGAAGTGAACAAAGAAAGACGGGCAGCAGAGGAGACAAACACAACATGGCGCACAGCGAGGCGGGGCCGGGCAACGTACTCTCCCACTTACCGAGACTTCTCTACACACAGCTGGCTCCTCGCCCTTCTCCACTCGGCGGCGACCGGGCAGGTGGTGTTACAGAAGCGGGCACACAGCAGCCACAGTGTCCCCGTTGTCAGAGTGACGATCCCGTGCGTCCGATCTCCCTCACTTCCCGTCTGACTAGGAACACGACCTTCCCCGATCCAAGCATAACATAGAACGTTGTCTCCGCCTAGCCGTGTCGTGGCCAATCAGTGGACGGCTAGCCCCGGGGCAGCCAATGGGAGGCCTTGTTCCGCGAGTGCAGCCTGTTGCAGTGCGGACCAAGACTTCTGCTCGGCGCCGCCTCCTCCCACTGTTTCCATTCTCTGCTCTCTTGTTATTGTAGGTGGGGGAGGGGGGAAAGCCAAACACAGGAGGCGTCATCAGCCCAGCAGCGCCCTGCCCGGGCAGCAGCAGCTGCAGCAGTATCCGGCTGGGGAGAGAGACATAAACACGAGCAGTGTATATAGTTCTGGGATAATGTATTATGTAACCCATTACACAGAGAGGGCGCTATGGGAATATGTACGACGGCGGTACCGCAGCTAGGTGGCGTAAATATCAGTTAAACATAGGAAATAGTAATATGTTGGAATAATGTAACAGGCCGAGTAGGAAAACTAATATAAAAACTTCATAGAAACAGACTGCTGTAATTGTCATTGCTGTACAGCATGCATGGTGTGCTTGCTAATGGCATATGGTAACACATTGCATAGTATTTATTTTGGTTTTCTCAGCAGAAGGACAACCCAGAATCATTGTTCACATTAGTGCACACACTAGAAAATGTGATGTTTTAAGATCAAATAAGAACCATTTTACGGATTAATGTAAAATATATAGCCAGCAGCACCTGGACGGAGCAGCCCAGAGACGTAGGCGACGCCCGCTGCTGGGAACCTCCCTGGATCACCCCCTTCCCTATGCTGGACACAGCAGTCAGCGTCGAGTACACAGGCGGGGAGACATCTGCGCTACCCAGGAGCGGTGCCGCCGTGCCACCTGGTGTTAGTGGCCTGTACAGTGACAGTAGTGGTTATAGCGGCGGCGGCTGTGCCGGGGTGTGGTCACAGGGAGCAGCGACCCTGATGCGATTTATTATTGCTGCCGCTGTGTAGCCAGGAACAGTGCTGCTGAAGATCAGTTGGCGGAAAGCGAGTAGTGGAGCGGAGGGAGGATGTTAAATGTGGAGAGTGGACTGGGTGGATCTGTGTGAGAGTCTATTGGCGTGGGTAAGTGTGGAAGCAGCAACAGCAGGGCTGCCCCATCCCCCAGGCCCTGCACACACTGCCAAATGCTGTCATTGTTTCATCACCCGAGCTGGGTGTAGTCTATGCAGGAGCTGTTCCCCCAGGGGTCACTGTGTAATGGGCCTCTGAGCTATATACTTGTCAGTTTGATGCATATAGCGCCAGCATAATTTGACACTAATGTTGGTCATTTTGGACATTTTATTTTTCACCCCTTCTCATGCTGATGGGGGCTGAACTTGGACTTAAACGGCATCGGGAGTGTCACTATGCATCTCTGAGACCCCCAAAACTATGGATTTTCTCTGACGTCCTAGTGGATGCTGGGAACTCCGAAAGGACCATGGGGAATAGCGGCTCCGCAGGAGACTGGGCACAACTAAAGAAAGCTTTTAGGTCACCTGGTGTGCACTGGCTCCTCCCACTATGACCCTCCTCCAGGCCTCAGTTAGATTTTGTGCCCGGCCGAGGTTGGATGCACACTAGGGGCTCTCCTGAGCTTCTAAAAAGAAAGTATATAATTAGGTTTTTTATTTTACAGTGAGACCTGCTGGCAACAGGCTCACTGCAGCGAGGGACTAAGGGGAGAAGAAGCGAACCTACTTGCTTGCAGCTAGCTTGGGCTTCTTAGGCTACTGGACACCATTAGCTCCAGAGGGATCGACCGCATGGAACTGGCCTTGGTGTTCGGTCCCGGAGCCGCGCCGCCGTCCCCCTTACAGAGCCAGAAGCAAGAAGAGGTCCGGAAAATCGGCGGCAGAAGACATCAGTCTTCACCAAGGTAGCGCACAGCACTGCAGCTGTGCGCCATTGCTCCTCATACACACTTCACACTCCGGTCACTGAGGGTGCAGGGCGCTGGGGGGGGGTGCCCTGAGCAGCAATAAAAACACCTTGGCTGGCAAAAATACCACAATATATAGCCCCAGAGGCTATATATGTGATAATTACCCCTGCCAGAATCCATAAAAAAGCGGGCGAAAAAGGGGCGGAGCTATCTCCTTCAGCACACTGGCGCCATTTCTCCCTCACAGCTCCGCTGGAAGGAAGCTCCCTGGCTCTCCCCTGCAGTCTACACTACAGAAAAGGGTAAAAAAGAGAGGGGGGGGGCACTAAATTTAGGCGCAGTATATATAACAGCAGCTATAGGGGACATAATTCAGTTAGTCCCTGCATTATATAGCGCTCTGGTGTGTGCTGGCATACTCTCACTCTGTCTCCCCAAAGGGCTTTTGTGGGTCCTGTCCTCTGTTAGAGCATTCCCTGTGTGTGTGCGGTTTGTCGGTACGGCTGTGTCGACATGTTTGATGAGGATAATGATGTGGAGGCGGAGCAGATGCCTATAGAAGGGATGTCACCCCCTGCGGGGCAGACACCTGCGTGGATGGACTTATGGAAGGAATTGCGTGCACGTGTCGACTCCTTACACAAAAAATTTGACGACATGCCAAATGCGGGACAGCCGGCTTCTCAGCTCGTGCCTGTCCAGGCGTCTCAAAGGCCATCGGGGGCTCTAAAACGCCCGCTACCTCAGATGGCAGACGCGGATGTCGACACGGATACTGACACCAGTGTCGACGACGATGAGTCTAGTCTAATGTCCACTAAGGCCATTCGTTGCATGATTGAAGCAATGAAAGAGGTGTTACAAATTTCTGATATAAACCCAGGTACCACTAAAAAGGGTATTATGTTTGGGGAGAAAAAACTACCCGTAGTTTTTCCCCCATCAGAAGAATTAAATGAAGTGTGTGAAGAAGCGTGGGCTTTCCCTGATAAAAGATTGGTAATCTCTAAGAATTTACTAATGGCGTTCCCTTTCCCGCCAGAGGATAGGTCACGTTGGGAGACACCCCCTAGGGTGGATAAAGCGCTCACACGTTTGTCTAAAAAGGTGGCACTACCGTCTCCAGATACGGCCGCCCTCAAGGAACCTGCTGATAGAAAGCAGGAGGCGATCCTGAAGTCTGTATATACACACTCAGGCATTATACTTAGACCAGCTATTGCGTCAGCATGGATGTGCAGTGCTGCCGCTGCGTGGTCAGATTCCCTGTTAGAAAATATTGACACCCTAGACAGGGACACTATTCTGCTAACCATAGAGCATATAAAAGACTCAGTCTTATACATGAGAGATGCACAGAGGGAGATCTGCCGGCTGGCATCTAAAATAAGTGCATTGTCCTTTTCTGCTAGGAGAGGCTTATGGACTCGCCAGTGGACAGGGGATGCAGATTCAAAAAGGCACATGGAAGTTTTGCCTTATAAGGGTGAGGAGTTATTTGGGGATGGTCTCTCGGACCTAGTTTCCACAGCAACTGCTGGGAAGTCAGCATTTTTACCCCATGTTCCCTCACAGCCTAAAAAGGCGCCATTTTATCAGGTACAGTCCTTTCGGACTCAGAAAAACAGGCGTGGAAAAGGCGGGTCCTTTCTGTCCAGAGGCAGAGGTAGGGGAAAAAGGCTGCAACAAACAGCAGGTTCCCAGGAGCAAAAGTCCTCCCCCGCTTCTTCCAAGTCCGCCGCATGACGGTGGGGCTCCACAGGCGGAGCCAGGTACGGTGGGGGGCCGCCTCAAAAATTTCAGCGATCAGTGGGCTCGCTCACAGGTGGATCCCTGGATCCTGCAAATAGTATCTCAAGGGTACAGACTGGAATTCGAGGCGTCTCCACCCCACCGGTTCCTAAAATCTGCCTTGCCGATTACTCCTTCAGACAGGGAGGCTGTGCTAGCGGCAATTCACAAGCTGTATTCCCAGCAGGTGATAATCAAGGTGCCCCTACTTCAACAAGGACGGGGTTACTATTCCACACTGTTTGTGGTACCGAAACCGGACGGTTCGGTGAGACCCATTTTAAATTTGAAATCCTTGAACACATACATAAAAAAATTCAAGTTCAAGATGGAATCGCTCAGGGCGGTTATTGCAAGCCTGGACGAGGGGGATTACATGGTATCCCTGGACATCAAGGATGCTTACCTGCATGTCCCCATTTACTATCCTCACCAGGAGTACCTCAGATTTGTGGTACAGGATTGCCATTACCAATTCCAGACGCTGCCGTTTGGACTCTCCACGGCACCGAGGGTGTTTACCAAGGTAATGGCGGAAATGATGATACTCCTTCGAAGAAAGGGAGTTTTAATTATCCCGTACTTGGACGATCTCCTAATAAAGGCGAGGTCCAAGGAGCAGTTGTTGGTGGGAGTAGCACTATCTCAGGAGGTGCTACACCAGCACGGTTGGATTCTGAATATTCCAAAATCACAGCTGGTTCCGACGACACGTCTACTGTTCCTGGGTATGATTCTGGATACAGTCCAGAAAAAAGTGTTTCTCCCGGAGGAGAAAGCCAAGGAGCTGTCATCTCTAGTCAGAGACCTCCTGAAACCAAAACAGGTATCGGTGCATCACTGCACGCGGGTCCTGGGAAAGATGGTGGCTTCTTACGAAGCAATTCCTTTCGGCAGGTTCCATGCCAGAATCTTTCAGTGGGACCTGTTGGACCAATGGTCCGGATCGCATCTTCAGATGCATCGCCTAATAACCCTGTCTCCAAGAACCAGGGTGTCTCTGCTGTGGTGGCTGCAGAGTGCTCATCTTCTAGAGGGCCGCAGATTCGGCATACAGGACTGGGTCCTGGTGACCACGGATGCCAGCCTTCGAGGCTGGGGGGCAGTCACACAGGGAAGAAACTTCCAAGGACTATGGTCGAGTCAGGAGACTTCCCTACACATAAATATTCTGGAACTAAGGGCCATTTACAATGCCCTAAGTCAGGCAAAATCCCTGCTTCTACACCAGCCGGTACTGATCCAGTCACACAACATCACGGCAGTCGCCCATGTAAATCGACAGGGCGGCACAAGAAGCAGGATGGCAATGGCAGAAGCCACA
This sequence comes from Pseudophryne corroboree, assembly GCF_028390025.1. NCBI lineage: Eukaryota > Metazoa > Chordata > Amphibia > Anura > Myobatrachidae > Pseudophryne > Pseudophryne corroboree. The sequence goes on from NC_086445.1 coordinate 545,448,519, forward strand.
AGGATTCTCCGATGGGCGGAAAATCACGTACTAGCACTGTCAGCAGTGTTCATTCCGGGAGTGGACAACTGGGAAGCAGACTTTCTCAGCAGGCACGACCTCCACCCGGGAGAGTGGGGACTTCATCCAGAAGTCTTCACGCTGGTTGTAAATCGATGGGAACGGCCACAGGTGGACATGATGGCGTCCCGCCTAAACAAAAAACTAGAGAGATATTGCGCCAGGTCAAGGGACCCTCAGGCGATAGCTGTGGACGCTCTAGTGACACCGTGGGTGTACCAGTCAGTTTGTGTTCCCTCCTCTGCCTCTCATACCAAGGGTACTGAGAATAATAAGAAAACGAGGAGTAAGAACAATACTCGTGGTTCCGGATTGGCCAAGACGAGCGTGGTACCCGGAACTTCAAGAGATGATCTCAGAGGACCCATGGCCTCTGCCGCTCAGACAGGACCTGCTGCAGCAGGGGCCCTGTCTGTTCCAAGACTTACCGCGGCTGCGTTTGACGGCATGGCGGTTGAACGCCGGATCCTGAAGGAAAAGGGCATTCCGGAGGAAGTCATTCCTACGCTGATTAAAGCCAGGAAAGATGTAACTGCAAAGCATTATCACCGCATATGGCGGAAATATGTTGCTTGGTGTGAGGCCAAAAAGGCCCCAACAGAGGAATTTCAACTAGGTCGATTTCTGCATTTCCTACAAGCAGTAGTGACTATGGGCCTGAAATTAGGCTCCATTAAGGTACAGATCTCGGCTCTGTCGATTTTCTTCCAGAAAGAACTAGCTTCACTACCTGAAGTTCAGACGTTTGTGAAAGGAGTGCTGCATATTCAGCCCCCGTTTGTGCCTCCAGTGGCACCTTGGGATCTCAACGTGGTGTTGAGTTTCTTAAAATCACATTGGTTTGAGCCACTTAAAACCGTGGATCTAAAATATCTCACGTGGAAAGTGGTCATGTTATTGGCCTTGGCTTCAGCCAGGCGTGTGTCAGAATTGGCAGCTTTGTCATGTAAAAGCCCTTATCTGATTTTCCATATGGATAGGGCGGAATTGAGGACTCGTCCCCAGTTTCTCCCTAAGGTGGTATCAGCTTTTCACTTGAACCAACCTATTGTGGTGCCTGCGGCTACTAGGGACTTGGAGGATTCCAAGTTACTGGACGTAGTCAGGGCCTTGAAAATGTATGTTTCCAGGACGGCTAGAGTCAGGAAAACTGACTCGCTATTTATCCTGTATGCACCCAACAAACTGGGTGCTCCTGCTTCTAAGCAGACTATTGCTCGCTGGATTTGTAGCACAATTCAGCTGGCGCATTCTGCGGCTGGACTGCCGCATCCTAAATCAGTAAAAGCCCATTCCACAAGGAAGGTGGGCTCATCTTGGGCGGCTGCCCGAGGGGTCTCGGCTTTACAACATTGCCGAGCTGCTACTTGGTCAGGGGCAAAACACGTTTGCAAAATTCTACAAATTTGATACCCTGGCTGAGGAGGACCTTGAGTTCTCTCATTCGGTGCTGCAGAGTCATCCGCACTCTCCCGCCCGTTTGGGAGCTTTGGTATAATCCCCATGGTCCTTTCGGAGTTCCCAGCATCCACTAGGACGTCAGAGAAAATAAGATTTTACTCACCGGTAAATCTATTTCTCGTAGTCCGTAGTGGATGCTGGGCGCCCATCCCAAGTGCGGATTGTCTGCAATACTTGTACATAGTTATTGTTAACTAAAGGGTTATTGTTGAGCCATCTGTTGAGAGGCTCAGTTGTTTTCATACTGTTAAACTGGGTATAGTATCACGAGTTATACGGTGTGATTGGTGTGGCTGGTAGGAGTCTTACCCGGGATTCAAAATCCTTCCTTATTATGTCAGCTCGTCCGGGCACAGTGTCCTAACTGAGGCTTGGAGGAGGGTCATAGTGGGAGGAGCCAGTGCACACCAGGTGACCTAAAAGCTTTCTTTAGTTGTGCCCAGTCTCCTGCGGAGCCGCTATTCCCCATGGTCCTTTCGGAGTTCCCAGCATCCACTACGGACTACGAGAAATAGATTTACCGGTGAGTAAAATCTTATTTTTACATGTCACCCCATTCCCACCTCCATCCCTTAGGGGTGCTAGGGGTGTCTTACCCACACAGTATTTTTTCCCAGATTGTAAGTCATATGTGTACCAAGTTTGGTGGAAATTGCTCCAGGCATTCCAGAGTTATGCTGGAACATACATACACACATACATACATCCATTTTTATAATATGTATCTCGATCTCAGGTACTCAAAAATAGTGAAATGTCCCAAGAGGGTGCTTTTATTAATATACATCAAGGGGATGGTCTTCCCTCAGGACAGGAAAGGGAGACCATCCCCAAAACGTAGAATAATAAAACCACCTTGTTGGGATATTTTACTATTTTGGCGTCTATCTATCTATCTATCTATCTATCTATCTATCTATCTATCTATCTATCTATCTTTTTATCTCAAATATGCCAGGGGCGCTCGGACCCCTACATACACCCCTGCTGCACAGTAAGCTTTCTGACTGGTTGCATCAGATGCGAACATGTCAGGGAAAGCCCAGCCTGGTGTGGACGCATCTGATGCGACCATGCCAAGCAAGTGGTTAATGCAGCAATGTCTGTCACAGGTGGGGAATAGACGGGCTCCGCAGGAGACATGGGCACTTTAAGAAAGAATTTAGATTCTGGTGTGCTCTGGCTGCTCCCTCTATGTCCCTCCTCCAGACCTCAGTTTGAATCTGTGCCCGGACAAGCTGGGTGCTGTTTAGTGAGCTCTCCTGAGCTTGCAATAAGAAAGTATTTTGTTAGGTTTTTTTATTTTCAGGGAGCTCTGCTGGCAACAGACTCCCTGCATCGTGGGACTGAGGGGAGAGAAGCAGCCCTACTCTCTGCAGATAGGTCATGCTTCTTAGGCTACTGGACACCATTAGCTCCAGAGGGATTGTACACAGGATCTCACCCTTTGTCGTCTGATCCCGGAGCCGCGCCGCCGTCCCCCTCGCAGAGCCAGAAGACAGAAGCCGGGTGAAAGAAGCAAGAAGACTTCGAAATCGGCGGCAGAAGACTCCAGTCTTTACTGAGGTAGCGCACATCACTGCAGCTGTGCGCCATTGCTCCCACACTACACCCACATACTGCGGTCACTGTAAGGGTGCAGGGGGGGGGGGGGCGCCCTGGGCAGCAATAAGAGACCTCTTTGGCAAAAGTTTGCATATATACAGTTGGGCACTTAAGGGGAAGAAAGCTGAGGTAAATTTCCCTCCTCTCATGAGGAAAAAGAGCGTGAATCTCCAGACAAGAGACTGCAGTTTCTCACAAAGAATTCTCAGGGAGTATCCTTTACCCACTAGGGCCAGGATACGATGGGAATCTTCCCCTAGGGCAGGCTTTTTCAACCAGTGTGCCGTGGCACACTAGTGTGCCGCAACCAGTTGCAAGGTGTGCCGCGGAGCCAGAGCAGCTTCCTGCACCTTCAGAGTGCACTGTTGGCCCAGGCTCTTCTTAGAGGATCAGTCGTGCTCCGGGCGTGACCTATGCCTTGAAGATGCGGCGGTGTGATATCATAGGTCACAGCCGCCGCATCTCACCACCCAGCCAGCCCATCCGCCTGCATACACATCTTCCAGTTCCCGCCTGCATACACAGCTTTCCTTGCCCACCCACATCCACACCTGCCCGACCACACGCTGCTCAGTATTCGCAGCACTCCACTATGAACAACCCCCGCCACTGAGGGACAGGGAGGAGGACAGCTGACCGGTAGGGGCTAATATTTGTTATGTTATCTCTCCTGTGGGGAGCAATAGGATTTATGGGGGGAACAATGTGAATAATTCATGTGGGGAGCAATAGGATTTATGTGAGGAGACGTGATTGATTTATATGTGAGCAACATGATTTATGTGGGGAGCAATGTGATTGTTTTTTCTGTGTAGGCCAATGTATGTGTGGATTTTATTTTTTTTACTGTGAGGGCCAATGTGTGTTTTGTTGTTTTTTTTCTGTGGGGAACTGATGGTGTGCCTTGGCAATTTTGAAATATTGTTCGGTGTGCCGCGAGTAAAAAAAGGTTGAAAATCACTGCCCTAGGGTGTCACGTTTGCCCAAAAGGTAGCCCTGACGTAACAGCTATTCTCAGGGATCCTGCAGATAGCGTGCACATTCTGGTACACTACTCAGACCGGCGATTGTGTCGGCATGGGTTTATAGCGCTGTGGCAGCGTGGACAGGTACCTTATCAGCAGAGATTGAGACCCTAGAATGTATATATAGAGATATATATATATCAAAGATGCTGTCTTAAGAGATATATATATATATATATATATATATATATATATATATATATATATAAAACATGCCCAAAGAGACATGAGTCTACTGGGTCCTAGAGTCAAAGCTATGTCGATTTCTGCTTGACGTGTCCTGTAGAATATGCAATGGACAGATGATGCCGACTTAAGAGGCATATGGAAGGCTGAGGATTGTGTGGAGAAGGGTTCTCGGACCTGGTCTCTACAGCTATAGCTGGTAATTCTGATATTTTGCCTTATATTCCTGCACAGCCAAGGAAAGCACAACATTATCAAATGCAGCCTTTCGAACAAAGAAACAAGAAAGTCCAAGGTGCGTCCTTTCTTGCCAGAGGCGGGGGCAGAGGAAAGCAGCTGTACAACACCGCTAGTTCCCAGGAACAGAAGTCCTCCCCGGCCACTACAAAATCCACCGCATGTCGCTGGGGCTCCACAGGCGGAGCTAGGCCCGGTGGGGGCACGCCTTCGTAAGTTCAGCCACAAGTGGGTTCACGCCCTGTTAGATCCCTGGGCAATAGATAATGTGTCTCAGGGATACAAGCTGGACTTTGAGGAGATGCCCCCTCACCGACGGCCCTGCCGGCTTCCCCCCACGAGAGGGAAACAGTGTTAACTGCAATTCACAAATTGTATCTTCTACAGGTGGTGGTCAAGGTTCCCCCTCCTTCAACAAGGAGGGGGTTATTATTCGACCATGTTGTAGTCCCGAAACCAGACGGTTCGGTCAGACCCATTGAATTTAAAATCCCTGAACATATACCTGAAAAGTTTCAAGTTCAAGATGGAATCGCTAAGAGCGGTCATTGCAAGCCTGAAAGGGGGAGATTTTATGGTGACTCTGGACATAAAGGATGCATACCTTCATGTCCCCATTTATCCACCTCATCAGGCGTACCTCAGAATTGTGGTACGGGATTGTCATTACCAATTTCAGACGTTGCCGTTTGGTCTCTCCACGGCCCCGAGAATATTCACCAAGGTAATTGCGGAAATGATGGTGCTCCTGCGGAAGCAAGGTGTCACTATTATCACGTACTTGGACGATCTCCTCATAAAAGCGAGATCAAGAGAGCAGTTGCTGAACAGCGTATCACTTTCTCTGGAAGAAAAACAAATATTTCCAGCGCCTCCTGGCCACCTGACTAATAGAATTGGTCGTTTATATCAAAAAAGCAGCTGTGCGGTTTACAATAGCGGAGAAACGCGTAAGGATTGGGGCTTATTCTTCACTGATGCCCTCCTACATTTCAGCGATACCTATTTACCAACATCTTTACAACAACTGCTTTTTGGAAGCTGATCATCTCATGAGATCCTCCGGTGTATCCCGCACTATGGAAAGGAACAGTGCCGCCTCCCGCCTGTGACAGCTATCGATAACGGGGGCCGTCCACAGATGACAAGCAAACATGCTGCTGGCCGTGAGTAAAGTGGACATTTTGCTATTTGGCCCTAAGCACAGCGGGAGTAGACATACAAGCCTTGTATGTATGCACGGACACTAAAGTTCAACAGCAAATACACCTGGCCGCTTTGCGGCTTTAATTAGCGGGAGTTGAAAGCCGGCCGCCCGGCCCTTATATACAGAGATCTCAGAGAGCATGTGCAAATGCTCACAGCTGCACCAAAACGTTTAAATCTATCAGTTGTTCCTTTATTCCAGGACTGACACCTTGATCTGGACTTTAATATAGGAGTATTCCTTACTGCGAATCATTAGTCTAGATGTGGTGGAAGTGTCCCATTATTAAGGTTTTACCTGCTGCAGTAGGGGGAGTTTTTTTTTTTTTTTTAATGTGTACATGTGTTTATAATTGTAATTATTCTTATTTTATATGTAATAAATTGGATATAAAATTATATGCGCTCTCTGATAATATATTATCCTCTTTGTGCCACTTTCTCTGGAAGTGTAACGGCAACACGGCTGGATTCTATATATTCCAAAGTCGCAGTTGGTTCCTACAGCTCATCTGCCTCTCCTAGGCATGATCCTAGACACAGACCAGAAAAGGGTTTATCTCCCGATAGAGAGAGCTCAGGAGCTTGTGACACTGGTCAGGAATCTATTAAAACCAAAACAGGTTGCAGTGCATCACTGCACTCGAGTCCTGAAAAGGATGGTGGCATCATACGAGGCCATTCCCTTTGGCAGGTTCCATGCGAGAACCTTCCAATGGGACTTACTGGACAAGTGGTCCGGATCACATCTTCAGATGCATCGGTTAATCACACTATCCCCCAGGGCCAGGGTGTCTCTCCTGTGGTGGCTGCAGAGTGCTCACCTTCTCGAAGGTCGCAGATTCGGCATTCAGGACTGGGTCCTGGTGACCACGGATGCAAGCCTCCGAGGGTGGGGGGCAGTCACACAGGGAAGAAATTTCCAAGGGCTGTGGTCAAATCAGGCGACTTGCCTTCACATCAACATCCTGGAACTAAGGGCCATATACAACGCCCTACGTCAAGCGGAGTCCCTGCTTCGCGACCAACCGGTTCTGATTCAGTCAGAAGCCACCAGAATTCTTCGCTTGGCGGAGAATCACGTAAGCGCACTGTCGGCAGTGTTCATCCCGGGAGTGGACAACTGGGAAGCAGACTTCCTCAGCAGGCACGACCTCCACCCGGGAGAGTGGGGACTTCATCAAGAAGTCTTCACGCAGATTGCAAGTCGGTGGGAACTGCCACAGGTGGACATGATGGCATCCCGTCTCAACAAAAAGCTACAGAGGTATTGCGCCAGGTCATGAGACCCTCAGGCGATAGCTGTGGACGCACTGGTGACACCGTGGGTGTTCCAGTCGGTCTATGAATTTTCTCCTCTTCCTCTCGGGTGTGGTATTGAAAGTCGACAGTAACTAGGTCGACGATGTCTAGGTCGACCACTATTGGTCGACAGTAACTAGGTCGACAGGGTTTCTAGGTCGACAGGGTCTTTAGGTCGACATGTTCTAGGTCGACAGGTCAAAAGGTCGACATGAGTTTTTAATGTTATTTTGGTGTCGTTTTCTTCGTAGAGTGACCGGGAACCCCAATTAGTGCACCGCGTCCCCTCGCATGGCTCGCTTCGCTCGCCATGCTTCGGGCATGGTGCCTTCGCTACGCTACCGCTTCGCTCGGCACAGATTACCGTTCCAATCGTAGTCCACGTGGATCGTTAAGTATGAAAAGGTTCAAAAAAAGAAAAAAATTGTGAAAAACTCATGTCGACCTTTTGACCTGTCGACCTAGAACATGTCGACCTAAAGACCCTGTCGACCTAGACACCCTGTCGACCAATAGTGGTCAACCTAGACATTGTCGACCTAGTTACTGTCGACTTTCAGTCCGGATCCCCTTCCTCTCATACCCATAAGAAAAAGAGGAGTGAGAACAATACTCATTGTTCCGGATTGGCCAAGAAGGACTTGGCATCCAGATCTGCAAGAAATGCTCACAGAGGACCCGTGGCCTCTTCCTCTAAGACAGGACTTGTTGCAACAAGGGCCCTGTCTGTTCCAAGACTTACCGCGGCTGCGTTTGACGGCATGGCGGTTGAACGCCGGATCCTAGCGGAAAAAGGCATTCCAGATGAGGTCATTCCTACGCTGATGAAGGCTAGGAAGGACGTGACAGCTCAACATTATCACCGTATATGGCGAAAATATGTAGCTTGGTGTGAGGCCAGGAATGCCCCTACGGAGGAATTCCAGCTGGGCCGTTTCCTTCACTTCCTACAGTCAGGAGTGACTTTGGGCCTAAAATTGGGTTCCATTAAGGTCCAGATTTCGGCCCTATCCATTTTCTTTCAAAAAGAGCTGGCTTCTCTACCTGAAGTTCAGACGTTTGTGAAGGGAGTGCTTCGTATTTAGCCCCCTTTTGTGCCCCCGGTGGCACCTTGGGATCTTAACGTGGTGTTGAGTTTCCTGAAATCCCACTGGTTTGAACCACTCAAAACGGTGGAATTGAAATATCTCACGTGGAAGGTGGTCATGCTACTAGCATTGGCTTCGGCTAGGCGTGTGTCAGAATTAGCAGCTTTGTCACATAAAAGCCCCTATCTGGTTTTCCATGCGGATAGAGCAGAATTGCGGACCCGTCCACAATTTCTGCCAAAAGTGGTTTCATCCTTTCATATAAACCAACCTATTGTGGTGCCTGTGGCTACTACTGACTTGGAGGATTCTGAGTTACTTGATGTGGTCAGGGCTTTGAAGGTTTATGTAGCCAGAACGGCTAGGGCCAGGAAAACAGAATCTTTGTTTATCCTGTATGCTTCCAACAAGCTTGGTGCTCCTGCTTCAAAGAAAACTATTGCTCGCTGGATCTGTAACACGATTCAGCAGGCTCATTCTGCGGCTGGATTGCCGCTGACAAAATCAGTTAAGGCCCATTCCACTAGGAAGGTGGCTCTTCTTGGGCGGCTGCCCGAGGGGTCTCGACATTACAGCTGTGCCGAGCGGCTATTTGGTCAGGTTCAAACACTTTTGCAAAGTTCTACAAGTTTGATACCCTGGCTGAGGAGGACCTTGTGTTTGCTCATTCGGTGCTGCAGAGTCATCCGCACTCTCCCGCCCGTTTGGGAGCTTTGGTATTATCCCCATGGTCCTTACGGAGTTCCCAGCATCCACTAGGACGTTAGAGAAAATAAGATTTTACTTACCGGTAAATCTATTTCTCGTAGTCCGTAGTGGATGCTGGGCGCCCGTCCCAAGTGCGGACTTCTTCTGCAATACTTGTATATAGTTATTGCTGCAATAAGGGCTATGTTATTGTTGCATCAGGGTTGAACTGATGCTCTGTTGTTGTTCATACTGTTGACTGGGTAAGTTTATCACAAGTTATACGGTGTGATTGGTGTGGCTGGTATGAGTCTTGCCCTGGATTTCCAAAATCCTTTCCTTGTACTGTCAGCTCTTCCGGGCACAGTTTCTCTAACTGAGGTCTGTAGGAGGGACATAGAGGGAGGAGCCAGAGCACACCAGAATCTAAATTCTTTCTTAAAGTGCCCATGTCTCCTGCGGAGCCCGTCTATTCCCCATGGTCCTTACGGAGTCCCCAGCATCCACTACGGACTACGAGAAATAGATTTACCGGTAAGTAAAATCTTATTTTATATATATATATATATAAATATATATATAAATATATATATATATATATATATATATATATATATATATATATAATAGGCAAGAGCCCACAGCACTCATACATCCGTGGTGCCAGTGGTATTGTGACCACACTATTTAAATAAAAAAATAATACAAATTCAGCACTCACCTAATATTAACACTTCAAACTGTAATTCATCTGAATTCAGGGAATGTTAGTTCCAAAATATTGCAATAGTTTGTTAAGCTGACCAGCCCCTTCACGGCCATAGCCATTTGGTCAGTCCCTACACTGACTTACACAAATCTGTGTAAATAGTGTGGTCACAATACCACTGGCACCACGGATGTATGAGTGCTGTGGGTTCTTGCCTATTGTTTATATAAATTTTTGTGGTCGCACTCTTTCTTGCACCCCTATTGTCCATATGTAAATTAAATGTTAAGAAATTCCCCCGGTGTTTTAACTGATATGCTTGGGTGTGGTTCCTGTCTCTTTAAAAGAGTGGGACAGGGCCTAAACACATGATATAAGCATGCTGTGTATTTAAAATCCAACAGATGCCTGTGAGCATTGCTCAGATTTGTGTAAGTCAGTGTAGGGACTGACCAAATGGGAATGGCCGTGAAGGGGCTGGTCAGCTTAACAAACTATTGCAATATTTTGGAACTAACATTCCCTGAATTCAGATGAATTACAGTTTGAAGTGTTAATATTAGGTGAGTGCTGAATTTGTATGATTTTTATATTTTTATATTTTTATATATATATATATATATATATATATATATACAGTAGTCCAGTGCAGTTTTATTGTCAGAATAAGTATCTGCACTGCCTGTGACTGTGTGTGCCTTTATCTGCTGTGTGGTTTCACTTCCAGTGTTTACCAGATATATCTATCACTATATTTTGTACCCTAAGGAACTAGGTGCATCAGGGTCATATATATAGTGTATCACAGTATTTACCAATTACGTGTATTCGCTGGTGTTGTGTACTGTGTCTACAGTCGCATACTAACGGATTTATTCGCAGGTATTGTACTCTGGCTTTATCGTACTAATTCGCTCTGTTGTTGCATTTGTGCACAATGTCTAACAAGAAGGGCAGTAAGTCTGTGGATGCTCCTGCATCATGCAGAGCATGCACCAAAGATTTAGCAGAGGGGAAGCTGTGTATGATGGTCTGTGTACTACGTATCATACATCTCCCAGTCAGTCCGCAGCTCCTGTTACCAATCAGTAGCCACTCTGGGCTGCGTTCTCAAACCTACTGGGTACTCTGATGGAACACCTTACGCCCCCTATGGGATCACCTGTGCCATTACAGCCACAAATTGTCCCTATGGTTAATCCGCCTTGGGTGGAAAATTTGTCTAACCAGTTGCAGCAATTAAATCATTCCTTGGTCAGACAAAAATCTACTCCAGGTCACTCTAGTGTCTCTGGGTCATCTAAGTGGGCTGCTTCCTTCTCACAATCCACAAATCTCCCAGATGTTTCATCTGAAGAGAAAGGGGAGCATACTGTCCTGTCAGACACTGAATCAGCTGTTTCTGACGAGGATTCTCCATTGCAAATTGATGTCCCTGCCCTTGTGGTTGCTATTAAGCAAATCCTACAAATCACTGATGATGAGGATTCCACTACTGTGGCTAAGAAAACTGATATGTTTAAACGGCAGAAGTTGTTTAAAAACTATAACCCCATTCTGACCGTTTGGTGGACATCAGGCAGGAGCCCTGGTATAATCCAGGGAAGATAGTCCCTCTGTCTAAATGGGCCTTGGTTCGCTATCCTCTCCCTGTAGAATTATGTAACAAGTGGGAAAATTCACTGCCGGTGGATTCTCATGTCACCCGCCTAGTGGTGTCGTCCACTCTGCCTGTCACCACTGTCACTTCACTGAAGGAACCAACAGATAAGTGTGTGGAGGGATGCCTGAAATCGATTTACTCCCTTACAGGTGCTGTACAAAGACCCACTATTGCAGCCTCTTGGGCTGCAAAAGGAATTGAAGCATGGGTTTAGGCATTAGAGGAAGAGCTGCCCAGGGATATATCTGACAATGCCAAACAATTACTGCCTCACATTACCACCACCGCCTATTACATTCAGGAGGCGTCCTCTGAGGCGGGTGTGTTGGCAGCCAAAGCGTCTGCTCTGGCTCGCCATATTCTGGACCTAGACTCCAAAAAGTCTAGGAGGTACTCCCCCTTAAGGGGGACATTTTGTTTTTTGAAGACCTCAATAACATTGTGTCTGAATTAGCCTGCTTCTAAACAAGACAAGCATGCATGACGGGGTGGGTCTTCCCCTGGGGGACCCCAGGGTGGGAGGCCAACTTCTGAAGTTCACCCAGGTCTGGTTAATGACCACTTCAGATGCATGGGTGCGAGAAGTTGTCTCTCATGGGTACACAGTCTCCAAGAGACGTCCCCCTCGCCAGTTTTGCACCATGGCTATCCCTTCGGATCCGTTAAAGGCGCAAGCTTGCAAAAGGTTGTGAGTTCTCTCCTGAATACAGAAGTGGTAGTTCCGAAACCCAATGGGGCTTTCCGGCTTATACTCAACCTCAAATCACTGAACAAGTTTGTGAGAGTGTCCAAGTTCCATATGGAAACACTGCGCTCAATTATATGGCTATGGAACCTGGAGACTATATGGTATCCCTGGATATACAGGATGCATACCTGCATATACCTATTGCCATGTCGCATCAGCAGTATCTGCGGTTTGCTATTGGCAACCTCCACTATCAGTTCCAGGCTCTGCCATTTGGACTGGCTATGGCTCCTCGGATCTTCACCAAGGTCATGGCCGTAATGAAGGCCCATCTCCATCGCCAGGGAGTCAGGATCCTGCCGTATATGGATGACTTGCTGATTCTGGCAAACTCCCACAATGCCCTCCTCAGTCATCTACAACTGACGGTAAGCTTCCTACAAGCCCACGGGTGGCTCATCAATTGAAAGAAATCCTCGCTGGTCTCAGCTCAGAGCATGGTGCACCTGGGGGCACTCCTGGACACACACAGTCAACGACTGTTTCTGTCTCCAGAAAAAGTCCTGAGACTTCAAGACAGGATAAGATGCTTCCTTTGTCGATGCAAGTACTTGGCCAGATGGTGTCGGTATTCGGCATGGTAGAGTAAACTTAATTTCATTCTCGCCCTCTGCAGAGGTTAATCCTTTCCAAGTGGGATGGCCTACCTCATCGGAACAGATCTCACATGAACACTTTCACTGCGGAGGTTCATCTGTCGTTGACCTGGTGGCTACAGGACCAGCAATTGTGCAGGGGACGTCCCTTCTGGATCCCCGACTGGGTCCTGCTGACAACAGATGCCAGTCTGAGGGGATGGGGAGCGGTGGTATACATGACCCATCAAGGTGGCACTCGAAGCTGCATGGCTATGATGGAAGTGTCAAAAATCCTTAGTAGGACGGAGCGCCATCTGCCAGCAAAATCGGCAGTGTTCATTCTCGGCATCCTAAACTGGGAAGTGGACTTCCTCGGTTGCCAGGACGTGCACACCGGAGAGTGGGTCTTCATCCAGAAGTCTTTCAGGGGTGATGCCTTAAGAGCCACGCCGTCAAAGCCCAGGGTCCTGCGGAAGTTCAACCAAGAAGGAGGATTTCTACTTCTAGTCGCTCCAGCGTAGCCCAAACGGCATTGGTTCTCAGACCTGCAGGTCTATCGACAGAGCGTCCTCTTCTACTTCCTCGGCACCCAGACCTCCTCGTACAGGGCCCTTGTCTTATGCGGACCTGGGACCTGGCCAGGCTGGCTTTGACGGCGTGGCTCTTAAGGCATCACTCCTGAGAGCTAAATTATTCTCTGATGCGGTCATCCAAACTATGTTAAAAACCCGCAAACCAGCATCTGCTCGGATTTATTACATGGTCTGGAATTCTTACTTCACCTGGTGTGCTAATAAGAATTATGATGCATACATATTCAGAACTTCCAGAATTCTGGCTTTTCTACAAAAAGGCCTGGACTTATGTCGGGTGTAGTATGGTATGCCGGCGACCAGCATACCGGCGACCAGCATACCGGCACCGGGAGCCCGACCGCCGGCATACCGACAGCGTGGCGAGCGCAAATAAGCCCCTTGTGGGCTTGCTGCGCTCGCCATGCTGTAGGCACGGTGGCGTGTAGCACGCCACGCTATTTTATTCTCCATCCAGGGGGGTTGTGGACCCCCACGAGGGAGAAAAAGAGTTGGTATGCCGGCTGTCGGGATTCCGGAGCCAGTATACTGTGCGCCGAGATCCCGACAGTCGGCATACTGAAGACCACCCCTTAGGCCTTTGTCTGACCTCCCTCAAGGTTCACATATCTGCCTTGTCGGTATGGTTTCAGAGAAAAATTGCGTCTATACCTGATGTTCATACATTCACTCAGGGTGTCTTACGGATTCAGTCTCCCTATGTCCCTCCTGTGGCTCCATGCAGGGCTGCCACCAGAAATTGTGGGGCCCAGGACTGACAAAATAGGCAGCCCTTCCCCCCTCCCCACCTTATACAAAAAATATTTTAGTCAGATACTTGACAGCCAGCCCTGGTTCCCCTTCTGCCTCACTCATGATTCACAACAATTACATAAATACATTACATACTTACCTTTTGCACATCCGTCCTCTCTCCCACTCTGTCTGCTCCTGAGCTCTTCAGTCCGGACTCCAGCGCGGCGGCTTCTCTTCACTGGTGCGGCGTGATGTCATGACATCATGGCGCACCACATCCTACAACAATAACTTTATTACACAGCAAGCTGGAGCTTGCTTGTTAGGATCTTCGGCGGGCGGGAGGGAGCGGCCCACCGATGACAGGAGAAGGGGAGTCCAAACGCAGGATTTATGAAGGGGGGTTTCCAAAGTGGGGGTGGAGCCAAGCATAAAGGGGAGGATACTGAGGTAGTATGCACTGTGTAACCTGCCGCGGTGCCTCCCAACAGTAAAGAAATGCAATGGCAAAATAAATATTATATATTTAATGAGGGATGTAGCTATGTGACCGGCACCGAGCCCACGTCATCGCCAACGCAGCAAGCCTGCAAGGGACTTGTTGCGCCCCCCCCCATCGGCATTCTGCTGCTGGGATACCCGCATACTCAACCCATTATATATACATACATGCACACATATATACATACACACATGCGCATGTGACCCCATTCTGCACCATGCACATCATCCCTCACTATGCTCCCCATCCCACACTGCACATCCCATCCCACACTGTACACACCATCCCCCACCCGACACTGTGCATCTGTAAAACCCCGCTGGTACTATGTATGAATGACTGCAGTCACTGTGTATGATGCATCACACTTACTCTCCTCCGTGTCACGTCTGGCAGGGTTTGAGGATCCGGCAGCTGAGATTTGCCCGAGGAGGTAGCAGGCTATGAATGAACCAGATGAGGGGGCTGGATATAGTTCCTTCGCATGGGACACGGAGCAATGAAGAACGTAGGCGGGGTTTGAGAGTCAATGGAAAGTATTTATTATGTACAGGGCTGAGGTAGGGAACTGAGGCTGAAGCACAATGGTTAAAGACGTGGCTGGAGGTGAAGAACTGCGGACTGTGATTTGAAAGACGAGACTGTAGATGATGAACTGTGGAACTGTGGATGGTAGTTGAAAACGTGGCTGGAGACCAGGACTGTGGACTGTGGTAAAACGAGGCTTGAAGATAATAATCTGCAGGCTGTGGTCAGTGGTACAAAGGCGTGGCTGGTGAAGGAGATCTGTGGAGTGTGGCTTGAAAGACGAGGCAGAAGACCCGGGGCCGACTGTGCCCAAAGAGTCTTACTGGACCGGGTTTTCCAGGAGCGCTTCCACAGGCAGTAGCAGGCAAGAAACGGCAGGGCTGCAGCAGCAACAGAGAACCGACCAAGCAGGATCAGGAGGAACCAAGATACAGCAGGAATCCTGGGAGCACAGGCTAAAGCACCTACAACAGGGTTGTAACTTGAAGCACTGGCATCCCTGTCCTAAACCAGCCCCCTTTTATAGGGAGAGCTTCCCCTGGATTGGCTGGAAGAAACAGGAAACAGGAACTATGCTTAAAACTTGGTCTCCAACATAGCGGCGCCCAGTTATGCAGACCTTTTTGCAAAGCCACATTGCTCACTGCCCCTGGTCTCCAAGCAACGGTTCAGCAAGAGCGACCCGCTGTAGTGGCGTCCCGCCGCCACGAGCGGACCCCCTCCCCTTCGCTACTGCTGCCCACGGATCCGGCGCAGCAGCCCACCTCCGCCGCTGCCCGCACAACGCCAAGGAAGCCAGCCCCGCGGCCCCAGCGTACCGGTAAGACTCCGGACACTGACAGTACCCCCCCTTTTGTGGGTGGACTCCGGACACCTATGTGGTTTAGTTGGAAACTTGGCATGAAATGTCCGAAGAAGTCTTGGAGCATGGACATCCTCTGCATCTATCCAAGATCTCTCCTCTGGCCCATACCCTTTCCAATCAACAAGGTACTGGATGCGACCATAACGTCTGCGAGAATCGAGGATCTTGTGAATCTCAAATTCATCTCCATGTGCTGATTGGATCTTGGGTGATTTAGGCAGAGCGGCTCTGAACCGATTAAGTACCAGTGGTTTTAAGAGAGAAATATGAAATGCATTAGGAATTCTTAACTGCGGAGGTAATTTCACTTTGTAAGCCACAGGATTCAACACTCTTTCGATTGGGTAAGGCCTGATAAATCTGGGAGCAAACTTATTTGTAGGAACCTTTAATCTTAGGTTACGTGTGGAAACCCAAACCCGATCTCCTACCTTAAGGCTTGGTACAGCTTTTCGTTTCAGATCTGCATAGGTCTTATATCTCTTGGATGTCTTGAGCAAAGTCTTGTGAACTTGTTTCCAGGCTTCAGTAAATTGACGAAGTGTTGACTCTGCGGCCGGAACCTCGAGCGTAGGCAGAAGTTGGAAGTCAGGAACTCTTGGATGGTAACCATAATTAATGAAGAATGGAGAAGATTTTGTGGCAGAGTGATAAAGATTGTTATGGGCAAATTCTGCGAACGGGAGGAAGTCCAGCCAGTCGTCCTGTGAGGAGGACATGAATAAACGCAGAAAAGTCTCCAGATCCTGGTTCACTCTCTCTGTTTGACCATCCGTTTGAGGATGATATCCTGAGGAGAAGTTTAATTTCACGCCAAGAGCAGAACATAGGGATCTCCAAAACCTGGCCACAAATTGAGGACCTCTATCAGACACGATCTCCTGGGGTAGACCATGGAGTCGAAAGATCTCTGCTATAAACAATTTTGCCAACTGGGATGCAGATGGAAGATTAACCAGAGGAACAAAGTGTGCCATTTTAGAGAATCGGTCAACTATGACCCATACGGTGTTCCGCCCACCAGACATAGGTAAATCTGTAATAAAGTCCATAGAAATATGCGTCCATGGTCTTAGTGGTACCGGCAAAGGATGGAGTAACCCGGCTGGTGGACCTTTGGGACTTTTATGCTGGGCACATTTTGGACAGGCAGCTACGAATTCCTGAAGGTCAGTCCTGAGATGAGGCCACCAGTAGGAGCGTTGAATGAATTTAAGTGTCTTATGACCGCCCGCATGGCCCATGAAGGAGGAGGAGTGAGCCCATGTAAGAAGTTTTTTGCGAAGATTTGGTGCAACGAAGATCTTCCATGGAGGAGGAAGTGGAGAGGTATTAGTTGCAGAAAAAGAGGTGGATTCCAGGATAAATTGCTCTTTTGAACGGTCAGAGGGTTCTTCTGAACTTAGGGAGCGAGATAATGCATCTGCCTTTTTGTTGGGGGAACCTGGTCTGTAACTGAGTTTAAAATTAAAACGGGTAAAGAAGAGTGCCCATCTTGCTTGGCGTGGGTTCAGACATCGGGCTGACTGTAGATACAGGAGGTTCTTGTGATCCGTGGTCACCGAAATTGGATGCTGAGCTCCCTCCAACAAATACCTCCACTCCTCAAAGGCCAACTTAATTGCCAGTAATTCCTGTTCCCCAATAGCGTAATTCTGTTCAGCAGGGGAGAATCTTCGCGAGAAGAATGCACAAGGATGGACCTTCTTGTCCTCGAAAAGCTGGGATAATACTGCTCCTACTCCTACAGTAGAGGCATCAACCTCCACCAAGAACGGACGGCTGAGATCGGGTTGTCGAAGAACTGGAGCAGTCGTGAAGGCCTCCTTTAAAGATGAAAAAGCTTCCAAAGCCTCCGGAGACCACTTGGCAGGATCAGCTCCCTTCCTAGTTAATGCGGTTATAGGAGCTATGACAGAAGAATAATTTTGAATGAATCTTCGGTAGAAGTTAGCAAACCCCAGGAAACGTTGAATTCCTTTAAGGGTAGCTGGAAGTGCCCAATCCTGAATCGCCTGGACTTTAGCGGGGTCCATCTGTAACCTCTGCCCTGAAAGAATGTAACCGAGGAATGGGTACTTCAAAGGTGCACTTCTCTAACTTACAGAATAACTGATTCCTTCGTAAACGAGTTAACACTTCTTTGACTTGTTCCCGGTGGGTCTTCAGATCCCTAGAAAAAATGAGGATGTCATCCAGATACACTACCAGGCAGTCAGAGGAGATCTCTGAAGATTTTGTAAACAAACTCTTGAAAGACGGCTGGGGTTTGCATAGGCCAAAAGGCATTACCAGGTATTCGTAATGGCCGTCGCGGGTATTAAATGCCGTCTCCCATTCGTCCCCTGGGCGAATACGTATAAGATTGTAGGCCCCCCGTAAGTCCAACTTAGTAAATACAGTAGCTCCTTTAACACGGTCGAACAGTTCTGGAATCAGAGGTAACGGATATCTGTTCTTAATTGTTATGTCATTGAGACCTCTATAGTCAATACAGGGCCGCAACCCCCCATCCTTCTTTTTGACGAAGAAAAACCCTGCTCCGGCCGGAGATGTAGAAGACCTAATGAACCCTTTCTCCAAGTTCTCCCGTATATACTCCGACATGGCCTGTGTCTCGGGAAGTGAGAGAGGGTAAATTCGACCTCGGGGAGGAGTCTTACCGGGTACTAGCTCAATGGGACAATCCCAAGTACGATGCGGAGGCAAGGTGTCCGCCCCATGCTTACTGAAAACATCTTGAAATGATTGGTACTCCACAGGAAGGTTGGAAGAACAGAGAGGTCTAACTGAAGGTAAACAGTTCTGAAAGCAGTCTTGTCCCCAAGAGATAACATCCATAGTTTGCCAATCTATTTGGGGATTGTGTCTGATTAACCATGGAAACCCTAGGATTAGTTCATGAGAGGCTTTAGGAATTACAAGGAAAGAGATTTTTTCTGAATGGAGAACTCCAACCTTCATCTTGAGAGGAATAGTACGAAAGGATATAATACCCTCTGGGATATAACTTCCATCCACTGCGGTAACAGAAATGGTACGATCCAAAGGAACCGTTTGTATTCCAGATCGTTTGACCAGAGCTGACGTAATGAAGCTTTCGGCGGCTCCGGAGTTGAGTAGTGCAGGGATGAGAAGAGAAGAAGAAGGGAGCTCCAATTGGGTTAACAGGACAGACTCTTTCTTGGTATGTAATTCTGAGAATTCTCCTAGCTTGACCTGTCCAGCACAAACTAGGAGCGGGCGTTTCCCGGACGTAGACTGCAAGTTTTAATAAAGTGATCAGATGCACCACAATACAGGCAGAGGTTCCCTTGTCGCCGTCTCTGACGTTCTTCATTGGAGAGGTGGGAGCGATTAATCTGTATGGGTTCTTCCACAGTTGGTGATGATGGTGTTGGTGGAAGAACAACTCTAGGCTTAGGGCGATCTGACCGCAACCTCTCCATACAGCGTTCTCTGTACCTCAGATCTAACTTATTGCATAAAGAAATTAGTTTATCCAACTTATCAGGTACGTCCTGAGTTGCGAGGTCATCTTTGATTTTTTTGGAGAGACCGCTCCAGAAAGCTGCAATGAGAGCCTCCTCATTCCAGTTCAGTTCTGAGGAAAGGGTGCGAAACTGGATCACGTACTGACTGACCGTACGCGTGCCCTGACGCAGGCGCAGGATCTCCAATGAGGCGGCAGAAGTCCTGCCCGGTTCGTCGAAGTTTCTTCGAAAGGTGGCCATGAATTCTGGATAGTTAGATAAGATGGGATCCATCCTCTCCCACAAAGGTGAAGCCCATTCCAACGCTTGCCCGGTAAGTAAAGAAATTATATAGGCTACTTTGGTTCGTGCTGATGGGAAGTTGGCCGACTGTAGTTCGAACTGGATTTCGCACTGGTTAAGAAACCCGCGGCATTGTTTTGGATTCCCATCAAATTTACTGGGAGGTGGCAAATGGAAACGTGGAAGTGGTACTGGTACAGGAGGAAGCAGGACCGGAGGTGCCAATGTGGGAGCAGCTGTAGATACTTGAGGTGCCGTCATGGCAACACAGAGAGAATCGAGACATTCGGACATACTCTGCATGAACTGCACCATTTGAGATTGTGTGGCCTCCTGCTTACTTAAGCGAGACCAGATATCTGCAGTTGAATCCCCTCCTGAGGCCTGATCACCCGTCTAATCCATTAGGCCAGTGCTTACTGTCACGTCTGGCAGGGTTTGAGGATCCGGCAGCTGAGATTTGCCCGAGGAGGTAGCAGGCTATGAATGAACCAGATGAGGGGGCTGGATATAGTTCCTTCGCATGGGACACGGAGCAATGAAGAACGTAGGCGGGGTTTGAGAGTCAATGGAAAGTATTTATTATGTACAGGGCTGAGGTAGGGAACTGAGGCTGAAGCACAATGGTTAAAAACGTGGCTGGAGGTGAAGAACTGCGGACTGTGATTTGAAAGACGAGACTGTAGATGATGAACTGTGGAACTGTGGATGGTAGTTGAAAACGTGGCTGGAGACAAGGACTGTGGACTATGGTAAACGAGGCTTGAAGATAATAATCTGCAGGCTGTGGTCAGTGGTACAAAGGCGTGGCTGGTGAAGGAGATCTGTGGAGTGTGGCTTGAAAGACGAGGCAGAAGACCCGGGGCCGACTGTGCCCAAAGAGTCTTACTGGACCGGGTTTTCCAGGAGCGCTTCCACAGGCAGTAGCAGGCAAGAAACGGCAGGGCTGCAGCAGCAACAGAACCGACCAAGCAGGATCAGGAGGAACCAAGATACAGCAGGAATCCTGGGAGCACAGGCTAAAGCACCTACAACAGGGTTGTAACTTGAAGCACTGGCATCCCTGTCCTAAACCAGCCCCCTTTTATAGGGAGAGCTTCCCCTGGATTGGCTGGAAGAAACAGGAAACAGGAACTATGCTTAAAACTTGGTCTCCAACATAGCGGCGCCCAGTAATGCAGACCTTTTTGCAAAGCCACATTGCTCACTGCCCCTGGTCTCCAAGCAACGGTTCAGCAAGAGCGACCCGCTGTAGCGGCGTCCCGCCGCCACGAGCGGACCCCCTCACCTCCGCTACTGCTGCCCACGGATCCGGCGCAGCAGCCCACCTCCGCCGCTGCCTGCACAACGCCAAAGAAGCCAGCCTTGCGGCCCCAGAGTACCGGTAAGACTCCGGACGCTGACACTCCGGCTGGTCATGGGTAAGGCATAGGTACCAGAGGGTTCCCTGAATAATCAGGTGTTTAATTACAGTTGCATTGTGGGAGTGGACTACAGATGCCAGTGCAGCGAAGAAAGAATTGGGCGCCAGGCCATCTCATAAAACAGCATAAACAGTTTATTTAACATAAAAGCAGGGATATAGCAGGAATAACTTGTGAACACACTCCACCAGCACAAAGCATAATGGTTACATTAGATCACATATCACGTCAACTCCTCCTGCACATTAATCATATTGGTTACATCAGGGCACCTCTTCCAGCACATCACTTAATTGCAGCGCCATAAATATGGTGAACAGCAGTATTTACCAGGACATTCTGTGACCAGTAGTGCTACACATAACAGGTTACAGTCTCTTTCATCCATAACGAGGACTCTTGTCAATGGGGGGCTCCTAAGCATGCCGCGTGGCTTCCGACCACTCACCCAGATACTTCCTCTCCTGAGACTCACACCTGGCACACTCTTCTAGGGCACCCCTAAAGGTGGGCATCACCCTCTCACTGGACTCTTGAGTACTGCTGCTCTCACACTGCGGTCTCTCCCTCTGTCAGGTGCCTTGCTGTGACTGGCAGCACTCCCCACATGCTCTGTGAGGAGCTCTCACTGAGGCTGCATTCTCCTCATATTACCCTGCAGGAATGGGCTCCATTCACAGCAACCCACAGGTGCTGCTGCTCTCTCCATATGAAGGATGCAGCTCATGGCAGCTGTTCCCAAAGCTGGGAACCACAGGAACGACGACTGTCCATCCCATGGCCCCAGCAAACCTCTTGCTCCTTCTCCTAGCTTAGACTCCATACTTCTGCTCTTTCCTCAGCTTTCACTTCCTGTCCCCCCTCCTGCATGAGGTTTGCACTGAAAACTGGTTGAGCTCCAAACCTCCCCCAATCAGTGCACAGGACATAACCCTTTCTATGCATGATAAAGCTACATAGCTGTTAACTCTTGCAGTATCTGTTAACCCTTGCAGTTCCAGGGTATTACACATCACATCCACCCACAGTAAACACCATCCCCCACCCCACACTGTGCATCCCATTCCCCCACAGTAAACACCACCCCCCACCCCACACTGTGCATCCCATCCCCCCACAGTAAACACCACCCCCCAGCCCACACTGTGCATTCCATCCCATAATGCTCACAGCATCCGCTATTATGCACCAAATCACCCCCCTCCATGCTGCAGTTACCTACAAGGTGCTGCTGCCTGTGCATTATTCTGCAGACAGGGACTGTGCTAATGCTGTTGATGGTGCTGTAGAGGCTGAGCACTGGGCTGCCTGACAACTCGTGGCCCAGCCCACCGCCATCACGCAGAATTTGAAAGCAGAGTTGGGGAGAGATGAGGTCCCTCCTCCTTCTCCCTTTCCTTCTCTGGCCGGAAACGTGTGTCCTCAGTCCACGCCAGGTCCACAGAGCAGAGCGGCGGTGTACTAATGAGTCAGTTTGACTCATTATATAGCTGCCGGCTGTGGGCCCTTGATTAACGGTGGGCTAGTTCCGTTACTGGCACTGACCCAGCTGCTCCTCTGTCTCTCTCCCCACCACCGATAGTGAGTGGCGCCAGGTGTTTACAAGCATTAGCAGCCACAGGCAGTCCCAGCGGCGGCAGCTGCCGGGAACAGGGACGGCGGGCAGTTTGAGCAGCTTGGGCCCTCCACTCTCTGGGACCCGGGACAAGTGTACACAGGACACCTCCTTGATGGCGGCCCTGGCTACACATAACAGGTTACAGTCTCTTTCATCCATAACGAGGACTCTTGTCAATGGGGGGCTCCTAAGCATGCCGCGTAGCTTCCGACCACTCACCCAGATACATCCTCTGCTGAGACTCACACCTGGCACTCTTCTAGGGCACCCCTAAAGGTGGGCATCACCCTCTCACTGGACTCTGAGTACTGCGGCTCTCACACTGCGGTCTCTCCCTCTGTCAGGTGCCTTGCTGTGACTGGCAGCACTCCCCACTGCTCTGTGAGGAGCTCTCACTGAGGCTTCATTCTCCTCATATTACCCTGCAGGAATGGGCTCCATTCACAGCAACCCACAGGTGCTGCTGCTCTCTCCATATGAAGGATGCAGCTCATGGCAGCTGTTCCCAAAGCTGGGAACCACAGGAATGACGACTGTCCATCCCATGGCCCCAGCAAACCTCTTGCTCCTTCTCCTAGCTTACACTCCATACTTCTACTCTTTCCTCAACTTTCACTTCCTGTCCCACCTCCTGCATGAGGCTTGCACTGAAAACTGTCTGAGCTCCAAACCTCCCCCAATCAGTGCACAGGACATAACCCTTTCTATGCATGATAAAGCTACATAGCTGTTAACTCTTGCAGTATCTGTTAACCCTTGCAGTTCCAGGGTATTACACATCCCATCCCCCCACAGTAAATACCCCCCCCCCCCACCCACACTGTGCATCCCATCCCCCCACAGTAAACACCATCCCCCACCCCACACTGTGCATCCTATCCCCTCACAGTAAACACCATCCCCCACCCCACACTGTGCATTCCATCCCATAATGCACACAGCATCCGCTATTATGCACCAAGTCACCCCCTCCATACTGCAGTTACCTACAAGGTGCTGCTGCCTGTGCATTATTCTGCAGACAAGGACTGTGCCCAATCTCGTCCGATCTTGGAAGCTAAACGGAGGCGGGCTGGGTCAGTACCTAGATGGGTGACCTCTAGGGAATACCCAGTGAAGTAGGGAGACTCTCTTCCCCGTGGAAACCACACCAACAGCAGTATCACCACTTATACTTCATCCTTTGACCCATTTATTTCTACTCGTTATTCTTTTCATCAATTACAGTGGTTAATTGCTAGAATTCGTACCCAGTGTGTGGGTTCTCCCACTCACGAATGTAACCCAATTTAGGGCCACATCAATTCAAACACAGTTTACACAGATCTTGGGCAGAAGGAAGCAGCTTAATATGTGGCTACCTTCCAATATGCACTTATCCAGGTATAATTAAGATCTGGACATTCCTTTATTTTGGGAGACCTATTTCTCCAGTCGGCATATCCACGGAAGTGTTTTGTTTAACTTGTGTTTAGTCCCCTTGCATTTTAAAGAGTAGACAATAAAGACTTCATTAATTCTCAGACACATTACTTGTTAATTAACATCTAGTTTTCTACAAGAGTGCGCCCAAACAAGAGTCATACTTTTCTCTTTTTGTACGTATATCCCCCCCTTTTTTTTAATCTGGGCGCACCGCCACACGGACGCATAGCAATTGCTAATATCTAGCATTATTGTCCATCTCTGGCCCCTATAAGATTACCTATGTAGTTTTGAATCTAGGTTGGTGCAGGATCAAAAATCCTTTCTCACAACCCAATTCCACAGTTTTTGAGAGAATATTCCCAGCTGATTAACGAAGCAGTATCAACTGTACTATAACCAAACAAGAACACAAATACCTTTCAGTTACTAACCCCAGGATACCCACTTTCTTCCTCCTTCCCAAGGTCCATAAGAACATCCATCGACCACCCGGAAGACCCATCATGTCTGGGAATGGAGGGTTGCTGGAACAGCCAAGTCGCTTCCTGGACTTACATCTTCGAGAGTACGTATTTCAGCTGCCATCCTATCTACAGGACACATCGGACTTGCTCCGTAAGATTCAAGACATCAATTTCGAGGATCATTTCCTACTAGCCACGTTGGACGTAGAAGCTTTATACACTAGTATCGACCATCAGATGGGCCTTGAGGCAGTCAAACACTTCTTGGACTCCGGCAGGAATGACGACTTCAATTCCCTTCTCTTCAATTTGTTGAAATTTGTATTGGAGAAGAATCATTTCACATTCCAGGATCGGTTTTACCTGCAAGTGAGGGGTACCGCGATGGGCGCGGCTTGCGCACCTACTTACGCCAACCTATTTCTGGGAAGATGGGAGCAAACTCATGTTTTCAATGAACAGAATGATATATACACAGAACATGTACTAATCTGGCTTAGATATATAGATGATATTTTTATTATCTGGGATGGCACAGAGGAACTCCTGTTATCATTTATTCATCTTCTCAACAGCAATAATTTGAATATCAAATTAACACACACAATCAGCAAAGACATGGTTGCCTTCCTGGACCTACGGGTTTACAAGTCTCCAGACGGCGTGATAGCAACGGAACTTTATCGGAAAGAAACCGCCACAAATAGCATCCTCCTCCAAACCAGCGCACATTTCCCCCCCACCATAGAGAACATTCCGAAGGGGGAATTTTTGAGACTGAGGCGAAACTGCTCAGAGGTAGGGATCTATAAGTTGAAAAGTCACGAATTGATCAATCGGCTCCTAGAAAGGGGATACAGTAAGTGCTTGCTCAAGCGGGCTCAAAAAGAGGCACGTTAATCTCGCAACGCCAGCTCAAGACTAAGAAGGATGAGACCAAAATCAGGTTCGTCTGAACTTTCTGTCCTGAATGGAAACTCCTAAAACAGGCTATTGAAAAACATCTTCCCATTTTACAGTCAGATGCGGACTTATAACCTTACATAGACTCAAAAGTAAACATGAGTTGGCGCAGGTCCAGAACCATTAAGGACCATCTGGTTAGAAGCCACTTCATTAAAAAAACGCCAATGCAAAGTCAGATCACGGACTTTATAGCTAGTGGAATACCAGCACACACAACAGTGACGGGTTCTTTCCCGTTTGGCAAATGCAAAGCCTGCCCCCATATTCTGAAAACTAATTCAGTGGTGGACAGATATGGTAAGACCATAAGGATCAACCAATTCTTTAACTGCGACACGCAAGCACTCATCTATTGCATCACATGCAGTTGCAATGTTAGGTACGTAGGAATGACAACTCGTAAACTTAAGGAAAGAGCGTTGGAACATCTTGGCACCTGTCGCAATGCCGCCATGGACCTTGCCCGGATGAAGCAGATAACCACAGTTGCAAGACACTTTCACACCCGACACAAGGATTATCAGAAGGACCTTAAGATCTTTGGTCTTGTTAGGGTCTCCTGCTCTGTGCTGCCACGTCGTCATGGCAACCGGGAGACAAGTGCTAGCGGAGTAACCTGAGCGTAGCTGATACTCCGGTTCGGGTCTTTTGCTGTGCAGTGGTTACAGGCTCTGTGCACGGCAGGGGATCCGGTGCTGGTTTTTGTGCTCACAGTCTGTGAGGTCTGAGTGGGGCGTGGACAGCACCTGCTATATAAACCCTCTTCTCAGGTTAGGCAGATGCTGCTGAATCTTTGTTGGTTAGTCAGTTCCTGAAAGCTAGCTAGTACTGTGTAAACTTTGTATTTGTTTGTTGCTTACTGCAAATAGGCCTTGGGATTTGGTATTACACTCTGCCAATCCAGACCTAGCAGTAAGACTGGAGTCAGTCGTTTAACCTGCTGGGGTTCTTTTGCTACTCTGTGAACCTAGCAAGTTTGCGGCTGTATTCTCAGACTTGCCTGCCAAAATCCTTTCTCACTGTGCAAGGTGTTCAGGTGTCAGTTTAGTGGCAGTAAGCTGAACCAGTGCACTGCAAGTGAGGACTAGGATTGTGGAGACTCTCCTTGTGTCTATTATTCCATCTCTGACCAAGGAGTTTACTGCCACACCCGTTGGTAACCCTTTAGGGTTTTGCTGTTGCCCTTAGCAACAGCATTTCGGGTTCTCTACATATTAAATCACTACATCTCGCTTCTTTCCATCTGAGCATTCCTAATACTAGGGAGACACCCAGTTTCTTAGCCTTTGGGCTTCTCTGTTCACTTTGTGTTTATTTTGTTACCCTATCACCTTCTGTGTATGTAATGTCATACTCCCCAGTCTGTCTGTGAGTTCATTTGTTTTGCATCCCTCACCGTTCAGACACCAGTACATTCCTGCTGGCACTGGTGTGCATAACATATTCAGCAGCCTAATACTCCTGTTGAAATTTTGTGGGAATATGGAGCATACCCCTTAAAATACTTTGCAACAGGTGGTCGATCAGGTGCAGGTCCTGACTCGACAATTTAATGATTTGTCCATTAAAATGCACACCTCGCAGGCCGCTGGCGGAGCTCCCGCAGCAGCAGTACCTTCAGGGGTTAAGGAGCCGAAAGTAAATCTCCCGGATCGTTTTTCTGGAGATCACTCGCAGTTCTTTTGTTTCAAGGAGAG
Organism: Pseudophryne corroboree; assembly: GCF_028390025.1. NCBI lineage: Eukaryota > Metazoa > Chordata > Amphibia > Anura > Myobatrachidae > Pseudophryne > Pseudophryne corroboree. The sequence continues at coordinate 545,475,670 of NC_086445.1, forward strand.
CTGCAAGCTATATTTCCAGCTTAGGCCTCAGTCTTCTGGGTCGGAGATTCAGCGGGTGGGCATAGTGATTTCCTTGCTACAAGGAGACCCACAGGTCTGGGCATATGGGTTGCAGCCTGACTGTCCGTCGCTTAAAAGTGTTGATGCTTTTTTTTACGGCACTGGGCATGTTGTATGATGACCCTGACAAGACGGCCTCAGCCGAGGCTCAGATTTCGATCCTTAAGCAAGGGCGAAGGCCAGTTGAGGTTTATTGTACGGAGTTTCGGAGGTTGGCCCATGATACCCAGTGGAATGACCCAGCCCTGAGACACCAGTACCGAAGAGGTCTTTCTAACCAGTTAAAAGACCAACTGGTACAATATCCCTTGCCTGATAGCTTGGATCAGCTCATGCAGTTATCCATTCGGGTGGATAGACGGCTGAGAGAGCGCAGGCTTGAAAGGGAGACCGAGGTTTCCTTCTTTCCCAAGGGAACCTCAGACTCTGGGGAATTTTCAGAGGAGCCTATGCAGATTGGGGCTACCCGCCTCTCCTCGCGTGAGAAGACGCGGAGGAGACAGCAGGGGTTATGTTTGTACTGTGGGAATAAAGGTCATGTGGTAGTATCATGCCCAGAAAAGCCGGAAAACTTCAGGGCCTGAGGGTGATGGGAAATATCCTGTCAGGACAGAAGTCAGAATTTCCCAAGAAGACTTTTATCATTCCGGTGACCTTGAAGATCCTCGGTCAAACTGTCAAGACTGAGGCCTTTGTGGACAGTGGGGCCGACGGGGTTTTTATGGACCGCCAATTCGCCCTGAAACACTCTGTTCCCTTAGTACCCTTGGCATCGGAAATTGAGATTAGTGGGTTAAACGGGGAACCATTATCCCAGGGTAAAATTACCTCTTGCACTAGCCAGATTTCTTTGTTTATTGGAGCCACACACTCTGAAAAATTGTCCTTTTATGTGACTGTCTGTACTTTTGCCCCATTGGTGTTGGGGTTACCCTGGTTAAGGGCCCACAATCCTCAATTTGACTGGGTCTCTGGGAAGATTCTTAGTTGGGGTACTGATTGTTTCAGGAGTTGCTTGAGCCTTCCAGTCAGGCTTTCGCAGCTAAGTTTGCCAGGATTGCCAGGATGTTATGCAGATTTTGCGGACGTGTTCTCCAAAAGAGTTGCAGAGGTACTACCTCCCCATCGCCCCTATGACTGTGCCATTGATTTGTTGCTGAATGCTAAGCTTCCCAAGAGCAGGTTGTACTCCCTGTCACGTCCTGAGACTCAGGCTATGGCAGAGTACATTCAGGAGAACTTGGCTAAGGGATTTATCAGACCTTCACAGTCTCCAGTTGGGTCGGGGTTCTTCTTCGTGGGTAAAAAGGACGGTTCGTTGCGACCCTGCATCGACTTCAGGGAATTGAACCGTATCACGATTAAAAACTCATACCCACTGCCTCTCATTTCGGTCTTGTTTGACCAGCTTCGTACTGCCACCATTTTTTCTAAGATTGACCTACGCGGTGTGTACAATCTAATCCGAATAAGAAAGGGGGATGAATGGAAGACTGCCTTTCATACCCACTCAGGGCATTATGAATATTTGGTGATGCCTTTTGAGCTCTGTAATGCCCCGGCAGTCTTCCAGGACTTCATGAACGATGTGCTCAGGGAATATTTGGATAGATTCTTAGTTGTATACTTAGATGACATCCTAATCTTCTCCCATTCCGTGGAGGAACATCGGAAGCATGTACGCTTAGTCCTCCAGAAACTCAGAGACCACCGGCTTGGGGCGAAGCTGGAGGAGTGCGAATTTGAAGTTCAGCAAATCGCATTTCTAGGATATATTATCTCCCCAGAGGGTTTCCAAATGGAGGGTTCCAAGGTACAGGCAGTCCTGGATTGGGTGCAGCCCACTAGTTTGAAGGCTCTTCAGCGTTTTCTGGGCTTTGCGAATTTTTATAGACGATTTATCGCTGGATTTTTGTCTATAGTGGCGCCCTTGGTGGCACTCACTAAGAAAGGGGCGGATGTTGCTCACTGGTCTTGTGAGGCCAAAGCGGCTTTTGCCCGTCTCAAAAGGGCATTTGTCTCGGCCAAGGTGCTGCGACACCCAGATACAGAGCGTCCTTTTGTGGTGGAGGTGGATGCCTCTGAGATGGGTATTGGGGCAGTGCTCTCTCAGATGGGGGTGTCTGATAATCGCCTTCATCCCTGTGCTTACTTTTCCCGTAAATTTTCACCTGCCGAGATGAATTATGACGTGGGTAACCGGGAATTGTTGGCTATTAAGGATGCACTCGAGGAGTGGAGACACTGGCTTGAGGGGGCTAAGTTTGTGGTCTCAATTCTCACCGACCATAAGAATTTGGCATATTTAGAGTCAGCGAAGCGCCTCAATGCCAGGCAGGCACGATGGGCTTTGTTTTTTGCTCGCTTTAATTTTTTGATAACATATCGCCCTGGGTCAAAAAACATCAAGGCTGATGCGCTCTCGCTGAGTTTTGCTCCAATCCAGGAGACCACCGAGGAGCCATTGCCCATTGTGTCCCCATCATGTATTAAAGTGGGCATTACCCAGGACCTCTTGTCATTAGTTCTTAGAGCACAGGAGCAGGCTCCTCCAGACCTTCCGGTAGGTCTTTTGTTTGTGCCTCCTAGGTTAAGACAGCGAGTGTTCCTGGAATTCCATGCCAAGAAGTCGGCAGGTCACCCGGGTATTGCCAGAACTCGGGAGTTGCTATCTAGGGCGGTGTGGTGGCCCTCGGTGGCTAGGGATGTGGATCAGTGGGTTCGGGCATGTGACATCTGTACCCGAAATAAGACTCCTAGAGGGGTTCCTGTTGGCCCATTACATCCACTCTCTATTCCATCTAAGCCATGGACCCACATTTCAATGGATTTTGTGGTGTACTTGCCCAAATCCTCGGGTATGACAGCCAACTGGGTTGTCGTTGACAGGTTTTCGAAGATGGCGCACTTCGTTCCATTGGTTGGGCTGCCATCGGCCAGACGCCTGTCTGAATTATTTATGCTGCATGTTGTGCGCCTCCACGGGTTGCCACTTGATGTGGTCTCTGACCGCGGATCCCAGTTTGTGGCCAAATTCTGGAGGGCATCTTGTTCCGATCTCCAGATTTCTGTCAGCTTGTCGTCAGGCTACCATCCGCAGTCTAATGGGCAGACTGAAAGGGTGAACCAGTCCTTGGAGCAGTTCCTCAGGTGTTATGTCTCCAAGTGTCAGACTGACTGGGTTGCTCATCTGTCCATGGCGGAGTTTGCCTATAACAACGCGGCTCACTCTGCTACAGGGATCTCTCCCTTCCTTTGTGTGTATAGGCATCATCCTAAGGCCAATTCTTTTGATCCCCTGGACTCCACGCCTGGTGGTTCCTCTGTGGTTTCGGTCCTTAGAGGTATTTGGAGGAAAGTGAAGAAAGCCCTTGTGTCTGTGTCATTAGTGACCAAAAGGGTTTTTGATAAGCGGAAAAGACCCTGCAGCTTCAAATTAGGAGACTTCGTCTGGTTGTCTACCAAGAATTTGAAGTTGAAACAGCCATCTCATAAGTTAGGCCCCCGGTTCATCGGTCCTTATAAGATCACTAGGGTTATCAATCCGGTGGCATTTCAGTTAGATCTACCCCGTTCTTTGGGTATCAATAAAACATTTCATTGTTCCCTTTTAAAACGGGCGATTAGTAATCCTTCTTCCAGTGGAAGACCTTCCCCTCTTCTGATACGTGGCCAGAGGGAGTTTGTTGTTGAAAGGATTCTTGACTCCAAGATGGTTCGGGGTCGGCTGTCATTTTTGGTGCACTGGAAGGGGTATGGCCCGGAGGAGCGGTCGTGGGTGCGCAGTTGTGATCTTCATGCCCCCAGACTGTTACGCTCTTTCTTCTCGCGGTTCCCCGATAAACCCGGTGGTAGGGGTTCTTTGACCCCTCGTCAGACGGGGGGTACTGTTAGGGTCTCCTGCTCTGTGCTGCCACGTCGTCATGGCAACCGGGAGACAAGTGCTAGCGGAGTAACCTGAGCGTAGCTTATACTCCGGTTCGGGTCTTTTGCTGTGCAGTGGTTACAGGCTCTGTGCACGGCAGGGGATCCGGTGCTGGTTTTTGTGCTCACAGTCTGTGAGGTCTGAGTGGGGCGTGGACAGCACCTGCTATATAAACCCTCTTCTCAGGTTAGGCAGATGCTGCTGAATCTTTGTTGGTTAGTCAGTTCCTGAAAGCTAGCTAGTACTGTGTAAACTTTGTATTTGTTTGTTGCTTACTGCAAATAGGCCTTGGGATTTGGTATTACACTCTGCCAATCCAGACCTAGCAGTAAGACTGGAGTCAGTTGTTTAACCTGCTGGGGTTCTTTTGCTACTCTGTGAACCTAGCAAGTTTGCGGCTGTATTCTCAGACTTGCCTGCCAAAATCTTTTCTCACTGTGCAAGGTGTTCAGGTGTCAGTTTAGTGGCAGTAAGCTGAACCAGTGCACTGCAGGTGAGGACTAGGATTGTGGAGACTCTCCTTGTGTCTATTATTCCATCTCTGACCAAGGAGTTTTTCCTGCCACACCCGTTGGTAACCCTTTAGGGTTTTGCTGTTGCCCTTAGCAACAGCATTTCGGGTTCTCTACGTATTAAATCACTACATCTCGCTTCTTTCCATCTGAGCATTCCTAATACTAGGGAGACACCCAGTTTCTTAGCCTTTGGGCTTCTCTGTTCACTTTGTGTTTATTTTGTTACCCTATCACCTTCTGTGTATGTAATGTCATATTCCCCAGTCTGTCTGTGAGTTCATTTGTTTTGCATCCCTCACCGTTCAGACACCAGTACATTCCTGCTGGCACTGGTGTGCATAACAGGTCTGGAGCAAATTCATCTGGGAATCAGGGGCGGCGACATCACCAAAGAACTCTTGAAAAAAGAAAACGAGTGGACCTTCAGGTTGGGTGGACTCCGACCTAATGGCCTCAATGAGAATATTAATTTTAGTGTATTCTTATAATAACTCTTTAGAATTTTCACATATGACGTATACTTTTCCTGTTTACCCTTTTCGCATTTCCATAATAGGCACACACCCTAGCCACATTATCATGGCTTTTAGTTCATAATCATCTTTGGTCCCAACTCTTCATTTTCCTTCTTTCCCTTTCTTTTCCCTTCTTTTCGTTTTTTATCCATCATAATGGTAATCAATCATTCTCCCTTTACCACATTTTTCATCCCTTCATTCACTGTCTTTTCACCCCACTCCCACCAGTACACCTCTACACACAGTTAGTCAGGACACCCCCTCACACCCTTCCATAGCTATTATCCCCCCTCTCAGAACAGGGGCACCTCACACCGCTACTTTCCCCTTATCCTCACACTAGGAACACATCACTGTTGCACTTGTTCTGCATCAACCATCACATCAGACTCACTCACCTACACTCCCTATCTCACTCTTCCTCACAGGTTGCACTCACACTTTCATTTTAATTCACATATCTCTATTGTGATGCACACCTGATAGATGACGCATTTCACGCAAGCCTGTTGCACCTCAGGCAGCCACACAATACTCTAGGACCATGACAACCAAGGCCAGCACTTGCCTTTAGTCCCATTTTTCTTCCCCCTGACACAGTTCACTGTCACACCAATATGCTCAGTATCCCAGTTGCACCATCCCAGGCCATCTGATATTCATACCAACACTCATCACTCATCACTCCCCACACATTCACAATTCACCCATCATGCTTCTCTCCACCTATCTACACAACTCATCCCCACCTTAAACATCAGTCCACCTGCATATACAAGTAATTTTCCCTTATGCTACTTTTTTTCATATATCCACCTAAGCAGGCCTTTACTCTTTATTAATCAACTGCTGCTTTTTCATGCCTTGTAACTTTCATCCCAATCATTCTCTATATAATTTTTTAGTTTTTTATTATTTTTATCTTTTATGCTTTATTTTATTTTATTACTTATCCTCCTTATCGGTATTTTCATTCGATATTCGTATAGCACACCTATTTATATATTTATATACAATTCTTTCATCCCCAGTTACTTCACTATTACTTTTATGTTTACTTTCATTTTCATGTTCATATAGTCACAATGTGTAACCAGATCTGTATCTACAGTCTGCATGGTACGGGGGACGGGCGGGGCATACTGGCGCCCCTCTCCGTGTGTCCTCCTGTGTTTTACGAGGGTATCCCAGCAACCCAATGCCGGCCCCTCGCAGTCCTCTAGTTCCGTTACCGTGACGATTGTTCCTAAGCAACCCGATATCCCTATGTGGGCGGAAGTCCAGATTACAGCTTCCGCCCACACTCACCAGCGTTATGCCGCCTATGCGGGCGGAATTCAAGATGATAACTTCCGCCCACACTCACCAGCGCCATGCCGCCTCTCGCCACTGCTCGGACCAGGACTATACTGTCCAGGGCGGGAGTAATCCCCGCCCTCCCTAGTCCGCCGCAGCCCGCCCTAAGTGACATAGCGGTGATAAAGCCAAATATTTATCTTACTGAAAACCCTCTAAAAGGTTAAAGAACATAGTACGCTATTGGCGTATGGAATACCTTAAGGGTACGCACGTTGCGTATCTAACGCTTAGCCGTGGTCGAGACGCACGAGCGGCCCGTTCGCTCACGGCTTAGAGCGTACAGGCAAGCACGCTATAGGCTGCCGACTAACGTAATGATATGCTATCAGCATGCTTGGGACCACGAGGAGATCACAAGCGGCGCTGACGCTCACAGTGTCAAACCTTTTTAACTATACCATAAACAATGTAAATATACTGTAAACCCTTGTGCAGTGATAAGATGTAAATGCAACACAGTGTAACCTTGTTAGTTTTAAAAGCTGTATGAGCGTATGTGACGCTCAGAGAACCCCTTTGCAATATAATAAACAGTCAAATACCGGTCTAAGGGTCTAACGCCTTTTAAGGAAATGAATGAACGTTCAAAAAGAATAATACAATACAAGTTATACACTACCAAAATAACATAGAATATCTAACCAAGTAACTACACATAAAATACAATAAAGATACAATTACTTTTAAAAAGGGGAAAGGAGAGAGTGATAAAGCTAAATATTTATCTTATATAAAACCCTTTATGAGGTCTAAGAACACTGTACGCTATTTACGTATGGAGTACCGTAAGGGTACGCACGTTGCGTAACAATCGCTTAGCCGTGGTCGAGACGCTCAAGCGTCACGTTCGCTCACGGCCAAGAGATCACAGGCAGGCACGCTATTGGCTGCCGACTAACGTAATGATTCGCTATAGCGTAGCGGACGCTCGGGACCACGAGGAGATCACCAGCGGCGCTGACGCTCACAATGTTAAACCTTTATATCTAAACCATAAACAATGTATTATGCAGCAAAACCTTAGTGTAATGATAGAGTGTAGATGCAACCTTGTGTAGCCTGATTATCTTAAAAGCTGTTCGAGCGTCACCGACGCTCTGAAAATACTTAACACTATAAGAAATACACAGATACCTGACCTTAGGGTCCAACGCCTTATATGAATGTTATTACTTGCAAAAAGAATAATACAATACAAGTCACACACTACAATATAACATAGACTAACTAACCAGATAACTACACAGGAAATACAATACAATACAATTACGTTTTAAGGGAAAATAAGAGAGATAGAGGAGAAGAGAGAGAGAGAGATATGGAGAGATCTGGCTCAGAATAACAAGGAAGACAATATGATTGCGGAGAAAAACTTACGCACAAAGGGGAACGATCGCATGCGCCTCTGGACATCCAGCTCCCGATTATCAGCAATGAGAACCGTTGAAGAGTGAGCTGGATGTGATCGGCTTGTCTATTTATGCCCCACACACAATACAATTCAATGGTCCCTACAATCTCATTGTTCATTGGACACAGGAATTCCTCCTCGCATTATAACAAAAGGTCATAGGTTGATTCATACAGGTGGGCTGTGACAATTTCCAACTGCTCAGGTGGGTGGGAAACTAGGTTTCCCGCCGCATGGATAAGTAAGTGCAAATAATAGTAAATGGACATAAACTTCTTATGTCCATAACTATTCGCACGAGCGATTAATTCGCTTCAAACCAACACCGGAATATTGCTAATTAAATACTCTTCCGATGGATACTAAACACCACTGTATTACTCCTGTCTGACCCTTCGTATCAAACAAAGAGGGATTTCTCTGTACATGAACATTCTACATTAACCATACTTTCAGATTCTATCAAAGGGACCATAATCTACAAAATACATTATATGGTGAAAATATGTAACGAAAGAGTCGCCCGCTAGACGCATACAATCTCTACCGTAAATGCGCATACCGTGCGCCTGCGGGTGCCCGAAACAGCGAGTATGCGCACGCACGGGAGAGCGCACGCATGCGCAGCAGGGACACATATGAGGTGCAAATATGGCAGTGTGCATAGTGATATTTTTCTGACTTTGACAGTCCACCCTTTGGCAGTCAACAATAACTGCCACTTCCTAAAACATTTCAAAACGAGAAAAATATATGTCAGGGGTTAATACATTTCCATGGTTGGGTAAGGGAGGAGAGAGGAGAAGGTGTGAAGAGGGTATGACCTAGTGGGATAGTAGAAGCATGTGTGTATGAATCCATGTTTGGGGGGTCATGTATCATCGTGCCGTACGTGTTTTAAATCAAGCTTCGAGGTATTGCGAAGTATACATTTGAATTCCTTCTTATCCCGTGGTACGGGTCTGTGGATGGGCTGTCAAACTTTACCGAGCTCTTTTCGGGTTTTGGTTGCAACAAAATGGGGGAGCACATTTTAGTTGATGATACATGAATGGGGGAATATGTGATTGCTGATATCTGTGCCTGTATTCCCTATCGACTATGTGTGTCATTACCTGAAGGTTGTAGAGATGAAGAAAAGACATAATTACGGTAAATGCAGTGGTATTCTATGTCAGGTTAATGAACATTTGTCGGTTGAAGTCTTGTTCGGTGTCTGTTGAATGCAGGCTTCTTTGTGCTTTTGCCAAAAGGCGTGTGGGCAAAAAGCTTTGTCAATGTCCATAGGCTTACAAAAGTGTTGGGCTAGCGTAATTTTAAAATGTCTAGGGAAACTGGGGGTCTATGGCATTGTTCATCAAATATCTGTGTATAAGGTTGTCAAAACTTCTTCTTTAATCCATCAGTTGTCTGTATACCGGATCATCAAATTCCTCGTCAAAAGTGGGTCTTTTTACCTTGGAAAAACCAGAAAAACAGGTGAAAGAAACGGACCGTAGAAATCGCATTTTCATCACATCATTGTTTCTACATTTGGGTCATAAATCAAATCCATTGGAATTACAATTTCCTCACTCCTTAGACTCATTACCCTGGTACGGCGTTTGCACTTCATTAAAGCCTGACCGCATCTAAATATCAAGCCAATGGCTATGACAACATCTAAGATACATAGAAGAAACTTCCCAACATCCATTATGACTCCTTGAGCCCATTCTCCTAAACCAGAGAACCAATTTTGCGGGTTCAACCATGACACCCAACCAGTCAGCTTATTACCTACAGCAGCAAGAGTGAGATTGTGTCTCCTGCGACATTCCCACTTCAATTGGAGAATATCGTCCATCTTTTGGTCTATGACCTCGACCGGGTCCTCGGTACTATTCGTTATATATGTGCAGCATTTCACGCCGTACTGCGTTGCCAGTGTGACACAATATCCGCCTGTCACTGCTGTGAGATAATTAAGAACCATTCTATGCTGGACCAGTTCTGTTTTATAAGCTTGAAGTTCTCTTCCAGTATACCTAAACGTGTCATCATACATTTCAGTGATATTATCTAACAAATTTGCAAGCGCAGATATGTATTTATAATTCAACACTCCTCTGGCGGTGCGAGTGAAATCTAACGCGATTAGAAACTGAATCCCGGTGGATTCATGGATCATGTCAGAGGCCGGATGCTCTGTTCTTTCTATCAGGTGCCGTTTAACTACGTGCTCGTAATGGGTGTGAGTATAAGGAGCTTGGGCAACACGGTGTATATCTTTCATTTTGGCATGTGATACAGTCATTACCTCAGGCAGTACTTTTCCAATATAACACAATCCTTCAGAGTTTGGGGCAAGCCACTTATACGCCTTCCTCCCGCATATGAAATATGCATCATCGGGGAGAACATATGGGACGGAGTAGGACATAACCATATTACACATCTTCCATGTGAAATCTCCTAACCCTAATTCTCCCATCTGTTTAGTACACGTATCAGTTTGTACGATATGTGCGCAGTATCCTGGTGATACCTCTCCAACTCTCGTAATCCTACTTCCTAGGGTATACCTATATCGGAAAGATTTTTCTCTACTGCCTATGTGGCGTATAAGCTCTGTATCTGTAGGCATTCTATCTGCTCTATATGAAAAGGTCATGGTTTGGTTGCTCCATGACACTTCCCAACTTCCCGGCTTTCGGGGATTGGTAATGTTAAAACATATTAGGGATCTATCCACATGATATTGGTGGAGCTTCAAACTAGGAGGACTGGAGATATTAAACCTCCTGTCCACCGGTCTCCCACCCTTTAGCTCAAGTACCTCCCCTATCGTTAAAGGAAATGGTACTAGTCCTGATTTGCTATGACCTTGAGGTACTTGAGAGCATACCCAACAATCTGTTTGATTTAACACACTACCCACTAAGGAGTGATAGTCACTCAATGGATGCCGGTCCATGTGGATATTAAAACTGGATTGGCATTTCTTAATGCACCCATCCTCAACTACGTTGTAACAGAGCCTACAGATACAGTTTTCTTCAGCTAACAATCCTTCACAATTCCTTCTATTGTCAATGCTATCGGATCGTTTTCTGATACTCGCCTTTACTTGTTGGTTAAGTTGTTCTTGGAAAACTACGCCTCCATCTTTGTCATCAGAACCCATTCCAGAACCTTTCTCGACCTCCATGGTACTCTCGCCGGAACAGACTGCTCTGGTCAACATCATGGTCAACAGGAAAATCCGGATCACAGTCTCTTGGGGCAAGTCCATCTTATAGGAGGAAACGGAGAAGAATGAGAAGGGGGAAAAAAATAATTGAGGGAGAGGGGATGGGAAGTGGAGAAAAACAATAAAAGGGAAACGGGGGATCGACAACTGCTTTTGATCTTGTGATTCTCAATGCTCAGGTGCCGCCTCAGTCCTCCTGGAACAGACACTCCAGTGATACAACTTCCTCTACCGTCTGTTCCTTATCACGGGACCTCTCTGGATCAGCAACCTTCTTACAATGGGACGAATGAACCCAAGTCTCTCTCTCGGCAACTTTCAATGCTGTAGTGCTAGTCAATAAGACTTGGTATGGTCCTTCCCATCTGTCAATAAGGCAACCTGAGCGTAGAAAATTCCGTATCATTACATAATCCCCAGGTTCAATGTCATGACAATTACTATCTGGTAAATCAGGAATCACCAACTTCAAATTATCATTTTGATTCCTTAACTGTTTACTCATGTTAATCAGGTATTTTACAGTCACTTCATTGTTACACTTCAAATCATCCTGAGGGTTAATCATAACATGCGGTTGTCGACCAAACAAGATTTCAAAGGGAGACAGATTAAGAGGGGACCTGGGAGTGGTTCTGATGCTGTATAGTACAATGGGTAAAGCTTCTGGCCATGTCAATCCTGTCTCTGCCATAACTTTGCTCAGTTTATTTTTAATAGTGCTGTTCACTCTTTCCACCTTCGCACTCGCCTGTGGACGGTATGGAGTGTGCAGCTTGCTATCAATTCCCATCAACTTACACATTCCTTGAAAGACATCACCTGTAAAATGGGTACCCCTATCACTTTCGATTATTCTAGGGATACCATATCTACATACAAATTCCTGCACAATTTTCTTAGCAGTAAACATAGCGGTATTTGTGGCCGCAGGAAATGCTTCGACCCAATTTGAAAATACATCTATACAAACAAGTACATATTTCAAATTTCGACAAGGGGGTAATTGAATGAAGTCAATCTGTATTACCTGGAAAGGGCCGCCTGCAGGTGGGATATGAGATGGTTCTGTTGGTATTGCCTTTCCGATGTTCTTTCTCAAACAGGTAAGGCATGACATTGCTCTCTTACTCGCATGAGATGAAAATCCTGGGGCGCACCAATATGCTCTTACCAACTTGCACATCCCTTCCTTGCCCAGATGAGTCAGCCCGTGAGCTGCCTCAGCTAAACATGGAAGGTACGCTCTGGGGGCCACCGGTTTACCATGTCCATCCGTCCAGAGTCCTGAGGACTCCTGGCCATATCCCTTTGCCTTCCAGACTGCCTTTTCCTGTGTGGAACACAAATTTTGCATTTCACACAACTTCTGTGTGTTGATGGTATTAAATACCATCAATTGTGTGGTGTCTGTCTGTCTGGGGGTACCAGCTGCTAACTTAGCAGCTTCGTCTGCTCGGCTGTTACCAAGTGATACCGGGTCCTGGCTATATGTGTGTGCTTTACACTTGATAACAGCCACTCTGTCGGGTTCCTGTATCGCTGTTAGAAGTCTTTTTATGTGAGCTGCATGCGCTACCGGTGTACCAGCTGCCGTCATGAAATTTCTGAGGCGCCATAGGGCTCCGAAATCATGGACTACCCCGAATGCGTATCTAGAGTCGGTGTAGATATTGGCTGATTTGCCCTTAGCCAATTCACATGCTCTGGTTAGGGCGACCAGTTCAGCAACCTGGGCTGAGAGAGGTGGGCCTAGCGGTTCTGCTTCTATGGTGCCTTGGTCATCTACGACTGCGTATCCAGTACACAAGTCTCCCGAGTCTGACTGTCTGTGACAACTACCATCCGTGTAGAACGTGAGCTCTACATCTTCCAGTGGGTTGTCACTGATGTCAGGCCTTGCGGTAAAATTTTGGGTCAAATATTCCATACAATCATGTGTGTCCTCCTTTGTATTAAATCCTCCTTCCCCACCACTCTCATCCTCCACCCTTTGTGCCTGTCCAGGCACACCTGGGAGATATGTTGCAGGATTTAATGCACTGCATCTCCTTATGGTGATGTTTACGGGGGCCATTAGTGCCAATTCCCATCTTGTAAACCGCGCTGATGAGACGTGCCTGGTTTGGGCAGAATTTAGCAAGGCTGACACTGCATGTGGTGTATGAATTGTGAGGTTGTGACCTAGCACTACATCTTCGCTTTTCGTTACTAGCAATGCTATCGCAGCAACGCTTCGCAAGCATGTGGGGAGGGATCGCGCTACCGTATCTAGCTGAGCGCTATAGTATGCTACTGGCCTGCTGGCATCACCGTGCTTTTGGGTTAAGACGCCTGCCGCGCAACCAGCACTTTCTGTTCCGTACAGCTCAAAGGGTTTCCCATAGTCTGGCATACCTAATGCTGGTGCCTGCGTTAGGCACTGTTTAAGTCTCTCAAATGCCATCTCGGACTCGTCTGTATGCGAAATCCGATCAGGTTTGTTTGAGGAGACCATCTCCTGCAAAGGTAACGCTAGAATGGAAAATCCTGGGATCCAGTTACGGCAATACCCACACATTCCTAAAAATGTTCTGATCTGTTGCTGGGTTTGTGGCAGAGTCATGTCTCTAATTGCTTGAATTCTATCAGCGGTCAGGTGTCTCAGTCCTTGTGTTAGACAGTGTCCCAAATATTTTACCTTAGTTTGGCATAATTGCAACTTGTCTTTGGAAACCTTGTGTCCTGTGTCTGAAAGATGAAACAGGAGCTGTTTCGTATCCTTCAGGGATGCTTCCACTGAATCAGAACACAGTAGTAGATCATCCACGTACTGTATTAATACTGATCCACTCTCTGGTTGGAAAGACTGTAAACAATCATGCAAAGCCTGGGAAAATATACTTGGACTGTCTATGAAACCTTGTGGTAATCGAGTCCATGTGTATTGGACTCCTCTGTATGTAAATGCAAACAAATATTGGCTGTCAGGGTGTAGGGGTACCGAAAAGAAAGCGGAGCAGAGGTCAATAACAGTGAAAAATTTCGCAGTGGGAGGTATTTGCATAAGGATGACAGCTGGATTTGGCACTACGGGGAACTGACTCTCAACTATTTTGTTAATCCCCCTTAGATCCTGCACTAGCCGGTAACCCCTCCCCCCACTCTTTTTCACAGGGAAGATGGGACTATTGGCAGTGCTGGACGTTCTTACCAGAATGCCCTGTTGTAGCAAGCGCTCTATTACGGGATACACTCCTAACTCCACCTCTGGCTTCAGAGGGTATTGTGGGATTTTTGGAGCTATCCTACCATCTTTTACTTGTACAACTACCGGAGCTACGTTTGCCATTAATCCAGTGTCCTGTCCATCTTTAGTCCAAAGTGACTCTGGTATCTGGGATGTCATTTCTTCTACTTGAGATGGAGTCCTATTTGTCATAATGGTATGTGACATTAATTTTGATGGAGAGTCTAACATGTCTCGCACTTCCTGAGCGTGATTCTCAGGTATGTCCAAGAATACACCTTCAGGAGTACAATAAATGACGCACCCCATTTTACACAATAAATCTCTTCCCAGGAGATTAGTCGGTGCCGATGCAGCCAGCAAAAAGGAATGCTTGGTATGTAAAGGCCCTATTGTAATCTCGGCTGGTTTGCTAACAGGGTAGTGCTGGACTACTCCTGTTACTCCTATGGCTGGAATTGTCTTACCAGTGGTTCTCATGCCCACTGTCGAATTTATCACTGATTTGGCCGCCCCCGTATCTACAAGAAAGTTTAATGATTTACCAGCTACATTTATTGCAATCTCGGGTTCACTTCCAAGATTTGAAATCAATTTTACTGGCTGCAGATTACAGGTATGGCCACACCCCTATTGGGTATGGTGACCTCCCTGAATCCCGCTGGCAGCAACTACTTGTGAGGGAGTTAGCTGGGAACTACCAGAGGCGTGCCAGTCTCTGTTCGGGGGGTATCTTTTTGTTTCCCCTGTATGTGGCTCATAACTCCGTCTCTGTGGACCCTGATCCCAATGTCGTGTGTCGTGTCGTTGTCTAGGGGGTTGGTATGATCTTTGCGAATTTTTCGCTCTACAGTCTCGTGCTATGTGTCCCTGTTTATGACAAAAATAACATGTTACCACATTTGACTTACCCACAGGGTTTGGTGATATAAACACAGGCTGTTTTGTGGTCAGGGCCTGTATACTTACTGACATTAACTTATCACCTTGTGACTCCCTGTGTCTGGTGATATTCCGGTCGTGATCAATAGCAGCCTCTCTCAAAGTAGCCACCGACAGACCTCGCCAACATGGTTGTGTGGTCTGTACCCTGGTCTTTAATGCCTCTTTTAAACCATCCATTAGCACAGATACTGCTACTTCTTGATGATTTGCATTGGTCCTAATGTCCTCTATGCCAGTGTACTTTGCCATTTCTAATAGTGCCCGGTGGAAATAATCAGCAGCTGTTTCTGTCTCTTTTTGTTTAATGGAAAAAATTCTATTCCATTTGGCCACAGCTGGAAAATACTCTTTTAACTGTAAATTTATTCTTTTTACATTGTCTTTGTTGTACACATCAGTAAGAGGTACATCCTGATCCAGTCCACAGTCAGCTAAAAATTGAGCTGCGTCGACATTGGAGGGTAAACAAGCCCTCAGCAATATCTGCCAATCTTTGTTATTGGGCTCTAAAGTGTTTCCTAGGTCTCTGATGTATTTTTGGCTAGCAACTAAGTCTTTTCTGGGGTCAGGGAATTCAGACACTATGGTCCTTAATTCCATTCGGGAAAACGGGCTGTACATGGCAATGTTCCTGATAGGAGTGACTCCTGTAGTGTCCGTTTTCCCATTTGGAACTGCGATTACCCTCACGGGAGCAAGTTTAACAACATCATTCTGTGTAGATTCTACAGTCTGTGGTGAAATAGTTTCAGCATAGTGTATGGTGCCGTACTTACCCGTTGATACGACCTCACCTGTCCCTCCGCTAGGGGGCTTTGTTACTAATCTTATGGGTTGGGCCGTGCCTACTGTTGTTTCTGATATGGTGGCTGCTAGAGAGAGCGCCGATATTGTTGCCGATTCGTCCTCTTGATCACACTCCTGGGGAAAGTTCAAAACAGGGTACAACTTGCACGGGTTAATACTTGCATGGGTTAACTTATTAACATTATCCTTAACATTTATACAGTTGCTAAGTGCCTGTTTGTTACCCCCTGATGCGTCATTCTCCGCAACCAATTTCTCTCCTGATATGTATGGTGGCGGTGGGGCCGTGGCTATCAGTTTCCTGATAGGGCCAGATCCCGCCGCCTGAGCCAATCCTCTCTGTATTTCACCCTCCTGTTGCCATAACTGCAAATAATCATAATGTTTGATTCGTCTCTTTGCTGATTTAATGAGACATATCCTTCTCCTTAAATTTTGCAACACTTCTGGGCTGAAGCTGCCTACTCTTGGGAATTTCTCCCCGTCATGTACAGTCATTTTCTCCCATTCATCACATAAAATTTCTGTGTGTCTTCCGTATTTTTCACACATTACATACCTTGCCGACCCGACTGGTCGGTTTACAGAATCAACCCGAACCGAGGTTGATCGCCCCCTTCCTGAACAACTGGCCCCCATAATTTGCAGGTGTTGCTTGCTCTACCTCTGACCTTTATATCAGGGTCTTCAGCGAACCCTTACAAAAAAACAAAATATTCAAAGATAGGTTGACGGTGAAGTTTACCGAGCACCTCACTCACTCGCCCACGCCGACCAATATGCCCACACACTGATATAGTGCTGGCGTACTCGACCCAGGGCCCCTATTAACCTTAGTTTACTGGAACATGTAGGTATGATCCGAAGAGCATTAACCCTTTCCAGTAAAGGTGGGGTTGTCGGATAGTTCTAGAGTGACCAGCGAACTTCCCTTTTTGAAAAAATAAAAAATTACACAAATCACGTTAGAATGTACAAATAGCGTTTGTGACCGGGTTTGTACACAAATGGTACTGGTCAGGTTACTAACTAATGCACACAATTACGTGCGGTACAGTCGTTCAGCACATAAGCAACTAATCTTACGTACGGAGCGACCAGTGGAATCGACATTCGGCAGCTGCGAATTCCTTCAGCCTGAGCTTTTATGGCCTATATGGGTGTTGCACCAACCCTTCTTGGTGTTGTGCCTTGTCTCTATAGCGGACTTCTTTGTACCTAGACCTCCTGGTCTGTTATATGACCTCCTGGTATGACCTCCTGGTCTGCTATACCTCCTGGTATGACCTCCTGGTCTGCTATACCTCCTGGTCCGCTACACTCTAATGCTCAAATTTTATGTTTAACCAGAGATGCCTCCCTAGCCACCGTGCATGTCACTTACACGTATGTACCTTCACGAGAGCTCGATGATTTCTGTGGTTCAATCCCCAAAATTGTAAAAACAAACACTCACTCACCACATATACACTTTTGTTTCTATTTCTATTTCTGCGCAGAAATTTTCTTTAGACCAGATGTGTTGTAAATTTGGAGAAGGATCTGTTAATTTAAATTTCGAATACTAAAATAAACTTGCGCTATTTATCGCCTATTGCGCTATTTATCGCCTGTTGCGCTATTTATCGCCTGTTGCGCTATTTATCGCCTGTTAAAAAAATCAACACTATCGTGTGACTTGAGTTACGTGGGCGTACCCAGACGCTCCGTTGCGTAATTTACGCTGCGTGCATCGGCCTTTGCGTACGCGAGTCTCAGCCCTTTGTTAGAGACACGTGTACACAAAACCAATGTCCACCGTAACACAATGTACACGTTTATCAATGTAGATGATCCTCGATCCTCTACTGAACCCCACACCAATCTCTCCTTGTACCTTTAGGTAGAGCTGCGTGTGTGCTTTACACTTTATCCCATAATGCATTACTTTTACACTTTAACTATGAAATAGCGACAAATCTCTCTTAGCACGTTTTATCAATTTATAAAATGGCAAACAGGAGAGTGATATATGAAAATACACGAAAAAGAAATGCAGATATGCGTGTGTGCGTACGCAAGATAGAAATAAACAGTTTTAAAAGACACTAGCGTGTTGTTCTTACCTCCGGTTCCGGATTCCCTCAGCACCCTTTACTAAGCGAAGCAGACGCTTATCCCGTCAGCACTGCGAAGAATATGATCTCCCGCCCTTTGCTGATGGATAATGTCTGCTGAAATTACCTAGCAGAGATATGTGAAGGACAGGACGAGCCGCCAATTGATAAAGCTAAATATTTATCTTATATAAAACCCTTTATGAGGTCTAAGAACACTGTACGCTATTTACGTATGGAGTACCGTAAGGGTACGCACGTTGCGTAACAATCGCTTAGCCGTGGTCGAGACGCTCAAGCGTCACGTTCGCTCACGGCCAAGAGATCACAGGCAGGCACGCTATTGGCTGCCGACTAACGTAATGATTCGCTATAGCGTAGCGGACGCTCGGGACCACGAGGAGATCACCAGCGGCGCTGACGCTCACAATGTTAAACCTTTATATCTAAACCATAACCAATGTATTATGCAGCAAAACCTTAGTGTAATGATAGAGTGTAGATGCAACCTTGTGTAGCCTGATTATCTTAAAAGCTGTTCGAGCGTCACCGACGCTCTGAAAATACTTAACACTATAAGAAATACACAGATACCTGACCTTAGGGTCCAACGCCTTATATGAATGTTATTACTTGCAAAAAGAATAATACAATACAAGTCACACACTACAATATAACATAGACTAACTAACCAGATAACTACACAGGAAATACAATACAATACAATTACGTTTTAAGGGAAAATAAGAGAGATAGAGGAGAAGAGAGAGAGAGATATGGAGAGATCTGGCTCAGAATAACAAGGAAGACAATATGATTGCGGAGAAAAACTTACGCACAAAGGGGAACGATCGCATGCGCCTCTGGACATCCAGCTCCCGATTATCAGCAATGAGAACCGTTGAAGAGTGAGCTGGATGTGATCGGCTTGTCTATTTATGCCCCACACACAATACAATTCAATGGTCCCTACAATCTCATTGTTCATTGGACACAGGAATTCCTCCTCGCATTATAACAAAAGGTCATAGGTTGATTCATACAGGTGGGCTGTGACAATTTCCAACTGCTCAGGTGGGTGGGAAACTAGGTTTCCCGCCGCATGGATAAGTAAGTGCAAATAATAGTAAATGGACATAAACTTCTTATGTCCATAACTATTCGCACGAGCGATTAATTCGCTTCAAACCAACACCGGAATATTGCTAATTAAATACTCTTCCGATGGATACTAAACACCACTGTATTACTACCTGCGGGTGCCCGAAACAGCGAGTATGCGCACGCACGGGAGAGCGCACGCATGCGCAGCAGGGACACATATGAGGTGCAAATATGGCAGTGTGCATAGTGATATTTTTCTGACTTTGACAAGAGAGAGAGAGAAAGTGAGAGAACGAGAGAGAATGGCTTATAACAATAAAGACAATATGATTGCAGAGAAACTTACGCACAAAGGGAAACAATCGCATGCGCCTTCTGGATATCCAGCTCCCGATTATCAGCAATGAGAACCGTTGAAGAGATTAGAGAGCTGGCCCAGATC
Organism: Pseudophryne corroboree; assembly: GCF_028390025.1. Taxonomy (NCBI): domain Eukaryota; kingdom Metazoa; phylum Chordata; class Amphibia; order Anura; family Myobatrachidae; genus Pseudophryne; species Pseudophryne corroboree. The sequence goes on from NC_086445.1 coordinate 545,495,313, forward strand.
GGCTTGTCCTTTTATACACTACACACAATACAGTACCATGGTCCCTATATTCTTATTGTTCATTGGACACAGGAATTCGTCTTCGTATTATAACAAAAGGTCATAGGTTGATTCATACAGGTGGGCTGTGACTATTTCCAACTGCTCAGGTGGGTGGGAAACTAGGTTTCCCGCCGCATGGATAATAAAGTGCAAATAATAGTAAATGTCCATAAACTTCTTATGTCCATAACTATTCGCACGAGCGATTAATCTGCTTCAAACCAACACCGGAATATTGCTAATTAAATACTCTTCTGATGGATACTAAACACCACTGTATAACCCCTGTCTGACCCTTCGTATCAAACAAAGAGGGATCTCTTTGTCTATGAACATGCTACATTAACTAAACTTTCAGATTCTATCAAAGGGACCATAATCTTCAAAATACATTATATGGTTAAAATATGTAACGATTGAGTCGCCTGCTAGACGCACATAAACTTTACCGTAAATGCGCATACCGTGCGCCCGCGGGTGCACGCAACAGCGAGTATGCGCACGCACGGGAGAGCTCATGCACTCGCAGCGGGGACACGCATGAGGTGCAAATATGGCAATGTGTAGCGTGATATTTTTCTGACTTTGACAGTCCACCCTTTGGCAGTCACCAATAACTGCCACTTTCTAAAACATTTCAGAAAGAGAAAAATATATGTCATGTGTAAATACATTTCTATGATTGGGTAGGGGAGGAGAGGAGAAGGTAGGAAACGGGTATGACCTAGTGAGATAGCAGAAGCATGTGTGTATGAATCCATGTTTGGGGGGTCACGTATCATCGTGCCGTACGTGTCTTAAATCAAGCTTCGAGGTATTGCTAAGTATATATTTGAATTCCTTCTTATCCCGTGGTACGGGTCTGTGGATGGGCTGTCAAACTTTACCGAGCTCTCTTCGGCTTTTGGTTGCAACAAAATGGGGGAGCACATTTTAGTTGATGATACATGAATGGGGGAATATGTGAATGCTGATATCTGTGCCTATATTCCCTATCGACTATGTGTGTTATTACCTGAAGGTTGTAGTGATGAAGATAAAGAACAATTATGGTAAATGCAGTGATAAACTATGTGAGTTTAATATACATTTGCCGATTGAGGTCTTGTCTTGTGTCTTGTCTTGTCTTGTCTCGATGTACATGTTGACTGTAGTCTCTTTGTGCTTTTGCCAATAAACGCAAGCAAAGCTTTATCAATGTCCATAGACTTACAAAAAGTGTTGGGCTAGCGTAAAATTAAAAGTACTAGGGATATGGGGGTCTATGGCATAGTCCATCAGTTGTCTGTGTAAAAGGTTGTCAAATTCTTCTTTAGTCCATCTGTTGTCTGCATACAAGGTCGTCAAAATCCTCTTCCAAGCGGGTCTTTTTTTCCTTGGAGGAAAACAAAGGAGAAACGGGTGAAAGAAACGGACCGTGGAATCACATTTTCATCACAACATTGTCTCTATCGTTGGGTCATAAATTACATCAGTCGTTGTTATTACAGTATCTTCACTCCTTAAACTCATCACTCGGGCGCTACGTTTACACTTTGTTAAAACCCGAACGCATCTAAATATCAGACCGACCAATATGATGACACCCAGAACACACAAAAGGAATTTCCCTACATCCATGATAATACCTTGGGTCCATTCTCCTAAACCAGAGAACCAATTTCGCGGGTTCAACCATGACACCCAACTGGTCAGCTCATTACCCACAGCAGCAAGGGTGAGATTTTGTTTCCTTCGGAACTCCCATTTTAATTGGAGAATGTCGTCCATCTTTTTGTCTATGACCTCGACCGGGTCCTCGGTGCTGTTTGTGATATACGTGCAGCACTTTATTCCATACTGAGTTGCTAGGGTGACACAATACCCACCCGTCATAGCTGTGAGATAATTGAGAATCATCCTATGCTGAACCAGTTCTGTTTTATAAGCTTGGAGCTCCCTTCCAGTATACCTGAATGTGTCATCATACATTTCAGTGATGTTGTCTAATAAATTTGCAAGCGCAGATATATATTTATAATTTATCACTCCTCTGGCGGTACGGGTGATATCTAACGCGATTAGGAATTGAATCCCGGTGGATTCACTGATCAGGTCAGAGGCCGGATACTCTGTTCTCTCTATCAGGTGCCGTTTAACGATGTGCTCGTAATGAGTGTGAGTATAAGGAGCTTGGGCACTGCGGTGAATATCCTTCATTTTAGTGTGGGATACAGTCATTACTTCAGGCAGTACTTTTCCAATATAACATAACCCTTCTGAATTTGGGGCAAGCCACTTATACGCCTTCCTCCTGCATATGAAATATGCATCATCGGGGAGAACATATGGGACGGAGTAGGACATAACCATATTACACATTTTCCATATGAAATTTCCTAACCCTAATTCTCCCATCTGTTTAGTACACGTATCGGTTTGTACGATGTGTGCACAGTATCCTGGTGATACCTCTCCAACTCTCGTGGTCCTACTTCCTAGGGTATACCTATATCGGAAATATTTTCCACTACCGGCTATGTGGCGTATAAGTTCTGTATCTGTTGGCATTCTATCGGCTCTGTATGAAAAGGTCATGGTTTGTTTATTCCATGACACTTCCCAATTTCCCGGCTTTTGGGGATTGGAAATGTTAAAACATACTAGGGATCTATCCACATGATATTGGTGGAGCTTCAAACTAGGAGGACTGGAGATATTAAACCTCCTGTCCACCGGCCTCCCACCACTTAGCTCAAGTACCTCCCCTATAGTTAAAGGGAAGGGCACTAATCCTGATTTGCTATGGCCTTGAGGTACTTGAGAGCATACCCAACAATCTGTCTGATTTAACACTTTACCCACTAAGGAGTGATAGTCACTCAATGGATGCCGGTCCATGTGGATATTAAAACTAGATTGGCATTTCTTGATACACCCATCCTCAACTACACTGTCACAGAGCCTACAGATACAGTTCTCTTCAGCTAACAATCCTTCACAATTTCTTCTATTGTCAATGCTATCGGATCGTTTTCTGATACTCGCCTTTGCTTGTTGATTATGTTGTTCTTGGAAAACTACGCCTCCATCTCTGTCATCAGAACCCATTCCAGAACCTCTCTCGACCTCCATGGTACTCTCGCCGGAACAGACTGCTCTGGTCAACATCATGGTCAACAGAAAAATCCGGATCACAGTCTCTTGGGGCAAGTCCATCTTATAGGAGGAAATGGAGAAGAATGAGAATGGGGAAATAAGTAATTGAGGGGGATGGGATGGGAAGTGGAGAAAAACAATAAAAGGGAACAGGGAATCGACAACTGCCTCCGATCTTATTTTCTCAATGCTCAGGTGCCGTTTCAGTCCTCCTGAAACAGACACTCCAGTGATACAACTTCCTCCACCGTCTGTTCTCTATCACGGGACCTCTCTGGATCAGCAACCTTCTTACAATGGGACGAATGAACCCAAGTCTCTCTCTCGGCAACCTTCAATGCTGTCGTGCTAATCAATAAGACTTGGTATGGTCCTTCCCATCTGTCAACAAGGCAACCTGAGCGTAGAAAATTCTGTATCATTACATAATCCCCAGTTTCAATGTCATGACAATTACTATCTGGCAAATCAGGAATCACTAACTTCAGATTGTCATTCTGATTCCTTAGCTGTTTACTCATGTTAACCAGGTATTTTACAGTCACTTCATTGTTACACTTCAAATCATCCTGAGGGTTAATCATAACATGCGGTTGTCGACCAAACAGAATTTCAAAGGGGGACAGATTAAGAGGGGACCTGGGAGTGGTTCTGATGCTGTATAGTACAATGGGTAAAGCTTCTGGCCATGTTAATCCTGTTTCTGCCATAACTTTGCTCAATTTATTTTTAATAGTGCTGTTCACTCTTTCTACCTTCGCACTCGCCTGGGGGCGGTATGGAGTGTGCAGCTTACTATCAATTCCCATCAACTTACACATTCCTTGAAAGACATCACCTGTAAAATGTGTACCCCAATCACTTTCAATTATTCTAGGGATACCGTATCTACACACAAATTCCTGCACAATTTTCTTAGCAGTAAACATAGCGGTATTTGTGGCCGCAGGAAATGCTTCGACCCAATTTGAAAACACATCTATACAAACAAGTACATATTTCAAATTTCGACAAGGGGGTAATTGTATAAAATCAATCTGTATTACCTGAAAAGGGCCGCCTGTAGGTGGGATATGGGATGGTTCTGTTGGTATTGCCTTTCCGATGTTCTTCCTCAAGCAGGTAAGGCATGACATTGCTCTCTTACCTGCATGGGATGAGAATCCTGGGGCGCACCAATATGCTCTTACCAACTTGCACATTCCTTCCTTGCCCAGATGAGTCAGCCCATGTGCTGCTTCAGCTAAACATGGAAGGTATGCTCTGGGTGCCACTGGTTTACCCTGTCCATCTGTCCAGAGTCCTGAGGACTCCTGGCCATATCCTTTTGACCTCCAAACTGCCTTTTCCTGTATGGAACACACAAATTTTGCATTTCACACAACTTCTGTGTGTTGATGGTATTGAATACCATCAATTGTGTGGTGTCTGTCTGTCTGGGGGTACCAGCTGCTAACTTAGCAGCTTCGTCTGCTCGGCTGTTACCAAGTGATACTGGGTCTTGGCTATATGTATGTGCTTTACACTTGATAACAGCCACTCTGTCGGGTTCCTGTATCGCTGTTAGAAGTCTTTTGATGTGAGCTGCATGCGCTACCGGTGTACCAGCTGCCGTCATGAAATTTCTGAGGCGCCATAGGGCTCCGAAATCATGGACTACCCCGAAGGCGTATCTAGAATCGGTGTAGATATTGGCTGACTTTCCCTTAGCCAATTCACATGCTCTGGTTAGGGCAACCAGTTCAGCAACCTGGGCTGAGTGAGGTGGGCCTAGCGGTTCTGCTTCTATGGTGCCTTGGTCATCTACGACTGCGTATCCAGTACACAAGTCTCCCGAGTCCGTCTGTCTGTGACAACTACCGTCAGTGTAGAAAGTAAAATCTACATCTTCCAGTGGGTTGTCACTGATGTCAGGCCTTGCCGTGAAATTTTGGGTCAAATATTCCATACAATCATGTGTGTCATCCCTTGTATTAAATCCTCCTTCCCCATCACTCTCATCCTCCACCCTTTGTGCCTGTCTAGGCACACCTGGGAGATATGTTGCAGGATTTAATGCACTGCATCTCCTTATGGTGATGTTTACGGGGGCCATTAATGCCAATTCCCATCTTGTAAACCGCGCTGATGAGACGTGCCTGGTTTGGGCAGAATTCAGCAAGGCTGACACTGCATGTGGTGTATGAATTGTGAGGTTGTGTCCTAGCACTACATCTTCGCTTTTTGTGACTAGCAATGCTATCGCAGCGACACTTCGCAAGCATGTAGGGAGGGATCGCGCTACCGTATCTAGCTGAGCGCTGTAGTATGTTACCGGCCTGCTGGTATCACCGTGCTTTTGGGTTAGGACGCCTGCCGCGCAACCAGCACTTTCTGTTCCGTACAGCTCAAAGGGTTTCCCATAGTCTGGCATACCTAATGCTGGTGCCTGCGTTAGGCACTGTTTGAGTCTCTCAAATGCCATCTCGGATTCGTCTGTATGCGAAATCCGATCAGGTTTGTTTGATGAAACCATCTCCTGCAAAGGTAATGCTAGAATGGAAAACCCTGGGATCCAGTTACGGCAATACCCACACATTCCTAAAAACGTTCTGATCTGTTGCTGGGTTTGTGGCAGAGTCATGTCTCTAATTGCTTGAATTCTATCAGCGGTCAGGTGTCTCAGTCCTTGTGTTAGACAGTGTCCCAGATATTTTACTTTAGGCTGGCATAATTGTAGTTTGTCTTTGGAAACCTTGTGTCCTGTGTCTGAAAGATGAAACAGGAGCTGTTTCGTATCTTTCAGGGACGCTTCCAGTGAATCTGAACACAGGAGTAAATCATCCACATACTGTATCAATATTGATCCACTCTCTGGTTGGAAAGACTGTAAACAATCATGCAAAGCCTGTGAAAATATACTTGGACTGTCTATGAAACCTTGCGGTAATCGAGTCCATGTGTATTGGACTCCTCTGTATGTAAATGCAAACAAATATTGGCTGTCAGGATGCAGGGGTACCGAGAAAAAGGCGGAGCAGAGGTCAATAACAGTGAAAAATTTCGCAGTGGGAGGGATCTGCATAAGGATGACAGCTGGATTTGGCACTACGGGGAACTGACTCTCAGCTATTTTGTTAATCCCCCTTAGATCCTGTACTAGCCTGTAACCCCTCCCCCCACTCTTTTTCACAGGGAAGATGGGACTATTGGCAGTGCTGGATGTTCTTACCAGAATGCCCTGTTGTAGCAAGCGCTCTATTACGGGGTATACTCCTAATTCCACCTCTGGCTTCAGAGGGTATTGTGGGATTTTTGGAGCTATCCTACCATCTTTTACTTGCACAACTACAGGAGCTACGTTTGCCATTAATCCAGTGTCTTGTCCATCTTTAGTCCAAAGTGACTCTGGTATTTGGGATGTAATTTCTTCTACCTGGGATGGATTCCTATTTATCATAACAGTATGTGACATTAATTTTGATGGGGAGTCTAGCATGTCTCGCACTTCCTGAGCGTGATTCTCAGGTATGTCTAAGAATACACCTTCAGGAGTACAATAAATGACGCACCCCATTTTACACAATAAATCTCTTCCCAGGAGATTAGTCGGTGCCGATGCCGCCAGCAAAAAGGAATGCTTGGTATGCAAAGGCCCTATTGTAATCTCTGCTGGTTTGCTAACAGGGTAGTGCTGGACTACTCCCGTTACTCCCATGGCTGGAATTGTCTTACCAGTGGTTCTCATGCCCACTGTCGAATTTATCACTGATTTGGCCGCCCCCGTATCTACAAGGAAGTTTAATGATTTACCAGCTACATCGATTGTGACCTCGGGTTCACTTCCAAGGCTTGCAATCAATTTCACTGGCTGCAGATTACAGGTATGGCCACACCCCTATTGGGTATGGTGACCTCCCTGAATCGCACTGGCAGCAACTACTTGAGAAGGGGGTAAATGGGAACTACCAGAGACTTGCCAGTCTCTTTTTGGGGGATACCTTTTTGTTTCCCCTGCATGTGGCTCATGACTCCGTCTCTGCGGTCCCTGGTCCCAATTTCGTGTGTCATGTCGTTGTCTAGGGGGTTGATATGATTTTTGTGTGTTTTTGGCTCTACAGTCTCGTGCAAAATGTCCCTCTTTATGACAGTAATAACAGGTTACCACATTTGACTTACCCACAGGGTTTGGAGATTTATACAAAGGTGGCCTTGTGGTCAGGGCCTGTATACTTACGGCCATTAACTTATCACTTTGTGACTCCCTGTGTTTGGTGATATTTCGATCGTGATCAATAGCAGCCTCTCTCAAAGTAGCCACCGACAGACCTCGCCAACATGGTTGCGTGGTCTGTACCCTTGTCTTCAATACCTCCTTTAAACCATCCATTAACACAGATACTGCTACCTCTCTATGATTTGCATTTGTTTTAATGTCTTCTATGCCTGTGTACTTAGCCATTTCCAGTAGTGCCCTATGAAAATACTCAGCAGCTGTTTCTGACTCTTTTTGCTTAATGGAGAAAATTTTGTTCCATTTAACTACAGCTGGAAAATACTCTTTTAACTGTAAATTTATCCTCTTTACATTGTCTTGGTTGTACACATCCGTAAGGGGTACATCCTCATCTAATTTACAGTCAGCTAAGAATTGTGCTGAGTCGACATTGGAGGGTAAACATGCCCTCAGCAATATCTGCCAGTCTTTGTTATTGGGCTCTACAGTATTCCCTAGATCTCTAATGTATTTCTGGCTAGCAACTAGATCCTTCCTAGGATCAGGGAATTCAGACACTATTGTTCTTAATTCCATTCGGGAAAAAGGACAGTGCATGGCAATGTTTCTGACAGGAGTGACTCCTGAAGTGTCCGTTTTCCCATTTGGCACTGCTATTACCCTAACGGGATTAAGTCTACTAACATCATTCTGAATAGATTCTACAGCTTGTGGTGAAATGGTTTCAGCATAGTGTATGGTGCCGTACTTACCCGTTGATACGACCTCACCTGTCCCTCCGCTAGGGGCCTTGGATACTAATCTTACGGGTTGGGTCGTGCCCACTGCTGTTTCTGATATGGTGGCTGCTAGAGAGAGTGCCGATAGTGTTGTTGACTCGTCCTCTTGATCACACTCCTGGGGAAAGTTTAAAACAGGGTACAACTTGCACGGGTTAATATTTGCATTACTCATCTTATTCATATTATCCTTAACATTTATACAGTTACTAAGTGCTTGTTTATTACACATTAGTGCGTCATTCTCTGCAACCAACTTCTCTCCCGTTATGTAAGGTGGCGGTGGTGCCGTAGCTATCAGTTTCCTGATAGGGTTAGATCCAGCCGCCTGAGCCAATCCTCTCTGGATTTCACCCTCCTGTTGCCATAACTGTAAGTAGTCATAATGTTTGATCCGTCTCTTTGTTGATTTAATGAGACATATCCTTCTCCTAAGATTTTGTAACACATCTGGGCTGAAGCTACCTACCCGGGGAAACTTCTCCCCGTCATGCACAGTCATTCTTTCCCATTCATCACATAAAACCTCTGTGTGTGAACCGTATTTTTCACACATTACATAACTTGCCGACCCGATTGGCCGGTTTACTGAGTCAACCCGAACCGAGGTTGATCGCCCCCTACCTGAACAACTGGCCCCCATAACTTGCAGGTGTTGCTTTCACTACCTCTGACCTTCAAATCAGGGTCTTCAGCGAACCCTTACAAAAACCAAGATGTCCGGGGTAGGCCGGCGGCGAAGTTTACAGAGTACTCCACTCACTCGCCCACGCCGACCAATACGCCCACACACTGCCTTAGCGCTGGCGTACTTGACCTAGGGCCCCTGCGACCTGAACCGCTATTTACTGGAACATGCGAGTGTGATCCGCAGAGCACTTAACCCTTTCCAGTAACTATTGGTTGCTGGATAGTTCCTGAGTGACCAGCGAACCTCCCTTAAAATAAAAAAAGTTACACAAATCACGTTAGAGTGTACAAATAGCGTTTATGGCCCCTTTCGTACGCAAATGGTACTGGTCAGGTTACTAACTAATGCACACAATTACGTGCGGTACAATCGTTCGGCACATAAGCAACTAATCTTATGTGCGGAGCGACCAGTGGAATCGAAAATTGCGGCTGCGAATTCCTTCAGCCTGAGCTTCAATGGCCTATATGGGTTCCGCACCAACCCTTCTTGGTGTTGTGCTACTTTTCTCTATAGCGGACTTCTTAGTCTGCTGTACCTAGACCTCCTGGTCTGTTCCGGACCTCCTGGTCTGTGCTACAGTAGACCTCCTGGTCTGCTATACTCTAATGCTCAAATTTATGTTTAACAAGGGATGCCTCCCCAGCCACCATGCACGTCACTTACATGTATGTACCTCACGAGAACTCGACTTCTTGTGGTTCAACCCAAAAATTGTAAAAACTTATATATGCAAACACTCACCACATGTACACTTTAATTTTATTTCTGCGCAGAAATTCCTTTCATTCAGTAAATAGTCTAGACCAGATGAGTCGCAAATTGGAGAAGGATCTATTAGCTTAAAATTTCGGACACTAAAATTGACTTGCGCTATTTATCGCGTTGCCTCCTTTTCGCCTGTTAAAAATAATACTATTGTGTGTTCTGAATTATGTGGGCGTACCCGGACGCTCCGTCGCGTAATATACGCTGCGTGCGTCGGCCTTTGTGTTGCGTACGCTTGTCTCACCCTTTTGTTAGAGACACGTGTATGCCAGCCAGATATGTCCACAGAAATATAGTTAACACGTTTATCAATGTAGATGATCTTTAATTGTATTCATCTACCGAGCACCACACAGGTCTCTCAAAGCTGTGTGCGTGCTTTACAAATTACCCCTTAATGTATTACTTTTACTCTTTAACTATTAATAGCAACAAATCTTTCTTAGCACGTTATCAATTGTGAAATGGCAAACAAGAGAGTGATATGTGAAAATACACGAATGAAAAGAAATGCAGATGTATGCGTGCGTGCGTACGCAAGACAGAAGAGAGAGAAAAAACAAACAGTTTTAAAAGACACTAGCGTATTGTTCTTACCTCCGGTTCCGGATTCCTTCAGCACCCTTTACTAAGCGAAGCAGACGCTTATCGGGTCAGCACTACGAGGAATATTACCTCCCGCCCTTTGCTGATCGATAATGTCTGCTGAAATTACCTAGTGCAGATATGTGAAGGACGGACGAGCCGCCAATTGATAAAGCCAAATATTTATCTTGCTGAAAACCCTCTAAAAGGTTAAAGAACATAGTACGCTATTGGCGTATGGAATACCTTAAGGGTACGCACGTTGCGTATCTAACGCTTAGCCGTGGTCGAGACGCATGAGCGGCACGTTCGCTCACGGCTTAGAGCGTACAGGCAAGCACGCTATAGGCTGCCGACTAACGTAATGATATGCTATCAGCGTAGCGTATGCTTGGGACCACGAGGAGATCACAAGCGGCGCTGACGCTCACAGTGTCAAACCTTTTTAACTATACCATAAACAATGTAAATATACTGTAAACCCTTGTGCAGTGATAAGATGTAAATGCAACACAGTGTAACCTTGTTAGTTTTAAAAGCTGTATGAGCGTATGTGACGCTCAGAGAACCCCTTTGCAATATAATAAACAGTCAAATACCGGTCTAAGGGTCTAACGCCTTTTAAGGAAATGAATGAACGTTCAAAAAGAATAATACAATACAAGTTATACACTACCAAAATAACATAGAATATCTAACCAAGTAACTACACATAAAATACAATAAAGATACAATTACTTTTAAAAAGGGGAAAGGAGAGAGAGAGAGAGAAAGTGAGAGAGAACGAGAGAGAATGGCTTATAACAATAAAGACAATATGATTGCAGAGAAACTTACGCACAAAGGGAAACAATCGCATGCGCCTTCTGGATATCCAGCTCCCGATTATTAGCAATGAGAACCGTTGAAGAGAATAGAGAGCTGGCCCAGATCGGCTTGTCCTTTTATACACTACACACAATACAGTACCATGGTCCCTATATTCTTATTGTTCATTGGACACAGGAATTCGTCTTCGTATTATAACAAAAGGTCATAGGTTGATTCATACAGGTGGGCTGTGACTATTTCCAACTGCTCAGGTGGGTGGGAAACTAGGTTTCCCGCCGCATGGATAATAAAGTGCAAATAATAGCAAATGTCCATAAACTTCTTATGTCCATAACTATTCGCACGAGCGATTAATCTGCTTCAAACCAACACCGGAATATTGCTAATTAAATACTCTTCTGATGGATACTAAACACCACTGTATAACCCCTGTCTGACCCTTCGTATCAAACAAAGAGGGATCTCTTTGTCTATGAACATGCTACATTAACTAAACTTTCAGATTCTATCAAAGGGACCATAATCTTCAAAATACATTATATGGTTAAAATATGTAACGATTGAGTCGCCCGCTAGACGCACATAAACTTTACCGTAAATGCGCATACCGTGCGCCTGCGGGTGCACGCAACAGCGAGTATGCGCACGCACGGGAGAGCTCATGCACTCGCAGCGGGGACACGCATGAGGTGCAAATATGGCAATGTGTAGCGTGATATTTTTCTGACTTTGACAGCGGCCACACTACTTTCCGTGTCTACACCACGGCAATACAATATGGGCGGAAGTGAGAAGTCTAACTTCCGCCCTTCCTTGCCCATCTCACCTGTCTAATTTAGTCCGCCCATATGATGCATCCCCCTTTTTTTAGGCACCCTATTGGACCAATATGTATAGTATTTCCACCCACATGGTCAGCTATTGGCTGACATTAATCATTAAGGGTTTTTAAACACACAGATATTCAACTTTGAGGTGCTGCTCAGAATGGAAGTGAACAAGCCCGTGACCGGGTGAAACGCGTTTTCCTTGCGGGCACCTCATCTGTCTGATACTTGGAGTGGTGATATTTGATACTTATTCAAGTTTATTTACTCTATTGCCTTTGTAAAAATCATTAATATTGCTGGAGCTTCCAGCCTAGTTGCATAGCATACATGTGTACTATCTCATTTAGGTACTTTTTTGCATAACTTTGCGATAGGGGCAGGTATTGGTGGCCCTGCATCCTCTGCGGGTACCCCGTCTGCCTACCAATTGAATGAGTGACACTCAATATTCATCTGCTTTATTCGCTTAAGCCTGTTTTTTTACAGAGAGAATCTCTGTCGTCACTATTTTTGGTGTTTCCAGTGAAAGAGCATGGTATATCTTTGTTTTGCTTAAGTATATTGTGCAATATTTTTTCCTCACATTCAAGTATAATTAAGGACAGATGCTGTGTGACTCTACATGTACTCTGCCTGAGGTACTCTCAAACTGTGTGCCTTATGTTTCTGTCCCTCTGAGGGCATTCACCTAAGAGGGAACTGTATGGGTGACAATTCTCCTTCCCTTCCCTGTTTTCCTCATATATTGATTCATGTCAGTCACTAACATTTGTTCTGATCAAGAATTTACTGTTAATATCACGAGTGACATTAAGGTTTGGTGCACTGCACAAATAAATTTAGTATCAAATGCCATTAAAATCTGTTATGTACAAGTAGCGACATACATACCTTGTGATCTGGCACCACTCATATGAGATCATTATTTTCATGATTTATTTTGGAATTTGTCTTAATACCTGTCACAGTGATTTATATATGTTTTGAATCAGGATTTATTAGAATCCAAATAAGAGAGGATTCAAAGGGACCCACTGTAATCTTATATAACAATCTAATCGTAATTACTTTCCATTTATCCTTGCTCCATATATTTTTTCTCATTTTTCCTCTTGCTGTTCTTCTTAGAACTCGCCCACGTTATTTTCCTACGGTGGTGTCGTCTTTTCACCATAACCAAGAGATTGTGGTTCTGAGTCTGACCTTTATCTCTTCTGATTTGTCCTCCAAAGAACGGTCTGTGGATGTGGTACAGGCTCTCCATATGTATGTGGAGAGGACTGCCTCTATCAGGAGGTCAGATTTCCTTTTTGTTTGGTTTGGTTTTCACAAACGTGGCTGGCCTGCAAATAAGCAAACCTTGGCCAGATGGATTAGATAGATGGATGGTGATTGCACAAGCTTATGCGCAGGCTGGACTCCCAGCTTCTGCTGCTATTAAAGTCCATTCTACTTGGTCTGTTGGACCATCTTGGGCGGCCCGCCGTGGTATGTTGGCAGAACAATTGTGCAAGGAGGCTACGTGGTTCTCTGTGAACACGTTTATTAGGTTCTATGCCTTTGATACTTCCGCCTCCCAGGATGCCTCCTTTGGATGCCGGGCTCTCATACCCGCTAAGGCGTGCCCCCTCCCTTGAGGAACTGCTTTAGGACATCCCCAATGTTTCCCTGTGGAAACCAATGTAATCTGCTGTAGAAAAGGAGAGCTATGGTAGACTTGCTATTGTTAACTCTCTTTCTGCGAGGTACATTGGGTTCCACAGGGCGCCCAACCCTGACGCACCTAGCTTCTATGGGTTTGTATGACATTAGCCGCTGGTCCCTTCTCCTGTCGTGAGAATGTGGTTCTATGTGACTAACATCTACCTTCTGTCTTATGTACTCCTGCATTGGACTGGTTAACGAAACTGAGCTCACAGTGCCTAGAGGTGAGGTTATCGAGGAGGACCCAATGCATACTGGGACAGCCTAAAGCTTTAGCCTGTTGGTGCCTCTGGATCAAGATTCACTCTACACCCTGATATTTCCCTGTGGAATACAATGTACCTCGCAGAAAGAGAGTGAACAATGGTAAGTCTACCATAACTTTCCTTTTTCATTTGAAGTCCTTCCTAAAAATGTGAGTATAAATTACACATGTATATGTCATAATTATGGGCTATTAAGTGTCCCTGTCTGAATCAGCCCTCTAGGATGTGTGTTTAGAGGTTATAAAACCTAGACTATAAGGTTGGGTACGCACCATCGTGCCGGCAGAGTGGCCGATTCAGGTAAGTATATACACTTACTGATCATCCACTCGATGTGTCGGTCAGGAATTTACCTGCCCAGCTGTGGCATCAAACCCTGCAGCAATGTGTATGGTCGGCCGGCCAGATGCTTCGCTATATCTTAAAATATATTGGTCACCTGCTGTGCTGCACAGCCAAAGCAAAATATCTGTGAATGACGTCCTTCACAGACATATTAGGTGTAGAAAACCGCCATGGGGGTCACAATAAATTGTCTGGGACAGTTGATATATTGTCTAGTGTTTGCCCAGGTTTAGGTCTATTAGACCAGGGACTGATCTGAATGATTAAACATTCCTTGTATTGTGTTATATAAATAAGGGATAATAACAATACTGGCAACATGTGTAAAACTTTACACAGGAGATGAGACATCCAAGCATATGTTTTTTTGCAAATCCATAAACATAATTATATTACATCCTCCTATTATATTAGTGTCACAGCTATGGTGGCCAATCCCGGGATCGGGGGGATACCGGGATTTAGGGCCAAAAACGGCCAGGATTCAATCCCGGGATTGGAAGTTTCAATCCCGGGGATTGAGGGATCAGCGTTGAGCGTCCACAGGACGCTCAGACGCTGCCGACTTCCTCCTTCCGGCTCCCCGGCGCAGCATGAGGTCACGCTGCGCCGTCAGCCGCCGCTGGGGAGAGAGAATGTGGAGTTCCCCACCTGCCCGCCCCCGGTATATGGTGAGTTATGTGTGCGGGGCGGGGTGGGGCGAGAGGGCGGCGACATAGTTAAAAGCCAATCCCGGGAATCCCGGGATTGGCCATTTTGAAAAAATGGCCCGGGATTGGCTTCCCTAGTCACAGCTACAGTGGTCTTTAAAGAGTTTTGTTTTCGTGAAATACTTCAATATGCAGATTTTCTCCATATTCTGTTAACCCACTTCCATTTTCGTTGCTATACTAAATTTATGTACATAATTGGTTACATTTATTACTATTATGATACGCAAACTTGATGTAATAATTATTGTTACTATTGTGACTATTTCTATTTTGGGGCCCATACATTTAGAACTAATTGCTGCAGTTCCCCATTTTGCCGATGCCTGAGTCGGGTTAACATGTTCAGAATCTTTGATTATCTGATTCTGACTCAAAAATTATCACAATCAATAAGTCTGGATTTTTAACATGTAGGATTTTGCTGATCTCCTGACAAATCAATGTTCATTGTAGTCTGCCGATTGGCAGCTCAGAATCTGCATAATGGGTAATTGGCCTGTAGATATATGGCCCGTATTTGTTGCTACGGGTTCTTACATGAGTATCTGGAATGTTCGTCATTTGGATTTAACTTTTAAACTGAACCCTAAAAGGGCTGTAGCCTTCAGGTTTTTTACTTTGGGCTATTCAATTACAGACCATTTTTTTCACCCACTATCTGTTTTCAGGTGAGAGTCATCCCGAACAAAGCCATCACCACCCCATAATGCTCCAAGCTATTTTGTGCAAGTTCGGGCTAAAATCATCCGACGAAGGATGCGAGATTAGGTGCCGTTGCCAGCATTAAAACTCTGCGGCAATGGTACATCACATCCTTCGCACCAAGGGGATCATTCCGAGTTGTTCGCTCGTTGCCGATTTTCGCAACGGAGCGATTAAGGCAAAAATGCGCATGCGCATGGTTCGCAGTGCGCATGCGGTTAGTATTTTAACACAAAACTTAGTAGATTTACTCACGCCCGAACGAAGATTTTCATCGTTGAAGTGATCGTAGTGTGATTGACAGGAAGTGGGTGTTTCTGGGCGGAAACTGGCCGTTTTCTGGGAGTGTGCGAAAAAACGCAGGCGTGCCAGGGAAAAACGCGTGAGTGTCTGGAGAAACGGGGGAGTGGCTGGCCGAACACTGGGCGTGTGTGTGACATCAAACCAGGAACGAAACTGACTGATCTGATCGCTATTTGTGAGTAAGTCTCGAGCTACTCAGAAACTGCTAAGAAATTTCTTTTTGCAATTCTGATAATCTTTCGTTCGTAATTCTGCTAAGCTAAGATACACTCCCAGAGGGCGGCGGCTTAGCGTGTGCAATGCTGCTAAAAGCAGCTAGCGAGCGAACAACTCGGAATCACCCCCCAAATTGGATTGACCTCACAGAATCCTGGACCTATGTGTTAACACTACCGCAGCTCACGGAAAAAACTGGCTATTCAATGCAGGTTTTTATTCGAGCTTGCTCAGGCTTGAAAAAAATCCCTGTTAAGTGCAGCCTGCAGGCTGACGTCGTAGACATTTGAATAGCCCCGGGGAATCAATTAGCCCGCAGTAAATTACTCAAATTAATTGAATTTCCCCCCCATAGTCTGTATTAATTTGGCTACTCAGCATGGAGTTGATACACTCAAGTTGCTGTGTCTGTTATGTATTCAAGGCCCAGAAGAGTGCCAGGCCCAATTCCACATATCATGTATGGTTTGCTAACCTTTTTATATACTGTATACAGTGGCGGATCTAGACTTAACTTTTAAGGGGGGCGGTTTAAGAATTATGACTCCTCCCCCTAATCATAGCCCCTCCCACTTAGTAATGCCCTTCCCGTTCGCTTTTAAAATTTCCTATTGTTGCCATTACTAATAAAATGTTGCCAGTTAGTGGAGAGAACCCTGCGCACTGGTGATACAGACTGGCGAATCGCTATTCCTTCCATCAGGGGTGGTAGAGGCTAAGACAGTAGGGCAATTTAAACATGCATGGGATAGACATAAGGATATTCTTACAAAGAAATAAGGATCAGATAAGGTTAGAGATAAAAATAATGTAAAAAAAAAAAGGGGCAGACTAGATGGGCCAAGTGGTTCTTATCTGCCGACAAATTCTGTTTCTACAGCACACAGAATGAGCCGAAATTCACATTATAGCACACTGTATGAGCTGAAATTCACATTGTAGCACACAGTATGATCCGAAATTCACATTATAGCACATTGAATGAGCCGAAATTCACATTATAGCACACTGAATGAGCTGAAATTCACATTATAGCACACTGAATGAGCCGAAATTCACATTATAGCACGCATAATGAGCCGAAATTCACATTATAGCACGCAGAATGAGCCAAAATTCACATTATAGCACGCAGAATGAGACAAAATTCACGTTATAGCACGCAGAATGAGCCGAAATTCACATCATAGCACACTGAATGAGCCGAAATTCACATTATAGCACACTGACTGAGCCGAAATGCACATTATAGCACGCAGAATGAGCCAAAATTCACATCATAGCACACTGAATGAGCCGAAATTCACATTATAGCACGCAGAATGAGCCGAAATTCACATTATAGCACGCAGAATGAGCCGAAATTCACATTATAGCATGCAGAATGAGCCGAAATTCACATCATAGCACACTGAATGAGCCGAAATTCACATCATAGCACAATGTATAAGCCGAAATTCACATTATAGTGCACTGAATGAGCCAAAATAATGCAGGGACATATACACTTTAGTTAGGAGAAGAGGGGGGAGAAATAGCACACAGGCACTTTAGCTAGGAGCGGAGGGGGGAGACATGGAACACAGAGGGCACACACACACACACACACACACACACACACACTTACTTTAGCTTGGAGGGGAGGAGACATGGCATACACTGAGAGTGACACCTACTCATATTTTGTCCGCAGCAGGGTGTGATGCGCTATTATGCAAATTTCTACACTGGCTCCCCATGTCCTTTAGAATACAATTAACATTATTTCCCTTCACCTACAAGGCCCTCAATAACAATTGCTCTTCATACCGTTATACCCTTACCTCAAAATAAGATCGATCTCTGACATGTGTTGTGCCTTGATGTCTATAACCACCTCAGCAGCATGAGGAGTCGGATGGAGGCCGGGTCCCGCCGCGGTATTGGGAACGGGGTGGAGAGCGGTGCAGCGCGGCGGCGGACGGGGAGAGAGAGAGAGAGCGTCCTGACGCGCGTACAGGGAGGAGGGGGCGTGGTCAGAACAGAGGCCGCTGTATGCGCGTCAGGACGCTCTCTCTCTCTCTCCCCTTCCCCCGCCGCGCTGCACCGCTCTCCACCCCGTTCCCAACACCGCGGCGGGACCCGGCCTCCATCCCGGTGCCGGTATGTGTAGGGGGGGGGGGCGTTCGCCCTAATCGCCCCCCGCTAAATCCGCCACTGACTGTATATGGGGATCTGCCTTCAGTATTACTTATAAATGCCTCTTTTTATATAGTTTTGGAACTGTCTTTCTAGTAATTAGAATTTGACACTGCCCAACACAAACCTGGTGACAAAATGATCAGGACAAATCTGCTGACAAAGTAATAGAATTGGAGAAAAGCCAAAATATGCTTAGTGCTGCATAATAGTATATATGAAAACATTATGATATACTGTACATTCCTAAAATGATGTAACAGTTTTTTTGTTTTTTTTTAATCAAAGCAGTTTGGAAAACCTAGCAGAGAAAGCATAGCCATACTGCTTAGCAAGGAAGTAGAGTTCCAGACAAAGACACAGCTCGCTGACTCATTAACTCAACTGTTGAACTAAATCAAAAACAAATACTGTAGGTAGGGCAAATGACGTGCAATCAGGTGATTTGTACATGGAATGATTTGCTGTCTGTTTGTGGCCGATACTGTAGGACTATGTAAAAAGTAAAGATTTCAAAACTGTGCAGCTCTAAGTGACTTTTAAAGAAAAATATATTTGCTTCAATCACATAAATTAAATAAAAATAAATCTGACCACATTGCCCTCCGCAGTGTACACATGTCAGGACCCCAAGAAAATGCACAAGCAATCTAGAAAGCCAAGCTTTCATGTTATTAATACAAAACAGAATCTGATTCTGGAAGTTTAACAACTTTTTTTTTTTTTTTTTTTTTTTACAGATTGTGTACTGTAACTGTGTATAAATAATATTTTACTGCAACTGCCAGAATTGCCCCCATCCTGATACACCAGATACTCACAAAGTCTGACAGTTTTGATGAATACCTGCCAGAAAAGGTATGTGTACAGTAAAATTGTGTGTGTGTGTGTGTGTGTGTGTGTGTGTGTGTGTGTGTGTGTGTGTGTGTGTGTGTGTGTGTGTGTGTGTGTGTGTGTGTGTGTGTGTGTGTGTGGTGGGGGTGGGGGTGGGGGGTGGGGAATACTATATTTACATCCAAGCACTGTGCTCCCATAGGGAGTCGTCCAAATTAAACAGTGTATGTGTGCAAAAAAGAAAAACATCAAAATAGAGCAATGCAATTAATAAGTCACTCACTCTTGGGAAAATTAAATATAAAAATTCTTCCACCTAAGGAGGGTAGCAATAAGATGTATTGCCTTCCACCGATCACGCTTAATATTCACTGGATACTCTCAGTATAAAATACAGTATATGCAGGGGATGCACTCAATACACCGGCAGTCAGGAAGCCGGCGTTCAGGAGACCGACGTTGGAATCCCAACAGCTAGCATTTTACTGACGCCCGGAATCCCGACACCCGCCTGGTATTCCCACTCGGTTGGTAGGTCCATGCCACCAACCGAGTGGGAATAGAACCTGTGGCTAGCACAATGATCCACCAGGCCGGAGCGGACTTGCTGCCGGGATTCCCGCAGACGAGATGCCGCTGTCGGTATAGTGACAGACAACATCTCGTCTGCAAGGATATCGTTTGTATCCCGTTGATAAGCTGTGTTTTACCCATTGCAATTTGCAAGTGCACATTAAACTGTTATTTAAATAAATATACCATACAATATGTAACTATGGGGCAGATGTATTAACCTGGAGAAGGCATAAGGAAGTGATAAACCAGTGATAAGTGCAAGGTGATAAACACACCAGCCAGTCAGCTCCTGTCAATTTGCATATTGGAGCTGATTGGCTGGTGCATTTATCACCTTGCACTTATCACTGGTCTATCACTTCCTTATGCCTTCTCCAGGTTAATACATCTGCCATATTATTTCTTTTAGAATGAATTGTATTAGTGTATTAGAGCTGTCACTGTCTGGAGCCCTATATTACATCTAAAATGCATTGTCATATTTGGTAATAATTCTAATATACAGAGACTCACCCAGTACCCAGTCTCATACGTATAATAACGTCTGACACCCAGTGTAATATTCAGAGTCTTACTTGGTGCATATTGTAATACCTGAGCCCTATTTGGTACCATCTAAATTGGACAGGGGAGTCTTAACTGATGACCAGTCTAATATGCAGAGCCTTATTTGGTGCCCAGTCTAATATGCAGAGCTTTAGCCAGTGCCTGTCTAATATGCCAAACCATATTTGGTGTCCAGTTTAATATGCAGAGCCTTATAAACTGTCTTATATAATGTTCAGTCTAATGTGTTGAGCCATATTTGATGGCCAGTCTAATACGTCAAAATAATATGCTAATATGCAGAGCTGTAACTTGTGCCACAACTAATATACAGTACACAGCCTTACCTGTTGCCTGATATAAGATGATCTACTGTGCATTGGGCCTGATTCAGAGAAGTACGTAAAGCCGATGTTCCACAGAACTGAGCGATTATCGTCAGCTTGTTCTGCGTTTACATTGCGCATGCGTCAAGATGCTGCTGTGAACCCGCTTGTTATGAGGATTCCTTCGCAAAGTGATTGACAGGAAGTGACCATTGCGGGGTGTTAACATGGTGTTAGCAGGGAGTGTTTGTTAAAACACAGGCATGTTATGGCCATTTTGGGGGAGTGTATCTGATGTCAGCTGTGAGTCCTAATATACAAAAACATGGCATCTGCGTGACTACTGCCTGGTCCAGTCTGTGTAGCCATAGGGCTACCCTTCAGCCCAATGTTCCTTGTTCTTGCGTATAGACTCAGTATGTGTACACAATTGTGAATGAGTTGTAGTAGCTCCGGTGGGGGCGTCTTTATTCTTTTCTGGCGGCACCTTCACTTACTAACATCAGCAGTTGCGTTGTGGAGAAAATCACACTTGCAGCTGCATTAGTGTTCTTCTCTGAATCAGACCCTTTGTATTTATCTCCTCTTTCTAACAGACCTCATATGATTTTATGGAGACATTAAAGACCATTAATACCAATCATGGGCATTAAGCTGAACTCAGTTTAAGGTGAACACACGGGATGCAGTCAATTTGCCGGCTGCCAGGATCCCGGCGGTCAGGACACTGACACTGGAATCCCGACAGCCGGCAATGCCGCTAGCCTGAATCCCGGCGCAGCAAGGGCTATTCCCACTGGTGGGTGTCCACAACATCCATAGAGTGGGTATAGTTCCTGTGGTGGGCGCAGCGAGCCACCGAGCTCGCAGCACAGCGAGCCCGCAAGGGGACTCTTAGAGCTCGCCCAGCTGCCGGGATTCTGGTGGGAGGGATGCCACTGTCGGGAAATGGATGGCCGGCATCCCGTCCGCCGGTAACGCATACTGAATCCGAACACACATGGGGGTCTGCACAGACGCAAGACCCATTCTGCACACATGGCACCCGGCACCGTTCTTCAAAATGTCACCCAGTTTTGAAGGCGTGACGGGTCCAGGGTCTGCATCATCGGTGTCCAGATTCTACGGCCAGACTGAGTAAGCTTCACCTTACGCAGGCTGGTCGGTGCCTGTAACTATGCTGAATCGTAACTGATGGTCGTGACTGTTACATTACAATTTTTATTAGATGGAATTGCACAGCTGCTTCCTTGTGGCTGTGCAATTCCATACAAACATGAATTGGGCCCAGAGTCCGTTGCTTGGCCTTGAACAAGCCCACTGCTTATCATAAAATGATCCTACATATATTTTTGCCATGGAACCCACAACACCAATATTTATAGTTATAGTATCTAGGTTTATGAACTGTTCTACTTATTAGATGTTTTACATGTTTGTGTCTTTTCCGTTTGTGGGAATCATAGCATTCTGAAGTGTTCACACAGCTGGGGAGAGATAACAGACTTCCCTGAACATGAAGATAATAGCTAGTTGGTTGATGATTTCATTGTGCTTACAGCAGTTGCAGAAGTGAGACATTGCTGCTGACTCAGCTTCTTCAGACTTTGAAATCTCTCTCTTATAAAAACCAAACAACCTTCTAAAGAGCTAGTACAACCATATTAGAAATCCTTAATTTGCCAATCTCCCCCCCCCCCAAAATAAATAAATAAATAAATAAATAAATAAATCATCGGGATTACAAGTCAGGTATTTTTAACATGCTGAATTTCCTCGATTCCCTGATGAATTGACGATCATCGATGTCCTTCAGCATCAGGGATTCACTGTCCTAATGTATGACCCGCATAATACCCCTTTCATACATCAGACTCGGGAAATTACCAGGTCTAGCACGGCGCAAATTCCCAGGTCTCAGCTCTGTGACCCCGATCAGGAGCAGGGTGGCGTATTCGTAACTTAGTTCCGGGTCATTTGCATTCAGACCTACCTAAAACCCAGGTTGATGCACGTTCACGTGCAAATAGCTGGGATTTTGAAGTAGGTCTGAAAGGGGTATTAGTATATAATTTATAGACTGTATATGGTAAAAAAAAAATTTAAGCTGGAATAAAAATAATTTTATTTATATAGCACTTTTCTCCAGCAGGGCACAAAGGTGGTCATTCCGAGTTGATCGCTCCCTAGCAGTTTTTAGCAGCTGTGCAAACACTATGCCGCCGCCCACTGGGAGTGTATTTTAGCTTAGCAGAAGTGCGAACGAATGTATCACAGAGCGGCTACAAAGTTTTTTGTGCAGTTTCAGAGTAGCTCAAAACCTACTCAGCGCTTGCGATCACTTCAGACTGTTCAGTTCCTGTTTTGACGTCACAAACCCGCCCAGCGTTCTCAAAGCCACGCCTGCATTTTTCCTGGCATGCTTGCGTTTTTCCGAACACTCCCTGAAAACGGTCAGTTGACACCCAGAAACGCCCACTTCATGTCAATCACACTGCGGCCACCATTGCGATTGAAATGCTTCGCTAGACCCTGTGCAAAACGACATGTTCGTTGTGCCCGTACGACGCGTGTGCGCATTGCGCCGCATACGCATGCGCAGAACTGATGTTTTTTAGCCTGATCGCTGCGCTGCAAACAAATGCAGCTAGCGATCAACTCGGAATGACCACCAAAGTCGCTTTACAGACCTCAAAACAATAGCATAGTACAAAAGATTTGGTATTACAGCAAGTTCTGTAGATTACATTGTTTAGCTTAGTGTATTCTTTGTGAAATTCACTTTTCATTTACTTTTTTATTGTATTCTTTGTGAAATTCACTTTTCATTTACTTTTTTAAACACACATATCTTTCACTTATGTGTTGTTTTTCAGATTAGCTCAGCCTGTTAGATGTGCAATATTCATGACAGTTGCAGAAGGGAATTTTCAGGCACGTCTCAGTGTGTTACGTGTGTGATTACTGATATTGCAACATTCTCAGCCTTGCTCATATCCATATACAAACACGCTGCAACACTGGGGGGATGAAACATTATCATGGGAATTACACATGGTGTACAAGCATCCAGTTTGTCTGTTATTTACATCTAAAAAAAGGTTCTAGTCGACTACGAAGATATGGAAATTATTGCGAGCTTTCATAACACCACTGTTATTTTTCAGTTAGGAACTGATTGAGAAACAACTGCGCAGTTTCAGTCTGTAAATTATGACCTATCCTATATCTGATGTCTCACAAGTGTCTGTTCCACAAAACCTTTTGATTTTTTCATTTATATGTTGTGTTGTTTGTAGTATGTTATTTTTTTTCTAGCTGTAAAAATTAGTCTTGATGTACAGAAAAACTCCATAAGAATTGTTTCTTACATACAAGGTAGCGTGCTTCAAAAATTGAGCAGACACCTTAATTGTTGTTGTTGTTATTAATATTATTATTATTATTATTATCCTTTATTTATATGGCACCACATGGGCAGGGCAGTCGATAGCCGGGCTGAGCCCAGGTACTTTTCAAGGGGCGTGGTCTAATCACAGGAGGTGTGGTCATGTACCCTTAGAAAAAAATACTGAAAAATATTGTATTTTAAGCACCTCCATGGCCATGGTGCAGCCCTGTACCCAGCAGAGTGTGCTGGGCTGAGGAGAAGAGCTGCAGCTGCTGCTGCCAGGTAAGGGGGAGGGAGCCTGGGCCCCTACTGGACCCTCACTGGGCCCCTCAGTCAGACCTGGTAATTTGTACCCTCCCCCCCCCCTCTCTCTCGACACCACTGCACATGGGATCCGCGGCGCCCACTAACAGAGCACATAAACAACACTGAAATAAGTATCAGGGCAGCAGAAATCACGAGAAATTTGGTGCCGTCAAAGGGAGTATTGAAAAGAAGAGACGGAAAAGCACATGAGGGAAGAAGACCCTTCTTGTGAGAGCTTACATTCTAAAGGGGAGGGACAGACAGGTGACACAAATGGGGTAGAAAGTGAGCGTGGGGCAGAGGGTTTAGGATTAGAGACGGCTGGGTTTGGTGAAGAAGTGGGTCTTAAGCGCCCGTATGAAGTTTTGTAGAGAGGTGGAGAGTCTCAGGGGGAGAGGTAGAGATTCCAGAGAAAGGGAGCAGTACATGCAAAATCTTGGCAGTAGGAGTGGTATGAGGTAATTAGTAGGCAGGAGAGGTGGCGTGCATTAGCTGAGGAGCAGGAGTGTTAAAGGGAAATAAGGTCAGAGATGTAAATGGGAGAGAAGTGGATGAGGGATTTATAAGTTTGAAAAGCTGGAAATTTATTCTGAAGGGGAAGGGGGGCCACTGAAGGGCTTGTAGGAGAGGGAAGGTGGACATAGTATGTTTGGTGAGGAAGATAGACTGGGCAGCAGCATTGAGGATAGATTAGAGTGGAGAGAGATATTTGTCAGGGATGCCAGAAATTAGAAGATTACAGTAGTCCAGTCTGGAGATGACCAGTGAGTGGATAAGGGTCTTAGTGGCATCCAGGGTGAGAAAGGGTCTGATCTTGGAAATGTTTTTGAGAAGAAAATGGCAGGTCTGTGAGAGGTGCTGAATGTGTGGTTTGAAGGAGAGGGAGGAGTCAAGGATTACTCCAAGACAGCACACTTGGGGGCTAGAGGAGATAGTAGTGCCATCAATAGATAATGAAATTGTGGGAGGTGAGGTTGTGCGGGAGGGTTGGAAGATGATTAGCTCGGTCTTACACATGTTAAGTTTAAGAAAATGCTGGGACATCCAAGAAGGGCTAGCAGAGAGAGATGGTTGCATACACGAGTGAGGAGAGCGGGGGAGAGGTCAGGGGAGGAAAGGTAGATCTGAGTATCAGTTTAGAGATGATATTGTAAGTCAAAAGAGCTAATGAGCTCACCTGAAGAGGACGTGTATGCGGTTGTTAGGTCGACCACACTAAGGTCGACAGTCAATAGGTCGATTATTATTGGTCAACATGCATTTGGTCGATATGGTTAAAAGGTAGACATTAACAAAAGGTCTACATGGCAATGGACGACCGAGGAAAAGAGTCATGTGAGGGGACGTAGTGCACTAATTGGGGGGTCCTGATCATTTTACGGAGTAAACAACACAAAAAAAGTAAAAAAAATTCAACCTTTTTCTGGGTCGACCTTTTTCATGTTGACCTATTGTCTATATCGACCTAGTGCATGTTGGGCTTTTTTTTGGGTGTATAGAGAGAGAAAAGGAGAGGACCATGAACAGAACCTTGAGGGACTACCTACAGGTAGTGGAAGTGGGAGGGAGGTGGAGTCATGAGAGGAGACAGAGAAGAAACTGTCAGAGAGGTAGAAGGATGTTGTAGAGAATTTTGCTGTTCAGGGCCATGGTGTGAGGGGTGTAAGCTCCCTATAGCTTTCCAGGAATGTTGAGAGCTCTTACAGGCTGGATGCAAGGTACTGGGGGGGAAGGGGGGGGGGGGGGATACAGGTTCGCTTACCATGATGTAAATTACTTTACCTGCTTTATACAATGTCTGGGGTGTTTGAATGCCTATTACTTGAAATCCGCTGGGCACACGTCCATTGAAACTTAGTGGTGGCATATATGTTGTGGCACCAATAGGGATACAGTGACACTTATGTCCAGGTTTCTATGTTCTTTGATGCACCGCATAGCATACCTAGGAATGCTGTAAGCTCTGTTAGCTCTTAGGTAGTTGTTTGCATTTTATTATTTATTTATGTATTGTGGGGCTTTCTGCCATGGATCCCTCTTGGTTGTGACCTAGCATGTAACTTACATTTTTCACAAGCCAAGAGAGGTCTCCAACTTAAACAGGCTTTTTGTTTATTAGCTGACAAATCCAACACTTGTCTGAAAGGGTGTACTATAATATCCTGGCTGTCGGGATCCCAGTGCCCAGTATGCCGGCGCCGGGATCCTGACCGCCGGAATTTCGGCAGTGGGGTGAGCACAAAAGAGCCCATTGTGGGCTCGCTGCTCACGCCACGCTGTGGGCATGGTGGCACGCTATGCGCACCACGCTATTTATTCTTCGTCCAGGGGTGTCATGGACACCCAAAGAGGGAGAATAGTTGTCGGTATCCCGGCAGTCGGATCCCAGCGCCAGTATGCTGAGCGCCGGGATCCCAACAGCTGGGATATCGAGTGCCTCCCATGTGAATATATACTGTACAAAGTAGCCCATATGATTCTCTCTGGATAAAGATCACTGGGGCTGATGTATGAAAGTGTGCTGTGGTGTCTGCTGACCACAGCGCACGTAAACCACGCATTTACCACACCCACGTAATGTATCAACAGCATCTTAATGCCGTGTGCTTCACCTGCTGCGCGCCCCCGCCGCTTACCGCTTCCCCGCAGTCACCAATGGGACACGAAGGGCAGAGGCAATGTATGATTGCCTCTGCAGTCACTTTACGCCTCCTAAATCCGCCGCTCCGGAACGCCTCCCCCTGGCAGGCTATGTGTGGTTAAAGCATTGGTGGATGCTTTTCTTTTGTAGAGGACAAACACTGCCTCATACCGCCAGCGGCACCAGCTAGAAGCAGGGGAGAAGGGCGCATGTGCACACACTGCAGCGCTGAGACCAGCCGAGCCAATGTGGAAGGTGCGCTATCGCGGGACAGGTAAGATAACGCCCTCCCACATCGGCTGCCACACATGTAATACATTGTGGGGCAGGGATCAGCCGTATCACCAAGATAATGTGGTGATACGGCGCCAGGCACATAACGTCTGTAAGGACGTTTTTCATACATCACCCATACCTCCCAACATTACCCTCTCCAGAAGGGACAGAATGCTCTGCTCCTGTACTTCCCTCTTAATTTCTGATTGCCATCACCTGTGCTGAAACACCTTTCTTATCCATTAACCTGCTCAAAACAAGTGCTGCAATCATAAATTAAGAGAAAAGTCCAGAAGCAGAGCATTGTGTCCCTCCTGAAGAGGGTCATGTTGGGAGGTATGCATCACCCCCACTGATCTCTATATACTAAATGCATCTTCAGTAATCACTGAAGCTTTATGAAGGGCCTGTTAAACTGAAAATAAAACAAGCTGTACCCTAAAGCATGTTTTTTTTCTTCTTCTTCCAGGAAATCTACCTTTGCTGTTTGTTTCAGTGTCTGTGAGGCTGTGTTCACTTTAAATCACAAGTAGCCTTTGATTCTGAGGCCATTACAAATCTGTTTTATGAGCTTCCATCTGTCCTCTCTCCTCAACGATTTACCTCACCGCACTTCCCTGCCCTCTGCCATCCTTTCAATTTCTGTTTTGTTTTGTGATTACATTCCAAGGCAAGCAGGATTCCAGTAGAGACAAAGAGACATCTGTAATTTAGGTAAACTAAATAAATTTCCTGGTCCATTGATTTAACCAGTCCGTGCCCTATGTGGGATTTGCATGTTCTCCCCAAGTTTGTGTGGGCTTCCTACCTGTACTTTGCTGTCCTCCCACACTTCAGACATACTGGTATGTTAATTGGCTAATTGACAAAATTAACCTGAGTGTGTTGGTGCCCATGCGGTATTCCCAACCTTGGTCCTCAAGGCACACTTAAGAGCCGTACTGATGGGGAGATTTCCCCAGAGATATGTGCTGAGCGGTCTAGCACAGACCACTCAGCACACATCTCTCCCCCCGCTCAGCGCGATGTGTTGAGCAAGGTGGGGGGACACGGGGGGGCGCTCATTTCACACAGCGGTGAAATGAGTGACCTACTTGATTGTGCCTGCATGCAGGCCAATCTAGCACCAGCGATACCGACGCGCGGGACCGCGCATCGCTGTTGCCGGCACCCTACACATGGATCGATGTTATAAGCAATCTAGTCAGATTGCTTAGAAATTAGCTGAACATCGCTCCGTGTGTACCGCCCCCCCCCCCCCCCCCCCCTTAGCATTCCAGGTTTTAGTGATATTTATGATTGAGCACAGGTGAATTAATTAGTACCTCAGTTATTTTGATTTAACCATCTGTGCTGAAGTCTGGATATCACTAGAACCTGCACTGTCAGTGTGCCTTGAGGTTTGAGGTTGGGAATGCCTACGGTAGGGAACATAGAGTTCCATGTCATACCTCCCAATATGACCTCTCCAGGAGGGACAGAATGCTCTGCTCCTGGGCTTCCCTCTTACTGTATGAAAAATGACAGTTAGGAGCTGATTGGCTGGTCATTTATCACTCTTTATCCGTCTCCACTTTAACTCTTGTTAAGGCTTAATACATTTGGGACTGTAATAGGGGAATAAAGAGCTCCATACGGTGGGGCTTCATGTGGCTGGGAATATAGAGCTCTATGTGGTTGGGAAATGGGAATTCAGGGGCAGATGTATGAAAAACGTCCTACCGAACGTTATGTGCTAGGCTGTTATCGGCGCATGCGCCCTTCACCCCGGGTTCACTACGGCCGGCCGGCGGTCGGGCTCCCGGCGACCAGCATCCCGGCGCCGGGAGCCCGACCGCCGGCTTACCGACAGCTTGGCGAGCGCAAATGAGCCCCTTGCGGGCTCGCTGCGCTCGCCACGCTACGGGCACGGTGGCGCGCTACGCGCGCCACACTATTTTATTCTCCCTCTATGGGGGTCGTGGACCCCCACGAGGGAAAATAATTGTCGGTATGCCGGCTGTCGGGCTCCCGGCGCCGGTATACTGAGCGCCGGGAGCCCGACCGCCGGCAAACAGAAGACCACCCCTTCACCCCTACTCCCAGCTTCCACTGCGGGCGGGCTCCGGCGCCTACGTGATTAGGCTGACCGCTCACCAGGCATGTGGTGCAGCTTAGAGAGGAGATGGCGCGAACAATAAAGTTTTAATATCCAAATTACAATTAAAAAAACAAAACGCACAAATGCAGTTTCCACACATTGCCTGGCCGGGGAAGGCGTTCCAGATCAGCGGCCTTAGGAGGCGAAGACTGCCAACAGAAGCAATCATACATTGCCTCTGTCCTTCGTCCCACATTGAGGACAGTGGGAAAGTGGTAAGTGGCGGGGGCGCATGCAAACAGTGCACACGGCATAAACACGCCGTTCATACATTGCAGGGAAACATTATCAGCAGGCTTTGCGTGCGCTGTGGCTGTATAAACCCACAGCGCACTTTCATACATCTGTCCCACAGGACTTTTATGTTGTAGGGAATAAAGAGCTCCATACAGGAGTGTAGGGAGGGTAGCTCCGGTGGAGCACAAGCTCTGGGCGCCAAAAAGGTTAAAGGGCGCTCCACAGTCACTCTGACAGCACCCCGCTTGCTCTTGCCTGCCACCATATTTTAATTATTAGTAACAGCACAGTGCTGGCTGCTGCTGCTGGTGATCCCGTCTTCCTGACCCTCCGACTTTCCCAGAAAGTTGGTGGAGCCTTGCTTGGGGCATTCTGGGAGCAGCAGCGAGGGGTGGGGGGAGGACAGACGGAGGAGCTGCAGCACATCCACATGTGTCTGCCCATTTGCCTGCCTGCCAGCCTGGCCAGCTGGAGTGTGTGCCATACATCAAGATGATCTTGTTCCAACCAGCCAACTAGTTGGCTGGTTTGAATGATAGTTGGGCAGTGTGTGAGAGCAAACGATAATCAGCCGTTTGTTCCCACACACTGAAAAACATCCAAAAACGGCCGGTCCAACTTGTTGGGAAAATCAAACCTGTTTGATTTTTCCCAACTGATCGTTCAGGTGTAGGGGAACTTTAAGGCAGAGCATCAAAAAGAGTTATGGCTGCAAAGGGGGAAAGCAGGATACTACATTTACAGTGTGTGTGTGTGTGTGTGTGGGGGGGGGGGGGGGGGGGGTTGGGGTGGTAGGTATGAGTTAGTTGGGTTGTACCTGGCATAATGTGTATGAGGGGCTGTACCTGGCATAATACATGTGTGTGGTACCTCCCCGCAATGCGTTCACAATTTAATTGCGAATGCATGAGGTTAAACCCTGCCTGCACAGCATGTCTGCACTGGCAGGCGGTGTGGCACAATTTTTTTTCTCGGAACCAGACCGTGCCCACTAAACGCTGCGGCACCGCCGCCCATTGCTGTCAATCACTATGCGATTGCATCATTCCGGGATGCAATCGCATGGTGACGGTCATACACGCGCTCTATAGCCAGTGCACATGCGCAGACCCAGTGGACGCGACCGCTACATGTGAATTTGTATGAGGACACATCTTTAATGCGATGTACAAATGTATTTATTTATAGCATGATTGTGTCAGGGTAGGCTTAGCCTGACACTGCACACTGTCTTTGAATACAGTCTTAGCGCTTATCTATAGGTCACAGGCTTCCAACAGATATCATAGGTGTCTGGCAGGATATTGTAAAATGAATGGTGTTTGTTCATTACAATCCTAATGCCTATGTGGCAGTGATGATACACCTAAATGGAGTACAAGAGTAAACAGTTTACAATGGGCTCTACTGTCTTTTCATACAGTTTCCAAACAATTGTTTGCAGGGGGTAATCCAGCCCCCTACTCCAATCACCAAACCAGATTGATTAGCATGCTTTACTCAAATAATGTGAAAAAGGGTGTTTTTACACCCTTTTCACATTATTTTAGTATCACTCCAACGTATCAAAATTCTCCAAACCCTTTAGTTTCTTTTTTCTTTTTTTTTAATAACCCACATCGCATTCCCCCTAGTTATAATGGGAAATGCAATGTGGCCAAATTTACTAAAAAAATAATGTTTAAAAATACCGCAGTGTGCCCTGTGAGAGAGTTAGATTTGGGTGGGTTATTTTGTTTCTGTGCAGGGTAAATACTGGCTGCTTTATTTTTACACTGCAATTTAGATTGCAGATTGAACTCACCACACCCAAATCTAACTCTCTCTGCACATGTTATATCTGCCTCCCCTGCAGTGCACATGGTTTTGCCCGACTGCTAACAAAGTTCCTGCTGCGATCAACTCAGAATTACCCCCACAAGCTGATCAGTGTTTAAAAAATAAAGTACAAACAAAAAAAATCATACTCATCTGTCCAGAGAGCAGGTATCCGCTGCTCCGCTGAGCACTGCTGGGCGCCGGGTCCCCCATATGCTGCGCTGTGACCCCGGTGCAGTAAAGTGACGCTGCAAAGCGGCAGTGCACTTTACAGAACCCGGGGTCCTCGCAGCACACAGGATCCGGCGCCCAGCAGCCTAGCAGGAGCAGCGTGGACTGGCTCCCTGGATTAGTAAGTAAATTATCCTGCTGGTGGGGTCTGCGGAGCACGGGGGTAGTCATGACAGGGGAGGGGGGGTCGACTGGGCGGCAGCAGCACATGCGCAGCAGGACATTGGGGTATTCTGTCCCTGCATGCGATAATTGGTACATCCCTGCGATGTAATCAATTATCACAGTGCGAGTTTGGGCGATTTTAGAAATTTATAAATTGACCCCTTAATATTTAAAACTTATAGTAAAAATAATTCCCTGCTATTGAGCCTATCTGGCCTGCTCAAGAGTGTCAGTGGCCAGATCCCAGATAGTAATCTTGCTGCTGCTGCTGCTGGAGGCCTCTACATTCTAGTATGCCACTTTGCCATCTTGGACTTCACGGAGCACTGCCGTTCCTGGATTAATTTGAATATAAGAGGTGTCATTGCAAGCACCCCTAGTGCCACTATGCGGCATCTGCCATCAGAGGACAAAAGTGTGATTGTTACCTGACGCTGCTTGGCTAATGGGCCCTACACACTTTGCGATCCGCCGCCGAGCTCCCCGACGGCGGATGCGGCCGACGGGCGACCTGGCCGCGGGGGAGGGGGGGCAGTGACGGGGGGAGTGAAGTTTCTTCGCTCCCCCTGTCACCCGGCTCCTTAGCAGTGGAAGCAAATATAGACGAGATCGTCCATATTGGCCTGCATGCACAAGCGACGGGGCACCAGCGATGAACGAGCGCGGGGCCGCACATCGTTCATCGCTGGTGCCTCCACACTGAAAGATCGGAATGGTATCTCGTTCATTAATGAACAAGATCGTTCATATCTTTCAGTATTATCGCCCAGTGAGTAGGGCCTATAAGAGGCTGCTCTTATGGACCATGATATATGGCGGACACAGCACTCCGGTCCCATGTACAGGAACTGGAGCTCCAGTTAAGCACTGCAAGAGGAGCCCCTGTCCACACTGGATCACCAGAGCAAAATGAACTACATTATGGCCCTCATTCCGAGTTGTTCGCTCGGTATTTTTCATCGCATCGCAGTGAAAATCCGCTTAGTACGCATGCGCAATGTTCGCACTGCGACTGCGCCAAGTAACTTTACTATGAAGAAAGTATTTTTACTCACGGCTTTTTCTTCGCTCCGGCGATCGTAATGTGATTGACAGGAAATGGGTGTTACTGGGCGGAAACACGGCGTTTCAGGGGCGTGTGGCTGAAAACGCTACCGTTTCCGGAAAAAACGCAGGAGTGGCCGGAGAAACGGTGGGAGTGCCTGGGCGAACGCTGGGTGTGTTTGTGACGTCAACCAGGAACGACAAGCACTGAAATGATCGCACAGGCAGAGTAAGTCTGGAGCTACTCTGAAACTGCTAAGTAGTTAGTAATCGCAATATTGCGAATACATCGGTCGCAATTTTAAGAAGCTAAGATTCACTCCCAGTAGGCGGCGGCTTAGCGTGTGTAACTCTGCTAAATTCGCCTTGCGACCGATCAACTCGGAATGAGGGCCTATATACATCAAATTACATTTTTATACTGTACGTATATACAATTATGTTTTAACACATGCTTTGTTTCCTCCCAGTACTCTCCCCTACAAATGAAACCTTTTTGTGCCACAGCTATTGGGTCTCTGATACAGCAACATTGACAATATACTACAGCATATCGGGGGAAACAATATACTGTTAACTGCAAACCCTAAAATTGTATTTACTTTCTTGAAATTTCTTCCCATACTTAGGATCCTATTCAGGTTGGAGTGCAAAATTTGAGAAACGCAATCCAACCGATTATCGAACGACAGCACATGTGCAGCATTCGCATTGTGCATGCATACCCGCGATTAGCAATTATTTCTGAGAACGCGTTGTGCTTCAATGCAATCACATTTTGATAGACAGGAAGCCTGTGTTTAGGGGAGGAAACATGGTGTTTTTGTGGGTGTGTTTGTAAAAATGCAGGCGCGGCAAGGAGTTTTTCGGGTGGGTCTCTGGCATCAGTGATGACCACTTCCAACCTCTTGAGTATGCCAAATTGTGGATGACCTCGCGTGGCGCAAATGGGAAAAACTCTTTGATGTTCCGGTACTTGCGTATGGTTATGCGATCACATCGCGCATTGCAATGCGTTCGCAATTTTGGCAATGGCCATTTTTTTTTATTATTATTATTATTATTAGAATTATGTATTAACAGCTTTTTATATAGCGCAGCAAATTCCATTGCGCTTTACAACTGGACACAATGATAAGACAAAACTGGGTAATAACAAACAATCATAGAGGTAGGAGCAGGGCCGGTGCTAGGGTGTTTGCAGGGCCTGCAAACTATACATTTGCGCCCTCTTAACGCGTTTCTCCGTTGTAAAAGTCTAACCATTTCATCAGAAGAATCTTCTGATGAAACGGTTAGACTTTTACAACGGAGAAACGCGTTAAGAGTACTCTGCTTTAGTTCTCCGAGACAAACTCTCGGACCGTGGGACAACACACACCGCCTCAAGCTTGCCTCATCAAGTTCCAGTGACATTCACTCACCGGGTCCGCCTAACAACCTCCGTGGAAATAAGATACTCAGCCCCATTAAGGTACTATCCAGCGGCACGCTGCTGCAGCCGGGAGCTGAGCTCCGCTCCAAACATCACCCATAGGCTGCCTGTGCCACGGCAAAGAGGAGACGGACGGCTGTAACGGGGATAGCGCAACAGCACGGCGCTGCAGCCGGGAGCTGGCTCTTGGTCTGTGTCATCTTTACCCTGAGAAGGGGTTAACAGCATTCCCAGCAGGAGAGTATCACGGTGGGCTATAAATTATTCTGGAAACAGATGAGGTGAGACACGGTTCCTGAATCCACAACAGTTATATTTTTGTTATATGCTAATACATGTGACAATGAATATGAGCATATACTGATACCTGTCTGCATGATTGCATGGTATGAGACTTGGAATTAACCATACTGTTGCAGGATCTAATATGTCCCTTTGAATAAATACAAATTTATCCATCTAAGTGAGTGGCTCTGGATGATGCGGGACAGACAGCTATTATAGCTATATGAACTGCCACAAAAGTGACTTTGGAACCTAAATTGCTACTAAGCTGTGACCACAAGTTGATACAGTAACGTGGACTTTTATAGATAGGTGTGTAAAATTAATACTATTGTAACAGCGTAATAGAGGGTATTGTTCTCATTGTATTTTTAAGTAATAATATGCATATGTTGATTAGACAATTCTTGTTTTTTTAAATATAATTAAAATAATTAAAACTTCATGCGCTCTCTTTCTATGTATTTACAGCAGCCGGCAGCAGCAGGGGGGACAGGCGATGCAGCAGCGGGGATGCGGGGCAGGGAGAGCGCTTCTCTACCTTGGCACCTACCTGAACTGCATCCCTTAGCGGTGGGCCTGGGTAGGAGGGCCCTGCTCGCAAGCTTACAATCTATGGGGAAATTGGCATTGATACACAAGGATAGGTGCTATCTATTGCATAGCTGTCCACCAGATTGATGATACAGAGTGCCTCATAGATGGTCCTATTTTTACCCATTATATCTTTCTGGAGAAGCCCACTTCATTGGGACTCTGGTCACCCAGTAGAAGGGGATGAATAGTTCTACAGCTACCGTTACAATATAACAATGTAAATGGTTTTACAACATACTCATACTTATTTACTTAATGCTTATGGGACATGTGGGGATGGGAAGGGTTTTACCAGCAGCACAGATCAATGTAACATGACAGCATTATATCCACAGTTAAATTGCAAATGACCAAAGACATCCTTGATCCTTCGGTCACCAACAGTAAATGTTAAGTGTGTGCTAGCCCTTACACCTGTTTGATAGTCAAATGTAAAGGAAATGGTGCCATGAAACTAGATGAGTAGCTTCAATCGGTCTATCACGATTAAATATCAACAAGCCATGGCCATATGACATCTTTTTTTTTCACTACTCAACCCTTTTAGTATTAATGCATGCTATCAACAGTCTCCAATCCAGCCACACATGTACAATGCAAAAGTTGTGATGGCCATAAAAACAGGATCAACAAACCAGTGAGAGATTGGACTACATAGAGAAAGAAGACTAAGCTAATTATATCTTAAGCTTTTGTTTTCAGAGCTTGTTAAATAGCTACTTAAAACCAGCCCCATAGAAAAATATGGGGACGGCTCCTGCGAGCACCATTCCTGCATGTTTTAAAGACAGAGTTAGTTTGATAAATAGGTCTCTAACTACTGTAGAAAACGTCATATCTTTACTGCAACTAGAGATAAAACATGATTTCTGTTGTTAGCAGTCCGTTTTCACAAACGAAGCCCATTGCCGCCTCCTCCCCAACCCCCGTAGGGCATCAAACTGTCAGTCACTGACTGTATACAAAAATAAAGTGCAAAATCTGGCACCAAAACCATAAATATGTAAATAATACCACGTGATAAAAAAACAAAAATGATAATCACCCTTAGGAAAACAATGTTCGTATGTGTCCTAAAGAAGGGGGTGCGTTCTCCAATGTGTAGAAGTCCACACTTCAAATATAGCAGAAAACTCCAGATTCTGTGGTTGCAATCTGTAAAACAAGCATGTACCTCACAGTTAGAAACTGGTTAGGAAGTTATTAATCAGGTGGTGTTATTTACATGTTTATAGTTTTAGCGCCAGATATTGCACTTTCTTTTTGTATACAGTGACTGCCTTTGAAGGTTTTTATTGGAAAGCTTTTTTAAATTGTAATTTTGTCTGCTTTAATTATTTTATTGCGTCATTTTTTAGATTATCTTTTTAATATTGTCACTCACTGACTGTCTGATGCTGTCCCTGTGTCCTGTGTCGCAGGACCCGTTTGCGCACACACAGAATAGGTCATGCATATGTGCAAGGTACCAGACATTGGTACTTTGTTCATCAGGGTGCACTCCCAACCACATCTGAATGAGGGTCAATGTGGGTGCCAAATTGCTCCACAAAATATAAATTGAAATAAACTAACAAAGAAGTCATTATGTGCACAATTCACTAAAATAACTAACAAAACCTATCACTGATGCAATATGATCTGCTTACCGAATGTTATTACTCCTATCAGATGTAAAAATAATGGTTTTTAGAAAAACTTAAACAGGACCTCCCAAATCCCATTATCATAGATTAGGTGTTATGAAGACTATTCAGTTTTCTGGGTTATCAGGTGGTAACTGGTGATGTTCACGCAATTACCCCCTGTCCAGCAGTTTTTTAGCCTCCTGCGATGCTAGGCTTCACCTATAGCAGCCGCTTTTCCAGGTTGAGTTAGGTCTCCCCGTACTCAGATGCCCCCAGGTCTTATGTAAAGACAAGGCGACTATTGGATGCGGGGCAGGAGTAAATGCAGTTCAGTGAGACGTCACAGAACACAACCTTGATCATCTTGCCTAATACTCAGAGATTATAAACAAATTGTACGCAGGTGCAACAATGCACAGGGTGATATAATAATAAAGACTCAAAGAATACAAAATGCAACAATACACAGGGTGGTATAATAATAACCGCTAATGTAAATGCAACAATGCACAATATGATATGAGCAACTTAACCAAATATAAATGCAACAATGCAAAAAAGTGGTAACAATAATGAAATGTAAAGGCAAGAGCCTGTGTGGAATTTCCACACAAAACCTGAACTCAAGGCTAGCTGGATCCAATCAGGAAAACGATCTTGACAGGGTATCACAATCTCATTAGTTCACAAGGCTGACAGGTTCTCACATGTAGCAGGAACTCAGGTGACACGGGTAAGGTAATCAGGATTCTGGCAGGACAGGATACAGGACTGGCTATCAGCAGTGATATAATAGCACAAACTGCACAAATTCTAGATTCCACCAAGGAACAGGGACTGAAACCAGGTACAAACAGAAACAAGAAGCTATAACCGGTGTCAGGTGAAGGGCAAGCTGGGTAATAAAGGGAGCAAGCTCCAATCAGGATGGCCCACAACAGTACCCCAAACAAGTACATGAGAAAACCTGGAATGCTAACAGAAATACAACAGACTCACAACATAAAACATAAACAGAATGCAAGCTGCATTCGCAGTTTGTAACACTAGGACAGGCCTGGCCAACCTGTGGCTCTCTAGCTGTTGTAAAACTACAAGTACCATCATGCCTTGCCACAGTTTTGCTATTAGGGAATGCTAAAACTGTGGCAGGGCATGCTGGGATGTGTAGTTTCGCAACATCTGGAGAGCCACAGGTTGGCCAGGCCTGCACTAGGAGGTAATTATATACAGTTACAGTGAAAATGATGTGGGGAAAATAACGCTTTCATTAGTGTTCCACCATTAAGTGGTAGTAAGAGTACAGCAAGCTCAGCATGTAATAATGATTTTAGCAGCCCATCCACAAAGAAATATAGATGTATTTCATCACAATGGACTGATTCAGAGGTGCACGCAGATCATGTTCTTCTGCAAATTCTGCCAGATATGCAAATAGGAGTTTAAGCATTCCCTTTGTGCACTGCCGTGGGATGGACTTCGCAAGCCCTGCGATGCCCCCTTTGCAATTCTGAGCAATGTTTAAGTGTGCTGAAGCATACAATCTCTCCAGCACTGACACACCATCGGTTGTAACATCAACTCATTGGCAGTCCCTGTCTAGCTCAGAATCTCACTTGTAACTTTAATATGACCACTGTGGCTGCATTGTTGCGAAAAGGAACCCGTAGCAGCATGCTTGAACAAGCTCATGACATCTCTTCATTTAGATGTGTTTGGAGTTGTCCTTGATGTGAAAAGTACAGATGTTTGGTACTTTGCACATGCGCAGGACCCATTCTATGCATGTGCAAACGGGTCTTGTGACACAAGATGCAGGGGCAGCATCAGATTGTCAGTGATTGACATTCTGATGAAGTTTGGGGGCGAGGAGGGTTCAGCAATTGGCTCCATTTGAGAAAATGGAGGCATGTTGCGGCCGTTTATGGGGTGGGAAGAGGCCAGGGATCTCCATTGTTGCATGGAGACTTTCTGGCTTCCGGGAAGGGTGGCTTACATGTCTCCATGGGTGCTGCAAGCTGTCCGATGGTGCCTGGAAAGATCCGCTGCTGTGTCCTTGGACGCAGTTCAGATCGGTAATGTAGCAGGATAGTGCTATTCCTACTGCTACTATGTAAACAGCATCAATAGCAACTACAACCACATCTGAATTAGGGCCCTCAACCGCCCGTGGATTGTAGAAGCCATCTCAATTAATAGTGATGTTGTACACATATGCATACAACATTGCACACTTTTGTTCGCGTGTGCGCAGTAAGGGTTTACAGGACTTTTTGCGCAAGCACAGTAGCAAGTAATTGCTCCACTATGCAAACATAGGTACTATGGGGGTAATTCAGATCTGATCACTGGGCTTCTAATCTTGCTGTCCTGCGATCAGATAGTCACCGCCTCCAGGAGGAGTGTAAATTCGCCGTGCAAGTGTGTGATCGCATGTGTTTGCCGAGCTGCGAAAATCCACTTTGTGCAGTCTCTGCGTAGCCCAGGACTTACTCCTCCAGTGCGACGAGAAGAGGCTGATCGGGGCCGGAGCTGACGTCACACACCCTCCCTGAAAATGCGTGGGCACACCTGTGTTTTTTCCGGACACTCCCTGTAAACTCTCAGTTGTCACCTACAAAGGGCCTCTTCCTGTCAATCACCTTGCGAACGCCCGTGCGATTGGATTTTTCGCACCATCCCCTCGCTGACCGGTGATACCCATTGTTGATGTCTGACACGCGTGCGCATTGCGGTGCATACGCATGCGTAGTTAGGACCTGATCGCCCTCTGTGCGAAAACACACAGCAGCGATCAGATCTGAATTACCACCTGTCCTCCTCTGAATCAGGCCCAAAGTTCTGGCATTTCAATTGTGGGTTAAATGGGTAAGAAATTGTAACTCGACATTGGATCCTTAAACATAATGTAGACTTTTGAGAAATGGAAACATGCTTCTGATTAAACTGCAAGAAAACAGTGAAATGTGTTAAGTAGGGATGGACAATTGTAGCTCCCGTATCAATACAGTGGGCCTGATTCAGAGGTAGATTGTATGCAGTAGCAACTGCAGCTTTTGTCACAGCCGCTACTGCAAATTTATGATAATTCTGTAGCCAGTGGCTGACTACTGAGAAGCCCACCAGCTGGTGCTCTAAACCACAAAGGCACACCATTGGTCGTACAACGGCCACACCATCTTATTTCTGTGCCACCCTATGGTTCCTCAGACTGCCCAATGGAATTTGGTAATCAGTGTCGAAAGAATTGCATCTTCCCATGTGGCGTGTTAAGTAAAGTGGCTGTATGCACAGACATACAGCCGCAGGAATAGGAGGCCATAGTCAGATGGAGAAACTGCACCTAGTGTAGGGCTGGTGCAGGCTTTGATGGAGCGACTGATGATGGCGTATAAGGATGCAACAATTTGTATTACTGTGTGTAGTGTACAGATGCTGAAAGTGGGCATTTCAGTACTTGCACATTCAGCCCAGTGAGGTGCGGTGAGGTGAATGGCTGAGGAGGTACACAGGGGGATGTGTCTGGATGCAGGGAGCTTGTATCACCTCCTACTCATTGTAACTCTCCCCTCACTACACTTCGCTACCTGCAAACTTGTCTCTTCTCTTGCTGCTGCTAAGCTCTGACTACAGTGCACTTCCTGGTCACATGACACATCCAGGTGTCCATGAGTGCACAAGACCCGCCCACACACTCAGAGACATGCCTCTATTGGCTCTCTTTCTGTGCAGCGTTACTGCACCGTCCCCAGCTCTGCAAAGCAGTGTCTGACTGTAGCACTGAGGCAGAGCTGTTGCTGCCTCATTTCTCGTCTCCCTGCAGCTCCAGGGATCTCCACAAAGCTGGTGAGTGTTAGCTATAAAAAGGATTACCATAAACAAAGAAGATGTTTTTGTTATAAATATCTTCTTTGTATTATTCTAATAGTTTTTAAATAAAATCTCAGGAGTTTGTCAGGGAGT
Organism: Pseudophryne corroboree; assembly: GCF_028390025.1. NCBI lineage: Eukaryota > Metazoa > Chordata > Amphibia > Anura > Myobatrachidae > Pseudophryne > Pseudophryne corroboree. Next base: position 545,536,059 of record NC_086445.1, read on the forward strand.
ATGACAGGGGAGGCTCTCTGACTGCACTTCCCTGATTCAGCCGTATGTATGTAAACAAGGGAAGGAGTTTCTTGGCTGTATTCAATAGCTGTCGGAAGCTGCCGTCTTGTCGCAGCTTCTGACAGATTTCTGTTGGAAGGGGTTCCGACCTATTCAAAGAGGGCACTTTTTTTCCGTCAAGGGAAATTCCAACTTGTCGGAAAACATGTGGATTGGCGGAATAGGCGCCGATCCGCGTGCTTTTGTGTCGGATTTGGCCCCCTTTCCGACAATCTCAATCCGACTTAAAAAAAAAGTCGGATTCAGCAGGGCGTCCCCCCGCCGCCGCAGTCAGCTCCCAGCCCGCCGCCAGCTCCGCTCCCCCGCCGCCACGGTCAGCTCCCCCCTACCACCCGCTGCCGTAGTCAGCTCCGCCGCCTGCCACTGCTGTCATCTCCCCCCACCGCCGCTGTCAGTTGACACCGCCGCCGCTGTCAGCGCACGGGGGGGATAGATGTCATCTGGGGGGTCTCCAGCTACCTGATGAAGGGCAGCTGCTCCGGGTCCGGGGAGGAAGAGCCGTGCTGCTGCTACTGACCCCGGCGCACAGCGCCGATGTGGATGCCTGGCCGGTGGGGAGAGGAGCAGCAGCCGCAACAGCGGGGATTGGGGTAAGCAGCAGCAACAGTGGCCAAATCCGACAGTCGGATTTGGGAGCATATTGAATAGACCATTGCCGGATCCTTTCCGACAATGCTTGTCGGAAAGGATCCGACACTTATTGAATAGCCCAGTCTATCTTCATTTGTATAAAGTCACAGACGGGTGACTGCCAATAGATGTTGCTGTGAGTGCTTCTGCCTCCTCATCTGAATCTGTCCCTCTGTGTCTTACCTGTCACTCTCTCATACAGAAATGATAAGCACTGTGGTGGTGCAGGTCTGGGGCAGGGTTGCTTAAGTATATCTTGTTCTCTGAGATGCCCTGAAAGACTGAGGGAGCCTGCCAGAAGATACAGAAAAGTTACTTTTGCAATCCCACACACTTGCTTCTAAGGAAGCAGAGGGGGAATACCTCATCAGAGCGAGTCAAGTCTACCGCAATCCTGAAAAAATCAAGTAAAGGAATACCAACAAATTTCTATTATTATGAGGACATACTGTATCCTGTTGTGTGTACACGTCAAATAATAGGATTTTGGTACTTACCGGTAAATCCTTTTCTCTTAGTCCGTAGAGGATGCTGGGGACTCCAAAATGACCATGGGGTATAGACGGATCCGCAGGAGCTTGGGCACACTATAAAGACTTAAACTGGGTGTGAACTGGCTCCTCCCTCTATGCCCCTCCTCCAGACCTCAGTTAGAACTATGCCCAGGAGAGATGGACATTTTGAGGAAAGAATTTATAAACACGGTGAGTGTCATACCAGCTCACACCATGAACATACCGCAGAATGTGGCATTCAAAAGAAAACCAGCCTACGGCAGGAAAAAGACACCGCCACCTGCTAAAAGAATATGTAACACAACCTGTGTGCCAACACAACCAATAAAAAGACACCGCATGTCATTGCCTGAACATCGTCAGCAACAGCCAGACATAGAAGAAAAACCACCAAAGTGTAACCAAAACAATAACTACAGACACAGTACGCACTGGGACGGGCGCCCAGCATCCTCTACGGACTAAGAGAAAAGGATTTACCGGTAAGTACCAAAATCCTATTTTCTCATACGTCCTAGAGGATGCTGGGGACTCCAAAAGGACCATGGGGTCAATACCAAAGCTCCAGAACGGGCGGGAGAGTGCGAACGACTCTGCAGCACCGATTGAGCAAACAAAAAAGGTCCCCCTCAACCAGGGTATCAAACCTGTAGAGCATATCAAACATGTTTGACCCCGACCTAGTTTCCACTCAGCAGAGTTGAACCGCCGAGACTCCTCGGGCAGCCGCCCCGGAGGCGCCCATCCTCCCAGTAAAATGGGCCTCCACCGACTTCGGTGATTGCAATCCAGCCGTAGACCGAACATGCCAAATATCATCCCAGAACCAACAAGTAACCGACTGCTTTACCCAGTCACCCAAACCATACTGGGAAGACATCAGACAAACAGAGCCCCTGTTTCTCCAGTCTGAACCAAAACGGTGACTTAAATATTCAAATCCCTGGCGACATCGAGAGAATTTGAATCAGCTAATGCCTAAGTAACCCCCGGCATCAAAATAGGCCAAATTTTTGCGAAACCCAGAAACCACTCTCGGCAGAACAACTAACCAAGTCCCCAATTCCTTTCTATCCGCATGAAAGACAAACAAGGCTCTTGTGAGACAAAACCACCGCTTCCGACACCCGCCTTGCGGATGTCAACGCCAAGAGCATGACCACTTTCTAAGCGAGAAATCTTTGTAAAAAATTTATTAGGCCACACTCCCAACCTTAAACTTGCATCCACACTGGTTTGTAAAGTATGGATAAGAACGACCTAGCTGAAAGACTTCCATAGGAGCCTTCCTGGATACATGCAAAACACATAGTTTCGCCCACTACAGTGGTAAAGCCTAGCAGTTACTTCTTCCTTAGTTTGAAGAATTGAGGAAAGAACTTCACTGGGAACACCCTTTCGGCTTAGGATATGGCATTCCACCGCCATGACGTCAGACGCAGCCGCGGTAAGTCTCGAAACACGCCCTGATCTTGATGTCACAGATCCTCACGTAGAAAAACAGGGCAGGAATCTTCTTATGAGGAAATCCTGAAAACCTGGATAGCAAACCATCCTTGGCTAGACCGGATCCAAGAGAATCGCCTGAACCTTTGTTCATCCCATGTTTATCAACCACGGTGTCACGAGGTTGTCCACTGCTATAGCTTAAGCGTCCCCTGACCCGGAACAATATCCCTGAGGCCTCTTCTTGAGGCGACACGCCAACATATCCAATTGCGACAATCCTCAAAGACTTGTCACGTCTGTGAAAACTTCTCGATGACGACCAAATTTTTTTTCCCCGGATGGAGATCACGTCAGCAGAGGAAATCCATTTCTCTGTCGTTCACCTCTGGAACGAAGATTGATAATATAGCGTTTACCAGACTCTCCACCGAACGGCAAAATTGTGCATCAACTGCCATTGCCGCTTTGCTCCTTGTTCTGCCCTAGCGGTTTACCTATACCACTGCTGACAAGACGTCTAGTAGAACTAACACGGGCAGAACACGAAAAATACGGGTGTAGATCTAACTCTTAATTCAAGAAAGTTTATAGCAGACAAGCTTTCCAACTTGACTCTATCCCCTGGAAAACCGTCCCTTGCAAGCACTGCTCCTCCTCTTCGGAGACCAGTATGCACGGACACCAGGATCCACACCTAGAACTCGAACCTTCATCCTTCTAGAAGGAGAGAACCGAGCAGACACCATCAGAGCGATGTCCTGTCCGTTAGGATTATATTCACGTGCATGTGCCGGTGAGACCGGGACTACGTTTCCAACTGGTCACTTGAAAACCATTCTGGCAATAAAGCCTCTCACCAAAAAAGGCCTCTCCGGCCGCAGCCAACCGGCCAAGTAATGGAACACCTTGATTAAACCCGATCCAACCCTGGATCTTCAGACCTCTTTTTCACATGGAAAACACCGGACTTTTACCGGTCATTATCTACTCTGAAAACCACCTCCAACAGCAGTGTCGTTGGAAACAACAGCCAATCCCCGTGTCGAAGACAGTCAGAGAGAACCAACAATTTGCACCTTTATACAGGGACCACCGGACAATGTCCTGATCCTGACGTACCACTGTATGGCCTCGCATACTATCTTCCCTTCCAGGAAGGAACGGCAAGGACTATAAGAAAAACAGTACTGGGAAACAACCGTAACTCCGAATGTTCCCCTTTGGATTCTATAAATAACCCACAGGTCCTAGTCTATTCCTGGACCAACTGAAACCTAATAGACGAGTGCCCACCGGAGTGGGGACCAGCCCGATAGACTCAGCGACAAGTGGTGGATGTGGAGGAAATAGAAAACGACATCCACTACTGCAAACCTAACCAGGCTGCAGAACTCTTACCTTTTCACCTCCCCCGTCTGTACTGAAAAGGAAACACGACGGTATCGAACCGGCAAAACGACTGCTTCCCACAAAAGAATTCGTCACCAACCATTGCGAAAGAGGCTAACTCACGAAGCTAGACTTACCAGTGGAATCCGCCGAGATTGACTGAACAGAGGCCACACCAAATAGTTGCCTACCTCCCTCCAGCATCTCCCTGAGACCTCCTCCGCATTTTTCCAGTCCCACCACCTGCTGTCACGTAGCAGCCTGCCGTAACGTTATAAGGTAGAATAAACATAGGCAAACCTACCCACACTGGATAGGGTAAATCTATCGGATGCTTACCCGAATACAACACTCCCTCAAGTGCACACAGCGCAAACAATGTCAAAGTATAGAAAATAAATTTTCACTTATCTGCCTGTGTATGATCCATTGCGACCGGGCTCTGCGTTGACCAGGAGTTGACTGTCATAATTTCCTCTCCGCGTTGTGAAGAGAATAATATTCGGACTCCTCAATAGGATCGAAACCAACTCGTCCCGGCCAATCTAGAGCTTAATCAACAGAGTGACCAGCACATGATAAGAACGCCATTATTTCAGCATTCATGGATATACATCATGTAGTACACAATCCAACACATATATCACAACCCTGCATACATAAACCTATATCTACGTATAAACAACATATAGATATAACCCATACGCAAGTGGATTGTCCAGACCTGTCAGGTCCCTAGTGACAGTAATGTGTTGTGAATGTGTATGACCATGTACTGACACGCCCCCGATGTGGATCTACCAGGAACGTTATGGTCAACAGAAACTTAGTAAATGTCGACCGCAAGGAATAGTAAGCGGGCAAAAAATAATTCCAGAACCTGGGGGATCTGAGGGAAGGGAACCAATACAAGTTTGATAACACTCCCCCCACATATACCAATAATATATACACATATATATATATATACATACAGGTACAAGGCAACAAGAGTCTGATAATTGTGTTAACCAGGAAATACCGTCGACGCCGACAGGGCATCCGCAACCTATCGTGTTTTCTGTTTTAAGCACACAAACACCAATTTCCTAGTACTGAATTTCCCGTCATGCGCCGGCGAAGCCGACAGTTATCCCCACAGCAGCTTGTGACAAAGCCCTCACACCTGCCGACATACGTCGACTAACTAATAGTGGGTACAAACAGGGAAACATTGAATTTAAGAGTGATTTTGCGTCCATTATCAACCATAAAGCTATATGATCCCCATATAGCTTTAAAACACTGTGCCCCCCCCCCCCCCCCCCCTCCATCTTACTGTCCAGCAAGTCCTGGCGGGGATCTGAAGAAAAATGGCGCTGACTCCTTCATGAGGGCTAAGCTCCGCCCCTTCCCGGCGCACTGAAGCCCTCTCAAATAATTAAATATATATATATGTAAATGCGCTGGGGAACCTATATACCTATAGGGGTTAAGCCCCTGTTTGTTTAACACGCAGCCCAGGGCGCCCCCCCTGCGCCCCGCACCCACAGAAGCCATTGGTGTGTGTGAGCCACTGAGCGTGCGGTACCCCCGGCGGCCGAAGACACCCGGCGTCCAGGTACGCTCCCCTGCCGGGAAAAGTCACTATATGCTGCCCAGGGCACTCCCCCCCCCCCCCCCCAGCGCCCTGCACCCAGCAGGCCGATGGCGTGCGGGAGCAGGGAGCGCAGCGCTACCGCTGTCGCTCCCGCCTGTTCGCGGCGTACTGGCGGGGCGGGCACCGAAGGATGTCCCCCCGCCAGTTATCACAGAACGCACTAAGATATATAAATACATATAAATACATATAAATACATATATATACTGCCCAGGGCGCTCCCCCCCAGCGCCCTGCACCCTGCAGGACGATGGAGAGTGGGAGCAGAGAGCGCAGCGCTACCGCTGCTGCTCCCTCCCGTTCTCTGTGTACTGGTGGGGCGGGCCCCGAAGTATGTCCCCCCGCCAGAGAAGTATATATATATATATATATGCTGCCCAGGGCGCTCCCCCCCCAGCGCCCTGCACCCTGCAGGCCGATGGTGTGTGTGGGAGCAGGGAGCACAGCGCTACCGCTGTTGCTCCCCCCTGCGGCACACTTGCGGGTGAACATACCCGGTGCCCGGGCACCTAAATATATCTCCCCGCCAGCTCCTAGACCCTCAGCAACATGCCCCCAGGGCGCTCCCTTCCAACGCCCTGCACCCGCCAGAGACGTTGGTGTGTGGGAGCCTGGAGCGCAGCAGTACCGCTGCTGTTACTGAAGTCTTCTGCCGTCTGAAGTCTTCTTTTCTTCCAATACTCACCCGGCTTCTTTCTTCTGGCTTTTGTGAGGGGATTGACGGCGCGGCTCCGGGAACAAGCAGCTAGGCGCACCAAGTGATCGAACCCTCTGGAGCTAATGGTGTCCAGTAGCCGAGAAGCAGAGCCTTTAAACTAAGAAGAAGTAGGTCCTGCTTCTCTCCCCTCAGTCCCACGCTGCAGGGAGCCTGTAGCCAGCAGGTCTGCCTGAAAATAAAAAACCTAACATAAAGTCTTTCAGAGAAACTCAGGAGAGCTCCCCTAGTGTGTGACCCATCACTCCTGGGCACAAAGTCTAACTGAGGTCTGGAGGAGGGGCTTAGAGGGAGGAGCCAGTTCACACCCAGTTTAAGTCTTTATAGTGTGCCCAAGCTCCTGCGGATCCGTCTATACCCCATGGTCCTTTTGGAGTCCCCAGCATCCTCTAGGACGTATGAGAAATACTATTAATAAATGTATGGCCATTTCTTTACAGTAGGCCTATTGGTCCACCTCAATATCACATTTCTAAGGAACATTTTTTTAATAAGCTTGAACAAGCCTATTTTTTTTTTATCATGCCGCACAATACTTGAGTTATATAATCCTCTTACAATCTATTGCTGTTTTTCTGTATTAATTTGTGTGTCTTTAGCCTAGGCTAAGAGACTGACACTCTCCAGCTTGCTCTGAATTCTCGGTGGGAAGCACCGTTATTGGGTCACAGTGACACTGTTCATTGTTAACTAACCAACCCCTTTCCTGTCATGTAACAGCCATTCACTACTCCTGTCACAGGCTACCTGTAAGGTGATGAATCTATTTCATTATAAGCTTACTGACATTTTAAGCCCTTCATAACTAAGGTCTATGGTACATAAAGCAGCTTCTGATTCCTTACACCCCCTCTCAGATGAAGGACCCTTTATTAATTTTGGGGTCAAGTTTTTAGCTTTGCTACTCCCGACTCTCCCGATCTCACTTCCACGCACAGTTCAAAAGGCACCCACGCTAAAAGCTTTCAAAATGAGACTCAAGACTTACCTGTTTACTCAAGCAATTCATTAATAACCCTTTCATTTCTAAAAGAAAAAGATAATAGTACCTAAATGCTTACTTATCTTTTTAGTAGTCTATTAATACTCAAGATTAGTACTTTATGTTTTTTTTAAAAATGCAAATGTAATGCACTTTGAGTCTTTTTGGGAGAAAAGTGCTATATAAAAAACATTACTGTTATAATGAGCACCATATCACCAAAAACATTGTCTGATATCGAATTGGAATGTGGATTGGTATGATGTACAGTAACTATTATTTAATGTCCTTCCCTAACATTAAGTGAGTGTTCTATTGTTGCTGTTACCAGTGTCACAAACACAGATATGTTTGTTCCGGGTGTGGTATAGAAGGTCGACCACGCTTAGGTCGACAGTGTCTAGGTCAACCACTATTGGTCGACAGTAACTAGGTCGACAGGGATTCTATGTCATCAGGGTCTCTAGGTCGACATGGTCTAGGTCAAAAGGTCGACATGAGTTTTTAATATTTTTTGTGTCGTTTTCACCGTACAGTGACCGGGAACCCCAATTAGTGCACCGTGTCTCGCTCCGCTACCGCAGGTTACCGATCCCAGTCGTAGTCCAAATGGATCGTAAAGTATGAAAAAGTTCAAAAAAAGAAAAAAAAGTTCAAAACTCATGTCGACCTTTTGACCTAGACCATTTCGACCTAAAGTTCCCGTCGACCTAGTAACTGACGACCAAAAGTGGTCGACCAAGTTATTGTCAACCTAGAGACTGGATACTGTTCGTTCCACATGAAGGGATTATATTGCATCTTTCAGCTTTCTTTAAAATCTGGCTATGGGGAAAACAATGGCATGTACTGCTCCTGTTCCCGAGGCCGGGATTCCCATGAGCAGTATGCTAACTGCATACCCTTTGTACTAGAGATGAGCGTGTTCGGTTCTCAGAGAACCGAACCCTATCAAACTTTGCCTCCCGAGTCTGGATCCGAGCCAGGCTCGGATTTTCCCTCTTGACTCGGAAACCCGAACGCGGCAAAACGTCATCATCCCGCTGTCGGATTCTCGCGGGATTTGGATTCCATAAACGGAGACACGCGTCACCGCCATTTTCACTCCAGTCTCGGAGAGTGTATAGAGAGGACGTGTCCTCAGTGTCCAGTGTCTGTGTGTTGGGGCGGGAAAGTGGGGTGGCAAGTGTTGTGCTGCTCAGTCCAGTCCAGTGTAGTCACTCTGTGTATTGTGCTGCATCAGTCCAGGCAGTCACAGTGTTGGTGTTCTAGCTGTAAAGTGGTGCTGTGTTGTGCAGACCAGTCCAGTGTAGTCAGTGTATTGTGCTGTATCAGTCCAGGCAGATATATCCAGTGTAGCTGTAAAGTGGTGCTGTGTTGTGCAGACCAGTCCAATGTAGTCAGTGTATTGTGCTGTATCAGTCCAGCCATTCACAGTGTTGGTGTTCTCTGCTGCCATATATCCAGTGTAGCTGTATAAAGTGGTGCTGTGTTGTGCAGACCAGTGGTAGTGTCCTGTGTCATCAGTAATTCCAGTGACGATATACGCTGCTGCTATATGTCCACTGCTGCAGTATAACAATTATAACAACCTGTTGGGCTGCATCAGACCAGTGTTAGTGTCCTGTGTCATCAGTAATTCCAGTGATGATATACACTGCTGCTGCTATATGTCCACTGCTGCAGTATAACAATTATTACAACCTGTTGGGCTGCATCAGACCAGTGTTAGTGTCCTGTGTCATCAGTAATTCCAGTGACGATATACGCTGCTGCTATTTGTCCACTGCTGCAGTATAATAATAATTATAACAACAACAACAACAACAACAACGTGTTGTCCTGCATCAGATCAGTGGTAGTGTCCTGTGTCATCAGTAATTCCAGTGACGACACACGCTGCTGCTATATGTCCACTGCTGCAGTATAACAATTATTACAACCTGTTGTCCTGCATCAGATCAGTGGTAGTGTCCTGTGTCATCAGTAATTCCAGTGACGATATATGCTGCTGCTATATGTCCACTGCTGCAGTATAACAATTATAACAACCTGTTGGGCTGCATCAGACCAGTGGTAGTGTCCTGTGTCATCAGTAATTCCAGTGACGATATACGCTGCTGCTATTTGTCCACTGCTGCAGTATAATAATAATTATAACAACAACAACAACAACAACAACGTGTTGTCCTGCATCAGATCAGTGGTAGTGTCCTGTGTCATCAGTAATTCCAGTGACGATATATGCTGCTGCTATATGTCCACTGCTGCAGTATAACATTTATAACAACCTGTTTGGCTGCATCAGACCAGTGTTAGTGTCCTGTGTCATCAGTAATTCCAGTGACGATATACGCTGCTACTGCTATTTGTCCACTGCTGCAGTATAATAATAATTATAACAACAACAACAACAACAACGTGTTGTCCTGCATCAGATCAGTGGTAGTGTCCTGTGTCATCAGTAATTCCAGTGATGATATACACTGCTGCTGCTATATGTCCACTGCTGCAGTATAACATTTATAACAACCTGTTGTGCTGCATCAGACCAGTGGTAGTGTCCTGTGTCATCAGTAATTCCAGTGACGATATACGCTGCTGCTATTTGTCCACTGCTGCAGTATAATAATAATTATAACCACAACAACAACAACAACAACAACAACAACAACAACAACAACAACAACGTGTTGTCCTGCATCAGATCAGTGGTAGTGTCCTGTGTCATCAGTAATTCCAGTGACGACACACGCTGCTGCTATATGTCCACTGCTGCAGTATAACATTTATAACAACCTGTTTGGCTGCATCAGACCAGTGTTAGTGTCCTGTGTCATCAGTAATTCCAGTGATGATATACGCTGCTGCTATATGTCCACTGCTGCAGTATAACAATTATTACAACCTGTTGGGCTGCATCAGACCAGTGGTAGTGTCCTGTGTCATCAGTAATTCCAGTGACGATATACGCTGCTGCTATTTGTCCACTGCTGCAGTATAATAATAATTATAACAACAACAACAACAACAACAACAACAACAACGTGTTGTCCTGCATCAGATCAGTGGTAGTGTCCTGTGTCATCAGTAATTCCAGTGACGATATACGCTGCTGCTATATGTCCACTGCTCTTTGTTTCTATATGTCCATATGATGTTTGGGGCCTATTTTTTTAATCTGCCATCCTGTCTGCCACTGCAGTGCCACTCCTAGATGGGCCAGGTATTTGTGCCGCACACTTGCGTCGCTTAGCTTGGCCATCCAGCTAACTAATTGCACCCCTTTTTCTTCTTTGCATCATGTGCTGTTTGGGGACTAGTTTTTGAATAATGCCATCTTGTCTGCAACTGCAGTGCCACTCCTAGATGGGCCAGATGTTTGTGCCGCACACTTGTGTCGCTTAGCTTAGTCATACAGCCACCTCTGTGCAACTTTTAGGCCTAAAAACAATATTGTGAGGTGTTCAGAATAGACTGGAAATTAGTGGAAAATTTAATGAATGTTATTTAGGTTAATAGTACTGTAGGAGCAAATTTACCCCCAAATTCTGTGATTTTAGCTGTTTTTATGTTTTTTTTTTCTTTTAAATCATCCAGATCCAAAACCAAAACACGAAAGGGTGGTTTTGGCAAAACCAAGCCAAAACCAAAACACGAAAATGGAATTAGAACCAAAACACAAAACACGAAAAGTGCCCTCCGCACATCTCTACTTTGTACAGTACAAAGACACTCCTCCACTTCAGCTATTCTTTGCACAGATATTCTCCCCTTGCCAGTACAGACTGTGCTTGCCAGCACCTTCACCGTCACAGGCAAGCCGCAGATAGTCTCAACCAGGACCCTGCTTCTTCTTGCTAATATGGCTTTTTTTTTTTTTTTTTGCTTTTGTTACTGTTGCTTGGCACTCGGAATGGTCTGTAATGGTGATATGGTGATGTGGCTTCTAAGACAGGTTCTTTAAATACCGGTGTAATCCTGAATTGAAGGCTTGGATGTTGCATTGTTCACAAGTTAGAACAGGTTTTACTGTTTGATATATGCTTGCCCTAAAGCTGGATTTGTTCATAGGTCGATTTAGCTGCCAAAAATAAAAATCCACCCAGTGTTGCTTTGTTAGCTATAAATAATGAAGGCAACAAAGATGGTGCATTCATTGTACAGTACTAAATAACTAAAGCATTCATCAGCTGGATTATTTCCATAGAAAAACAAGCACAAATAATACTCAGAATTGTTTGTTTAAACAACGGTTAGCCATATATGATGTTTTCCTAAGATTACTGTTTTACCCTCACTATTGTGTGGCTGCCTTTATATGAGTAATGTTTCACTTTGTATTATTCAGCAATCTTGGCAAATGCACAGTATAGAGGGGCTAAATTAGAAATGATCGCTGCTGTGCGTTTTCGCACAGCTGCGTGACGGTCCACAGCAATGGGGAGCGCCGGGAATCGACAGGATGGTGTGAAATATCAGATCGCACCGGCGATCGCAAGAAGATTGACAGGAAGAGGGCGTTTGTGGGTGGCAACTGACCATTTTCAGGGAGTGTCCAGAAAAACGTAGGAGTTACCTGGCGTTTTGTGGGAGGATCCGTGATGTCAGCTCTGGCCCCGATCATCGCAGCGGCTGAGTAAGTTCTGGGCTGTGTTTGTGCAGTTCTCCTGCCCATGCGATCGCACACCTGCACAGCGACTTCCCCCTCCCCCTGTGGGCGGCAACTACTTGATTGCAGTGATGCAAAAAAGGCACCCTAGTGATCAGGTCTGAATTACCCCCAGAGTGTCTTCTAATTGTGTTACATTGAGTATCTCTGCAATAGTAGATTCAGGTGACCTCTAAAGCTGGGTACACACTGAGCGATATGTCGTGTTATCTGGCGGATCGGACAGACATATCCCTCAATTCTGCACATTTTGGGCAGTGTGTATGCCCGATATGCAGGTGCCCACAGTCGCTATAAATGTGCAGAACATCAAACCTGATGATATCGCCAGCGACACCATGTATGCTAATGAAAGACGGAACAGTGATCGTTCCATCCTTCATTTACATACAGGGTTGGACTGGTCCACAGGGGCACGGAGGGAAACCCCCAGTGGGCCACACTGCCTCGGCCCACCACCTCCTTCTCTAGGGATCAGGTTCCAGACTGTGCACTTGAATTATACATTATACATATGCTATCTTATACTGCACAGAACTATGGTGTATGTTGTACAGTGCATTGCTGTTATTAGTCTGATACATTATAATGCATGCACTAGCAGTATACCATATATATTTATCAAGAAGCCCAGACCATGTGCTTTCGTTGGCCAAGCCTCTGTGGTGGCTGGTCACCCCCCTCTGAAGACCGACCACACCCCTAACCATAGGCCCCTACCACTACATTCCCCCGGTGGGCCCTTCACGCCCCAGTCCAACACTGTTTACATCACTCAATGCAGGTTCCGATACGTCGGCCCACTGCACCAAAATATCAGCTGGGTAGACATCATGTCAGTGTGTACCCAGTTTAAGAATAAAGCTATGTACTGTTCAGTGGAGATTTCCAAATAGTATAGCACAACAGACCTTTAAAAATCAAGTTATATGAGTAATTCTTAGGAAGAGACTTTATATATCAGAAGTCTTAGTGTTGTAGTCACATTATAAATAGAAGGGGTGGGGGGCAACATCTCCTGCCAACTCATTCTTTACTGGAAATACACCCAGGGGTAATTTTACTAAAGCTTTTAAAACAGGCAAATGGTGGTGTTGCCCATTGCGACCAATCAGATTCCGTCTATCATTTTCTAGGATGCAATAGAAAAATTACTGTATATGGAAGAATCTGACTGGATGCACTTTTAATTTTTGGACACTTTAGTAAAGCTACCCCTTGAGTCCTATACACACACTAGATGAGAAAGTAAAAGATCTCGCTCAGAAGGGCAAATCTGAGCAAGATCTTTTACAATCTCATCTAGTGTGTACACTCAATGTCGTTAACGATGTGCGGGAGCGCGCATCGTTAACCACCTCCTCCCTCGTCTGAACATGTACAGACGAGGAAGGTCCTCATTAACGAAAAGCCATGCTGCAGATGGCCGTCATTCCCCCCACCGCCGCCCGGGGCCGGCAAGAGAAATCTTGGGGTCCGGTACTCCAATTTCTCCGAGGTACCCCACCCTGCCTTGACTACATCCCCCTTGCCCCCTTATAAAGCATAAAGTGGCTGTACAAAAATGATATGTATATACACATATACCAAACAATGTCCCGGCACTCCTATGACCAATACAGAAATCGCTGTGGTGCCCTCCAGGTGACGAGATGTCACTAAATAGCTGTTTGGCCCTGAGGACGGGATATATCCCCGAAACATGTTGGCCAGTCTGTCTTAATAAATGACACTGCATTAAGGATTCTCTTTGAGTCTGATGAGTGCCGCCATCACCTGACAACTATTTAGATATGTATTTATATATATATATATATATATATATATATATATATATATATAGGTTTGTGAAAGTCCGGCACTCTCAGGGTCACAGCTGACAGCGTGTCAGGTGCCCCACTAACACCTGGCCCTGTGTAATGTAGAAACAAGTACAATGGTTGGCACTCCAGACGTGAAAAGAAAACAGCACACACACAAAGTGACCGCAACCTACACCTTTGTGTGTGTGTGCTGTTTTCTTTTCACGTCTGGAGTGCCAACCATTGTACTTGTTTCTATATATATATATATATATATAATATATATAATGTGTAAAAAGGGGACGCTGTCTGCCGTAATGCCTAGTTAGGGGACGCTGTCTGCCGTAATGTGTAAAAAGGGGACGCTGTCTGCTGTAATGTGTAAAAAGGGGACGCTTTCTGCCGTAATGCCTAGTTAGGGGACGCTGTCTGCCGTAATGCCTAGTTAGGGGACGCTGTCTGCCGTAATGTGTAAAAAGGGGACGCTGTCTGCCGTAATGTGTAAAAAGGGGACGCTGTCTGCTGTAATGTGTAAAAAGGGCACGCTCTCTGCCGTAATGTGTAAAAAGGGGCTCTGCGCTACTGTGCGGTGTAATTTGAATAATGGAGACTACTGTGCACCGTAGTATGAATTGGTATAATTTTGTGGCCACACCCTTTCCCCATGACACCACGCCCCTAATTTTTTTGCGCGCGCCTACGGCGCGCACTGCCCATATTTTACATAAGGTGTGTGTGGGGGGGGCGCCAATGACATTTCTTGCACACAGCGCTAAAATGCCTAGTTACGGCACTGATATATATATATATATATATATATATACACACACACACACACACACACACACACACACACACACACACACACACACACACTATATATATATGTATATATGTAATATACATACCTCCCAACTGTCCCGATTTTCGCGGGACAGTCCCGTTTTTTGGGGTCTGTCCCGCTGTCCCACCCGCGGGCCGTAGTGTCCCGCGGTGGGGGGGAGCAGTTGGGAGGCTCAGTCTCTCGCTGCCCTGCTTAGCAGAGCAGCGGTGAATAGATAGACGCTGTGCGCATGCGCACAGCGTCTATTCATTGTAGACAGAGGGAGAGGGGGCATGCCAGCGGCTCACGGAGCGCTGGGCATGCCCCCTCAGTGACGAAATTGGGGGCGTGGCTCGCGGTCGCGGGTCTTCCCGCGAAGCCACGCCCCCTTTTCATAGGACACGCCCCTTTTTCGGGATCGCGCGCGGCTTCACCGCGCGTGTGTCCCTCTTTCAAGGCGGCCAAAGTTGGGAGGTATGAATATACAGTGTATAAATATATATAATATTATAATTTAATATATTATATTATAATTTATACACATATATATACTGTATATAGACAGTGAGGCTGCGAGGGTGCCATCCAGGCACATAGGGAACAGGAATGGATAGAGGTAGTGCTGCGGGCAGCTGCTATAAGGAGCCCTGACTCACACCAGGGGCAAACGCAGGATTTAGTAAGGGGGGTTTCCACGTGTAGTGTGTGCATATAACATCTATCTTCAGGAATCCAAACAATAAAAAGGTCTTACCTTAAATATGAATGTATGTGAAAATATATAAATTTTGCATTTAAAATTATGTTTGTTGTATGACTGTGTATATATACTTACATAGAGCACAAATATTAATTTATACAAACACATACATACATACACACACACACACACACACACACACACACACACACACACACACACACACACACACACCATATACAGTACATACAGTACTGTATATTTTATACATACCAGGGGCTGGGACTAGGAGGCAGGAGAAGATGGACGGCAGTGTGTGTGAGGACGGAGGGAGCTGCTGTGGCTAAGCATGTACAGCCAGTTGCTCCCCCCCGGACACTCATGGTTCTTTGCTCTATGCTGCTGTTGCAGCTACAGTAAGCGGTCGCACCTTTTACTGAGACGGAGACACTCATATGGGGGGGGGGGGGGGGGTTCCAGGTACTCGGAACCCCCCCTGCGTGCGCCACAGCCGACACAGTCAGTGTAGCCTGTGTTTGCTGCTCTGCTGCCCGGCTCTTCAGCGTCAGCGTCAGCAGATTGTCAGACAGGGACGGGATGGCAGAGAGGCATGCTGCAAGTGTAATGAAGGCAACAAAGCGGAGACCAACCAGACCAAGCAAGTGATGGGGCCCCCCTGAAGCTCGGGGCCCGGGAGGAATGTACTCTTTGACCCCCTCTGTCGCCGGGCCTGCCGCCGCCCTCCGCCGTCGCTCCCTTTCCCGCCGGCATACACACTTGCTGACGCCAGCACCCCGCCGGGTCCCTGCTGCCGCCAATATCGGCAATGGTGGGGGCTTGTTTAGTGTGTACTGGGCTTTAGAGAGGATACGTTCTCAAATTGCCTTAGTCAACATGTGGCCCTTAAAGGGGTACACACGGAGATATCCGTGCTTAAAATCTAAGATTGCTTAGAAATTAAGCACGGATCTCTTGTGTGTATGCCCCTCCGCGATAGTGATGCGTGGCCCCGTACATCGCTATCGCCGGTGCTAGAATGAGCCTGCATGCATGCTCAATCTAGCAGGTTGCTCACTTCAGCGCTGTGTGAAATGAAGAGCCCCCCTCGCTCAGCACACATCGCACTGTGTGCTGAGTGGGGGGGGGGGGGGGGATGTGTGGTGAACAGTCTGTGATAGATCGCTCAGCACACATCTCTAGGTGTGTACCCCCCTTTAAAATGTTCATGAGCTATTAATCCATAATGGACAACTTTGTGTGACTTCTCTCAGGGAGATTCTGGAGGGGACTATCTCAGGGCCAGGTGCCATGAATCTTTTCATTGCGCTCCCACCCCTGCTGCATGATACTGTATTTTGCAGTAGGAGGCAGTCCCCCAAAGGTGCACTTTACAGCAAATTACTCAGTACGACCCCATAAACTGTAAACGTGGAAGGGACATGTAGGGGTTGTCTACTCTCCTGGGTTTCCGAAATGTGAGAGTCTATTGGACCTCCTGGAAGTGTAGACAACTATGTATTAATCCCACACGATGGGAGTTGTAGGCTAAAGACAGCTGTGGAATAGATGCTTCTCTATTGGTAATTTGCAATATGACAACCACACGACTAAACACTAGCTCTCAGACTCCAACAGCAGTGCTTCTTCCCAGTTAAACTCCCCTTCACTACCTGTACTTTTACTGAATGCTGCCCTTCCCCCATGATTCACACCTCCTTTCTGCCCAGCCCGTCCTCTCCCCACCCTTTATTGTTGTCCCTTCCTGCTCTGAGTATGAGGGAAGAAAGAAGGGGTCTGGGACTCAGGGTCGACAACAAAAAGGTCGACACACCTTAGGTCGACACACCTTAGGTCGACATGGACAAAAGGTCGACATGAACAAGGTCGACATGGAAAAAGGTCGACATGAGTTTTTTTATGTTTTTTTGTGTCGTTTTCTTCGTAGAGTGACCGGGAACCCCAATTAGTACACCGCGTCCTCTCGCATGACTCGCTTCGCTCGCCATGCTTCGGGCATGGTGCCTTCGCTCCGCTACCACTTCGCTCGGCACAGATTACCGTTCCAATCGTAGTCCATGTGGATCGTTAAGTATGAAAAGGTTCCAAAAAAGAAAAAAATCGTGAAAAACTCATGTCGACCTTTTTCCAGGTCGACCTTGTTCCTGTCGACATTTTGTCCATGTCGACCTAAGGTGTGTCGACCAATTGGCGTCGACCTAAGGTGTGTCGACCTTTTTGTTGTCGACCTGGAGTCCGGATACCAGAAAGAAGTACATCAACCACTTTATCAAAAAACAGCTGAAGCTGGTATAAGTCTTATATTTGGGTTACTATGTGTCTGTTAATGTAATAAATCTAGAGCAGTTACATAGCAATTACATTTTTCCACTGGTTACTCTAATATGTTTTATTGATTTTGTTATATATATATGTGCCATAGGTGGTACACACTACACTCAATAAACACATTGGACCAGGGTAGAATTTCTGATATGAAACGCAGCAGATTTTTGTAATAAAAAATTAACTTTCTGGTATTAAATCATATTTTTAATCTCTTCTGGTAAGCAGTACAAGTTGTGTCACCAAACCTACTGGCCTAGACAGATGACTAAGGATAATCCAGTTCTGTTTTGAAATACTGCTCTTTAATAATTCTTAATTACGTAATTTACAGACTAGGAACATACTATGGATGTCCTCAGACATACTGAACATCTGTACCATGTGATCATGTCATTGTACGAAATTTGTTTGTGTCATGATTCTCTGAATGCAGAGCACTGCGTAATACATCTAGAGAATGTAAATAAATAAATTGGATAATAAATTGGATGATAATAATAATAATAATAATAATACTACAGGTTGAGTATCCCGTATCCAAAATGCTTGGGACCAGAGGTATTTTGGATATGGGATTTTTCCGTAGTTTGGAATAATTGCATACCATAATGAGATATCATGGTGATGGGACCTAAATCTAAGCACAGAATGCATTTATGTTACATATACACCCTAAACACACAGCCTGAAGGTAATTTTAGCCAATATTTTTTATAACTTTGTGCATTAAACAAAGTGTGTCTACATTCACACAATTCATTTATGTTCCATATACAACTTATACACACAGCCTAAAGGTCATTTAATACAATATTTTTAATAACTTTGTGTATTAAACATAGTTTGTGTACACTGATCCATCAGAAAACAAAGTTTTCACTATCTCACTCTCACTCAAAAAAGTCCGTATTTCGGAATATTTGGATATGGGATACTCAACCTGTACACATAGGAGAAGCTGTGATGTATGCATTACTATTTCTGCTAAACAGGTAATACCAGGGAATCACATTTCCATGTTTACGCTCTCATGGCAATTAGTACTACATAAATTGACGTTTTATAAATTTTTAATACTTTATATGATTATTTTTTTTTCAGACACTGCCAGAAACTACAGGGTAAATTTACTAAGATGGGCGTTCTATTTAAAATGGGATGTTGCCCATAGCAACCAATCAGGTTCTACTTATAAATCCTATTTATCTAGCACCTTCTAGAACAGGCCTGGCCAACCTGTGGCTCTCCAGCTGTTGTAAAACTACATGTCCCAGCATGCTCTGCCATAGTTTTAGCATTCTCTAATAACAAAACTGTGGCAGAGCATGCTGGGATTTGCAGCTTCACAACAGCTGGAGAGCCACAGGTTGGCCAGGCCTGTTCTAGAAGATAATACATGCAATCTGATTGGTTGCTATGGGCAACATCCCATCTTAAATAGAACTCCCATCTTAGTAAATTTACTACGGGGTAAATTTACTAAGATGGGAGTCCTATTTAAGATGGGATGTTGCCCATAGCAACCAATCAGGTTCTACTTCTCATTTATCTAGCAACTTCGTGAAGATAATACATGCAATCCGATTGGTTGCTATGGGCAACATCCCATCTTAAATATAACTCCCATCTTAGTAAATTTACCCCTACAAGTGTGTTTAAAAAAAACAGACTGTATGTGTGTTATGAATCACTTTCAGTTTTATGAATAGTTTGTGTATTTGTGGTGTGAATTTAATATACTTTGCATATGTTTTCTGGAATCTCCCTTTGCATTTCCTTGTTTCTGTCTCCCTTCCACGCTCTCTGCTGTTACATTGATGTGTCGTACCTCTGCCCTCTGCTGGTGACCTCATTTCACCAATGACTATTTTCGGATGCTGAGCAGCAGCAGCAGCATCACGTGGCCAGCTGTTTCCATTGGCTTAGTCAAACAAAAACTATGTATTGCAGCTGACTGCATCACAGACGGGAAATTCCAGTAACATGCTAGTGACCGGAAAACGCTCTGTGTGTCAGTTTGTATTTTCCAGCTGATTAATTTTTTTTTGTTTTCATTGGAAAAAGTATATATAATCTTTATCTAATCTATATATTTAAGCAGCTATGTCCTTGAAAGATGAGCCGGCACTCGGAGACTTTTAAATCACAACAACTTGTATTGGTGCAAAAAAAGCAGCTAAGCATTTTTTTTTGTGAGAGCAGCTACTCTGCAGTGACAACAGCGATTTTGATGGTTCAGGTGTCATTTGATAGGGTGTGTGATGTAGAGTCAAAGTCGTGAATTTTCCCACAAAATAGCTGTGTGTGTGATGTAGATGTGTAAAAGGTCGCAGAATTTTGATAAGTGATCAGGGTGTTGAAAGATAACGCTTCAAAGTTGTGAATTTTTCCCATAAAAAGCTTTGAATGTGGGTCGCATGCTTTTTCCTTTTGGGTTGTAAATTACAGCGAAGCCTCTTTTTTCTGCCCTAAATTCAGTTGACATAGGCAAACGCAGGGAGGGTTTCTGGTTGCCTGGAAACCCCCCTCCACTTGGCAAATGGCTCAAATTATGGCAACAATAGCAATGGTATATAATATGATTAGATTACTAGTGCTGCAGAAACATCATGCAGTTTAAAGGACAGAGCAGAGTTGCTGCGCAAGCCCAGTGGTGGTAGCAGCTTCTTCTACTGAGTTTGCTGTGTGTGTGAATCTGACTCCTCAATCAGTGCACTGGACCAGAGAGTAGCTACCAGGAAGAAGAGACAGGAGCCTTACCATGAGGTGGGAGAATGTGTGCTTAGAAAATGCAGTACTGGTTCTAGTTTGTGTAATTATTTATTACGGGATGTTTAATCTTTTCCTGACAACTTATTTTATATTATTTAAATGTTTGATACATCCTATACTATAGACCAGGGGTGTCCAACCTTTCACCTTCCCTGGGCCACATTAGAAGATGAAAATTTGGTTTGGGCCGCACATAAAATAAAATAACAGTAACGATACCTGATCATCCAAAAAAAACATAGAAAACATAGTTAACATATTAAACTTACTTGGAAATGAAGTTAGTGAGATGTTTGAATTGTTTCTCAGCCACCAATGCATCCAAGACAGTAATGGGGTATAAGGGCCACAACATTGCAGAGGAGACAAAGGAGGAACAGGGCTGCGGACATTGTATACAGGGAATAATAAATCCTGCAGAGAGATGGCGGCCTACGCAGCAGTTAAAAGCCGCCATCAATCACGGCAAAAATGAGCTAATTTATTGCAGGTTGGAGCCCACCGGGTGTTTCATTAGGTCCCCGGTGGGCCAGTCCGACCCTGCAAAACAGTGGGGGAGCGCTGCGCGATAGTGATGGCCGCAGCGCAATACAGTTCAACCGGCTCACCTACACAGGCAGCAAGATGTGGCCTGTAGGAGCTTCTAAAATGGACGGGGGGCAGGTGAAGCTGGCGCGCTGGCATCACTTTTGTGACGCGCTCACCCATACTTCGCACAGGCCGCAAGATGTGGCCTCTCGGAGCTAATATAATGGATGGGGCAGGTGGCGCGCTGGCGTCACCGTTGCGACGTGCCCCGGCTGCATTCCGTCCGCAAGCGCCGGCAGTGTAACTTGAAACTTTAGAATTTCTTAAAAAATAAAAAATTGCACTGGGCCGCATTACTAGCCAACCTGGGCCGCATGACCATCTACAGTATTAAATATTAATACTGTATTCCATACAATATCCAGTGTGTAAAAAGACCATTAATGTCCAGGGTTATTATTAAGTTCTTCTACCGCTCCCCCAGACTCCCACACTTGCTCTAATGTTCCACAGAGTGGGAGATTGTGAGCTGCATTTGGAAACCCCCCTTGAGAAATCCTGCGTTTGCCACTGGTTGATATTAATGAATTCTTTCTAAATACTGCATCCCAAAAGTTTACACTTTTTTTAGGCAGTATTTTTTCAGGATACAGGTAAAATTCAGGATAAAGTTAAATTTGGGATACAATAAACTGTTGGGATACAGTAAACTTCGGGATACAGTAAACTTTAGATGAATGCATTGCAGAACACAATCTTTTTTTTTTTTTTTTTTTTGCTCAACTTTGAACAATGCGGTTGACTAGATTTTAATTATTTAGTTAGATCTGGAAACAGAAGCAAATCAGTGAAATGATTTCATAAATAAAGAAATAATATTACAAATAACACAGATTGTCTTAAAATGAAATATATATAGTTTTGAAAATAGGATTAAAATTGTACTTTTTATCTCAATTTTAACACCACATGCAGTGGTGTACGCAGGGGGATCCTGAGTTCCTAGAACCCCCCACTCCCCCCCTTGATTCAAAGGTGTTATTTTGGCCCCTCCCTTGTACCTGCATATCACTGCATTATACCACGAGGTGGCAGGATCTAATGACACAATTTACCCGGCTCTGCCACTATCAAGAGCTGCTGCTTCTGTAGGTGCTTTAACTGCTCTATATATACAGTAAGCAACCTACTGCCTTCTATTGGTTGTGTTAGTGTTTGCAGAGAAATCAGGAAAAGTAAAGATTAGTGGAGCTAATGTAAGTTGCTTATTAATTGCAGAGAGATTTGTGATTTGATTAGTTTGTGTTTTCTGTTTAAAATTAATTGCTTTTTGAAATTCTTGCTTCAGTTGTTTCTGTTATTTGTGTGTGACAGTTGTTCCTTACCAAAGCCTTCAAAATGAATCCTCAAAGGTTTCATTCCTCAGCCATGTTGACACACTCACATTTGCAAGGAAGTATGGGTATCTCTAGCCTGCAGATTAATATAGCCAGAAATTTGTGTTTTGCACGTCAAAATTCAGGATGGTGATTTGCTGCGTTTTGTGTGAAAATGGCAGTGTTGCTCTAATATATATATTCCTATATGTATAGGGGGGGCACTAACATTTTATCATGCCTCCGGGCGACTGGGGCGAACTTACGCCACTGATACCGATTGCTGCTTCTTTAGAAGCAAACACTGATCACACCATCAAAACTTGCACCAGCCCCAAGTTAGGTGTATATTGATATTCTCCATCAGAGCGTGGCCTACACTGTGAGCAATTAGGTGTCTGAGATTGCAACCAGTTTTGTGACACTTCCATAATATGTCTATAAGACGGACAATCTTCGTACATCTGAATAGCCACCTCCCAGCCACAGCCCAGAAACACACAGCACA
Organism: Pseudophryne corroboree; assembly: GCF_028390025.1. Classification (NCBI taxonomy): domain Eukaryota; kingdom Metazoa; phylum Chordata; class Amphibia; order Anura; family Myobatrachidae; genus Pseudophryne; species Pseudophryne corroboree. The sequence goes on from NC_086445.1 coordinate 545,558,965, forward strand.
TTTCCATGTGTCTCAATCACAACTGCACCTCACACAGTGTACTGCATGCACCATATCAGCAGTAGCAAGAAAACGCTCATCTCCATGAACATCAACATGGTGTGCGACTCAGAATCATGCCATGTGTCTCTATACATTCTAGATTAAGGGTGGGATGCTTCAAGTATTTTTAATACAATGCATCCTGCCACTTACCGCATACATAGCGGCGTTAATAACACTGGTATACATGTACAGCTGCTGGTTAAAATAGCAAAGAACAGCCCTAATGAAATGAGTTATCTTTTGTGATGATAGGACTTTTGGGTTTATGACTTCTGTGCCGACGCGTGAGCCACAGGAGACACTGGGAGGGAACCGATTGGATCCTTCTCAGGGTGCAATGAGAAGCCCACAAGCTTCTATTAGGCAATGCCATCTATAGATGGCTTTGCCTACCAGGTACAAGCTCCAGAAAGTTCCGCTCTCCAGAGCTTTGTACATATGGGGATTACTGTCAAACCTTCGAAAACTGCAGTTTTCTGAGTTTTGGCTGCATTTTAACTTTTTGGGAATCCCGCCCGAAGAATATGCAAGACTTAAAGGCTTTGAGACACATTAGACCATCCTTTCTTTCTGATTTTGCCATTTTTACAAGAGATAAGAAAAAAAATTAATTCAGTGGCTTTAGTAGTGCACGATCCACTTCAGTAGAAAGTTGTAGGAAAATATTTTTTTTACTTTATCACTTGGAGCTCAAGTCCAAGGTCCGATGAGACTCACATCATCAGTGCATTGCCATCTGCAAGCAAGATTGTATATATGGAAAACCAAAGTTTTGTGTAAGGAAAAACCCGGAATATAAAGTGTTGTTTTAGTACCAGAAGTACCACTTTTAACTATTCACATATACTTGCTCTGGAGATAAATAGGTACGGCAAAAGTGCCCAGATTTTAGAGATACTGGGGCAGATTTATTAAGCTCGGTGAAGTGATAAATTGGAAGGTGATAAAGGAGCAGCCAGTCAGCTCCTAACTGTCATTTTTCAAACCCAGCCTGTGACATCGTAGTTAGGATCTGATTGGCTGGTCCTTTATCACCTTCCACTTTATCACATCACCGAGCTTAATAAATCTGCCCCACTGTTTCAAAATTGTGAGTGCTGGAAGTTAAGGGCCCCATACACTAGAGCGATAATGTCTGATTTCATCCAATTTCGGGCATTCGGGCCGATATATATCGGGTGAATTCGCCCATTTTGGAGGTGTTTCCGATCCGATCCGATGCACGTTCCAGTGAGTGTTGTGTCGGATCCCCTAGGTCGCTAGTGCTGCACTCGTGATATATTGTAATCGCCTGGAATCGTATGGAAAAAGGTGTGTTTTTTTATGCCTGCGATATACTGCCTGCAATATATTGTAGGAAGTTTGACTGGCATTCCCAGGACAATCCCATCAGGACACTCCCATCAGCAGCAGCAGCAGCAGCGACGCAGCAGGAGAGCTCATCAGATAAATCCAATCAAATCGGATATTTTATTGGCCGAAGTATGTATTTCCACACTGACCACCAATCACTTTCCACCTATCACACTGTAGTGTCCACCAATGTAATCACACTGACCACCAATGTAATCACACTGACCACCAATGTATTATAAATTATTGTTCACATTTCATTTATTTCTGTGTGCCCAAAGTAATTTTTACCCCCTAAAGCCATGTGTTTTCACCGCCACTGTACCCCCATGCTGTACTATTGATGTTTGTGTAATGAGGAAAGTATTTACAAAAAAGAAATTATTTAAAAAAACATATACAAATTTAAACACCATATAACCAAAAAACCATTTAACCATATAAACATTTAACCATATTAACATTTAACCATATAACCATATTACCATTTAACCATATAACCATTTAACCATATACCTTAAGTAAAACCATTTGTAAAACACAAAATATAACAGTTTGTGCACCACTTTTTTTTCATTACAGATATGTCTCTAGATTCAGACATAGACTTCATCACCGGCCTATTAGACATGTACCGTGGCCATGAATGTTTATGGAAGATCAAAGCCAAGGGCTATTCTGATAAAGTGTGATGGAATGCAGCCTTGGAGGAGCTAGTGGAGTACTGCAGGCCCTTTGTGTCCGGTGCTGACAAAGAATGGGTCAAGAAAAAGATACAGAACCTGCGCACGGTGTTCCTGAAAGAACACAAAAAAATGGAACAGTCCAAAATGTCTGGAGCAGGTTCATCCCAGATTTACAAGACCTCGCTCTGGTACTGCCCCATGCTGGAGTTTGTCCTTGACCAGGAGGCTACCCGGACAGGTTTCACCTCCCTCCCTCGGACTGCCACACCAGAGCCTGAAGATGGTGATCTTTGTCTGCATCTGTAAGTATATATATTTTGAATACATTTTTAAGTTTTTACAAGTTCTACTATCAGTCCAATACAGTTGTCGAAGTCAAAAATATTACATACACACCACATACAAACTCCAAACAGAGAGATCTCTGTTCGTTCGCATACACGCAGCGTGCACAGGATATACGGTAGCATACGCATTCACACAGACAAGCCACAAAGATATATTCAACACATATTTCATACAACACATAAATTACACATAGACAAAACATGTCAAGCACCAGACATTATAATGTATTTATAGAATAGAGTATAACATCAGATATATATGTATTATTGGAACGGAACAAGTTATTTATATCATGCTTAGTGTCAAAATGATCAAGAGAATGTGTGGATTAATTTGATAGTTATGGGTAAATTGTAACATATTGCAATGATTAGTTATGACCAAATGTATGAATACAGAGGACTTTCTGAGACTTGAAACTGGCCTCACAGCATGGCCCTGTTGGCAGACACATGTGCCAGCAACATAGAACAAAAGCCCTCACTCTGACCTATGAGCTGTTGAGTTCTTGAGAGGTCTGGTCTCTGGACCAATGGAAGGAGACCGAAACCAACAGACTGTTAATTCCCACTATTTGATATAGGCAGTTTCTAGGACTTAGAGAGTTAGTCGCTGTTGCTTGCTGAGAAGGAGAGATGGAGGAAATGTTCTATGGGAAAGGTAATGTATGCTGGCTGTAACTGATTCTTTTGTAACTGTAACTGCTTCTTGTGTAATTGTAACTATGTAACCATATATATATACATGTTATACCTAATTATATATTGTACACGTTATTTTGTATGCATACCCCTTTTAATATCAAATATATATATACCTCTGAGTGTTGGACCTCAGCTTACAATGTGTGTGTCTGCTTGCTTTCTCTTAAGGGATATAGTGCTGTGACGTTCAGCGCACTTTTATCGTATATGGTAATAAGATGCGCCTTGCGTCCGCAGTATATATTAACGCTGGCATTGAAATGTTTATTTAAAATAATCAGAAATTCACACAGTACACTAATTAAATGTGGGCCTCCTGTCAATCGACTGCATCCATCCCGTTAAAATAGACCAGGTACTCATCCATGACCTGTTTTGCCCGTAGACTCCCCTAAAATGGAGTGGAGGTGGTTCCACAGAGGCAAATGGTGAAATCTTGTCTGGGTGTTCAGGGTCTGGGTCTCCTGGCGCTTCTCTGGGCAGTGTCCTATGCTGGGTGGTTTTTCTGCGTAAATAGTTATGCAGGACACAGCACATAGTCACCACCCAATCTATCTTCTCCACCTGCAAATTGATAGTCGTTAGGAATATGCGGAAGTGGCTAGACAGGATGCCAAAAGTGTTCTCTACAATTCGACGTGCCCAGGATAGCCTATGATTGTAGATGCGCTTTTCCCTTGTCAGGTGCCTTTGGGGGTACGGCTTCATAATGTTCTCGTGGAGTGTGAATGTCTCATCAGCCACGAAAACAAAATTGAGGCCGTGCTGGGTTTGCTCCCTAGATGGCAAGTTCAGGGTCTTTATGGTGAGCTGCTCGTAGAAGGTGGTATTCTTCAGCGACCCACTGTCTGATGCACGTCCGTTTTTGCCAACATCAATGAAGATGAATTCATAGTTGGCATTCACCACTGCCATCAGCACAATGCTGAAATACCCTTTACAATTATAATAAAGGGATCTGCTGTTTTCAGGAGGGTTGATGTGCATGCCATCTATCGCTCCACCACAGTTACGGAAATGCCAGGTGGTGGCAAACTCCTCTGCCACATCTTGTCATTCTGATGTGCTTGCAGGGAGCTATAAAAAAATAGAAATAAAAAATTAAAACATATATTTAAACAGTGTATTTTTTTTAATCTACTACAGAGTGGAAGTGTGGAGATTCCCGCCACCCTAGACCTCAGCATCATCCAGGATACGGAGGAATCCCAGCCCCAAGTTCCTACCCCTGCAACACCAGCTACCCCTGATACCTCTGCATCACCAGCTACTCATCCGCGCCCCCGGAGGAGAACCCCCCCCCAAAAAAAAAAAACGCAGGAGGGCGAAGACCTCATTTTTTAGGAAATCAAGTCAAGACTTGTCAGCCACTACTCAAAATATGGGAAATTTATGGCCTCAGCAATGCGTAACCTACCCCCGGGTCAAGCGAAACTGATTCAGCATCTCAATTTATAGATGCTGAACAAAGCACGAAAATCAAAACTCCATGATGATGTTGTACTATTCGACCGCCGTCTTCTCACTCTTCCTCCCATCCAATCCCATCCTATCATGCCCTACCGACACCATCTCATTCCACCCACCCAACCACAGCCTACTCCCCGACCCACCTGCTCCTCAGCCATATACTCTGCTATGCTGGAGGCAGAGGACATGCCCCAGTTTAAAAATTTGTAGGCTTCTTATAATTCCCAATAAATATGTTGCGGTATAGGCTATATGGCTGCTGCAATTTATATGGCTATTTGGCCCAGCCCCCCTAGCACCAATCCAGCCAATCACATATTCTATAGCAGCAGTGTGCACAGGTCTAATGGCTGCTGCTATTTATATGCCTATTTGGGCCAGCCCCCCTAGCACCCTAATCCAGCCCATCAGATATATCTTATGGTACATGTGAATGCATTGCAATACATCGCCTGCGATATGTCACCGCGTGACAGATCGCATGCAAAAAAAAAGTCACACGTGCCAAATCATATGGAATCGTATGGAACCACTCCCGGGAAGCTCCCGGGAGAGTTCAAGGTAAATTGCCTCCGGCTTCAGCCTCAGACATATCACGGTAATATATGGGTCCCTTTAGATAAACAACACTGTAGGTCTATCAGACCAGCTGGGGCAGTGAGGCAACAGAAAAACAGAAGGTAGGGGCGGACTGCTGCAGTCAGGCAGAGTAATTCTACAGGGGGTCTATGGACATTAGGGTTAGTGGGGATAATCTTACATTAGGGATTACTGCCACAAGGAGAGGGGCGCCCAGAATCAAAATTTGTCAGGGGCCCATAATTCTTATGGGTGGGCCTGATGCTGGGCCATAGTTGGTGACTTTGGCAAATAGCCTGGGATAGGAGGAGGCAGGTGGGTGGTATGGGAATGGAGCACCTCGATACTCACCATGTCAGCTCCGCCCATGATGTTTTGCTGGTATTCTGTGATTTGCATGAGTGGTACAGGGGCAGAGCAATGTGAATGACTCTGTTGCATGATGACGCAATTCATAGCAAACAGCGTCATCAACACCTGCATCCCACCCACTTCACGTTCAGTAGGTGTGATGCTTGGGATTTACTCACTTTACCGGGATCCGGGAGCATAGCCAGATTGGGGAGGAGCACAGGGGATACTGTACCCTTGACCAACATCTGTCAGGGGACCACCTGGCCGAAACACACTGACATCACTAGCTCTCCATCTTGTGCAGCAGCAGAACCAGGCAGCTAGAATGCTAGCAGGACAATGTGCAGTGCAGACAGAGACACAGGAGTATTAGGTTTCATGAGCTACCGACGGAGCTTCCCGACCAGAGAATAGGAGAGGGGAGAGAGCTGTAAGTGACCAAGGGATTCCAGCTACTCCTCCTCCCTGCCTGTGTGTCTGGGTCCTGTGTAACCTGTTATCTAATGAGAGCATTCAGGTCTAGAGAGAAACACACAGAGAGTCCTCTGGAGTTCTGTCCCAGTGTGTAAGTAGTACAGTGGCAGCTGCCATGTGAAAAGATTGGCGGCTGTCATTTATGAACAGCTGAGCCGCTGGAGGGAGATTGCACCAATTTAAAAAGTAGTGTTTGGGGGTGCTGGGATGGCCGCCCCTGTCGCCCCTCCCTTAATTTGGCCCTGTCCATATCTACCAACATGACCCATTCCAGGAGAGAAGAAATGCTTTCTACACAACTTTACTCTTAATTTATGATTGCTATCACCTGTGTTGAAATGCCTTTCTTATCAATAAAATAGTTCAACACAGGTGATGCCAATCATATATTAAGAAGTAAGTCCAGGTAGAGAGCATTTTGTCCCTCCTGGCATGGGTCTTGTTGGGAGAAATGCACTAGGGCCGGCTCGAGGCATGTTCGACTCGAGCGGCCGCGCAGGGCGCCACCCTTAAAGGGCGCAGCGCGCTGGCGCCACCATGTCGGAGCCTGGAGCCGGCCCTGATCTTCCCTGCTGTCCTCCCGCTGTGTGCGCCGCCGCTGTGTGCGCTATGCGGCGCCGGCGTCTGATGTCAGACACCGGCGCCGCACAGACAGCGGCAGACAGCACAGACAGCGGCCGCAGCGGCGCGCACAGCAGCACTCCCCCTCCCTCGGCACAGCAGGTACTGGGGGCATATGTGGCACTGTGGGGGGCATTTATCTGGCACTGTGGGGGGCATTTATCTGGCACTGTGGGGGGCATTTATCTGGTACTGTGGGGGGCATTCATTTATCTGGCACTGTGGGGGGCATTCATTTATCTGGCACTGTGGGGGGGGTACATTTATCTGTGCACTGTGAGGGGGCATTAATGTATCTGGCACTGTGGGGGCATTTCTGGCACTGTGGGGTCATGTATCTATCTGGGACTGTGGGGGCATATCTGGCACTGGGGGGGGGGACATTAATGTATCTGGCACTGTGGGGGACATTTATCTGGCACTGTGGGGGGCATTTATCTGGCACTGTGGGGGGCATTCATTTATCTGGCACTGTGAGGGGGCATTAATGTATCTGGCACTGTGGGGGCATTTAACTGGCACTGTGAGGGGGTATTAATGTATCTGGCACTGTGGGGTCATTTATCTATCTGGGACTGTGGGGGCATATCTGGCACTGTGGGGGGCATTTATATATCTGGCACTGTGGGGGGTATTTATGTATCTGGCACTGTGGGGGGCATTTATGTATCTGGCACTGTGGGGGGCATTTATGTATCTGGCACTGTGGGGGGCATTTATATATCTGGCACTGTGGGGGGCATTTATGTATCTGGCACTGTGGGGGGCATTTATGTATCTGGCACTGTGGGGGGCATTTATTTATCTGGCACTGTGGGGGGCATTTATGTATCTGGCACTGTGGGGGGCATTTATGTATCTGGCACTGTGGGGGGCATTTATGTATCTGGCACTGTGGGGGGCATTTATGTATCTGGTACTGTGGGGGGCATTTATGTATCTGGCACTGTGGGGGGCATTTATGTATCTGGCACTGGGGGGGGCATTTATGTATCTGGTACTGTGGGGGGCATTTATGTATCTGGCACTGTGGGGGGCATTTATGTATCTGGTACTGTGGGGGGCATTTATGTATCTGGCACTGTGGGGGCAATTATGTTTCTCGCACTGCTGGGGGGGCATGTCATGTGCATTTGGCACTGCTGGGGGGGCATGTCATGTGCATTTGGCACTGCTGGGGGGCATGTCATGTGCATCTGGCACTGCTGGGGGGGCATGTCATGTGCATTTGGCACTGCTGGGGGGCATGTCATGTGCATCTGGCACGGCTGGGGGGCATGTCGTGTCTAGCTGGCACGGCTGGGGGGCATATCATGTAGTGTTCCCATGTCTCAGTGCAATACCTGGTGCAAAGTGTCTAACGTGCTCTGCCTGCCGCAAAGTGTCTAACGTGCTCTGCCTGGCACAAAGTGTCTTAACGTGCTCTACCTGTCGCAGTGTGTATAGGAGGTTCTACCTGGTGCAATGTGTATTAGCTGCACTACTGTGTGGTGTAATGCGAATTGCCACTATTATATGGCCGCGCCCCTTCCCCACGAAGCAACGCCCCTACATTTTTGATGCGCGCCTTCGGCGCGCAAGGTCCGTGATTTTGAACGGAGCAACAAGCATTACAGTATGTACATAATTTTGCCCTTCTAACTTAAATATGTGCCCTCCCAAATGCAAAATGTGCCCTCCCCGTGATCAGCACCCCTGCCCTAAAAAAATCCTAGAGTGAACACTATCATGTGTAGCTGGCACTGCTGGGGGGCATATCATGTGTAGCTGGCACTGCAGCAGGGCATGTCCTGTCTATCTGGCACTGCTGGGGGGTATATCATGTCTATCTGGTACTGCTGGGGGGCATGTCGTGTAGCTGGCACTGCTGGGGGCATGTCATGTGTAGCTGGCACTGCTGCGGGGCATGTCATGTCTATCTGGCACTGCACTACTGTAGACATTATGTGTAGCTGGCACTATACTGGAGACATTGTGTGTAAGGAACACTACTGTAGCTGTTATGTGTAATGCTGCTATTTGTGTGCGTAGAGGGGGTGTGAAAATATATTTATTTATTTATAGTGTGATAATATGAAGTTGAGGCCCGCCCACTTTTTCAGAGGCCACGCCCACTTTTCCAGGAGCGCTGGGAGGGGGCGCTTTTACATTTTCTCACACAGGGTGCTAGTAGGCCTGGAGCCGGCCCTGAAATGCACAATCTAATATACACCCACCCCCTCTCCCGTGCCCCTTGTCTTAAGTGCACCGGCCTTCCCCAAGTCTTAATCCAGCCCTGCCCAGGAGACTGACCCCCCAAAGTCAGAACTTCCTGGAACTTCCAGGAGAGTGGGCAAGTATGTGCTGGGTATCATTTGTAAATTTTTGCATAAATGTGTATATACAGTATCCCTGGGAGGCTTGGAGCAATCTCCCTGATAATCGTATAATCTTACCTTCAAGTGATGAGGTATAACATTTCTTGGGAACTAGATCTAGGGATCTATTTGAACAGTGAGTGATGGTTGCTCATCCATCAGAGGAAAGCTAAATCATCTATTAATAATATGAAAAAGAAAATGGTCATAAAAATATACAATTGTGCTACATGGTCCCCACCAAGCTTGAAACTGTCTATACTCAGCCTCCTGCTCTCTGTTGGAGGAACTGTTATCATAGTGGTTCCATTATGCATGTATGGGGAGATTTCCCTGTTCTTCCCAGAATTTGGGATGCGGTTCTATACCTGATATATCATGCTACCAATGTCCAGCATTATTACTGGTATCCTTTATACTTCTTCCTTGAGTATATTTCCAGGGCTTTATGGTTTCTATTAGCCTTTGTTTATTTGCATCGTACATAGGCCCTCATTCCGAGTTGATCGCTCGCAAGGCGAATTTAGCAGAGTTGCTCACGCTAAGCCTACGCCTACTGGGAGTGTATTTTAGCTTCTTAAAATTGCGACCGATGTATTCGCAATATTGCGATTTCAAACTACTTAGCAGTTTCAGAGTAGCTTCAGACTTACTCGGCATCTGCGATCAGTTCAGTGCTTGTCGTTCCTGGTTTGACGTCATAAACACACCCAGCGTTCGCCCAGACACTCCACCGTTTCTCCGGCCACTCCTGCGTTTTTTCCGGAAACGGTAGCGTTTTTATCCACACGCCCCTAAAACGCAGTGTTTCCGCCCAGTAACACCCATTTCCTGTCAATCACACTACGTTCGCCGGAGCGGAGAAAAAGCCGTGAGTAAAAATACTATCTTCATTGTAAAATTACTTGGCGCAGTCGCAGTGCGAATATTGCGCATGCGTACTAAGCGGAATTTCACTGCGATGCGATGAAAATTACCGAGCGAACGACTCGGAATGAGGGCCATAGTGTTCAGTGACGTGCGGTGAGGTCATTGGCTGGGGAGGCACTGCTATTTTTATATATATATATATATATATATATATATATATATATATATATATATAGTGTTTGAAGTGGAAATTTTGAAGTGGGGGTATGCAACAGTTAAGGATGCAAGTATGTGCACGCTCCAGAAAAGGGGGCGTGGTCACCCAATAGGTGGCGTGTCCAGTGTAGTAGAACCCCTTATACTATCTAGTACTGGTGCCCCTTTTACCTTGTAGCACACGGTAGGAGCCGAAATTCACATTATAGCACATGGTACGAGCCGAAATTCACATTGTAGCACACTGAATGAGCCGACATTCACATTGTAGCACACTGAATGAGCCGAAATTCACATTATAGCACACTGAATGAGCCGAAATTCACATTGTAGCACACTGAATGAGCCGAAAGTCACATTGTAGCACACTGAATGAGCCGAAAGTCACATTGTAGCACACTGAATGAGCCGACATTCACATTGTAGCACACTGAATGAGCCGAAATTCACATTGTAGCACACTGAATGAGCCGAAAGTCACATTGTAGCACACTGAATGAGCCGAAAGTCACATTGTAGCACACTGAATGAGCCGACATTCACATTGTAGCACACTGAATGAGCCGAAATTCACATTGTAGCACACTGAATGAGCCGAAAGTCACATTGTAGCACACTGAATGAGCCGAAATTCACATTGTAGCACACTGAATGAGCCGACATTCACATTGTAGCACACTGAATGAGCCGAAATTCACATTATAGCACACTGAATGAGCCGAAATTCACATTGTAGCACACTGAATGAGCCGAAAGTCACATTGTAGCACACTGAATGAGCCGAAAGTCACATTGTAGTACACTGAATGAGCCGAAAGTCACATTGTAGCACACTGAATGAGCCGACATTCACATTGTAGCACACTGAATGAGCCGAAATTCACATTGTAGCACACTGAATGAGCCGAAAGTCACATTGTAGCACACTGAATGAGCCGAAATTCACATTGTAGCACACTGAATGAGCCGAAATTCACATTGTAGCACACTGAATGAGCCGAAATTCACATTGTAGCACACTGAATGAGCCGAAAGTCACATTGTAGCACACTGAATGAGCCGAAATTCACATTATAGCACACTGAATGAGCCGAAATTCACATTGTAGCACACCGAATGAGCCGAAATTCACATTGTAGCACACTGAATGAGCCGAAATTCACATTGTAGCACACTGAATGAGCCGAAATTCACATTGTAGCACACTGAATGAGCCCAAATTCACACTGTAGCACACTGAATGAGCCGACATTCACATTATAGCACACTGAATGAGCCGAAATTCACATTGTAGCACACTGAATGAGCCGAAAGTCACATTGTAGCACACTGAATGAGCCGAAAGTCACATTGTAGCACACTGAATGAGCCGAAATTCACATTGTAGCACACTGAATGTGCCAAAATTCACATTGTAGCACACTGAATGAGCCAAAATTCACATTGTAGCACATTGAATGAGCTGAAATTGTGATAGCAGGGAGAGCCAGAGTGACGACAGGGAGAGAGAGTGACGACAGTGACAGCAGGTAGAGAGAGTGACAGCAGGGAGAGAGAGTGACGATAGTGACAGCAGGGAGAGAGAGTGACGACAGTGACAGCAGGGAGAGAGAGTGACAGCAGGGAGAGAGAGAGTGACGATAGTGACAGCAGGGAGAGAGACGACAGTGACAGCAGGGAGAGAGAGAGAGTGACAATAGTGACAGCAGGGAGAGAGATTGACGACAGGGAGAGAAAGTGTGACAGTAGGGACAGGGACAGAAACGACAGGGAAAGAGGGTGACAGCAGGTGAACATTACCTGACTCATTTGTTGCGGCTGGTGGCGGTGAGTGGCTGGCGGCGGTGGGCGGCTAGCGGCGGTGAACGGCTGTGCGCTCTACACAGCCGCCGGCCGTCAAGCAGGGGCTTCTGTCTGAGAGAGGGCGGAGGAGGAGAGCACCGGGCGCCGCTCAATTCACGCTGGGTCTGTGGCTTCCCGCCGCTGTCGCCGTGCACATTAGCCAGCGTTTGGGCCAGCGGTGGACATGGAACACTCTTTAGCTAGTAGGGGAAGGGGGGTACATGGCACACACACATTAGCTAGTAGGGGGGGACATGGAACACACACATTAGCTAGTAGGGGGAGGGGGGACATGGAACACACACATTAGCTAGTAGGGGGAGGGGGGACATGGCACACACACATTAGCTAGTAGGGGGAGGGGGGGGACATGCCACACACACATTAGCTAGTAGGGGGAGGGGGGGGGGACATGCCACACACACATTAGCTAGTAGGGGGAGGGGGGGACATGGAACACACACATTAGCTAGTAGGGGGAGGGGAGACATGGCACACACACATTAGCTAGTAGGGGGAGGGGGGGACATGGAACACACACATTAGCTAGTAGGGGGAGGGGGGACATGGCACACACACATTAGCTAGTAGGGGGAGGGGGGACATGGCACACACACATTAGCTAGTAGGGGGAGGGGGGGGGGGGGACATGCCACACACACATTAGCTAGTAGGGGGAGGGGGGGACATGGAACACACACATTAGCTAGTAGGGGGAGAGGGGACATGGCACACACACATTAGCTAGTAGGGGGAGGGGGGGACATGGAACACACACATTAGCTAGTAGGGGGAGAGGGGACATGGCACACACACATTAGCTAGTAGGGGGAGGGGGGGACATGGAACACACACATTAGCTTGTAGGGGGAGGGGGGGACACGGAAAACACTTTACCTAGATTACAGTAGGAAGATCTTCCGTTCCGCTCTCCCCCTCCTCCCTGTACCGCTGCTGCTGCACTCACTGCCTTCAGGCTCTGCCTGTGTGTGACAGGCGCCGGACCAGCAGCGGCAGCAACAGCACGGACACTGTGAGTAAGGAGGCAGGGAGGGGGAGCTGCTCTTAATGAAGTCAGCCCCGCATGGACTCCTGAGCATCCCGGCGCCGCCGCAGCTGGAGCAGTATGAATGGTCCCGGCGCCGCTTCTCCCGGCCGCGTCTATGTGATTGGACCAGCGGATCCAGCACTGGATCCGCTGTCCAATCACAGGTGCCTCGCTAGCAGGGGCGTGCTTTCCCTGCCAGCGAGGCACTTGTATAAGTGCCGCATTCTAGACTTTTTGTAATGGGCTTTTCCAGCCCAGCGCATGGCCCCGCCCCCCCACTTTGTCCCGTTATCACTAGCTACGGGAGGCACTAGCTGTCAGTGCCTCCCAAACGTATTAGATGGGCGAAAATGATTAAATTAATATAAAGAGGGTACAATACATATGACACAGAATATGTGTCTTATGTATCTTCTTTCTATTATTTTAATCATAATGACAGGGGAGGCACTGCCTCCCCTGCCTCCCCTGACTGCACGTCCCTGATAGTGTTAGCCTCCAGGGGTGCCGATAGTTGGGGGGGGGGGGGGGGGTTGGGGATTTAGGTGTTTCTCAACTCTGATTTCTAGAATATCCAGCTCAAAAGACCTGCTTAATGCTGCAAAGAATTATCCCTTTTCCCAAGATATCTTTCATTATAATGATAAATATGAAAATTACTGTATACTACTGTGACAGTACAACGTAATGTATCTGGGTAAATTCTGAAGTGTAAAATATGGTTAATGTGGGTTAAAAAAAAAAACAGGAAATTGTCAGATTGAAATTCATTAAAGAAAATGTAAAATTCTGTACAAATCCTTTAGCTGTCCTATACATATATACTATGTTGAGAGTCTGGGGGACATTTACTAAGCAGTGATAAGAGCAGAGAAGTGAGCCAGTAAAGAAGTGCCCATGGCAACCAATCAGCACTGAAGTAACATATCTAATTTGCATACTATAAAATTATACAGAGCTGCTGATTGGTTGATGGGGCAACTTCTCCACTGGCTCACTTCTCCGCTCTTATCACTGCTTAGTAAATGTTCCCCACAGTTAGAAAACAACATGTTTCTCCAGTCTTCACCAGGTACCTTGTGCCTGTATCAGGCATCTCCAGACTGCACCATGTACATCCAGAAGGAGAGGTACTAAACCTTGGTAAGTGATAAAGTACCAACCAATCAGCTTCTAACTGCCATGTTACAGACTGTGTTGGAAAATTGACAGTTAATAGATGATTGGTTAGTAATGTATCTATCTCCACTTTATCTCTGTCCAAAGGTTTAGCCCAACTGCCCCCAGGCTGTATCAGCACCTCTGGTCTATTTTAGGTATTTGCAGTTTGTACTAGGTAACTGTAACTCCAGTCTGCACTAGGTATATCCAGCAAGGGCATAGCTAGCTATAGTAGGTGCAGCTGCTACAGGGCCCGGGCACTCTTCTTTTGGCAAGAGGGGATCTCCCCGGGAGGGGATTGCCTCTTGCTGTCAGTGAAGTGCACAGAGTTTCACCCCAGTGTTCTCCCTTAAGAGTCCTCCAGCTCTTTTCAAAAAGGGCCTCTGCCACTCCTTAAATGCCCATGTAAGTAACAGACACTGGGTGGCCACAAAGGTCTGTGAACCCTTTACATATTAGCGGGTCCCATCTAATCTGACTAGATTGCTTAGAAATTAAGCACGGATCTCTCTGTGTATGCCCATAGCGATAACGATGCACGCGTCACTATCGCTGACTCTAGGTTTAGCATGCATGCATGCCAAATCTAGTAGATCGCTCACTTCACTGCTGTGTGAAGTAAGCGCCCCCCCACCCTCCCTCCCTCAGCACACATTGCGCTGTGTGCTGAGCCGGGGGAGAGATGTGTGCTGAGCCGGGGGAGAGATGTGTGCTGAGCCGGGGGAGAGATGTGTGCTGAGCAGTCTGTGCTAGATCACTCAGCACACATCTCCCCGTGTGTATGGGGCTTACCACCTACATCACAACCTTGTGCTCTCTCTCTATGATATGCCTTTCACTAGCTGAGCGCTCATCTTCATGGCAACTCCATTCTGAGTAAGCGCAACAAGACCATCCAAACTGTGGTCCATTCAGTGAGCTGAATTTCTGCAGGAGTGGTTGGCATCTGCCTGCCCCCTGATTTAATATAACAGCGGTGTGTACAAGTAAGTAACAAGGCTGGGAGTTTGGGACTGTTTCGGTTTTGACACTCTATAGGTGCCCATACACTAGTGCGATTTGGACCCTTGTCATACGATTCTGACGCATTGGGCTGAGAAATCGGATGAAAAGTGACAAATCGCATGTGAATCTGATCCGATGCGCAGTCCCGTGCTCATCGGATCAAAATCTGTAGATTGCAAGAACTACAGATCTGGCAGCCTTGGCTGGGATCGCATACGATACATTGTATGCAAAAGGACTGCACACAATGTACCGTATGCAATCCTGCCGCCAGGGAAGCTGCCGGGCAGTTCAAGGAAGACGTATGCGACTTCTCCCCGTGAGCAAACCCCTTCTCGGAAAGACTAAAGTCACAGTTTTCTTCCAAGTGTGAGAAAAGAAACGTAACATCCATACAGTGGCTTTAAAAAAATAAAACAGAGGTTGAAAGCAATGTTGTTTTTAAAGGGTCAAATCGATATGTTGAAAACATCCCACAAAATCGGGGTAATCCCACAATCAGTGCCGTGTCTTTGGGCGGGTGAGCCGTGCAACTGCACAGGGCGCCCGCCGCGGCACTTCTGCGGGAGCTTGCTTCTCCCTCCTCCCTCTTTCCAAGTACTCAGCTCGGGGGGCAAAGTTTCGCTGAATGACGCGATTGCGTTTTGACGTCACGACGCAATCGCGTCATTCCGTGAAACTCCGCCTCCCGAGCGGAGTACTGATGACAAGAGGAGGGGGAGCCAAGCTACTAGAAGGACGAGGCGGCCGGCATGAGGAGGGAGAGGGACGGGCCAAAGAGCAGGAAGAACCTCTGCAAATGTGAGTAAGTCTCTCTCTCTCTCTCTCTCTCTCTCTCCCCCTCCCTCTCCCCCTCCCTCTCCCTTCCTTCCCCCCCACTTGACACTTGCCTGCCTAATGTGTAAAATGGGGACTCTTGCCTGCCTAATGTGTAAAATGGGGACACTTGCCTGCGTAATGTGTAAAATGGGCACACTTGCCTGCCGTGATGTGTAAAATGGGGACTCTTGCCTGCCGTGATGTGTAAAATGGGGACACTTGCCTGCCGTGATGTGTAAAATGGGGATTTAATGTATCAAGGGCATTGTGGTGTATGGCATAATATATATATATATTTTTTTTTTCCTGTGGTGGCCGTGATTTGTTGGTGCAAGGTCAAAAACTTGGGTGTAAGATAGTCTTTTTAGATAAGGCCATTTTTTCTTTTTATATCTGTAGCGCCCAGCGCTTATGACAGGCAGCAAATGTGAAATTGGACACCGGCCATTTTGTGTTTAGAGACTACATCTCCCAGACAGCCTTGGGGTTCAGAGGATATACAGAGAGACACGCAGAGGCTGTCGGGGGGTGGGGAAACAGGGCATGGGGAGGGGGGAGTGGAGAATGGAATGCTTTTGTCCAGAGGAGTGGAGGAGGAGATGGCCCAGAAGGGAGAAGTAACCATGTCTTGGATATAGCTAAGATGCAGCTGACAATGACTGGAGAATACTGGGGAAGAAGTCAACGTGACTGCACAGAAAGAGCCCTACTGAAAGGGGGGACCCCAGTCTGATGAAGTTAAGTGGCCTACAGAGGATAATGCATTTCAAACCTTCCTTTTTGACCCCTGGAGAGGACAGTTTGCAGAGGGACACACTTTGGAGGAATATGAGATAAGTAGCAGTTTACAGTGTTATGTTTCTTGGTAAAGTCTAATAGATAGTAGCTAACCAAGTGTGTGATTTCACCAAGAATCAGTTTGTGGAACTACAAGTACCAGCATTGCTGAAAGTGCCAATTGGAACCTTTTAAAGTGCAGTCTCCTTCAAGCAATAGCATGCAGAAGATAATGAACTCTGAAATAGCAGTGCACTATAGTGGGGGATGTATTGTCTAATGCTGTGTGTGGTATGTGTGAAATTCCTTGTGATACTGCTGTTTTAAGTTGTCATTACCCAGTCAGTGATTGCAAAGGCCAGGGTGTTATCTGTATACAAAAGGGAAGTTCAGGAAGGGACAGACAGGAGAAAGCAGATTCATGTGTTATGTTCATTTTTTCTTATTACTGCATTATACACCCTTTAGATATGTGGGTGCATTACTGACCAATATGTTTCTATGCCTATTGAGTATATGTCCTCGTTTATTGATCTACTATAGTACCTTGTATATAAATGCATAAAAGCAATTGCTATTCCAGACCCTTTAATAAATGTGCCAGGGTGGCTTTTGCAACATATCCGTGTGATATATTCCTGTAGTGGAGGCGGTCTAAGCACGTGGTGGGCAGGGAGTTTCCCGATCTCCCTCTGGTGTTCCTGAAATTGAACACGTCCCAGAAGAGCACGTCACGTCAAGATTCGGGTAGAGGCACTAATACCAAGAGAAGTACAAGGTGAGAAGCATTGCAAAGCGGGAAGAGTTTAAATACACACCATTACCCAGAAAACCCAGGTAAAGGGGTGTTACATATCTATGGGGGGGGCACATTTTTTAACTGTCAATGAGGAGGGGGAGGTGCGCATTTTTAAATCTCGCACTGGGAGCCAAATTGGCTAGAAACAGCCCTGCCCACAATCTGGCAACACTGTCAGCAACAAGATGTACTTCACAATTGAATAAATTGTCCAGTGTTGTGTTATATTTTCCTTTAAAATTAAGAACATTGGGGGTAATTCCAAGTTGATCGCAGCAGGAATTTTGTTAGCAGTTGGGCAAAACCATAGGGGTCATTCCGAGTTGTTCGCTCGTTATTTTTTTTCCGCAACGGAGCGATTAGTCGTGAATGCGCATGCGCAATGTCCGCAGTGCGACTGCGCCAAGTAAATTTGCTATGCAGTTAGGTATTTTACTCACGTTTTTTTCTTCGTTCTGGTGATCGTAATGTGATTGACAGGAAGTGGGTGTTTCTGGGCGGAAACAGGCCGTTTTATGGGTGTGTGCGAAAAAACGCTACCGTTTCTGGGAAAAAGGCGGGAGTGGCTGAAGAAACGGAGGAGTGTCTGGGCGAACGCTGGGTGTGTTTGTGACGTCAAACCAGGAACGACAAGCACTGAACTGATCGCAGATGCCGAGTAAGTTTGAAGCTACTCAGAAACTGCTAAGAGGTGTGTAATCGCAATTTTGAGAATCTTTCGTTTGCAATTTTACTATGCTATGATTCACTCCCAGTAGGCGGCGGCTTAGCGTGTGCAAAGCTGCTAAAAGCAGCTTGCGAGCGAACAACTCGGAATGAGGGCCCATGTTCACTGCAGGGGAGGCAGATTTAACATGTGCAGAGAGAGTTAGATTTGGGTGTGGTGTGTCAATCTGCAATCTAATTTGCAGTGTAAAAATAAAGCAGCCAGTATTTACCCTGCACATAAATAAAATAACCCACCCAAATCTAACTCTTTCTGCACATGTTAAATCTGCCTCCCCTGCAGTGCACATGGTTTTTAGAGATGAGCGGATTCGGTTTTACTCGGTTTTACTCGGTTCTCAAAACGGCATCTTATTGGCTCACGGATGTCACGTGTTTTGGATAGCCAATAAGATGCCGTTTTGAGAACCGAGTAAAACCGAGTAAAACCGAATCCGCTCATCTCTAATGGTTTTGCCCAACTGCTAACAAAATTCCTGCTGCGATCAACTTGGAATTACCTCCCTTGTTATCATGAGCCAGCAACCATCATTTATTTAAAATGTAGGTTTGTAGAAGTGGAAATATTGCCCATAGCAACCAATCAGGTTCTGCTTATTTATCTAGTAACTTCTAGAAGATAATAGCTAGACTCTGATAGGCTGCTATGGGGAACATCTCCACTTCTATATGAAAAGAGGGGGAGAAAGTGTAACAACAAGGTGAAACTGAAAAGAACAATACTGGATAGATAACTAGATCTAGAAAGAAAATATATAAATACATTTATAAATACATTTACCTATGGAAGAATAAAAAGAATCAATTTAATTTTAAAAATATATATAATTGTGAAAACCTTTCATAATGTTACTTCTTTGCTCTCTAAATGTAATTGTAAGGAAGTGTGTTTTCCTCCACACATACTGTAACTCACAGAGTTGTGGAATTACGTATTGACAAACTGTTAGATCAGTTGAAAACGTTTTGGTGATAAAGCAGATTCACATATGGCTAGTTATTAACACTACTAAACCCATATAAGAAAAAACCTTTCTGGGTTTCCCACAAGAGGTCAACAGAAAAAAAATGTCTGTAGTTACTGCAGAAGAAATTATGGTCTGACCGTGTCATAGGCAGAGGAACTGGAGTAGATCAATTCCTTGGTTCTGCGTTTTGACTGAAAATGTTTTGTGGCCTCTGGTAGGAGTTGGGAGAATAGACCCTCTAAATAAGCAAAGATGTTGGCTAATTTCAAGTCAATATTATTTGTTTTGGTCAGATTGACAGAGTTCATTTGCTATGCTTCCGAGTGTGTGGGTAGGCGTTCCAAATGAGGTCATTTCCATTTTCAGTAACTGAACTGCAGCTTGAAATATTAATTGTTTGAAAAGTTAATTGAATTATTGCAATTCCTATCAACAGACATAGCTGAGGTGTTCTCAGGGAGGTTTTTAGGACCGGGTGAGCTGTGCAATTGCATGGGGCACAGCGGCCAATGTCTGCAGCAGTATGCCATGCGATCACATGGAATACTGCTGAAAATATCCACCCAAAATGGCCACCGCATTAGAGGAGACAGATGCTAGAGGTCCTAATGGATGCTCAGCTGGTTTTGTCATCAAGTATGACCCCCCAGATGAAGTCGCACTTGATGACGAAACCGGTTAAGCATGTCCTGGGCGTATGATACTGTCTTTCATTAGCAGACAGCAGGACTAAGGGGGTCATTCCGAGTTGATCGCTCGCTGCCGATTTTCGCAGCGCAGCGATCAGGTGAAAAACGAAATTTCTGCGCATGCGTATGCGCTGCAATGCGCACGCGCGACGTACGGGTACAAAGCCCTTTGTGGTTGTGCTCAGGTTCTAGCAAAGCTTTTCTTCGCACTGGCGGCCGCTAGAAGATTGACAGGAAGGGGACGTCACTGGGTGTCAACTGACCGTTTTCAGGGAGTGTTTGCAAAAACACAGGCGTGTCTGAAAAAACGCAGGCGTGGCTGGGCGTTCGCTGGGTGGGTGTATGACGTCAAATCCGGACACGAATAGGCTGAAGTGATCGCAAGCGCTGAGTAGGTTCAGAGCTACTCAGAAACTGCACAAACTGTTTTTGCAGAGCTCGGCTGCACATGCGTTCACACTTCTGGTAAGCTAAAATACACTCCCCAGTGGGCGGCGGCATAGCGTTTGCACGGCTGCTAAAAACTGCTAGCGAGCGATCAACTCGGAATGACCCCCAAAATACACTGCGGCGGTGACTGACCCTGGAGCTCCGATAACTGACAGACTTGCAGGCTATGCTGGGAGTTGAGTTCATAATGTGTCTTATGCTCTGTTAAGCCTCATTTTATGTACGTGTTCAATTTTAAGAAAAGCATTAAAACTTCTTATTAAGTACTTCACTATTGTGCACCCCTGATTGGTTTTGAAATGAGATAACAAAACAGAACAATTATATGTATATATATATATATATATATCTATATATATATATATATAAAACAATATTTTGGGGAGTACCAAAAAGTCTTAGCTGCTGCTAATCACAGACTCCTTTAAAAGTCTTTGGTCCTTCAGAGGCTTTTTTGAAGCGTAGGGATGACTTTTTGGATATTTAATTCTAAAACTCAGACCCTCACACCAGAGTACACCCAGAAAATTATGGATCAATCAAACTGTTCGAAATTTTCCATACGTTACATTGAACATAAACATATTCTTCTTGACCTCTGCGGGCCTGATGTCACAAAAATGGACCTGCTGTCAAAACCCAGCAGGGGAGAGTTCGCAGAAGGCATGTTTACACTGGCGTATCTATAATGGGTGCAGTGTGTGTGTGGTACACATGGGCCCCTAGGTCCAGAGGGGGCCCACACAGCACACACTGTACCCATTTCTTCTATACTCACCTTTCCGGCATCCATTGGTGACTGTGTGTGGGCCCCTCCTCTCTCGTAGCCGTCACCGCCGCTGCTAGCGTACTGAGCGCTAGAGACTCTGGCACAGTGCCAGAGTCAACAGCGCATGCGCAGGACTCTGGAAAAATGGCGCGGCTGACATTTTTTCAGAGTCCTGCGCATGCGCTGTTGACTCTGGCACTGTGCCAGAGTCTCGGTGCTGAGAGCGCTGACAGCGGCGGTGATGGGTACAGGAGAGGAGAGGGCCCTCACACGGAGTCTGCACACGGGTCCCCTCCTCTCTAGAAATGCCTCTGCATGTTTACACCACTTACGTCAAGAAGATATTACCCAACATGTTTAGTTTCTTGTGACTTCCCCATGCTTGGCCACAGGGGACTTATTTAATACCTCAGTTAATTTGATTTAACCATCTGTGCTGAGCCATGGATGTACCTAAAATTTGGACTATTGGGGTGCCTTGAGGACCACGTTGAGAACCTCTGCACTAGAGACTTACCGTGTATATATACAGTATGGCAAAGTCTTTTAGCGCTACCTTGTAAGGAGCACATGCGCTGCCCAACAGGACGTATGAAGTCCATTTCTGTAACTCTATTGGTTCTCCAAATAGAAGGGTGGAACACATCCAGGAAGCGGAGAAGACTGCTCCTAGAACACAATACAGGTAATTAATCCAAATTATAATAACCAGTAAAAATATAAAAAGCTGCCAGCCAAGCCAAGAACTCTTTATGAATTAGAACAACACTATACCTTACAATTACATATTTATACTGCACATTAAGATATTTTTTTTATTGTTTTCACTTTGGAATTAATCAGGAAGTAATGTAATGAGTATACCTGAATAAATAGGGGAACCAGTTCATAAGGTCTCATGCACTACCTGACCTGCACTGGACCACATGCACTGTTTCCTTGTCACTGAAAGTAAGTAATTTCTCAGCTAATTTCCCCTTCACTATTGTCTTGTTTGTTAGTATTCGCCAATAAGATACCATTTTACCATTCTATAAATGTGACATTTTAATCACTTGTAATCCTGTAAAATAATGACCCCCAGATAAATATTCTGAGTGTTAATCACCAATTCAGCTATTTTAATAGGAGCTACAATATTGTGAAAGTGGTACTCAGGCTTGAGGAGTTTAATTATCTTTTTGCAAGTACGTATAATTTTTTTTGCCCTATTCTAAGTCAACACTATGGTAAAGCTATTAAGCATGGTCCATTTATTCACAGAAATACTAATTAACTAAGGATTGACTATTGCCATTGCTAGAGAAGAACCTTTCGCACACATTTATTAAGTGAGTTATTTATTGATCAATATATTTGGATACACATAGTTGAACAATATTTTTTTTGTTTAAGTGTGTGTGTGTGTGTGTATGTATGTATGTATATATATATATATATATATATATATATATAAAACGGTTGGTAGGCGGCACTCATAGGTCTTTAAATCAATGATCTACTGGAAACCAGATAGAGCTACGTTTCGATTTAATGAAAATCGTCGTCAGGCCTGACGACGATTTTCATTAAATCGAAACGTAGCTCTATCTGGTTTCCAGTAGATCATTGATTTAAAGACCTATGAGTGCCGCCTACCAACCATTATATACTGCAGCAACACTTTGCACAGGAGGGCACCAGGCACCATATATCTTGCTACAGGGAGTGCCGAACATCCATCCATTCTATATATATATATATATATATATATATGTTTCAATGGTTATTTTTTGGATGTTATGCAAACAATAAACGATGAATTAGAACATTCCCATTTTTAATGGATTAACTGTCACTCGAACTATCTGGACATAATAGTGATACTTTCAAGGTGCAAATATGGTTAACATTGTATTTAAATGATCATTGTATGGTTTATATATGAATTTGTTGAATGGCAATATTTTCAGACACCCATTTTGTATTTAAAGACACCCCTGTGGAAGTCACAAGAGACGAAATGCATTGGATGATATCATGATACCATCTTGACTTAAGTGGTGTAAACACACTGTCTGTGAGTTCTCCCCAGCTTGGGTTGACAGCAGGTTCACTTTTGTACTATCAGGCCCACAAAGGTCAAGAGGGTCACATGTTTATGTGCGATGTAAGATCTTTTAAATGAATACATTTTTAACATATGGGAAATTTCGAACAGTTTCATTAATACATAGTTTTCTGGGTTTACTCTGGTATGAGGGTCTCATACAAGACTTAAATATCCAAAGAGTCATCCCTACTCTTCAAGAAAGCCACTGAAGGACCCAAAGATTTTTAAAGGAATCTGTGGTTAACAGCAGCTAAGACCTTTTGGCGCTCCCCAAAATATTGTTGTCTATCTAGTTTCTATTGGCGCTCACTAACAAGGGTCATTTGGGGACAGCAGACGATCTTCACAAGGATGTTGAGCAAGTCAAAGAAGTATTGTTTAAAAATTGTGGTATTTAAAAGGTGTGGTATTTCAAGTGCAGATTTGGTTTTTGATTTTTACATACATATATACTGTATATATATATATATATATATATATATATATATATAATATAGATTGTAGTTGTAGAGCGAAGGTGAAGCTTGGCGGCATTGGTGAGCCACTGAAACTGTGGTGTGATGGGAGGATCCTCTCAAACAAGGAAGCCAGCTGGACTTTGAGACTTGTGAAGTTGTTAGCAGATGAGAGGGCTGAAAGAGTGAGGCAGTGCCCTGAATGGGTGCTAAGCTCTTCCTTACTTTTGGGTGTTCTTCAGTATGCCGAATGTCAGGATCCCGGCGCACAGTATACCGGCGCCGGGATCCCGACACCCGGCATACCAACAGATATTCTCCCTCGTGGGGGTCCACGACCCCCCTGGAGGGAGAATTGCGCGCCACCGTGCCCGCAGCATGGCGAGCACAGCGAGCCCGCAAGGGGCTCCTTTGCGCTCGCCACACTGTCGGTATGCCGGCGGTCGGGCTCCCGGCGCCGGTATGCTGGTCGCCGGGAGCCCGGCCGCCGGCATACCATACTACACCTCTTACTTTATATTCATTTATACTGACATTATAGCATCATTAATTTGTTTAAACTGTGACAAGCTGTATGGTGACCCTTATTTGAGCAGTGCCATTCTTCTTCAGTCACACCTGTTTCTGGCACCCATACCTATTGATGTACTAATGTTAGACTGGCCTCCTCTTTTCTATCTAATTAAATCTTTTATTGAAAGTTTTGCAATGATTTTACGTTTTCAAGGTTGTTTTTAAAATTTTATAAGGTGTGTTAAATTTATGTTTATTTCCCAGTGGAAAAAACAGTGTTTGATATGAGTAATTTATGCTTTTTAGTAGGTTGTGTGTTATATGTTCAGTAATCCACAATAAATATATTTATTCCACTGAAAAACAGTGTTTTTCAACATATGTTACATTAAGTAGTATTCTGCTTCATTTATTGCAGTCTCCAATAGATACAGAGAAAAGAAATGAGAGATCACTATGCTGGCATATTTAACACAAGTGCTGTAGTAGCAAGAGTGAAGAGAATGATGCCCGAGTGCCCTCTTGTGGTGAGACAACTGTAGGACACAGTCAATTCAATTCCACTGACCAGAGCTGTTACCATCAGCATCAAGTAAGAGAGAAAGCACTCTACATATTACATAGTGGCTGGTCCGGCTCTACCATTAGGCAGCTTTAGGCAGCTGCCTAATGGCGCCAGCCACTGGAGGGCACCTCTTAATTCATCTAGTGAAAAACTAACTGAAGCATGTATCTCATACTTGCCTACTTTTGAAAAAGCATTTCAGGGAGATTGTGAAAGTAACACCTATCAGCGCGGGTGTGTACTGCTACTTCGGAGAGGCGTGTCATGAAAATGACTTACATCCAAATGTAAATGAGCCCCAAAGTTAGTAAGATCTACTTGTTGAAGAAAAGACACTGATATTTTGCAGGATTTGTTCGTGTATTGTGTTTTACAAGAGGTTCCATATACTGTAAGTGGCCATAGGGATAATTGTACCTTATAACTAATGCAAGGAAATGGCACTAATGATCCCATTACAGATGGGGGATGGAACACAATAAGGAGCATCATGGCCGCAACTAAGGGAAGGGGGGGGGGGGGGGGGGGCTAGGGGGGCATGTGACCTGGGTGCCGGATTGGAGGGGGCGCCGTCATGATCAGTTTAATTCCCCAAACACCCTTCCTTCCATCGTCCCTTACAGCTCGTTATGCAGCCACAGCAGCTAGTAGAGTCTGGAGCTTGTGCTCCAGACTCTACTAGCTGCTACGTCTGCCTAACAAGCCGGGCACAAAGCATTGCTGTGATTAAACTGAAAATATACTACAGCTCCCAGCAGCCCTTGCTGCGGGAGCTGTAGTTTACTTTCACTTTCTTCTATGCAGTCACGCGTTGTGCCCGCCCCGGCAGAGCCGGATAAAGAGGGTGCACAGGAAACAAGCTGACTCCCCAGCCTCCCCCCAGCCGCCTTTAATCGTCACAGCAGTGCTGAGCTGGAAAAGAAGAGTTAGCTGAAAGGGGGCGGGGCTACACGGCACTGTACACAGTGCCAGTCCAGCCAAATAGTGAGCGTGACAAAGGGAAGGGGCACTGTATGTGTGTGTGTGACCACTATATATGTGTGTCTGTATGAATGTGAGCATGTGTGTGACTGTACATGAATATGTGTGTGTGTACATATATGTGTGCTTGTATGTATACATGTGTGACTACGTATACAGGTGTGTGACTATATGTGAGTGAATGTATGTGTGTGTGTATGTGTTTAGGTATGGGACAGTATGTATGTGTAACAGGTGCATGCCTCCCAACTGTCCCGATTTTCGCGGGACAGTCACGTTTTTTTGGGTCTGTCCCGCTGTCCCTCCCGCGGGTCGCAGTGTCCCGCGGTGGGGGGAGGGCAGTTGGGAGGCTCCTGAGCACTCGCTGCTCTGCTCAGTTGAGAGCAGAGCAGTGTTGAATAGACGCTGTGCGCATGCGCACAGCGCCTATTCCTGTGAGCTAGAGGGAGAGGGGGCATGCCAGCAGCTCACAGAGTGCTGGCCATGCCCCCTTATTGCCGAAAACGGGGCGTGGCTCGCGATCACGGACCCTCCGCGAAGCCACGCCCACTTCCACATAGATCACGCCCCCTTTTCGGGTGCGGGCGCGCGCCAAGATGTCCCTCTTCCCTGTTCTTCAGAGTTGGGAGGTATGCAGGTGTGTGATTTTGCGTATAATTATCAATGTATGGGTTATCTCCTCTTTTTTTCTTTATCCGTAGCCCAAATAAATGTCTAGCTACCCCCCCCCCCATAAGAAGCTGTACAGCAGCTACCAGCCCTTTGCCCTTATGGAGGTTTTAAAAGCCATAAGATGCATGGCAGATACACATTAAACCTAGTGGGCATGTGTGCAGTATATTATGTGTGATACAGTTGCCAGGTTATAATTTTTGAGACTTTGTGATAGTGTAGGACCTGCATGAAGGTGGGGTACCTTGGCGAGCGGTATGCAGGCTTCCGTGCATTGGCCAATTCACTAACTAAACCCCCATCATTTATTTATTGATGTTGTGAGGATAAGTGAGCTTGCTATGGTAAGTGCTGAACTTTCTGTTTGTATATATTTGGGTTGGTGGCCATGGGCTGCATGCACCCCACCCTATGAGTGGTGAGTGCAGATATTGCACCCCGCTTCTGGGGTGACGAGTGCTGTGGTTTTCTAGATTTGTTTGTGTATATATATATATATATATATATATATATATATATGTGTGTGTGTCACACGCCGGGGGGTGGTAAATCGGGGGCACCAACTTGCTGCCTTGCCCCGGGTGCCGAAGATCCTAGTTTCAGCCCTGGGAGCATACTTTCTTTCAACATCACACATTTAACTGGAAATGAAGCAACTCCCATACATTTTCTTCTGAGCGTCAAAAATATCTACTTGAAAAGGGGAATTAAAGCATTTATTTTGTTATTCATTTTTTTTTTACACCTTTTAGATGTTCATATGGGATGTAGTTATGTAACTGGTGGTCAGGAGACCGGCGCTCACATTACCGACGGCTACATCCCGCTCCCCTCTAAATCCTGACTGTCTGCATGCCGACTAACAGGAGGGACTATTCCCACTTGTGGGAATAGAACCTGTGCTGAGCCCGCGAGGGGCTTGTTGCGCTCCCCCTCCCCCAAGCATTCCGCTGCCGGGATCCCGCGGTCGGTATGCTGACCGCCGAGATCCCAAGTCGCGGTAACGCATACCCAACCCGTTCATATATACACCAACCATCAAGCTTTGGTCATTCACCACCTCCAGCTTTAACAGTGACATCCACATGGTTCTCAGCTTTTTCACTTCTGCTGTGCACAAACATTCGAGTTTCTCTAACGTCCTAGAGGATGCTGGGGACTCCGTAAGGACCATGGGGATAGACGGGCTCCGCAGGAGACATGGGCACTTTAAGAAAGACTTTAGGTCTGGGTGTGCACTGGCTCCTCCCTCTATGCCCCTCCTCTAGACCTCAGTTTTGATACTGTGCCCAGAGGAGATGGGTGCACTTCAGGGAGCTCTCCTGAGCTTCCTGACAGAAAGTATATTTGTTAGGTTTTTTATTTTCAGGGAGCCTGCTGGCAACAGACTCCCTGCATCGAGGGACTGAGGGGAGAGAAGCAGACCTACTTCTGTGAGTTTCAAGGCTCTGCTTCTTAGGCTACTGGACACCATTAGCTCCAGAGGGATCGGTACGCAGGTCTCACCGTCAGTCCCAGAGCCGCGCCGCCGTCCCCCTCGCAGAGCCGGAAGATAGAAGCCGGGTGAGTATGAGAAGAAAAGAAGACTTCAGAGGCGGCAGAAGACTTCATGATCTTCACTGAGGTAACGCACAGCAGTAAAGCTGTGCGCCATTGCTCCCATACACCTCACACACGGCAGTCACTGTAAGGGTCCAGGGCGCAGGGGGGGCGCCCTGGGCAGCATATAGACCTCTTTTTGGCACAAATAAGTATATATACAGCTGGGCACTGTATATATATATATATAAGAGCCCCCGCCAAATTTTGATATTTTAAGCGGGACAGAAGCCCGCCGCCGAGGGGGCGGGGCTTCTCCCTCAGCACTCACCAGCGCCATTTTTCTCCACAGCACCGCTGAGAGGAAGCTCCCCGGACTCTCCCCTGCTTATACCACGGTAGACAGAGGGTTTTAAAGAAGAGGGGGAGCACAAAATTAGGCGCATATTGTATATGTAAACAGCGCTATCTGGGTAAACATAAAATTATTGTGTTTTTTTCCTGGGTCATATAGCGCTGGGGTGTGTGCTGGCATACTCTCTCTCTGTCTCTCCAAAGGGCCTGGTGGGGAAACTGTCTTCAGATAAGAGGTTCCCTGTGTGTGTGGTGTGTCGGTACGCGTGTGTCGACATGTCTGAGGTAGAAGGCTCACCAAGGGAGGAGGGGGAGCGTATGAATGTGAGGTCTCCGTCGGCGGTGCCGACACCGGACTGGATGGATATGTGGAATGTTTTAAGTACTAGTGTGAACTTATTGCACAAGAGATTAGACAAAGCTGAAGCTAAGGAACAGTCAGGGAGTGAACCCATGTCTGTCCCTATGTCGCCGGGACCTTCAGGGTCTCAGTAGCGCCCACTATCCCAAATAGCAGACACTGATACTGACACGGATTCGGACTCCAGTGTCGACTACGATGATGCAAAGTTACAGCCAAAAGTGGCTAAATGTATTCGATATATGATTATTGCAATAAAAAAAGTGTTGCATATCACAGAGGAACCCCCTGTCCCTGACACGAGGGTACAAATGTATAAGGTAAAGAAGCCCGAGGTTACTTTTCCCTCCTCACATGAGTTGAACGAATTATGTGAAAAAGCGTGGGAATCTCCAGACAAAAAATTGCAGATTCCCAAAAGGATTCTTATGGCGTATCCTTTCCCGCCAACGGACAGGATACGGTGGGAATCCTCCCCTAAGGTGGACAAAGCGTTGACACGCTTGTCAAAAAAGATAGCGCTGCCATCACAAGATACGGCTACCCTCAAGGATCCTGCTGACCGCAAGCAGGAGATTACCTTGAAATCCATTTACACTCATTCTGGTACATTACTCAGACCGGCAATTGCGTCAGCCTGGGTTTGTAGCGCGGTAGCAGCATGGACAGATTCCTTATCGGCGGAGATTGAGACCCTAGATAAGGATACCATTTTATTGACCCTAGGCCATATAAAGGATGCTGTCTTATATATGAGGGATGCTCAAAGAGACATTAGTTTACTGGGTTCCAGAATAAACGCTATGTCAATCTCTGCTAGACGAGTCCTCTGGACCCGGCAGTGGACAGGTGATGCCGACTCAAAAAGACATATGGAGGTTTTACCTTACAAGGGTGAGGAATTGTTTGGGGAAGGTCTCTCGGACCTGGTCTCCACAGCTACGGCAGGTAAATCGAATTTTTTGCCTTATGTTCCCTCACAACCTAAGAAAGCGCCACATTATCAAATGCAGTCCTTTCGTTCAAATAAAAGCAAAACAGTGCGTGGATCGTCCTTTCTTGCCAGAGGTAAGGTCTGAGGTAAAAAGCTGCACAGCACAGCTAGTTCCCAGGAACAGAAATCCTCCCCAGCCTCTGCAAAATCCACCGCATGACGCTGGGGCTCCGCTGAGGGAGTCCGCCCCAGTGGGGGCACGTCTTCGACTTTTCAGCCACATCTGGGTTCACTCACAGGTGGATCCCTGGGCAATAGAAATTGTTTCTCAGGGATACAAGCTGGAATTCGAAGAGGTGGCTCCTCGCCGGTTTTTCAAATCGGCTCTACCGACTTCTCCCCTAGAAAGGGAGATAGTATTAAATGCTATTCACAAATTGTGTCTTCAACAAGTGGTGGTCGAAGTTCCCCTACTTCAGAGAGGGAAGGGATACTACTCCACCCTGTTTGTAGTTCCGAAACCGGACGGTTCGGTCAGACCCATATTGAATTTAAAATCCCTGAACCTATACTTTAAACGGTTCAAGTTCAAGATGGAATCGCTCAGAGCGGTCATCGCCAGCCTGGAAGGGGGGGATTTTATGGTATCCCTGGACATAAAGGACGCATACCTTCATGTTCCCATATATCCACCTCATCAGGCGTACCTGAGATTTGCGGTACAGGATTGTCATTACCAATTTCAGACGTTGCCGTTTGGGCTTTCCACGGCCCAGAGGATTTTCACCAAGGTAATGGCGGAAATGATGGTGCTCCTGCGCAAGCAGGGTGTCACAATTATCCCGTACTTGGACGATCTCCTCATAAAAGCGAGATCACGAGAGAAGTTACTGAACAGCGTGTCAATTTCAGTGAAGGTGTTACAGCAACTCGGCTGGATTCTCAATATCCCGAAGTCACAGCTGGTTCCTACGACTCGTCTGACCTTCTTGGGCATGATTCTGGACACAGACCAGAAAAAGGGTTTTCTCCCGATAGAAAAAACTCAGGAACTCATGACTCTAGTCAAGAACCTATTGAAGCCAAAACAAGTGTCTGTGCATCATTGCACTCAAGTCCTGGGAAAAATGGTGGCAACATACGAGGCCATTCCCTTCGGCAGGTTCCATGCAAGGACTTTCCAATGGGACCTATTGGACAAGTGGTCCGGGTCACATCTACAAATTCATCAGCGGATCACCCTGTCCCCCAGGGCCAGGGTATCTCTCCTGTGGTGGCTGCAGAGTGCTCACCTTTTGGAAGGACGCAGGTTCGGCATTCAGGATTGGATCCTGGTGACCACGGACACGAGCCTCAGAGGGTGGGGAGCTGTCACACTGGGAAGAAACTTCCAAGGACTTTGGACAAGTCAAGAGACTTGTCTTCACATCAACATCCTGGAACTGAGGGCCATATACAACGCCCTACGTCAAGCGGAGAACTTACTTCGCGACTAACCAGTTCTGATCCAGTCAGACAACATCACCGCAGTGGCTCATGTAAACCGCCAAGGCGGCACAAGGAGCAGTGTGGCAATGGCGGAAGCCACCAAGATTATTCGTTGGGCGGAAAATCATGTAAGCGCACTGTCAGCAGTCTTCATTCCGGGAGTGGACAACTGGGAAGCAGACTTCCTCAGCAGACACGACCTGCATCCAGGGGAGTGGGGACTTCATCGGGAAGTCTTCGCACAGATTGCAAGTCAGTGGGGACTGCCCCAGATAGACATGATGGCATCCCACCTCAACAAAAAGCTACAGAGGTATTGCGCCAGATCAAAAGATCCTCAGGTGGTAGCAGTAGACGCCCTAGTGACACCGTGGGTGTTCCAGTCGGTCTATGTGTTTCCTCCTCTTCTTCTCATACCCAAGGTATTGAGAATAATAAGAAAAAGAGGAGTGAGAACAATTCTCATTGTTCCAGATTGGCCACGAAGGACCTGGTATCCGGATCTGCTGGAAATGCTCACAGAAGATCCGTGGCCTCTTCCTCTACGACAGGACCTGTTACAACAGGGGTCATGTCTGTTCCAAGACTTACCGCGGCTGCGTTTGACGGCATGACGGTAGAATGCCGGATCCTAGAGGAAAAGGGAATTCCGGATGAGGTCATTCCTACTCTGATAAAGTCTAGGAAGGACGTGACAGCTAAACATTATCACCGTATATGGCGAAAATATGTTTCTTGGTGTGAGGCCAGGAATGCTCCTACGGAAGAATTCCATCTGGGCCGTTTCCTTCACTTCCTACAGACTGGAGTGAATTTGGGCCTAAAGTTAGGATCCATTAAGGTTCAGATTTCGGCCTTATCCATTTTCTTTCAAAAAGAATTGGCTTCTCTCCAGGAAGTACAGACTTTTGTAAAGGGAGTGCTGCATATTCAGCCTCCTTTTATACCTCCGGTGGCGCCTTGGGACCTTAACGTGGTGTTGAGTTTCCTTAAGTCGAACTGGTTTGAATCACTTCAAACGGTGGAGTTAAAATATCTCACTTGGAAGGTGGTCATGTTATTAGCCTTGGCTTCGGCTAGGCGAGTGTCGGAATTGGCGACGTTGTCTCATAAAAGCCCCTATCTGGTTTTCCATATGGATAGGGCGGAATTGCGGATTCTTGCCTAAGGTGGTGTCATCTTTTTATATGAACCAACCTATTGTGGTGCCTGTGGCTACACGAGATTTGGAGGATTCTGAGTCCCTTGATGTAGTCAGGGCTTTGAAAATTTATGTGGCCAGAACGGCTAGAGTCAGGAAAATGGAAGCACTGATTGTCCTATATGCAGCCAACAAGGTTGGCGCCCCTGCTTCGAAGCAGACTATTGCTCGCTGGATCTGTAATATGATCCAGCAGGCGCATTCTACGGCTGGATTGCCGTTACCAAAATCGGTCAAGGCCCATTCCACTAGGAAGGTGGGCTCATCTTGGGCGGCTGCCCGAGGGGTCTCGGCACTACAACTGTGCCGAGCTGCTACTTGGTCGGGTTCAAACACCTTTGCAAAGTTCTATAAGTTTGATACCCTGGCTGAGGAGGACCTAAGGTTTGCTCATTCGGTGCTGCAGAGTCATGCGCACTCTCCCGCCCGTTTGGGAGCTTTGGTATAATCCCCATGGTCCTTACGGAGTCCCCAGCATCTTCTAGGACGTTAGAGAAAATAAGATTTCAAACCTACCGGTAAATCTTTTTCCCGTAGTCCGTAGAGGATGCTGGGCGCCCGTCCCAAGCGCGGACTACTTCTGCGAGACTTGTATATAGTTTTGTTTACATAAGGGTTATGTTATAGTTCCATCAGGTTGGACTGATGCTACGTTATTTTTTCATACTGTTAACTGTTTAATTGATACACAAGTTATACGGTGTGATTGGTGTGGCTGGTATGAATCTTGCCCTTGGATTAACAAAACTATTTTCCTCGTATTGTCCATCTCCTCTGGGCACAGTTTCTCTAACTGAGGTCTAGAGGAGGGGAATAGAGGGAGGAGCCAGTGCACACCCAGACCTAAAGTCTTTCTTAAAGTGCCCATGTCTCCTGCGGAGCCCGTCTATCCCCATGGTCCTTACGGAGTCCCCAGCATCCTCTACGGACTACGAGAAAAAGATTTACCGGTAGGTTTAAAATCTTATTTTTACAGTTGATGAAATCCACAATAATTGCGCAGATCCTCACAGGGAAAGGCAATTTGTCCACCATATTGTGATATGAGTCTTTGAAATGTAACGCCAGTAGCACCTCTTGTCTGTGGAGCAGTGTTTGGTGCAAACAGGTTCTCTAGTCTGTGAAAAGCCAACACAAGTCATGCATTAGAACATCTGCCTCTGATGAAGTTGATGTAGTCAGCAAGACACCTAGAGAATGCTGGGGTCACCATTAGAACCATGGGGTATAGACAGGATCTGCAGGAGACATGGGCACTTTAAGACTTTGAAAGGGTGTGACCTGGCTCCTCCCTCTATGCCCCTCCTCCAAACTCCAGTGAGACTGGACGCACTACAGGGAACTCTACTGAGTTTCTCTGAAAATACTTTTTTGTTAGGTTTTTTAATGTTAAGGGAGGCTGCTGGCAACAGTCTCCCTGCTTCGTGGGACTTAGGGGAGAGAAGTATGACCCACTTCCAGTGACTTCAAGGGCTCTGCTTCTGGCTACAGGACACCATTAGCTCCTGAGGGTTTGATCGCTGGGTACACTCAGATGCTCGCTCCCACAGCCTGCCGTCACCCCCTTTCAGAGCCAGAAGTCAGAAGACAGGTGAGTAACCGAAGAAAAGAAGACTTTAACTTCAGTGACGCGCCAAGCTCCCACTCACACAGCACTGCAGGGCACGGGGGGGGGGGGGGGGGGGCAGCTAAAAAAAACATCCTCCTTAAGCCCACTGGCAGGAGGGGACATTAGTGCCGCAGCACTGTCCCAACCCCCGCCAGTATAAATATTGAGAAAAGCGGGATAGAAGCGCGCCATTAAGGGGGCGGAGCTTCCTCACAGCTCACGGCACCATTTCCTCTCCACCGCAGAGACGCTGGTCCTCCTCAGACAAGTACCATGGGTGCAAAACGTGGGGGGGGGGGAGGCATATAATTGGTGCAATATATATGTGATAAAAGCGCTATAGGTCTTACAAACATTAGCATACCAGTAATCATTTTGTGGTTATTTGTAGTATAATAAAGTTTGTTGATGTTTTTTAAACAATAAAAATAGGTTTCATGTTGATTATTGAGTAGGGATTGTTGTTTTTTTTATAAATGCTTTTTCAAACCCATAAACTGTGTTCCTCTCTCCTTAGGAAGAGCTGAAAGAAGAAGACCCCGACAGCAACAGCAACCTCCCTCACCCACTCAGCCTCCCTCTCCCTCTCAAACTCCCTCTCCCCCTCAGCAACCATCCCCCATTCAACCTCCCTCTCCCCCTCAACCACCCGCCCCCATTCAACCACCCTCTCTCCCTCAACCACCCAACCCCATTTAACCACCCTCTCCCTCTCAACCACCCACCCCCATTCAACCTCCCTCTCCCCCTCAACCACCCACCCCAATTCAACCACCCGCTCCCATTCAACCATCCTCTCCCCCTCAACCACCCAACCTCATTTAACCACCCTTTCCCTCTCAACCACCCACCCCCATTCAACCTCCCTCTCCCCCTCAACCACCCACCCCAATTCAACCACCCTCCCCCCTCAACCACCTGCCCCCAT
This sequence comes from Pseudophryne corroboree, assembly GCF_028390025.1. Lineage (NCBI taxonomy): Eukaryota > Metazoa > Chordata > Amphibia > Anura > Myobatrachidae > Pseudophryne > Pseudophryne corroboree. The sequence continues at coordinate 545,593,787 of NC_086445.1, forward strand.
TCAACCTCCCTCTCAGTGGCGGTTCTTGCCACGGGCAAGCGGTACTTTTGCCCGGGGCGCCGCCTTCCGGAGGGCGCCGGCGCCATCCGGAGGGCGCCGGCGCCATCCGGAGGGCGCCGCACCAGGGCAAGAACCGCCACTGTGCCCCCCGCAGTGCCCCGCTGTGCCCCCCGCTTTGAAGGGAACCAGACGCGTAGCGTCTAGTTTCCCTTCATTGAGAGGACCTTAGTTGTGCGGTGCGCGATGACGTCATCGCGCACTGCACAGCAAAGGTCCTCTCCATGAAGGGAAACTAGATGCTACTGTCTAGTTTCCCTTCATGTAGAGGACCTTTGCTGTGCGGTGCGCGATGACGTCATCGCGCACCGCACAGCATAGTGGCACAGACACTAGGGGTCATAATTGACCTCTAGTGTCTATGCTGTTCTATGGGAGAGACATAATAACGTCTCTCCCATAGATCGAGGAAAGGAGAGAAGAAGAGCGGCCCCGGCGGAGGAGGTCTGCAGCAGTCTGGATCAGGAACGGGGATGGTAAGTATACTTTTTTTTTATTTTATTTTATCTTTCAGCGTCGCTACAGGGGCATAAATGGGGGCGTAACTGACCACGCCCCCATTTGAAGCCACGCCCCTATACTTCGCCCGGGGCGCCACAATCCCAAGAACCGGCCCTGCTTGGGATTGTGGCCCCGGCGGAGGAGGTCTGCAGCAGTCTGGATCAGGAACGGGGATGGTAAGTATACTTTTTTTTTATTTTATTTTATCTTTCAGCGTCGCTACAGGGGCATAAATGGGGGCGTAACTGACCACGCCCCCATTTGAAGCCACGCCCCTATACTTCGCCCGGGGCGCCACAATCCCAAGAACCGGCCCTGCTCCCTCTCCCCCTCAAACACCCCGTCCCCATTCAAGCACCCTCTCCCCCTCAACCACCTGCCAGTGTGGAAGAAGAGGGGAGGAGTATGGGCCTATGGAGGAGTGTAAATTTGGTTTGTTTATTTTAATTTTTTTGCCTTTAAACAGATACTTCAACATGTGTCTTCAACCTTTGGCTATCGAGCTGCTGTGGAACTACACAGCTCAGCATGCCCTGAAACAGTTGTGCAATTTGGGAATGTGTAAACTTTTGCAGGGCATGCTGGGATGTGTAGTTAAACAACAGATTGGGATCCGCAGTTTGCTGACCCTGGACCTAGACCAGTGATTGTGACACTTTGGTCCTCCAGCTGTTGATGAACTACACATCCCAGCATGCCTTGCTACAGTTTTTGCATGGCCAATTTGCTCAACTCTTGAAGGGTATGCTGGGCTGTGTAGTTCCACGTCAGCAGGATAGCCAAAGGTTCAACATGCCTGACCTAGAGAGTGAGGTATGAAGTGTGCTTTGTACATTTATTGTATATTGCATAATGAGTTAACTTTGTTATACTAAATAAGTAAACATCTTTTTCAGATGCTGAGTTTGGAGTTCGCAATGCGGACATACCACCACCAGTGGCGTAACTAGACATTTTAGCGCTGTGTGCAAGAAACCACATCGGCGCCCCCCTCCATATATAATATATGGGGGAGTGGCTTCGTGGGAAAGGGCGTGGCCACATAGCCCACTTTTACACATTACGGCAGGCAGAGCTCCCTTTTACACATTACGGCAGTTAGAGTCCCTTTTTACACAGTGCGGCAGGTAGAGTCCCCTTTTACACATTAGGCAGGCAGAGTCCCCGTTTTACACATTACGGCAGGCAGAGTCCCCCTTTTACACATTAGGCAGGCAGAGTCTGAGAGAGAGAGGGAGAGAGAGAGTGAAAGAATTATACTTACCTGTGACCCCCCGTCAGCACCCTAGGTATGTGAGAGGCACACAGAGATAGTGGAGACCGTTACTGCCCAGCCAGCTACATTATCCTGACCACCCCTCCATGAACCTGCCACCACAAGTATCCCCTTCTCCCAGCTCTGGCTGCCACTGTAAACACCCCTCCACCCACCCAGCAACTGCCGCCGCTACACCGCCCCCCGCTCAGGACTTGCTGCAGAGCACTCACCCATTGACAGTCTGAGCTGGTCGTCTTCGGAGTGCGGGTGGCCATGGCAGCGGCAGGGGATGTCTCTCTGCAGGAAATGCGGTATGGAGCTGCTGTGGCACTCAAGTTAAAGCTCTACCATCCTCCAAACGGCTCCACGCCAGCAGGAACCAGAGGCGTGTCCTGGCTCTGTGTGTTCACCGTGCTGCTAGAGTCAAGGGAGGGGTGGGTGCTGCTGCTGCCTGTAAGTATATCAGCAGCTGTGCGTCCAGCAGAGAAGGAGCTGGGCGCAACGTTGCTATATTAGGTAGTGCTCAGCGTTGCTGCTTGCGGCGGCCAAACGGGATGGATGCTGTGCCATCCGCCCACACCTAGTTACGGCCCTGTCAAATACAGTAGCACCACCCTGCACATGCACTCCCCACCTCCAAACAAAGTGCAGCCCTAGAGACAAAATTCCAATCTCCAGCGTGCTCCTAGTGTGATGTATATGAAAGTATGCTAGAGATTGCACCCACACACACAAATTAGGACAGCATATTACACACAGACTGGTGACTGTTCTCCCCATACATACACACACTTGGATTACACACTGCCCCCCCCCCCCATTCCACTCCCCCACACTTTGACTTCAGACTGTGTCTCCCTAATCTAATTGGACTGCAGACTGCCCCCTCCTCTACACAGACATAATAATTATAGCCCACACACGCAAACTCCATTAATTAAATTGCAGGGTTACCGCTAGCACTGCCACTGAAAAATGAGAGGAGATTGGAGGCTCCGCAATGGCGTGTGGGAAACTGCTGCAACTCGCCTGCACAACAGCTCCCCCTGCCTAGGCCATCTTCCTTTATCCAGCGCATTCTGAACACTGGCTGAGGATAAAGAGCTCTCGGAGGACCGGTAGCTGGCGGCCGCGGGTAGTGTGTGCGCTGGCTGCGGCAGGTTGGGTGACCGATGAGTCGCAGCGGCGGTGGTCATTTTCACACAGGCGCAGCAGACCATGACGGCGCCGTACTGCGTAGTGGTCTTCTGGCCCTGGTCCCTCGTCACAGTAAGCAGGAGGGGAGGGGGCGGAGCACGAAGGGGATAGACTGGCTGGTCCTCAGAAGCGCTGCTGGCTGCTGTTAAGTACATAGCAGCCAGCGCAGCGCATCAGCTACAAAGGCGGCCGGTAATCAGGGTGGCGGCAGATGGTGCGCCTACAGGGCAAGTGCGTTGTGGGCAAAGCACCATTTGCCCACACCTAGTTACGGCGCTGACCACCACCATCCCCCGGTGGTGGTGATGAAGAGGAGGAGGAGTATGGCCCTATGGAGGAAAGTAAGTTGTTTTTTTGTTTGATTTCAAAGTTTTTATTAAAAACTTTTTAAAGTATAAATAGACTACAACATGTGTCTACAACCTGCAGCTCTACAGCTGCTGTGGAACTACACATCCCAGCATGTCCTGCAACAGTTTTTCCATGTGGCCATGCTAAAATTGTTGCAGGGCATGCTGGTATGTGTCGTTCAACAGCAGCTGAAGGGCTGCAATTTGCTGACCCAGGGCCAAGACCAAGGATGGGTAAACTTTGGTCCTCCAGCTGCTGTTGAACTATGCATACCAGCATGTCCTGCAACATTTTTTCCATTTGGCCATGCTAAAATTGTTGCAGGGCATGCTGGTATGTGTCGTTCAACAGCAGCTGGAATGCCAAATGTTCACCATCCCTGACCTACACAGTGAATTGTTGAAGTGTGCTTTGTACATTGCTTCTATATTGCATAATGTCTGAAATTAATTATAATAATTGTTCAAACATTCTTTACAGATGCTGAGGTTGGAGATTGGAATGTGCCGTTTGGTGCTGGACCGGATGGAGCAGCATGTGCGCGGCCTCCTTGTGGAGATTAATATTCTTCGTAATATTTTTGGTTAATTTTATTTATGACTTTTTATAATTTGTAATTTTATTAGTAAAATTTTTTTAAAGGGCAATATCATGTATATAGAGATGTAGCATCACTTTGAAAGTGATAGAATGGAGAATGATAAAGTACCATCAAAAAAACTCCTGTCATTTTAAATACACAGCCTGTGACATGGCAGTTAGGAGCAGATTGTTTGCTACTTTATCACTCCCCTTTAAAACACTTACAAAAAGATGATTCATATATGCAAAAGTAATTAATGTGTACATAATGTATGTCATACATCCACTGTTTATTCCATCTCATAAACGATGACATATTCAACCACTTTTTAATAAAAAAATAATAAAAAAATGTAAAAACTGGGTATTGTGCAAATAGGACAACAAAGATATTAAACTGATATATATATATATATATATATATATACTGATATAAAAAAGGCAAAAAAAATTAAACATTAATTGCTGAATGTTATTGGCAAATTAGGTTGTCAAACTCTTCATTTTGCAGTGTTTGATCACTTAATTATTCAATAACATTACAGTTCCTTAGGGTCATTGTTTTTTTTTTTAAACAAGAAAACAACAACAACCATTGTGTGATTATTTGCAAGCTGGGAATGCAACACACATATACGACAAGCTCCATGTTGCAAGCGATGCCAATAGCAGAATTGTGAACGGATCACTCCCGTGCAAAGCAAAATAGTAAACAGCTCTTTTGTGCACTTTTGCACATTTTTGTGCACTCATGCGTGGTGGGCGTGATTTTCTGTCTGATCGCACTTTTGCATTGCGTTTGCACACTTGCGAATGCTGCTTGCATGATCAATGAACAGCGATCAGGTCTGAATTACCCCCTATATACCCACCGAGTCAGTGCATGACACGTGACGTACTTCATGGGCTACGCGTTGCCAACGTCAAATTTAGGAGGTAGTCATAATAATGCGAATTGACCATATATGAAATTCGCTGATGACAGTACTGTTGCGGGTCTCATCACAGACAGTGATAAAAAGGCAAATCGTGATGAAGTTGAGATTTTGATTAAATGGAGTGACTACAATCATTTACTTTTACATTTCAATAAAACTAATGAGATAATCATTGATGTCAGACGGCAGAGCAGGTCTGAATTGGTACCCTTAACTATTGACAACTTGGTGGTAGAGAGAGTAGAAGACTTTAAACTATTGGGCACTGTTATCGCAGATGATCTGACATGGACCTCTAATATCTGTGGTGAGGAAGGTTCAACATTGCCTATTTTTTTCCTAAGGAAATACGTGCTGCAAATTTATCCAAGGTAAATTTGGTTAGGTTTTATCACTGTGCTATTGAAAGTGTGTTGACGTACTGTATTACAGTTTGATACAGCAATAGCACTAAGGGTAAGCGTAAGCTCTTAGAGCGTGTTATACGAACAGTTGTGGGTATTATATGCAGTGATCTGCCATCAAGTGAAGATATTTATGTTGTCGTAAGGGAAAAAACATTGTACAAGATTGTTATAATCCTAACCATTTCATTTTTTCCTTCCTTCAATCTAAAAACAGTTCAGGTGTATTAAAGCTAGAGCATCTCGAATTATGAAAACCTTTTTCCCATCTGTTATTGACAGTTTTAATTTGAAAATGGTGATTTGTAACCTATATGTGGATGACCTGGACTGTAATTTTGTTGTGTCTCAATGACAATAAAATATCTATCTATCTATCTATCTATCTATCTATCTATCTATCTATCTATCTATCTATCTATCATCGATCGACTTCTCTTCTTTTCATTCACTTTGCATTTTGGTAATTGATCAAAATAAACTATTAACACTGCTGCCGATCACTGAGAACTGCGCCGCACTGTTTACAGGCACTGGCCATTCACGATGGATTGCTTTTGCCTAGGAAGAGGTGGGGGGGGGGGGGGAGAAGGGGGAAGCGGAGCAGAGGGAACAGACACCGGGACACTGGAGAGGCATGCAGCAGGAGGCGCACGCAGGCAGCAGATACCGCGGGAGACTCAGCGCAGCTACGGTGGGAGACGGCGCCATACGCAGATGCTGGCCGGACCTGATCGCTCCTCCTCGCTGCCCCCTTGCCCGCCCCCCGTTCCGACGCCCCTGGCCATTAGTAAAGAGGCAAGGAGGGGGGGGGCTGGTCTTCATGCCGCCGGCGCCGCTGTTGCCTGTCAGAGTGACAGGCGCTGGCAGCCGGCAGCAACAGCATCAGTAAGGTCGCAGAGCGGGGAGAGCGCCTCTCCAACCCGGCGCCTCCCTGCTTTGCAGGACCTTGCTGAGCGGGTAGCGCCGGGCCTGTACTGCATATACAACAGCTTGAAAGTAAAATAATAATAATATTCTAAAAAAAAGTAATACAGATAAATTGCAATAGTTTCATTTTATTACAAGTGTAATAACATCAGACCCTAGATATGGCCACACCCCTTGTTTAAAATCGGACTCTAGGGAGGGAGTGGCCTGAGTTTCTAAGATGGCAGACACATAAACTATCAGCTCTGTCTACAACTCCTGGTTTACTTACAGCTGTTGGCCTTGCTGTGTCTCCCATCCACTGAGCTGTAAAGCCTCAGAACCCCACATTGAGCTATTGTCATCTGCTGAAGAGATATTATTTTTTTGCAAGAAACACATTTTAATAAAGGGCACCCTTCGCTGTCCTCAAGACACTTCCTGTCAGCTTATTACTCCAACCAGCTATACTGACATACAGTTCTGTTCCATTTGTAGTTACAGATTGCAAAATGGATTCGGAGGGCCGCTACGTTCAGAGATGTAACTAGACATTTTGGTGCCCTGATCCAGCAAAAGCATCTGCACCACCGGATGTACACTGGGACTAGAGCCGGATTAAGGCTATGGGGGGCCCAGGGCACTTCAGACTGTGGGGCCCTTGCTAAAGAGGTAGATGAAATATATATATATATATATATATACATATATGCACACAATGCAATATATCCAGCCTTACTTGCTCCACGCAGCCTCTGCTGGCTCCACATGCTGCCAGGGATCCGTCTACCTTCCTCCTCCCTGCAGCCTACGCGCCCAGCCAATGACTGAGCCGCAGGCTGCAGCTTAAACCAGGGGCGCGGTGTCAGGAACAGACGACAAGGGCCAGCACGGGCGCAGCATAATAACATCACCCCTCCTCCTTCCTTTTCTGCCCCTCTCCCGCCGGACCCAGAAACAGAGAGGAAGCTGGGACCGGGGAAATGCAGGAAAGGGGAGGAGATAAGAGAAGGGAGAGCGTCTCCTCCTCCCCTCTAGCGGGGCTGTACTGCTACGCTGCGCTGCTGACATGTCATGGATAGCAGCGCAGCATTACCAAGTGTGGGGTACTGGTGGTGGGCGGCACAGCGCTGGCGGCGGCATGTAAATGAGTCAGTGTGACTCATTGATATGCCACTGGCTGGGGGCCCCTTTTAGAAAGGGAGGCCCGGGGTACGTATCCCCGAGACCCCCCCCCCCCCCCTTAATCCGGCTCTGACTGGGACGCTGAGGGCTGCTTCGCTTACATTTCCGCGGCAGCTGGAAAGAGGAGCAATAATCGGCTGCACGGCAGGCACTGGGGGATGGAACAAAGATGCAGAGGGGTCAGGAGGTTCCTCTGAGATTGGTATCTTCAAGCAGCCACCCAGTGGGCGTTTCTGACTGGTCACCAGGGCCGTCTTAACAGCAGTGGAGGTCCCTGGGCACAGCAATGCACTGTGGCCCTTGCCCATCCTCCAGCGGTAGGGGTGAGAGGTGCTATCAGCGGCAGTTTGATATCCTGCGGGCGGTAGGGGGTGTTCTATCTTCCGCTCAGCATGTAGGACCTGGAGCAGTAATTTCTGCTACTTACTCCTTTGCTGCACAGATGGTGGGAGATGGGGCGGGAGGGAGAACACTAAACTGTAGAAGGGGGCATTGGGCTGAATGAAGGGTCCCTGGTACATAACTTGAACGGTGGTAGGGGATGTTTAATACATAGGGGAGGGGTGGATAGTGGTGTGTGCTTAATATTCATAATTTTCCGGTGGGAGGGCAGCTTGCTTGACTGCAGATATCTCCAGTTCTTGGAAATAAATTTCTTAGCTTTGAAAGGGATAAAAAAAACTAAAGAGTCCCACCTTTCAGAAGATATTGGGGACTTGGGAATCAGAGTTCAGGAGCCAGAGCAATCCACCGACAAAAATATAAAACTGCATACCAGGCGTGTGGAGCTGGAGCACAGACCAGCTGCTGGGAGGCTGATATCTCTGGTTCTGGGTATAGTAGAGAGAAGCTGCCAGTGTCCTCCGAAAGGGGAGAGACCCAGCTTTTGAAGTATACATTCAGAAAAACTCTTGGTCAGACCTGAGATATCTGGCTGGGAAGAGAAACTTACAGGCTTGTATGGGGACCACTTTGAAGTCGGATTTCTCTGGTTCCCCAGGGCCGATTTTCAAAAACCTGGTACCCCTGTAAAAAGGGGACCATCAGCTATCAGCCTATGGTCCTTATACTTCTGGGGCCCTTGAGCAAGTACCCATTGAGCCCATACAAACGACAGCCCTGCTGGTCACATCTAATGCCATCATGCCAGGCAAGTGATTAATCACAACAATGATGATGACAGGCTGGGGAGATGGGGGTAGCAAAATGGCAATCCATAAGGTTTATATGGCAGGCCTTGCTGATTTTCTTCACTCCTTCCACGATCTACACAGCTTTCATAGGTGCAAGGTCCTCATCAGAGGTGATTTTAACAGTGTTATTTCATTGTCCCTTAAAGTTTGTGTACATTCCAGGGTGCTGAGTAAACATGTCTTTGAGGCTGGTCTGTTTGACATTTGGAGAACTTCAAACCCTAACGTTATGGATTATACTTTTCATTCTTGTCTAAACAATACTTACTCCCGCATAGATCTCTATAGGAGGTGTGCCCCATTATCCAAATTTCCGCTTTGCTCCTCCGTTCTTCCCAATCTGTGGTTAGAAGTGGGAGACCATCATGGAGGCTGAACGAGACATTACTAAAACTTCAACATTTACAAGGACTTATTTAATTTAAACATTAGCACTATTTTGAGATAAACTTAACTGGAGAGTGTCACATCCCTACTGCGAAGAAGGCATACAATGCTGTCATTCATCATGAAATCATCCAATATACTTTTCGTTTAAAAAAACGTCATCCTGATGCATTGAAATTACTGCTCAAACTGCCCAATTTGAGTGGGAGTATAAACGTATCCATTCCTCCAAACTTTTCTGTTGGTTTACCAGTCTCAGGTACAAATCTGGTGGAATGAACTGAGACAATCTCCTGTGGACCAAACTGACATTTTGGGGTTGATCCTGAGTTGGACGCAGCCGTGCCTGTGTCTGCTTCTTTTGGCAGTTGCCCCTTCTGTGATATTATTCAAATGCTGCTACGTAGCCCTTCCCTGGTGTGTTTGAATGTGCAAGGACTGAGATGCCCACTGTCAGCATCTGTAAAAACTAAAATACCAAATGAACCATCAAAACCGTTTCTCTGTCTGCGTACGGCCTCCTATGTCAGCAGTTTAGCGCCCCTGTATGTAATCAGGGTCGGACTGGCCCACAGGGGTACCAGGGAAACCACCGGTAGGCCCCACTGCCTGAGTGCCCACTCCTTCCTCTAGGGATCAGGTTCCAGACTGTGCACTTGTATTATACATAGTAGATATGTTGCATTACACTGCACTAAACTATTGTGTATTTCAAGCATCTGTGGAGGCTGGTCACACCCCCTTTGTAGGCTGGCCATACCCTTATGCCACTGCATTCCCCCGGTGGGCTCTTCATGCCCCAGTCCGACACTGTATGTAAATACTTTCAGTGACACTCGCATATCATGCCTATAAGAAGGACCATTGCCGTGTGTTAGCTAAGCCACCTCTCTGTCACCGCCTAGGAATGTCAAATATTTCCGAGACTGTGGGCCTGATTCTGAGTTGCATGCAGATGTGGCAGTTGATGCATCTCTTGCCGTATCCACGCCTTTATGCTAATTGCACAGCAAATCTTGGTGCGTCTTTAGACAGATGATGTAGGACACATGATCAATATAATATAATATAATTGAGTATCTCAATACTTATACTTTTCCCCTAACTGAAGCATGTGTAAGCTGTCTTAATGCTGATATTACTGAAGTAGAGCTTACTAATTTCCTGAAATATCAACAAAGAGGATTTTTACAGAGAAGTAGAAAAAAAAAGAAAGAGACTATGGGGGTCATTCCGAGTTGTTCGCTAGCAGATTTCGGTCGCATCGCAGCGATCAGGCAAAAAATAGGCACTTCTGTGCATGCGTATGTGGCGCAATGCGCACGCATGTCTTACTATTACAACGAACAATGTAGTTTCACACAAGGACTAGCGAAGCTTTTCAGTCGCACTGCTGGCCGCAGAGTGATTGACAGGATGTGGGCGTTTCTGGGTGGCAACTGACCGTTTTCAGGGAGTGATTGGAAAAACGCAGGCGTGCCAGATAAAAACGCAGGCGTGGCTGAGGAAACGTAGGCGTGGCTGGCCAAACGCAGGGCGTGTTCGTGATGTCAAAACAGGAACTGAATAGTCTGAAGTGATCGCTAGCTAGGAGTAGGTCTGGAGCTACTCTGAAACTGCACAAAATTATTTTGTAGCCGCTCTGCGATCCTTTCGTCTGCACTTCTGCTAAGCTAAGATACACTCCCAGAGGGCGGTGGCTTAGCGTTTGCATGGCTGCTAAAAGCAGCTAGCGAGCGAACAACTTGGAATGAGGGCCTATATGCCTATTCTGGGGCACACTTGTAAATGAATTTGTTAAAAATTAATTTTTAATGGTTTATTTTAAAATACTAGGCTTTATGCGACATAAAAATGTTTATACTATAACAATTAACATATCTAGCATAAAAATTGTTTAATAGGGTAGCGAAAATATGAGGATTGGGTATCCGGAAGGTAAATTCCCCAAAATAACACTATTAATAGTTATATAGAGGGGAATGTGGCCACTCTCACCACCACCTTTTGTCATATACAATATGCATTTTTGAATTTCACTTATGCAAAAAAATAGTATGTGTGAATGTTGGCGTTTGTATGTGCTCATTTTCAATTTTTTCACTTTCCTTAAAAGTTTGAGATAAGGTATGTGTATCCACCCAAAAAACACCACATGTAAGTCATGTGGATGGCACATCACCTTTATATACGACAAAAAACATGAAAGTTAACTCCTGTCAAAAACAAGCTCAGTACACTACATTGACCATTGATAACTGCACCGGTGATTATTTGAATGCAATGGTGCAGTTATGCACTCCCAAAATCCTATGGTCTAATTTGTAGCACTAACCGAAATTAAGCGGCTCTTTATGCATTCATTAAATGGATGATAAAAGATGCAGCTATTGTATTATATATGCATTCAAGTAAAGTCTTAAATACGCAGCAGATATAGCATGAATGGTGCAGCTATATACTGCTGACTAGGAGCAAATCAACAGAGCTGTCACAAAAGAAACACAAAAGATCCTACAGTCTGTTCAACACCACAACAGCAAACCGCTGTCTGAAATTGCAGTTTCCCGGACTGCAGCCTAGGTGTCACAGGTATAATTAAAACCTGACAACCAGATCATAACTTCTTGAGGCATGCCCTGCATAGACCATGAAAACACTGACATGAAAAAACGGGTGTAGTACGGCTGACCGTCGGTCAGCTTACCGACGCCGGGATCCCGGCAACATACCGATGCCGGGATCCCGGCGGGGAGGGGCGAGTGCAGCAAGCCCCTTGCAAGCTCGCTGCGCTCGCCACGCTGCGGGCTCGGTGGCGACCTGCGGTCGCCACGGGTTCTATTCCCACTCTATGGGTGTCGTGGACACCCACAAGTGGAAATAGTCCCTGTTGGTCGGCATGCCGACCATCGGGACAGTGACCCGTCGGGCTGGTGGAGGAGGTCATGTGACTGTCGGTCAGCTGACCGGCGGTCACATGAATACCACCCGAAAAAACATAGCTGTGCATTGGATATACTTTAAATCTCAAATATGTATCAAATGAAACAATAAAATATTGTAGTTATACACTGTTATTTAAGATCCAATCGGCAGAGCTGCCACAAAGCACCCTAAAAATATATTCACTCAGAGAAAAATTGTGAATATCAATTGTGAAAGTGTAACAATATAAACTTGATTACACTCCTCAATTCAAGCAGTGTGATATAAGTGATGCTTATTGTGTGACTCCATCAGTAACACATGGAACTCAATAGAAATCCGTTCCACATTACATTAAAAATGGTGTGCATGATGCAACTTGTGTGTTTGGGATTAGACAGTAGCAACTTGTGTATATTAAAATTATATATATATATATATATATATATATATATAATATTTGGGTATATTAAAATAAACAATTAAAAGTTAATTTCTGCTGCGGGGTACACTGGGCTCCACAAGGAATGGACAATGGGGTGTAGAGTAGGATCTTGATCCGAGGCACCAACAGGCTCAAAGCTTTGACTGTTTCCAGAATGCATAGCGCCACCTCCTATATCACCCCGCCTCCCTGCACAGGATCTCAGTTTTGCAGTTGGTGCTGCAGGCACTTAACATAAGGGCTGCTCCAGGCAGCCCTAAGAAGAGCTTTTTTTCTGAGGAAAAAAGTGAAGACTTCAAGGGCAGCAGCAGTGTTACATGTCAGTGGACATTCACGGCTGCAGCTCCGGCTCTCCCCAGCGGCGCTGTACACTCCCGAGCCCTGGTTGCCGGGTAACTACAGCAGGAGGCTCCGGTTTTCTTCTTGTCATGCACACACGACGGGGGCTCTCTGGGATCGCGTGGCCGCGCTTCGGGAGGTGGTAAGTGGGTCCCGCTTGTGGGACCCAGTCTTTATCGCGATCCGGTGCGGTCAGTGGGAGGCGGGCCGCGTGCACTGGCGGTGGACACTGTGGCAGTACAGGCGATCTCACTAGATCACCAGGGCATGGGACAGGCCAGGTTTTCTCTATAAACCGTTTTATTAGAGCCCGCAGTACAGGGTGGTTTTGCCAGCAGGGGGATAGAGCTTGCACCTGAAGCCTCTCCCCCAGCCCCAGGGACCATTTTCTGCAAATGTTCCCGCCCTGGAGCTGCATATCTGTCTCTCCCTCACTCCCTGGCAGTGTCTGCGACGCCATTATCCCTCAGCTCACTGTTTCTGGGAATGCTTGGGCAAATCCTCCTATGTAAAGCCGCCTGGTTGTCAGTGCTGTGACTTTACAAGACACTTAAGTATTCTACCTGCCTTTTTTAGTCAGTGTTAGTTAAGAAAGAGTGCACTTAGTCAGGGTTGCCTAGTACAATTACCCTGTGATATACATCCAGTTCTTACTGTGTACTGTTATATCTATTGTTATATTGCTGTGTAAGCTAGTCCAGTGCAGTATTATTGTTAGTAATAACCTCTGCATTGTACAGACTGTGACTATTTGTGTGTGCATTTGATAGCTGAGTGGTGTCCATTTCGTGTCTTTCACTCAACCTGCTATCCCTATATTCTATAACCTGAGGGGGCTTGGTGCGTCAGGTTTTATCTAATATAGGATTTTCACAAAGATATACTGTATTACGTATTTTTCTCTGTGATTTAGTCACCATATCTCTCCTTTATCTCTGCTGGTGCTTAAACAAGTTTTACCTCACTCTGACCACCTAATTGATATACGTTAGGAACCCTGGGAAAACCCGGGTACACTGCGCAGTGGTTTGGGCTAGAGGTATTGTGCTGCTGACAAATTGTACTGTGTTACCTGATACTGCAAGTTATATCATGTCTGCTTCTGAGGGTAACGGTTCTGGGGCTGAACACACTGCCGGTGTTGCTGAAGCCGCAGATACCTATGAGGAGAATATAGCAGCTTTGGGCTCTGGTTCTGGGGGCTCCTTGCCCCCCAGTGGGACGGTGGCAAATAATGACCCGCCGTGGGCCGCTTTTTCCACACTTCTGCATACGCTAGTTCATAAACTAACACCCCCAATGCGACCCCCAATGCCGGTGCAACCGTTTGTGGTCCCTGCAGCTAACTCGCCGTGGACGGATGATTTATCTGCTCAAATAAAGAAGTTGAACCAGTCCCTGACTACTAAAAAGTCTGACCGTCGCTCTCCTACATCCAAGGGGTCCTCTAAGCGAGCGCTTGTCTCCTCACAATCCACTGCTGTCACTGACACCTCGTCGGATGAAGACAGCACTTACACTGACCCCACAGGTTCTGACTCAGATACGGCTGATGGGGAGGGTGGTTCACATGTGGATGTTCCTGATCTTTTGGAGGCTATTAAGTTAATTTTATAGATTACGAATGATCCCGAGCCATCCGTTCCTCCTAAGAAACCAGATAGGTTCAAGCGTCAGAAGGTGATTAAACAAGTTTTACCTCACTCTGACCACCTAATTGATATACGTTAGGAACCCTGGGAAAACCCGGGTACGAAGTTTGTGCCTCAAAAGAAGATGTTGGCTCGCTATCCCCTCGCGCCGGAGCTGTCTAAGGATTGGGAAACGCCTCCTCCAGTGGACTCACATGTGGCTAGGATGATGGTTTCCTCAGCTCTACCGGTCACCACCGTCACGTCTCTAAAAGAGCCTACGGATAAACGTGTGGAGGGTTGTCTGAAAGCGATTTACACCCTCACGGGTGCTGCACAAAGGCCCACTATTGCAGCTACTTGGGCTGCAGAGGCCATTGAAGCATGGGCCTTGGAGTTAGATGCTGAAATCTCCTCTGACCATGCTAGACAATGCTTGTCTTATATTGTCACAGCTTCTCGTTATATTACAGAGGTGGCTTCTAAAGCCGGTATCCTGGCAGCCAAGGCCTCTACTACGTCAGTCCTGGCTTGCCGGATATTGTGGCTGAGATCCTGGTCTGTGGATCTGTACTCTAGAAAAACCCTGGAAGTACTCCCTTTTAAGGAAGATATTCTGTTTGGGGAGGATTTAAATAAGATTGTGGCTGACTTGGCTACTGCCAAAACTGCCTGTCTGCCAAGTACTGCTCCTTCTGTGTCGAAGGCAAAAGGTACTTCCTTTCTCCCCTTTCGTCCTTCAGGTAAAGCAAAGGTCAGGCGTACAACAAGCAGGCCCGCACTTCCAAACCAGGTGAGCCTAAGCCCAAAAGAGCCTGGGCAGCCCGTCAGCCAGCTTCCAAGTGATAATGTCGATTTTTATACAGGAATGAAAAGCTATACCTTCTATACACTCTAAACACACTTTAAACCTTTAGCAGCTGCGGCCGCTATACTTGGTACACACGCTACGTACTTTTTACGCTATTAGCGTACAGAGTCCCGTACGATGTACGGACTCTGTGTACAAACGCCGCGCTGACGGTACAATGCACCCGCAGCGCGTACACACCCAATGAATACGCTTTAAACCTTATACAGCAATGCAATGCGCTACTAATACACTTTTAAACCATAGCGGGGAAAGGAAGACACAACACTGATTTGTAGTTAAATCACTGGGTTCCGACACCACAGCGTAATATTGCTGAAAGGGGGTTACAATATATACAATACAATATAAGACAATATAACAGAATAATGGCTACAGTCAATGGTACATACGTGAGTATATTCGCGGTCGCTTCCCGGTCCAGTCCTCCGTAATCTAATAGATAACGTTGTGAGTCTTGTGCCAGACCAGGCTGCAGCAGGCTTTATTTATACAATTCTTCCAAAAGCAATACAATGGATACTGTAATCCCTTTGTCCATTGGACACAGGAATGCACTTTTACAGTACAGGAGAGGTCATAGGTCGGTTTGAATAGGTGGGCGATGTCTGTTCTAACTGATCTTGTGGGTGGTCTCCTCTGGATTCCCGCCGCATACATAATGTACAGTAAATACAGTTTATATCTATATTCTGCTTCTGCACATAACTATCCGCAGGAACATGCGATCTTCCTCAAACCAACACCGGAATGTTACCCTTAAAATACCCTACAGCTGGATACCAAACACCACCTTATGACCTTGTTCTGCCCCCTCCTATTCTGTAAAGGTGAATCCCCTTGTTCTGAAACCATTTAAACTGTTGTTATTTTCTGGTGTGGTGCAGGGGGACTATGTGTACATTGTGCACTATTTGGATTAAATATGTAATGTGTTTTGATAGCTCTCCATGCGTTCACAAACTCTACCATAAATACTCATACCATGCACTGATGCGCACGACAGCGGGAGAGACCATATGCAAATTGCGAATATGTGCACGCACAGCAGAACAAGTACACGCGCGGAGGCCATCTGTGTATAGTTCGTACGTGATGTGTGTACTGCAATATTTTTCGACTTTGACAGTCCACCCATTGGCAGTCAGCAATAACTGCCACTATCTAATCACTAAACAGAAAAATATCTACACAATATCTACAGAAGTTTGGATAGTCGGTAGAGAGTGGTAGGTAGGAAATGTATGACCTAGTGGGATAGTAAAAAGCAGTATGTATGAATCCATGTCTGAGGGGCATGTATCATTGTGCCGTATATGTTCTAAATAAGCTTCGAGGTATTGCGAAGTATACATTAAATCCTTCTCATCCCGTACTAAGGGTCTGTAAATGGGCCAACAAACACTACCGAGCTCTTGTCGGATTGTTCCAACAAATGGGGTGCACATTTAGTTGATGATACACGGAGGGGAGACATATGTGAGTGCTATTATATGTGGATATCACCTGTCGACTATGTGTGCTATTAACTGGAGGTTGCAGAGATGAAGATAAGACACATATCTAAAATACATTCACATAAACATTTACATAAACATTCTTGGGTAGGGCTGATGTCTTTTCCGGATGGGAGTATCTGGGCAGAGGGGGAGACAAAAGAAAAACAGGTGAAAGAAACAGGCCATGGAATTCATTTGCAATCCTTATCATAACACTGTCTCTATGGATGGGTCGTAAATTAAATCTGCTGCTATAACAATGCACTCGCTCCCTAGACTCATCAACTTTGTGCCGTGCTTGCACAACGTCAGAATTCGAACACACCTAAATATCAAGCCAATAATTATGACGACTCCCAGGATACAAAGGAGAAACTTCCCTACACACATAATAACATTTTGAGCCCACTCTCCTAATCCTGAGAACCAATTTCGTGGGTTCAACCATGAGACCCAGCCGGTCAGCTCATTACCCACAGCCGTCAGGGTAAGGTTGTGTCTCCTCCGGAATTCCCACTTCAACTGCTAGATATCATCCATCTTTTGATCGATAATCTCCGTGGGGTCGTCAGTGCTGTTTGTAATATACGTACAGCACTTCACACCATATTGAGTTGCCAAAGTGACACAGTACCCACCCGTCACGGCTGTGATATAATTAAGGACCATCCTGTGCTGGATCAATTCCTTCTTGTAAGCTTGTAACTCCCTTCCCGTATACCTGAAGGTGTCGTCATACATCTCAGTGATATTATCTATTAAGTTCGCTAGTGCATGGATATACCTATAATTTATAATTCCTCTGGCAGTACGGGTGATGTCTAATGCGAGAAGGAATTGAATCCCGGTGGATTCGTGGATCAAATCAGAGGCTGCGTGCTCTGTCCTATCTATGAGGTGTCTCTTGACGATGTGTTCATAGTGAGTATGAGTATAAGGAGCCTGAGCATTGCGGTGAACATCTCTCATCTTATCATGGGTTATGGTCATAACCTCTGGCAGTACTTTCCCAATATAACACAATCCCTCTGAGCTCGGGGCAAGCCACTTGTACGCCTTCCTCCCACATATGAAATAGGCATCATCCGGGAGAACATAGGGGATAGAATATGACATCACCATATTACAAACTTTCCACGTGAAAAACCCAATCCCTAGTTCTCCCATCTGCTCAGTACAAGTATCGGGCTGGATGATATGAGCACAGTACCCTGGCGATACTTTTCCAACCCACATGGTCTTGCTTCCACGAGTATACCTATACCGAAAATACCTTCCACTGTTGGCTATTTGGCGTACAAGTTCAGAGTCTATGGGTATCCTATCAGCTCTGTGTGAAAAGGTCATTGTCTGGTTATTCCACGTCACTTCCCAATTTCCCCAGAGTCATGTCGCGAATCGCCTGTATTCTATCAGCGGTGAGATGTCTAAGTCCTTGAGTCAAGCAATGTCCCAAATATTTTACCCTGGTCTGGCACAACTGCAACTTATCCTTAGAAACCTTGTGTCCTGTATGAGAAAGATGAAACAGAAGCTGTTTCGTGTCTTTCAAGGACGATTCGAGTGAATCAGAACACAACAATAAGTCATCGACATACTGTATTAGCACTGATCCACTCTCAGGTTGAAAGGATTGTAAACAGTCATGCAAAGCCTGGGAGAAAATACTTGGGCTGTTAATGAAACCTTGGGGAAGTGGAGTCCAGGTGTACTGTACTCCCCTGTATGTAAATGCAAAGAGGTATTGGCTGTCAGGGTGCAGAGGGACAGAAAAGAAGGCAGAACAGAGGTCAATGACAGTGAAAAATTTTGCAGTAGGGGGAATTTGCATGAGGATGACAGCTGGATTGGGCACTATGGGGAATTGGCTCTCAACTATCTTGTTTATCCCCCTTAGATCCTGCACTAGCCTGTAACCCCTCCACCCACTCTTTTTCACAGGGAAGATGGCACTATTGGCCATGCTGGACGTTCTGACTAGTATGCCCTGTTGTAGCAACCGCTCTATGACAGGGTACACTCCTAATTCTACCTCTGGCTTCAGAGGATACTGGGGGATTTTTGGAGCTATCCTACCGTCTTTTACTTGCACTACTACCGGAGCTACATTCGCCATCAATCCAGTGTCTTGTCCATCTTTGGTCCAAAGGGAACCTGGTATTTGTGAGATCATTTCCTCTACCTTTGCTAAACACTTGTCTATAACAGCAGAATGCGACATTAGCCTTTGAGGGGTGTCTAATATATCTTGTACTTCCTGAACGTGATTCTCAGGTATATCCAAGAAGACACCCTCAGGAGTACAGTATATGACACACCGCATTTTACACAATAAATCTCTCCCAAGCAGGTTAGTCGGAGCCGCTGCAGCCAGCAAAAAAGAATGCTTGGTTTGCAAGGGCCCTATCGTAATCTCTGCAGGTCTACTCAAAGGGTAGTGTTGCACTGTTCCTGTTACTCCCATTGCCGCAATTGTTTTACCCGTGGTTTTTATACCTACAGTCGAATTTAACACTGACCTGGCCGCCCCTGTGTCTACAAGAAAAGGTAATGGTATACCAGCTACATCAACTGTGACCTCAGGTTCACTACCAAGGCTAGCAATCAACTTCACTGGCTGCAGACTACAGGTGTGGCCCAACCCCTATTGTGTGGTGAGACCCTCCCGCAGCGCACTGGTAGCTACAATATGTGAGGGGGGTAGCTGAGAATTTTCAGAGGTCTGCCAGTCCCTCCTAGGTGGGTACCTCCTTGTTTCCCCTGCGTGTGGCTCGTAACTTCTCCTATGCGGTCCTATGCGGTCCCTGATCCCAATTATGTGTATTGTAGTGTGGTTCATATCCTGGTCTAGGGGGTCGGTATACATTATGTGAACCTTTATTCCTACATTCCCTTGAGTAATGTTCTACCTTGTGACAATTATAGCATGTTGCTTCACGTGACTTACCATCAGGGGTCTGGGGTTTCAGCTGATGTCGCTTTGTGGCAAGTGCACCTATACTTACAGTCATCAGTTTTTCCCCCTGTGACTCCCTGTGTTTAACGATGTTCCTATCATGCTCGACAGCGGACTCTCTCAATGCAGCCACTGAGATACCTCTCCAGTTTGGTAAAGAGGTCTGTACCCTTGTCCTCAGTGTGTCCTTCAACCCGTCCATTAATACAGAAACGGCTACCTGCCTGTGATGTGCATTGTCCTTAATATCCTCAACCCCAGTGTATCTAGCCATTTCCTGCAGTGCTCGATGGAAATATTCAGATGCCATTTCACCTTCTTTTTGTCTTATGGAAAAGATTTTATTCCATTTGACAACAGTAGGAAAATATACTCCTAAGTGCAGATTTATTTGCCGCACATTCTCCTGAGTGTACTCCTCAGTGAGAGGTACCTCTGCGTCTAGGTTACAATCAGTTATGAACTTCGCGGGGTCAATATTGGAGGGTAAACATACCCGTAGCACTGTTCGACAATCTTTGTTTGTGGGTTCGGTGGCGTTACCTAACTCTTTAATGAACCTCTGGCATGCGACTAGATCTTTTCTGGGATCAGGAAATTCTGAAATAATTGACCTTAATTCTGTCCGGGACCAGGGACAATGCATGGCAATGTTCCTGACGGGAGTTACTCCCTGAGCGTCAGTCTTCCCATTGGGGACTGCAATCACCCTGACAGGATTTAATTCAATTACATCATTCTGGTTTGATTCTACAATGTGGGGTGCTATGGTTTCTGCATAATGTACGGTACCGTACTTACCTGTGGACACGACCTCACTTATCCCTCCGCTAGGGGGCCTGACTACTGCTCTTGTTGGTTGGGCCGTGCCCACCTGAGTGTCTTGTATGGTGGCTGCTAGAGAGAGTGCCGATATCGTGCTGGGCTCATCTTCCTGCTCGCAGTCCTGGGGAAAATTTAAAATGGGATACAACTGGCAAGGGTTAGCATTAGTACATTTATCAATTACACTCTTATCTTGTACCAATGTGCCATTGTCTGTAGCCACTTTCTCCCCCACAATATACGGTGGTGGTGCGGTCGCCATTATTTTCCCGCTAGGTTTGGAACCTGCTGCGCGAGCTAATTCTCTTTGTATATCCCCCTCTTGCTGCCATAAATTTAAACAATCTGTATGTCTAATCCTTTGTTTTCTGGATTTTATTAGACATATCCTTATCCTTAAATTCTGCAATACCTCTGGTTCAAAACTGACCACTTTAGGGAATGGTACCCTATCTTTGTCAGTCATACGTACCCATTCAGACAAAAAGTCTTCAGTGTGTGATCCATATTTACCACACATAACAAACCTTGCTGACCCCTTGGGCCGCGGCACCTTAACCTGAACCCTGGTTAAACGTCCACCGCTTGTGCAATTGGATCCCATCGCAGACTTTTTCCTATTACGCAATCCCCAATGCACAATACGAATAGACGGTGAAAGTTCTTAAAGCGCTTTCACCCACTCCTTCTCCGCCGGGTACCACGACTTACTCCAAGAATGACCACCGCGTACCCAGTGAGGTCCCTGTCTGATTTCTATTCACTGGAAGTGTTTAGGAGTGACTTACCTATTTCCAGTGAATATACACCGTTCGAGATTTTCCTGAGAGAGACCAGCGAAAACTCCCTATACACTTATACACTAATCACACTTGCGTATGCTCTATACAGTGCTAATGGTACCACGATTTTACGCAAAGCACGTAAAGGGGTATCCAGTTGCGCTATATAAATCGCATCCACAAAATGCGCGGTCCAATCGCACAGCATATAGGTACTTGTTACCTATCTGCTGTACGATCACGGATCGTTGTACAAACTGGGACCCTCAGTCTGGAGCGTAATGCCAAAAACCTTTTAACTTCAATACTTCGCAATACAATGCACTATCACGCTCCTTTACAAATCACCTCACGATTTGCATTTTAAACCTTATACTAACGTAAGTCAGCCGCCTCACGCCACCAAGTCTCCACTCACTTGATGTACCGCACGACGGGATCCCGAATTCCGGGGTTCAAATTTCCACTCGCTCCTACGTTCGCTCACTCAAATACACTTTGGTTTTTCTGTACAGAAAATTATCATTCATTCAGTCAAGCAGTTTTACTCCCAGAGGTAATACAGTAAATAAGAGTTTTATACTAAACTTTGGAAACTGGGCAATCTTGTGCTATTGTAGCGTGGCTACTGTCCCACCTTTAAACTAAACGAACTATCGTGTGGTTTTATTATGCGCACACAACACTACGCAAGCTTGCGTAATTACGCAACCATGCGTACCTCTATGCCACGTGTGCGGCCTTGCGCCACGTGCACGTTTTGTGTACGCTGTCCTCACGTTCCGTACCACGTGTACCAATGTGCGGACGCAATAAAACAACTCACACAATTTCTATAACTGTGAGCAATATTAACTATAATCGCTCACTTAACACGCCACACAGTTTCTCTCTGTATAAACCTTTATAACTAGGCCAGACTGCGTTTGTGTTTTACACTTATTTCCTTAATATTTATATTATGAATCTAGCAATCAGTCTTATGGCAACAATGTGAGCGGGTGTACAAAGAGTATGGGTGTACGCTTTTGTTGTGTACGCATTTGGCGCCAAAAATAAATTCACAGATTTTAAATAGCTTTTTTTTCTGTTTACCTTACGAGTTCTACCAGCATCCCTACAAACCATACTGAGCAGACGTCATCTAATCAGCAAATAAGTAGGGTTTCTCAGTGCATCCACCGACCAAGAAAAGGATACGGAGGATACCTGTCCACCCTTTTGCTGATAGGTTAATTCTGCTGTGACCTGTTAGGCTGTGGATATGTGGAAAACCGGACGATGCCCCCAACTGATAATGTCGATTTTTATACAGGAATGAGAAGCTATACCTTCTATACACTCTAAACACACTTTAAACCTTTAGCCGCTGTGGCCGCTATACTTGGAACACACGCTACGTACTTTTTCCGCTATTAGCGTACAGAGTCCCGTACGATGTATGGACTCTGTGTACAAACGCCGCGCTGACGGTACAATGCACCCGCAGCGCGTACACACCCAATGAATACGCTTTAAACCTTATACAGCAATGCAATGCGCTACTAATACACTTTTAAACCATAGCGGGGAAAGGAAGACACAACACCAATTTGTAGTTACATCACTGGGTTCCGATACCACAGCGTAATATTGCTGAAAGGGGGTTACAATATAAGACAATATAACAGAATAATGGCTACAGTCAATGGTA
Organism: Pseudophryne corroboree; assembly: GCF_028390025.1. Lineage (NCBI taxonomy): Eukaryota > Metazoa > Chordata > Amphibia > Anura > Myobatrachidae > Pseudophryne > Pseudophryne corroboree. The sequence continues at coordinate 545,616,715 of NC_086445.1, forward strand.
CATACGTGAGTATATTCGCGTGCGCTTCCTGGTCCGGTCCTCCGTAATCTAATAGATAACGTTGTGAGTCTTGTGCCAGACCAGGCTGCAGCAGGCTTTATTTATACAATTCTTCTAAAAGCAATACAATGGATACTGTAAAATCCCTTTTCCATTGGACACAGAAATGCACTTTTACAGTACAGGAGAGGTCATAGGTCGGTTTGAATAGGTGGGCGATGTCTGTTCTAACTGATCTTGTGGGTGGTCTCCTCTGGATTCCCGCCGCATACATAATGTACAGTAAATACAGTTTATATCTATATTCTGCTTCTGCACATAACTATCCGCAGGAACATGCGATCTTCCTCAAACCAACACCGGAATGTTACCCTTAAAATACCCTACAGCTGGATACCAAACACCACCTTATGACCTTGTTCTGTCCCCTCCTATTCTGTAAAGGTGAATCCCCTTGTTCTGAAACCATTTAAACTGTTGTTATTTTCTGGTGTGGTGCAGGGGGACTATGTGTACATTGTGCACTATTTGGATTAAATATGTAATGTGTTTTGATAGCTCTCCATGAGTTTACAAACTCTACCATAAATACTCATACCACGCACTGATGCGCACGACCGCGGGAGCGACCATACGCAAATTGCGAATATGTGCACGCACAGCAGAATAAGTACGCGGAGGCCATCTGTGTGTAGTTCATACGTGATGTGTGTACTGCAATATTTTTCGACTTTGACACAAAACAGATAAGCCTGCCGCATGATGGGGCGGGCCTCCCTCTGGGGGATCCCAGGGTGGGGGGCCGGCTTCTAGGGTATACCCAGGAATGGTTGAAGACCACTTCAGATGCCTGCGTATGGGAAGTCGTCACTCGAGGATACGCCATAGCCTTCAAAAACCGACTCCCTCATCGATTTTGCCAGACAGATGTCCCGTTGGACAAGACAAAGGCAAACACTCTACATTCGGTGGTACAGACCCTCCTGGATACAGGAGTCGTAGTACAGGTGCCTCTTGCGCAGAGGGGCTGAGGGTACTATTCTCCGCTGTTTCTAGTCCCGAAACCGAATGGGTCCTCCCGTCCCATTCTCAACCTCAAGGCATTGAACAGCTTTGTGAAGGTTTCCAAGTTCCGGATGGAAACCCTTCGCTCTATAGTTCTGGCCTTGGAACCTAGGGACTTCATGGTCTCCCTGGATATACAGGATGCTTACCTGCATATTCCTATAGCAGTGTCTCATCAGCAATACCTGAGATTTGCGATTGGCAACTGCCATTACCAGTTTCGGGCGTTACCTTTTGGTTTAACAACGGCTCCGCGAGTCTTTACAAAAGTCATGGCGGTGATGACGGTGGTACTCCGCCGTCAAGGGGTCAGGATACTGCCGTATTTGGACGACTTGTTAATCCTGGCAAATTCCCCAGAACTTCTCCTGTGTCATCTAGATGTGACGTTCCGGTTTCTGCAAGCCCACGGGTGGCTCATCAACTGGAAGAAGTCATCCCTGATCCCTGCTCAGAGCATGGTGCATCTGGGAGCACTATTGGACACTCACAACCAGCGGTAGTTCCTGTCTCAGGAGAAAGTCCTGAAACTTCAGGACAGGATTCGTTGCTTCCTATCTCGTCCGCAAGTGTCGATACATTCGGCAATGCAGGTGCTGGGTCTCATGGTGTCAGCATTCGACATGGTGGAGTACACTCAATTTCACTTTCACCCTCTCCAGAGGCTGATTCTAGCCAAATGGGACGGCCTGCCTCACCGGATCAGGTCTCAAATTATCTCATTGACTCCGGAGGTCCGTCTGTCGCTGCTCTGGTGGCTCCGGGACCAACAACTGTGCAGGGGCCGTACGTTCTGGATATCCGACTGGGTCCTGTTGACAACAGATGCCAGTCTAAGAGGTTGGGGCAAAGTGCTGGAGCAACACTCCCTTCAGGGGCGGTGGACCAAGGAGGAGTCCCTCCTCTCGATCAATATTCTGGAGTTGCGGGCGGTCTTCAATGCCTTGAACCTAGCCCAGCATTTAATTCAGAACCATCCTGTTCAAGTACAGTCGGACAACGCCACCACAGTGGCTTACATAAATCATCAAGGCGGCACTCGAAGCCGCTTAGCAATGAAGGAAGTCTCACGGATTCTACAGTGGGCAGAACGCCATCTACCGGCCATATCGTCAATATTCATTCCGGGAGTCCTGAATTGGGAAGCGGACTTTCTCAGTCGTCAGGACGTGCATGCCGGCGAGTGGGGCCTCCATCCAGAAGTGTTTCAACTCCTAGTGGAAAGGTGGGGCCTTCCAGATGTAGATCTGATGGCGTCTCGACACAATCACAAGGTTCCGGTCTTCGGAGCAAGGACAAGGGATCCTCAAGCAGCATTCGTGGATGCACTGGCGGTACCATGGAGGTTTCGGCTGCCGTACGTGTTCCCTCCGGAGTCACTCCTGCCCAGGGTAATTTGGAAGTTCAAGCTAGAAAAAGCAATTCTGCTTCTCATAGCGCCAGCGTGGCCCAGACGGCACTGGTTCTCAGACCTGCAAAGCCTATCGTTAGAGCGTCCAATTCTACTTCCACAATGCCCAGACCTCCTCGTTCAGGGCCCCTGTGTCTACCAGGATCTAGCTCGGCTGTCTTTGATGGCGTGGCTCTTGAAGCTTCCGTCTTGAGGGCTAAAGGGTTTTCTGAGGCGGTCATTCAAACTATGTTGCGGGCCCGGAAACCGGCTTCGGCTCGGATTTACTTTAGGGTCTGGCATTCTTACTTTGTTTGGTGCGCATCTAACGATTATGACGCTTCCAAGTTTAGTATAGCCAAGTTGTTGGCTTTTCTTCAGCAGGGCCTGGACTTAGGCCTGCATCTGGCCTCCCTCAAGGTTCAAATATCCGCCTTGTCGGTGTGGTTTCAGAGAAAAATTGCGACCTTACCTGATGTGCATACCTTTACTCAGGGCGTGTTGCGTATCCAACCTCCCTATGTCCCACCTGTGGCTCCTTGGGACTTGTCGGTGGTTTTGGAGGCGTTACAAGAGTCTCCGTTTGAACCACTTGGTTCAGCTGACCTTAAGTGGCTTTCCCTTAAGGTGGTGTTTCTGCTGGCTATTGCTTCAGCTAGAAGAGTGTCGGATTTGGGTGCCTTGTCCTGTAGTTCCCCATATCTGATATTTCACCGTGACCAGGCGGTTCTTAGGACTCGTCCCGGCTATCTACCCAAGGTGGTTTCTTCATTCCACCTTAATCAGGAGATTGTACTATCGGCACTTGTTTCTCCTGATCTGTCTCCCAAAGAGCGGTCTTTGGATGTGGTACGGGCTCTCCGTATCTATGTGAAAAGAACTGCTCCTGTTAGGAAATCTGATTCTCTTTTTGTTGTGTTTGGGTTTCACAAACGGGGCAGGCCTGCTCACAAGCAAACTCTGGCCAAATGGATTAGAATGGTGATTGCACATGCTTATGTGAAGGCTGGTCTCTCTGCTCCTGATCACATTAAGGCCCATTCTACTCGGTCTGTTGGACCTTCTTGGGCGGCCCAACGTGGTGCGACCCTTTGAACAATTGTGCAAGGCGGCTACGTGGTCCTCTGGGAACATGTTCATAAGGTTCTATGCCTTCGATACTGCCGCTTACCAGGATACTTCCTTTGGACGCCAGGTTCTTGTGCCCGCTACAGTGCGTCCCCTCCCATAAGGAACTGCTTTAGGACATCCCCATTGTCCATTCCTTGTGGAGCCCAGTGTACCCCGCAGCAGAAAACGAGTTTTATGGTAAGAACTTACCTTTGTTAAAACTCTTTCTGCGAGGTACACTGGGCTCCACAAGGCGCCGCCCTGACGCACTTAGCTTCTTTGGCTTGGTATGGCATTAGCCACTGACAAGTCTCCTGTCGTGAGAATGCGGTGTTGTGGCTACTAACCGTTGTCATCTCTTTTCCTGCTACTGCATTGGACTGGTTAACTAAAAACTGAGATCCTGTGCAGGGAGGCAGGGTGATATAGGAGGCGGCGCTATGCATTCTGGGAACAGTCAAAGCTTTGAGCCTGTTGGTGCCTCGGATCAAGATCCTACTCTACACCCCATTGTCCATTCCTTGTGGAGCCCAGTGTGCCTCGCAGAAAGAGTTTTAACAAAGGTAAGTTCTTACCATTAAACTCGTTTTTTTTTTACATCTCTGTAAAAATCCTCTTTGTTGATATATAATTGGTTTTGACTATTTATCTGGGAGCACCACCAACCTAGTGCCATAAAGGATTTTTCTCTATATATAGCTCCTATGTTGGTTTCTAATAATATTACTCACTAATATACATTAAGGGTCCTGTGCGGTTTCCAAATATCTTTGTAATTCCCTGAAATCACAGAAACCATAAAAAGCCCCAGGACCATTGGCGTTTCTATAATGGGTGCAGTGTGTGGTGCACATGGGCCCCTGAGTCCAGGGGGGGGGCCACACCACACACACTGCACCCATTTCTCCTGTACTTACCTTTCCAGAGTCCATCGCTGACCGTGTGTGGGCCCCCTCCTCTCCTGTAGCCGACGCGCCGCTGCTAGCGCACTGACCACTAGAGACTCTGGCACAGTGCCAGAGTCTACAGCGCATGCGCAGGACTCTGAAAAAATGGCGCGGTGGCCATTTTTCGGAGTCCTGCGCATGCGCTGTAACTCTGGCACTGTGCCAGAGTCTACAGCGCTCAGAGCGCTAGCAGCGGCGCGATGGCTACGGGAGAGGAGAGGGCCCCACATGGAGTCTGCACACGGGTCCCCTCCTTTCTAGAGACGCCCCTGCCCAGGATCTAATGATAGTTAAAGATGTAGCTCCCCATTTAGGGTATGTATTGTATGCTGTTCTTCATGGAGCTGCATTTTTATCTTAAATCCACTGTTTCATGTGTAATTGTGATCCCTAAAACAGGCAAGTATTCCATGGTTTGCTGTAAATACCATCTCATTCCCCTGATAAATACTGAATTAAAGCTTTTTGACAATATAAGGATAAGTGATGTTTAATGTTTTCCACATTGTCAGCATTTGGTTTCTATAGTGACTTTCTCATGGTGATCTTTGCTTTGTACCACAACCTTTCATTTATCTTGGGATATGGGATGCGACAAGATTGCCCGCTCTCACCCTTGCTCTGCTTTATGCTTTGAGTCCCTGGTGGCTAGAATAAGAGCCAATAAAAATATCTCAGGTGTGCCTTTATTATCCCAGACGTATAAAATCTCCTTTTTTGCAGACGGGATGTACAGTAGTTATGTGAATACCTCCCCCTACATCCTGAAGCCTCAGAAACCCGACAGACGGCATGCAGACTAAAAGGGACTATTCCCACTCATGGATGTCCACCGAGACCGCAAAAGACTACGTTGCGCTCGCACCCAGTAGCGGATCTTGCAACGGGCAAGCAGGACTTTTGCCCGGGGCGCCGCCTTACTGAGGGCGCCGGTGCCATCCGGAGGGCGCCGCACCATGGCAAGATCCTCTGCTGCTGTGGTGCCCCCCGCTGCCGCGGCCCGCTGTCCGCTGTGAAGGGAAACTAGACGCTATGCGTCTAGTTTCCCTTCGTGGGCTGCCCGCTGTGAAGGGAAACTAGACGCTATGCGTCGTTTCCCTTCCTGGAGAGGACCTTCACTGTAATGATGTGCGGTGCGCGTTGACGTCATCGCGCACCGCACAGCAAAGGTCCTCTCCACGAAGGGAACTAGACGCTTAGCGTCTAGTTTACTTTCGTGGAGAGGACCTTTGCTGTGCGGTGCGCGATGACGTCATCGCGCACCGCACATCCTACAACAGTACAGGGGGCGTAACTGACCACGCCCCCTGTATGAAGCCACACCCCCTAATGCCGCCCGGGGCGCCAGAAGCCCCGGGACCGGCCCTGCTCGCACCCCCCAACTTCCCCCCCACCCGGGGGCATTCTGCTGCGAACTGCCCATTGTTTTTTAGTTCGGTTTTTTTTTTACTCTTTTTAACAGTTTAACAGTTTAAATACTTTTGCAGACAGAAGCATGCACTAAGTTAGTGGTCTGCATTTTGGACAGATCTCTTACTAAAAATGTGCACTGCATTACATTTGCGAGTTTTGGCACAAGAAAATGTGAGTTGGAATACAACTAAAAACTCGCACCGCATTACATCTGGCCCAATTTCTTGCTTATTTATATTTTTTTATCTTTACTCAAAGCTGAAGATGTTATGGTTTCCTGTTGGGTTATAAAAAAAATGACTCTGTAGTCTCATTACATATGACGGTTTGAAACTCCCCATGTCTTTCTAGGTTTAATCAAGGCACAGACACAAAACCAAACTGAGATACAACAACTCTGGCCCAGGCCAGTAGCAGCGCTTTCTCATGTGTGCTCTAAATGACTAGGCTGTTAAAACTGTTGGTATGGTAACTAAACTTAAGGGCCCCATACACTACTGCGACATGTCCATCTGACATGTCGCAGGCAATCACCCCGGCAGCCTCTCGGGCGACAGGATCGCCCAAGATACATCGTATGCTGTCCTTTTGCATATGATGTATCTTGTGCGATCCTGGCCGATCCCAGCCACGCCTGTGGGGTCGGACCAGATTGAACTTGCAGCACATTCAATCTAGAGGATCCGATCCGATGCTCTCAGGGCCGCGCATCGGATCGGATACACAGCCAAAATGCCCGATTTCACCCAATATATCAGGCCGAATGCCCTGATATATTGGGTGAAATCGGGCATTGAGTTAAGTACCCGATTTGTGGTGCAGGTTTTGGGTGGGAAAACTATTTAATATTGCCCATGAGCATAGCTGGATTGGCCATTTGGTAATTTTGTCAAAGGCCAGAAGGCTGATAGCCTTATGGACCAGTTTGGCCATCTGGAAGCCTGGTTGAACAACACCTCCTCCCGGCGGTTTTGCCTTGTAAGTGATGACCCCTTTAAAAAAACTCTGAGTTCTGCCGGCATCCCGCATGGCCACCGGACTCGGGTGGCATGACATCCCGCCGGTGGTGTCTACATTATTTATTAACCTTTAACCACTTGCCTGGCATAGACGCATCAGCTACAATCATGCCTGCAAGTGCTTTATCTGACCTGGTCGCACAGGATGTGACCAGTCAGATAAACAGTGTTAGCAGTGGCAGGGAAGGGAAACTTCCCTCTGCTGCTGCTGTCAGCTGCTGTTGTCAGAGGGAAGGTGCACCTCCCCCAGTGTTTGCCGTGCTGCCGATCACTGCTGATCGGTCAGCACGGCAGGACCCCTTACCCAGCGGCTTCAGACAATAGCAGCCGCTGGGGAGTGTAAATTAACCCCCGCAAGCCCCCCCCCCCCCCTGTGTACCTGGAGGCTATCTCGGCTTTCAAAATGAAAGCCGCGATGGTCGCAATGTTTTCGAAATTCCGATGGTCGCAATGTTCCCGATCAAAGTTTCAATGATTCTGTTTTTAAAAAAATTTAAATTATTATTTTTTTTATTTTGTTTTAACTAAAATCATTTTGGATAGGGTTAAATTCATGTTCTTCAACTAATTCACTCATAAAAAAAACCCCGACAATTTCGGAGCTGTTTTTTGGGGGGGAAATTGTCAGTTAAGTGGTTAATTATGGAAATGGCAAAAAGTCATAATAAAACAAGACTATTTAATAACAGACAGACAGAAAATCTATATTGCAAAGCCATCAGAGGGTTTGCATTGTACAGCCATTGTGGTCTGCATTATATAGTAGTCCTTAGCATCCTTTCTATCTTATATATTGTATACTGGAATGGTCTCTGTATTGGATATCAGTCATTAGAATACTTTATGTATTGTATATGAGGCACTAAGGGATGCTCTCTGTATTATATAGGGGTCACTAGAACAGGATATCCATTAAAAATGGTCAGTGTGTTGTATTTGATTAGAGCTCTTTCACATATTTTTGGGTTGGATTGTGGTGCGGGGTCCTGGGGGGTAATTCTGAGTTGATTGCAGCAGGATTTTTGTTAGCAGTTGGGCAAAACCATGTGCACTGCAGGGGAGCAGTGGCGCACCCAGGGGGGGGTTTCCGAGTACCCAGAAACCCCCTCCACTAAAAAAAAAAAAAAAAAAAAAATTTTTTTTTTTTTTTAGCTGCATGAGTATTATTAATGACGGTCTAGCATCCTCTGCAGCCTGCTGTCTTCCTGGTGGCACTTGCAAGTGCAATAAAAGTTTACTTTATTTTAATTATAGTACATATATATCCATGTGCCTACATATATACACATGTATATACATACATACATACATACATATAAACACACACACACACACACACACACACACACACACACACACATATGATATATATATATATATATACATGTGTATATATATGTGTACTGTATGTGTGTGTGTGTGTATAACTGTATATATATATATATATATATTTATGTATGCATGTTTAATATGCTATGTATATGTGTATATGGGTTCGCTACGATCTCCCGGCGACCAGCATACCGGCGCCGGGAGGCCGGCCGCCGGCTTACCAACAGTGTGGCGAGCGCAAATGAGCCCCTTGCGGGCTCGCTGCGCTCGCCACGCTACGTGCGCCACACTATTTTATTCTCCCTCCAGGGGGGTCGTGGACCCCCACGAGGGAGAATAAGTGTCGGTATGCCGGCGGTCAGGCTCCCGGCGCCGGTATGTTGGTCGCCGGGAGCCCGACCGCCGGCTTACTGAAGACCACCCGTGTATATGTATGTATGTGTGTGTGTATGTATGTATGTATGTATGTATATATATATATATATATATGTGTGTGTGTAGATATATGTATATATATATATATGTGTGTAGATATATATATATATACACACAGACACACTAGTTTTACGGACCCAGCATATACTGGGTCGCCTCAGTCCCCACCCCCGTGATTGGCTCCGCCCAGTTCTGGAAACCCCCCCATGCAAATCCTGCGTTTGCCACTGGGGAGGCAGATATAACATGTGCAGAGAGAGATAGATTTGGGTGTGGTGAGTTAAATCTGCAATCTGAATTGCAGTGTAAAAGTAAAGCAGCCAGTATTTACCCTGCACAGAAACAAAATAACCCACCCAAATCTAACTCTCTCTGCAAATGTTATATCTGCCTCCCCTGCAGTGCACATGGTTTTGCCCAACTGCTAAAAAATTTCCTGCTGCGATCAACTTGGAATTACCCCCCTGGTGCGGATCTATGATGGTTGCATGGGTTCTAAAATAGACCCTTGCAGTACTATATTAAGAATGTGATTTGCATGACTTTAGAGGTGAAACAACATCGGGTGCGAAAAACTCCTTTTTTTCTCTAACGTCCTAGAGGATGCTGGGGACTCCGTAAGGACCATGGGGAATAGACGGGCTCCGCAGGAGATAGGGCACTTTAAGAAAGCTTTGGATTCTGGGTGTGCACTGGCTCCTCCCTCTATGTCCCTCCTCCAGACCTCAGTTTTACACTGTGCCCAGAGCGAGATGGGTGCACTGCAGGGAGCTCCCCGGAGTTCTCTGCCTAGGAAGCATTTTTGTTTGGATTTTTTCTAAATTTTTACAGGGAGCACTGCTGGCAACAGGCTCCCTGCATCGTGGGACTGAGGAGAGAGGGGCAGACCTTCTTAATTGATAGGCTCTGCTTCCTCGGCTACTGGACACCATTAGCTCCAGAGGGGGTGAACGCAGGTTTTTACTGGGCGTCCACCCCCAGAGCCGCGCCGCCGTTCTCCTCACAGAGCCAGAAGAAACGAAGTCAGAAGACGTCTCAGGCAGAGCCGGATTAAGCCTTTGGGGGGCCCGGGGCATTTAAAACAGGGGGGGCCCTAAAGTCTTCCCCACAAACTAATCATACACACGTGTGAACATACATAATTGAATCACTGTGTCATGTCTCTGGGAATAAAGTGGGATAGAGGTCAGACAGAGAACGGAGGCTGGACAGAGGATGGGATGGTGGAGGCAGCGCCGTCCCTACCGGTGGGTGAGCCGTACGATCGCATGGGGCGACTGCCGTGACACCTGCTGGCTGCTATTACCTGCTCTCCCTCCTCCTGCCCATAGTACTCCGCTCAGTGGGTGGAGTTTCGCAAAATGACACTGTTGCATTGCGACATCACAACGCAACAACGTAATTTCGGGAAACTCCACCCAGCGAGCTGTGTACTATGGGCGGGAGGAGCCGGAGCAGGTAATAGCAGTGCTGTCGCCAATGAGCATTACACCCTTGGCATGGAACCCCTGGCAACAAGCAGGTAACTTACTCTGTATACTCTGAAGATGGAATTAAAGGTTCCGAAATGTTAGTACTGCATACATGGTGGGTGCAGTGTCTTAATATCATTTAGTAGTCTGCTGAGTGCAGCCTCCATCTGCAAGTTGTCTCACTGCTATGAAAGGGACGGGGGCATTTATGTGAAATATCTGAGTGGCGGGTCCCACAGATGTTGCATATATATATATATATATATATATTAGAGAGAAGCAGATGCAGTGTCCAGAGTGCCAGTGTGTGTGTGTGTGTGTGTGTGTGTGTGTGTGTATATATATATATATATATATATATATACACACGCATATTATATATATATATATATATATATATATATATATACACACACACACATATATATATATATATATATATATATATATGTAATTGATGACAAAAACACTGGCTTACTTTTCCAGGTCGAAGTTACTGGCTCCATACACTGCACTGACTGCAGCATGCTCCTCCACACACAATCACATATGCCGGTTCAATCACGTGTGGCTCGGGCTCGGCTGCCCGCCATCTCCTCTCCTCCCCCTGGCCGGCTCCTTCCTGCAAGCCGCGCGGCAGGTCAGAGAGCCGGCGCAGGCTTGAAATCCGGGCGGTCACGGAAAGCACAGCACATAGCAGGTGCGGCGCTGTCAGTGTGACGGCTGCTAGCGCCTGCTGTTGAGGCACTGCAGATCGGTGTTTAAGGTCCGATCTGTGGTGCGCGATGGGGGGCCCTTTTAGATGGGGGGCCCGGGGTACTTACCCCCTGTGACCCCCCCTTAATTCGGCTCTGGTCTCAGGCGGCAGAAGCCTTCAGAGCTTCACTGAGGTAACGCACAGCACTGCAGCTGTGCGTCATTGCTCCCATACACCTCACATACTCCGTGCAGTGCGCAGGGGGGGCGCCCTGGGCAGCAATATAACATCTCTATTATGGCAAAAGACAATATACATGTACAGGTGGGCACTGTACATGTATATAAAAGAGCCACCGCCATTTTTTAATAACTTTGAGCGGGACTGAAGCCCGCCGCCGAGGGGGCGGGGCTTCTCCCTCAGCACTCACCAGCGCCATTTTCTCTCCACAGCACCGCTGAGAGGAAGCTCCCCGGACTCTCCCCTGCTTACACACGGTGAAGGGGTGTTTAAAAGAGAAGGGGGGGCACATAATTGGCGGATAACATATTGTACAGTGCTGCTGGGGAAAAACATTTTGTGTTGGTCTCCAGGGTCATTGCGCTGGGGTGTGTGCTGGCATACTCTCTTTCTGTCTCTCCAAAGGGCCTTAAAGGGGATACTGTCTTCAGAAAAAAGTTTCCCTGTGTGTGTGTGAAGTGTGTCAGTATGCGTGTGTCGACATGTTTGACGAGGAAGGCTCGCTTAATGTGGAGGGGGAGTACTTGAATGTCATATCGCCGTCGGCAGCGCCGAAACAGGAATGGATGGATATGCTGAATGTCTTAAATGCAAATGTCAATCTATTGCATAAAAGGTTAGACAAGGCTGAAGCTAGGGATCAGTCAGGTAGCCAGACCATGCTTGTCCCTGTGGCGCCAGGACCTTCGGGGCCTCAGAAGCGCACCATATCCCAGATGCTACTTGGTCGGGGTCAAACACCTTTGCAAAGATCTATAAGTTTGATACCCTGGCTGAGGAGGACCTCCTGTTTGCTCAATCGGTGCTGCAGAGTCATCCGCACTCTCCCGCCCGTTTGGAAGCTTTGGTATAATCCCCATGGTCCTTACGGAGTCCCCAGCATCCTCTAGGACATTAGAGAAAATAAGATTTTACTTACCGGTAAATCTATTTCTCGTAGTCCGTAGAGGATGCTGGGCGCCCGTCCCAAGTGCGGACTTCTTCTGCAAGACTTGTATATAGTTATTGCTTACATAAGGGTTATGTTATAGTTGATCGGGTTTGAACCGAGGCTATGTTATTGTTCATACTGTTAACTGGGTAGTTTATCACAAGTTATACAGTGTGATTGGTGTGGCTGGTATGAATCTTGCCCTTAGATTTACAAAAATCCTTTCCTCGTACTGTTCATCTCCTCTGGGCACAGTTTCTCTAACTGAGGTCTGGAGGAGGGACATAGAGGGAGGAGCCAGTGCACGCCCAGAATCCAAAGCTTTCTTAAAGTGCCCTATCTCCTGCGGAGCCCGTCTATTCCCCATGGTCCTTACGGAGTCCCCAGCATCCTCTATGGACTACGAGAAATAGATTTACCGGTAAGTAAAATCGTATTTTTTTCTTTACAGGCTACCCTATTAGATCGCCTGTAAAGAAATAAATTATCTCTCGAAAACACACAGGTTCAGTGAAACCTGTGTGTTTTCGGTAGAAACAGCCCAGTTTTTGCATGAAAATAGGATTTTAATTACCTACCGGCAAATCCTTTTCTCGTAGTCCGTAGAGGATGCTGGGGTCCATATTAGTACCATGGGGTATTGATGGGTTTACCAGGACCCATGGGCACTTTAAAACTTTAATAGTGTAGGCTGGCTCCTCCCTCTATGCCCCTCCTACCAGACTCAGACTAGAAACTGTGCCCAAGGAGACGGACAACTTCGAGAGAAGGACTTTACACAGATAGTGGCGAGATTCACACCAGCTCACACATACAAGGCAAACTAAGCTAACCAGCTTGAAAACTCAGCAACTACTGAACAAGAATACTTAACCAAGTAACAAAACAGTACTTAACCAAGAACAAAGCAGTACTGAACCAAGTAACCACTGCAGGATCACGAAGCACTGGGCGGGCGCCCAGCATCCTCTGCGGACTACGAGAAAAGGATTTACCGGTAGGTAATTAAAATCCTATTTTCTCTTACGTCCTAGAGGATATTGCGGTCCATATTAGTACCATGGGGATGTACCAAAGCTCCCAGAACGGGAGGGAGAGCGCGGAGGCTCCTGCAGAACTAAATGACCAAACTTTAGGTCCTCAGAGGCCAAAGTATCAAACTTGTAGAACTTAGCAAATGTGTTTGACCCAGACCAAGTAGCCGCTCGGCAAAGCTGTAAAGCCGAAACACACCGGGCAGCCACCCAGGAAGAACCCACCTTACGAGTAGAGTGGGCCTTAACAGATTTGGGACACCGCAGTCCTGCCGTAGAATATGCATGCTGTATAGTGACCCTGATCCAGCGAGAGATAGTCTGCTTAGACGCAGGACACCCAATTTTCTTGGGATCATACAGGACAAACAGAGTCCGATTATCTGTGACGAGCAGTCCTCTTCACATAGATTTTCAGAGCTCTTACAACATCCAAGGACTTTGACGAAATTGAGGAGTCAGTAGCAACTGGCACCACAATAGGTTGGTTGATATGAAAAACTGACACAAGCTTTGGAAGGAACTGCTGACGTGTCCGGAGCTCAGCTCTATCTTCATGGAAGATTAAGTAGGGGCTCTTACAAGACAAAGACCCTGCTCCGACACACGTCTAGCAGAAGCGAAGGCCAACAAAGTGACAGGCTTCCACATGAGAAACTTGACCTCAACCTCCTGTAGAGGCTCGAACCAATCCGATTGGAGGAACTGTAACACCACATTAAGATCCCATGGCGCCGTAGGTGGCACAAAGGGAACCTGGATGTGCAGAACCCCTTTCAAGAAAGTCTGAACCTCAGGGAGGGAAGCCAGTTGTTTTTGGAAGAAAATGGATAAGGCCGAAATCTGGACCTTTATGGATCCCAAACTCAGGCCCATAACCACACCTGCTTGCAGGAAGAGGAGAAACCGTCCCAGTTGAAACTCCACCGTAGGAAACTTCTTGGAGTCACACCAAGATACATACTTTTTCCAAATGCGATGGTAAGGTTTAGACGTTACTCCTTTCCTAGCCTGTATCAGTGTAGGAATATCCTTGTTCGGAATGCCCTTCCGAGCTAATATCTGGCGTTCAACCTTCATGCCGTCAAACGTAGCCGTGGTAAGTCTTGATAAGCGAACGGCCCCTGTTGCCGAAGGTCCTCCCGAAGAGGAAGAGGCCTCGGGTCTTCCAGCAGTAGATCCAGAAGATCCGCGTACCAAGCCCTTCTTGGCCAGTCCGGAGCAATGAGGATTGCCTGAACTCTTGTTCTCTTTACGAGTTTTAGAATCCTTGGAATGAGTGTAAGTGGAGGAAACACGTACACTGACTGGAACACCAACGGAGTTACCAGGGCATCCACCGCCACTGCTTGTGGGTCTCTTGACCTGGAACAGTACCTCCGAAGCTTCTTGTTGAGACGGATGGGAGGCCATTATATCTATTTGAGGTACACCCCAAAGATTTGTCACCTCTGTGAACACCTCCGGATGGAGGCCCCATTCTCCTGGATGGAGATCGTGTCTGCTGAGGAAGTCCGCTTCCCAGTTGTCCACTCCCAGAATGAAGATTGCTGACAGTGCCAACGCATACCTTTCTGCCCAGAGGAGGATTCTTTTTACCTCTGACATTGCAGCTCTGCTCTTTGTTCCACCCTGTCGGTTTATGTAGGCCACTGTCGTTACATTGTCTGGCTGCACCTGAATGGCCTGATCTTGCAGAAGATGTGCCACTTGTAGAAGACCGTTGTACACAGCCCTTGTTGATTGGAAGAATGGATTCCAGACTTGACCACCTTCCTTGGAAGGTTTCCTCTTGGGTGACTGCATCCCAACATCTGAGACTTGCATCCGTGGTTAGAAGGATCCAGTTCTGAATCCCAAACCTGCGGCGCACTAGAAGATGAGGCAATTGTAGCCACCACAGGAGTGAAATCCTGGCTTTTGGCGACAGACGTATCCTCTGGTGCATGTGTAGATGAGATCCCGACCACTTGTCCAGGAGATCCAGTTGGAAGGACTGTGCATGAAATCTTCCGTACTGAAGAGCCTCGTAGGAGGCAACCATCTTCCCCAGAAGGCGAATGCACTCATGAACCGATACCTGGGAAGGCTTCAAGATATCCTGGACCATAGTTTGGATCACCAACGCTTTCTCCACCGGTAGAAAAATCCTCTGCACTTCCGTGTCGAGGATCATCCCCAGGAAAGACAATCTCCTTGTTAGCTCCAAATGTGACTTAGGAAGATTCAGGATCCATCCATGTTCCCTGAGCAGTCGAGTTGTGAGAGCAATGGACTGCAACAACCTCTCCCTGGAAGATGCCTTTATCAGCAGATTGTCCAGATAAGGAATTATATTCACCCCCTGCCTGCGGAGGAGAATCATCATCTCTGCCATTACCTTGGTGAATACCCTCGGTGCTGTGGAGAGGCCGAATGGCAGTGCCTGGAACTGATAGTGACAGTCCAACAGCGCAAATCTGAGATAAGCCTGGTGTGGCGGCCAAATCGGAATGCTGAGGTACGCATCCTTGATGTCTAAGGACACCAGAAACTCTCCCTCCTCCAGCCCTGAGATCACCGCTCTCAGAGACTCCATTTTGAACTTGAATTCCCACAGATAAGGGTTTAGCGACTTCAGGTTCAAAATTGGCCTGACCGAACCATCCGGTTTCGGTACCACAAATAGGTTTGAATAGTAACCATGGTTTACCAGATGAGGTGGAACTGGAACAATTACATCTGACCTTTCCAATTTTTGAATGGCTTCCTGCAGGATAGCCCTTTCTGTCAGCAAAGCTGGCAAGCCTGATTTGAAGAACCTGTGGGGTGGGAGCTCTTGAAACTCCAGTTTGTACCCCTGGGACACAATATCCTGTACCCAGGGATCCAGACCGGATGACACCCAGACGTGACTGAAACGTCTGAGCCTCGCTCCCACCTGCCCGTTCTCCAGGCAGTGAGGTCCACTGTCATGCTGAGGATTTTGAGGACACAGAGGCAGGTTTCTGGTCTTGGGAACCTGCAGGTGCCGTTTTTTTGGATTTTGCTTGCCCACCTCTGAAGAAACTTGGTAGGAGTCTTAGACTTTTTAGTTTTTGCAGACCGAAAGGACTGCATAGAAGATGTAGAAAAAGGTTTCTTTGTCGTCTGAGAGGCTGAGGGAAGAAAGGTTGACTTACCAGCGGTTGCCGTGGAAATCCACGCATCCAATGCTTCCCTAAATAGAGCCTGACCTGTGAAGGGTAGATTCTCCACACTTCTCCTGGATTCCACGTCTGCAGACCATTGGCGTAGCCAGAGTCCCCTGTGTGCTGAGACAACCATGGACGAAGTCCTTGCAGACAGATTATCCAGGCGCTTCATGGCCTCCACCATGAAACCCACCGAATCCTGTATGTTACGTAAAAACAATTTAATGTCACTTCTATCAATAGAATCTAAGTCCTCTAGTAATGTGCCTGACCACTTTACTATGGCTTTATAAATCCATGCACAGGCAATAGTGGGCCTTAACACCACTCCTGAAGCAGTGTATATGGATTTGAGCATAGTTTCAATCTTGCGGACTGCCGGTTCTTTCAAAGCGGTAGACCCAGGGACAGGTAAAACCACCTTTTTAGACAGTCTAGTTACAGAAGCTTCTACTATAGGTGGATTTTCCCACTTTTTCCTATCATCCTCAGGGAAAGGAAAAGCCACAAGAACCCTCTTTGGGATCTGGAATTTTTTCTCTGGATTTTCCCAGGATTTTTGAAATAATGCGTTTAATTCCTTAAACGCAGGGAAGGTCAGGGAGGCTTTCTTATGGTCTGTAAAGTAAGCCTCCTCTACCTGTTCAGGTGGTTTGCCTAATAGCCTCAATCATGAGTTGCACCCCTCTTGCCAGGGAAGCTTCACCCCCCCCCCCCCCGCATATCCACATCACCCTCTGC
This sequence comes from Pseudophryne corroboree, assembly GCF_028390025.1. Classification (NCBI taxonomy): domain Eukaryota; kingdom Metazoa; phylum Chordata; class Amphibia; order Anura; family Myobatrachidae; genus Pseudophryne; species Pseudophryne corroboree. The sequence continues at coordinate 545,633,714 of NC_086445.1, forward strand.
CGTGTCAGAGTCGGTGTTCGTGTCGACTTGCATAATCTGAGCAAGCGCACGTTTCTTGGATACACCAGGGGATTTTGAGGTAGTGGGGACAGAACCAGACAAAACCTCCACAGATTGTTTTAAAATCTGTGATTCCGTCTCATAATGCGCAATCCTAGTAGAAATCTGGGATATCATTCCCTTAATAGAAGCTACCCACTGAGGCTCGGATTCGGAAGGCTGAGACACAATATTACATTCCTGTGTACGTGGAATGGATTCTTCTGGAGAAGATACATATTCTGCTGCAGAAGACACAGAGTCCCTGGACATGGTAATGTGAGAAAGTTGCACACACACACGAAAGTGTCAGACACAGTTTCCCCCAAGTACCTTCAGAGAAACACAGAGCTTGGAGCCAGCACACCCAGCGCCTCAGTAGGCAGTTATAGAATAACTACCTGGCGCTGACTGTGTACCCTTAATAGAACTACACAGTTAATAGACAGTCTCCCCCCCTTCTACAACCCCCTTGGTACTGCACAGGATAGCTGGAGTCGTGGAGGGTCAGCGCTCCCTGTCAGCGTCTCAGATAGTGGATCTGCAGGGAGAAAATGGCGCTGGCGAGCTGCTGGGTCCGCTCTGAGGAGAGGGTCCGCACTGAGGAGAAGCTCCGCTCCCAAACATGGCACGTCTTCCCGCACTTTGAATATTTATACTGGCCTGAGGAAATGGCGCTAGCAGCATTACCGAAGCCCCTGATAGCGTGAGTGACCAGTTGTAAGGGTATTGCGCTGGACCAGGGCGCCCCTCACAGCGCCGCACCTGTACCGCTGAGCCTTCCGGAGCGCAGTGTTAGTACTGCGCTCCAACCCTGTAGCCGCCATGCACACCGGCTCCCCACTTGTCGGGTCACCAGTGACACACTCACCACCGCGATCTTCGGGCTCTGTTAGGGGATGGCGGCATGCTGCGGGAGTGAGCGGTCGCCTCGGGGGCTAACGATCATCACCCTTAGGGGCTCAGTGTCCTGTCAGCGGAGATAGTGGCCATTAACCTCGGAGGGTTGGACACTACTCCCCCCCTAAGTCCCACGAAGCAGGGAGGCTGTTGCCAGCAGCCTCCCTGTGCCTAATTACTCTTAAAAAAATAAATAAAATCAAAGAAGCTCTAGGTGCTCCCCTAGCTGTGACCGGCTCCTCCGACACATTTTCTAAACTGAGTCTGGTAGGAAGGGCATAGAGGGAGGAGCCAGCCCACACTATTAAAGTCTTAAAGTGCCCATGGCCGTGGTGGACCCGTCTATACTCCATCGTACTAATATGGACCATCCCCTAGGACGTTAGAGAAAACGGGGCTGTTTCTGGGGATTTGGTTTCGCCTGGCAAAATCCCTGATAACTGCGGTGACCTGCAGTGTCCCTTGCCCACCATAGCAGCAGGCTGGGACTGCAGGGAGGGTACCGTGGCCTGGGAGCCAGCACTCGACGCTGTGACTCCCGGTGGCGAAGCAGGGGCAAGACTGTGACCCGCATCCCCCATCTTCCACCACCCCCGAAAGCAGTCACATGACGGAGAAGCTGTCATGTGACTGGGGGGAGCTGGAGGTGCAGCACTGCACCGGGAGCTGTAAGGTGCCGGAACCCAGTGCAGCAATAGGTAACCCCCGATAAGCTGCCAATCATGTCGGCTTACCGGGATAATTGAATATCCCCCTTACTCTCACAGAAATGTGGCACCCATTTATTTGTTAAAAAAGAAAAGAGCTGGGCAAGAGCTATCTTTATCATTAAAATGCTCTTCCTTTCTTGCATGCCAGGCAGACTAGCTACTTTAGTGGTTATGCTTAGTGAGGAAATGTGGTCAGTGTAGAAACCTATTATCAAGACATTAAGGAAGTTAAGACATTTCCCCTTCAAAATTAAGTGATATTGTAATAGCATTATGTCAATGTGCTCATAATAAGCATGCATTTCAAGGACTTACATGTACCTCATGAAGGTGGTCACATCCTGGATCTGTCTCTATTCATACATTGATCCATTGAAGGTTTGTAAGTATTCTCTTTAATGTCCTATGGTTTTATGTTTATGTCTATGAATTTATTGACTCTTTGTACCTTTCAAATGTGGGATCTGCCTGCCGGAGTTTAACCCAGTCTCAGGATAGACAGCGCAACCCATGGAGTGTGGCTGGAGCCTCGGGGGGTGGGGGTGGGTTCCTAGGTCCTAGTCCTCCGTTCGGCCCTCTCCTCTTTAGCCAACAGGAAGCAGACTCTGAGCACTATGTCAGTAGTAGAATCTGTGCCCGAGTCTAGTACGCATGTGCAGGTCTCTGGGAAAATGGCACAGTGACCCTTTTACCAGTGATTTTCCTACTGCGCAAGCTTTTTCCTCGCACTGCTGCTGCCGCCAACGCGGTACTCTTGAGGGGTAAGTATTGAAGAAGTGGATGCACCTGCACCCATTATAGATAAGCCCCTAGGACCAGGGTATAAACATATTGTGATATATAGTGTGGAAACTTGTTTAACTTTATAAAATGTACATAAAGCACAGGCACAATTGCTAAATAAACTTTTATTTAAATAAATGATCCCCAAACTGTTGTTCCCACTTCAATAACTGAAAAAGTATATATTTTGTTTAGATATGTGCGCTGAATCCTGTGTTTTGATTTTCGATCTGTGTTAAATTAATGTTTTGGTTTGGGTTCTAATTTTGCAACCACCCTACCTGCAGCTTAACCTTAACTCTCCCATCCCGTAGCCTAACCCTTACCCTACCCTCACGCACCATAACCCTAACTCTACCCCTAGTGCCTAACCCTAACTCCCTACCCCGCAGCCTAACCCTAACCCTCCCTGGCATACTTACGTTTGGGATGCTGACTGTGCTGAGTGGTGTCAGGATTCCACTGCTGGTCTCCTGACCGACAGCATCCAGAGCGTTATGATCCCATATTATTAACCTTAATAACATTTCCAGTCAGTTTCGACCACCTCACAGCTTACAATATTCTTCACCTATATTGGCCAAAGGCTGGCTAGTTAAATAGTTAAACTAAACAACAAAGCAGCGATACAAACACGCGGCATGTATATCTGTTTAAAAAATGTGTTGCAAATTAGTAATGTACAGTATAAGAGCTATAACCAATAAAAATGTTTAAGCAAAAAAGACCACCCCCAATGCCCCCCAAAAATACAACGCACTATAAAAACAAAATGTGGTGCAAGATGGATTTGTACTTGGACCCTCCAATACGCTTTTATGTTGGATATAAAAAAGGATATGAACAGTTTAACAAATCAATCACTTCAGCATCAGGAAATGCCTATTATTATTATTATTATTATTATTATTATTATTATCAGTTTCTTATATAGCGCAGCATATTCCGTTGCGCTTTACAATTAGAATAACAGTTATAGAACAAAACTGGGCAAAGACAGACAGACAGAGGTAGGAAGGCCCTGCTCGCAAGCTTACAATCTATAGGGAAACAGGCATTGATACACAAGGATAGATGCTACCTGCTACATAATGGTTCCCCAGATTGCTAGGTTCTTAATGGGTTGTATGATATGATCACCCAGCAATGTTGGAAGACAAAATGTGAGTTTATGTGGACTGTACAGAGGGGATGTAACTTGATAGGGAAGCATTGAAGGTTATGTGTGTGGGTCTGAAATTTGGTAGGCTTGTCTGAAGAGATGAGTTTTCAGGGAACGTTTAAAGGTTTGGAGACTAGAGGAGAGTCTTATTGTGCGTGGGAGTGCATTTCACAGAGTGGGTGAAGCCCGGGTAAAGTCCTGTAATTTTGAGTGGGGACAGGTAATACATGTGGATGAGAGACGCAGATCTTGTGCAAAGCGGAGAGGTCTGCTAGGGAGATATTTTGAGATGAGTGAGGAGATGTATGATGGTGGAGTTTGGTTAATAGCCTTGTATGTAAGTAAAAGTATTTTATATTTGACACGATAGAATACCGGTAACCAATGGAGGGACTGACAGAGGGGATCAGCAGATGAAGAACGTCTGGCGAGGAAGATTAGCCTCGCAGCTGCATTTAAAATGGATTGAAGTGGTGAGAGCCTATGTTTGGGAACACCAGTAAGGAGACTATTACAATAATCAATGCGGGAGATGATGAGTGCATGGATTAGAGTTTTTGCAGTGTCTTGTGTAAGATAAGGGCGTATTTTGGATATGTTTTTAAGGTGCATGTAACATGAGTTAGAGACAGATTTAATGTGTGGAACAAAGGACAGTTCAGAGTCAAGGGTGACACCTAGGCAACGAGCTTGTGGGGTAGGGTGGATAGTTGCATTGTCAACAGTTATGGCGATATCAGGTTGGTAACTACTCTTAGCTGGTGGGAAAATAATTAATTCTGTTTTGGAAATGTTGAGTTTGAGGTGGCGAGATGACATCCAAGATGAAATGGCAGACAGGCATCCAGTGACACGAGCCAATACAGATGGTGACAAATCTGGGGAGGATAGGTAGATTTGAGTATCATCAGCGTACAAATGATACTGAAATCCGAAGGAGCTGATTAGTTTACCAAGAGAGGAGGTATAGATTGAGAAAAGCAGAGGACCTAAGACTGAGCCTTGCAGTACTCCAACTGATAGAGGTAGAGAAGAGGAGGTAGAATCAGAGAAGTGAACACTGAAAGAGCGATTAGATAAGTAGGATGAGAACCAAGTAAGGGCTGTGTCCTGAAGACCTAGGGATTGTAGTGTTTGTATGAGAAGAGAGTGGTCAACAGTGTCAAAAGCAGCAGAGAGATCTAGAAGAATAAGTAGTGTGTAATGGCCTTTTGATCTAGCAGTGACTAGATCATTCACTACTTTGGTCGGTGCCGTCTCTGTGGAGTGTTGGACATGAAAGCCTGACTGAAGTGGGTCCAATAAGTTGTGGGAGTTAAGAAAGTGTGTAAGGCGAGTGTAGGCAAGTCTCTCAAGTAGCTTGGAGGGACTGGGTAGCTGAGAAATGGGACGGTAGTTAGAGAGTGTGTTTGGGTCAGAGTTGTGTTTTTTTAGAATGGGAGTAATCACTGCATGTTTAAACAGAGAGGGAAAGATAACAGTAGAGAGAGAGATTGCAGATTTTAGTTAAGGTTGGGATAAGCACAGGAGACAAAGTCTTACTGACCTGTGAGGGTATAGGATCAAGAGGAGAGGTAGTGGAGTAGGAGGATGAAAAGAGTGTTGATACTTCATCTTCACTTGTGGGATCAAATGAAGAGAAAGTGCCAGAGGGTTCAGGTAGGGAATTGAGCAGGTCACTGGCCGAGTTAGGGCATACGATTTCATCTCGGATTTTATCAATCTTATCCTTGAAGTAGGAAGCAAGTTCTTGTGCACGGATAGTAGCTAGTGGGGGAGGTGAGGGAGGGTAAAGAAGTGATTTAAATGTATTAAAAAGTCGCTTGGGGTTGGTGGCATGATAAGAGATGAGAGATTGGAAATATGTTTGTTTGGCAGTGTCCAGGGCCTGACGATAGGAGTGGTAGGTAGTCTTATATGTGAGAAAGTCACTTGGATTCTGAGATTTCCACCACTGACGTTCTACTTTACGTGACAGTTTCTGTAGGTGTCTTGTTGATTTAGAGTGCCATGGTTGACATCTAAGCCTACGTGGAGTGTGATGGGTAGCTGGAGCCACTTCATCAAAGGCACTCTCTAGGGTCTGGTGCAGGTGGGATACAGCAGTGTCAGGTGTGGTAAATGTAGAGATTGGTGAGAGCAGTTGTAGCAGAGAAGTGGAAAGTTGTTGAAAATGTATATTGTTAGTATTTCTCCGTGTTAGAGGAGGCTTGCTTGGTTTTAGTGTCCTAGAATTTAAAGTAATAGAAGAGATTGTGAAGGTGGTCAGGTTGTGATCAGAGAGAGGGAAAGGAGTGTTAATGAATTCGGAAACTGAGCAGAGCCTGGTGAACACAAGATCAAGCCAGTGGCCCTCCTGGTGAGTAGAGGAGTCGGACCATTGGGTTAGGCCAAGAGAGGAGGTTCGAGAGAGGAGTTTGGATGCATGAACAGATTGTGGACTGTCAAGAGCTATATTGAAATCGCCCATAATGATGGTGGAGATGTCAGAGGATAAGAAGTGTGGGAGCCAGGCAGAAAAATCTTCTAGAAATTGTTTAGGTTGCCCAGGAGGGCGATAGATAGCTGCAACACGCAGAGAGAAGGGGGTGAAAATCCTGATAGAGTGAACTTCAAATGATGTGAATGCGAGTGATGGAACCTGAGGTAGAACAGTGTATGTGAAAAACTGTGACAGTAAGATTCCAACCCCACCACCTTTACTATTATTAGGCCTAGATGTGTGTGAGAAGTGGAAACCACCGTGTGACAGTGCTGCAGGTGAGGCCGTGTCTGATTGTGTGAGCCATGTTTCTGTTATAGCCAGCAGATTAAAGTTGTGAGATATGAAGAGGTCATGGATGGATGTTAATTTGTTACAAACAGAGCGTGCATTCAATAAGGCACATTTTAGTGACTTGGAGGGGGATGAGAGACACGTGATATTTATGAGGTTAGATGGATTTCTATGTTGTTTTGAGACAGCAGAGTGTGAGAGGGAAAGGTGGTTGGGGCCTGGATTTGGTGAAATGTCACCAGCTAATAAAAGCAGAAGAGTGAGATAAATATTGGTGGATGTTTGCAAGTGTTTATTCTGGTGGCCAATTGTGGTTGTCAAAGTACTTGCAGAGAGGCAAGTATAAAGCTCATGAGTGTTTAGAAGAGGGGAGTGGAGAATAGAAGCTGTAATGTGTACAGAGGGGTGAGTTTCAGGGTGAGTGTAGAATGTGTTAAATTTGGTGAGAATTCCATTAATTGAAATAAGAAACAGTAGTTTGATGAACATGCTGAGGTTGTTTGTGTTTTATGGGGTAAGTGGAGTTGGAGTAAGTTGTTAAAGTAAGTTACCTTTCCTTAATGTTGTTCAATGTTTGTTCAACTTTTTTTTTAACTGTTCGGATAACACAATTCCACACTTAATAAATTCCACGCAAGCTACCCCCAGCAAGCTGACCCCTTAACTGAATCTAAAGAAATACTGTCTCTGATTAGGAACAGGCCTACCTCTGAACATTTGGTCACCTGATTGAAATGCTAATTGATCGTAGAACAAATTGCACAGGGTGTGTCAACAGACTAAAACTACTCTAGCTATCCACAATAAATTCAATCACATACATAGGAAATTACAAGAAATACATCACATACATTCAAATATATGATGTGGTTTGCACGCAGCATGTGTGTCAATCTGAGCCTGGTAGCGTAATAGCAATGATTTCACATACCTGAGAGATGAGAAAGAAAAAAGATGATTAGTCCAGTCCCAAGAAGAATTACTGTTTTTTTAACTGTTTGGATAACACACTTCTTAATTCCACACTTAATAAATTCCACGCAAGCTAGCCCCAGCAAGCATACCCCTTAACTGAATCTAAAGAAATACTGTCTCTGTGCATTTCCTGGTTTGTTTGGACCCTGCAAACCAATTTTTTGGAAGGACTACCTCTGATCACTAATGAGGAAGTTGATAACGAGGGTGTTAATTGCAAATTATTTGTAAAATAAATTTCATGAACTTGCCGCAAATGATATAACATGGAGGAGGTGCCTAGATGATTGACATCCCTTCCTCTACTAACTTTGCCTCACAAATGAAGCAGAGGCTTCACATACACTATCAGGATTTCGGTAAAAATAATTCTCCACAGGTGTCTTTTTTGATCTTATACCCAGGCATCACAATGGCTTTCTTTTTGTCATGGGCAAGAACTGCTTATACAAACAACATCATCAACATCGTCATCATCCTCATTAGCATCGGGTAGTACACAAATATCCCCCTCATCCTGTTGAAACTTCCACACTAGCATCTTCACTTTTTATTATAAGAGAAAACAACAGAGAACCTGCTGTATAGCGCCTTAGAATATATAAATATACAAGCAATATTAATTATAGTTGCTCCAGCACCTGCGCTGTCGTGAAAAACACTGTGTGGGTGTTTAATTGAAACAAATGTAAAGAATAGGGAGGGAACGGCTGCGCAATGTGTTGGAGCAATGAAAATAGGAGCTGACGTGTATATAATAAAAAGTAATTTATTTATAAGAATGACATCACATGAAAAATGAATTATATATCTATAATAATAATTATGCCAAATTGGATAGTTGAACACCTTGATTTTTATATAGGAATATAAGCTGTGGGCAAGCACCTGCAATGCTGATATAACAATGTGTCCGGTGTCAATTTCCAGAGATAGTGTCCACAGTAAATGAACAACCAGTCAGTTGGTGATGAGAATAAAATTGCCGGAGTATGCAGTCTCAATGTAGCAAATATACCTGTTGCCATGCCGGATGAGTTGATAGATACCTCTCGGTGGGCTGGTACAGCTCCAACACATTGCGCAGCCGTTCCCTCCCTATTCTTCACTTTTTATTATGTCATCATCACAATCTTTACTTTTTGCTGCTCATCCCCATATTTGCAGATGGTACAGAAATGGTAGAAGGAGGCTTCTTTATGAGTACAGAGTCAGACATATCAGACTCACACAGCTAACATGGACACCACTACACTCTACTCAGGGATTTGTAAACACAGTTTTTTCTACTGCCTTAGTGTTTTTTTTGGGCACTAATTTGTCGGTTTTTAATGTGACACCTCTACTTCTACCCTAGACCACCTTTAGTAGATGTTGTTGTACTATCATGACTGGCAGTAGCCTCATCATTAGTACTTGCTTGCTACTCCTGCTCTTTCACCAACTGATCATGATCCATATCAACTCACAACACTTATTTTATTAATGCAATGGGTGTCACGGCACCTACTGAACACAGTGCTACTGGCTAGCCCTGAACATACAGAAGGGGCAGAATGTAAGTCCGAGTTTGGCTAAACCTTGTAAATGATTGCCCCTTTTTATAAAAACCGTCCGAGTTCACTCGGACTTCATTACATCCTGCCCAATTTTTACAAAAGTATTTTCTGTTTTTTTTAACAAATATCAACAACTTTGCACTGTGACTCATGTAGCTTATAGTATTAACGCAATGGCATGGCCTATCCCTGAACCCATACAATTTTTTTTCTTTGTTTTTAAAAAAATATATATTTATTTTATTAACTAATGACAACTATACACTGTAACTCGCACAGCGCTTATATATTACCATGGTGGCATGGCTTGGCCCTGAGCAGACACAAGTTCCAAAAAAGAAAAAAAATGTTTTTTTCTGTTTTTTGGCTAATAACAACTTCACACTGTCACTCGCACAGTGCGCTTATATTAGTAACGCCATGGCATGGCAGCTACTGACCGTTATTGATCACATACAAGTTTAAAAAAATAATTTTTTTTGTTTTTCACAAATGGCCACTTTACACTGTGACTCACACAGCACTTATATTATATTTTTGTGGGGACCAGTGTGCACCAATAAAGGGTTACTGCTGCACTGTATTACTAACAGGAGCTCTGGGCTGCACAGTAGGCAGTTACAGCCCCTGTGTGCACCAGTAACGGGTTAATGCTGCTATGTATTAGGAGCTCTGGGCTGCAATGTAGGCAGTGACAAAAACACTAGCCTGCACCAAGGGTTAATGCTGTCACTGTATAAGGAACGCTGGGCTGCACTGCGTACTTACAGCACTAGTGTGACTGACTATGCACCAATAAATAAAACAGAGGGTTAATGTTATGGTTAAAAAAATAAAATAAATGGCATTAAAATAAAAATAAATAATGCTTCCCTTGTGTGCCATGTGTGCTGTTCCCGCCTGACTCGGAAAACCCGAACGAGGCTAAACGTCATCATCCCGCTGTCGGATTCTCGCGAGATTCGGATTCCATATAAAGAGCCGCGTGTCGCTGCCATTTTCACTCAGGCATTGCAGAGGGTACAGAAAGGACGTGGCTACGTTCTCTCAGTGTCAAATCTCAGTATCAGTGCTCAGTATCAGTGCTTATTGCCACTCAGTAATACTACTAAAGTGTCTCTCTTGTGCTGCATCTTGCTGCTGTAGGGTGCTGTGGTAGTAGTGTCCTGGGACTGTGCATCGGTCATCATCATTCCAGTCACAGTGGTATCTGGGGGGGTGACAATTCCAGAGTGCTTTTGTGCTGCTCACTAATACTAGTACAGTGTCTCTCTTGTGCTGCATCGTGCTGCTCAGTGTCAGTTATCAGTAGTATCATCAGTGCTCAGTATCACTGCTCATTGTCTTGTGGTGCTCAGTAATACTACATTACTAATACTAGTACAGTGTCTTGTGCTAATCGTGCTGCTCAGTGTCAGTTCTCCATAGTATCATCAGTGCTCAGTTTCATCAGTGCTCAGTAGTATCATCAGTGCTCAGTATCACTGCTCATTGTCTTGTGGTGGTCAGTAATACTACATTACTAATACTAGTACAGTGTCTTGTGCTAATCGTGCTGCTCCAGTGTCAGTTCTCAGTAGTATCATCAGTGCTCAGTATCAGTGCTCAGTAGTATCATCAGTGGTCAGTGCTCAGTGTCTTGTGCTGCATCGTGCTGCTCATTGTCTGCCATTTGATATAATTCCCGTGATACTGGCTTTTAATTCTAGTGATTTTGTCCTTTTCTTCCAGTGATTTGGACCAATAATTCCATTGATTAGAACGAATAATTCCTGTGATACTGGCTTTTAATTCTAGTGATTTTGTCATTTTCTTCCAGTGATTTGGTCCAATAATACCATTGATTAGAACGAATAATTCCTGTGATACTGGCTTTTAATTCTAGTGATTTTGTCCTTTTCTTCCAGTGATTTGGACCAATAATTCCATTGATTAGAACGAATAATTCCAGTGATATTGCCTTATAATTCATATGATACTGGAGTCTAATTCTAGATGGGCCAGGTGTTTGTGTAGCTTAGCCATCCAGCGACCGCCATACAGCGACCTTGGTGCACCTCTTTTTTTCTTTGCATCATGTGCTGTTTGGGGACTATTTTTTTAAGTTGCCATCCTGTCTGACACTGCAGTGCCACTCCTAGATGGGCCAGGTGTTTGTGCCGCCCACTTGGGTCGCTTAGCTTAGTCATCCAGCGACCTCGGTGCAAATTTTAGGACTAAAAACAATATTGTGAGGTGTTAGGTGTTCAGAATAGACTGGAAATGAGTGGAAATTAATGTTATTGAGGTTAATAATACCGTAGGATCAAAATGGGTGGTATTCAGTATGCCGACTGACGGGATCCCGGCGCACAGTATACCGGCGCCGGGATCCTGACAGCCGGCATACCGACACTTATTCTCCCTCGTGGGGGTCCACGACCCCCCTGGAGGGAGAATAAAATAGCGTGGCGAGCGCAGCGAGCCCGCAAGGGGCTCATTTGCGCTCACCACACTGTCGGTAAGCCGGCAGTCGGGCTCCCGGCGCCGGTATGCTTGTCGCCGGGAGCCCGACCGCCGGCAGATCGTAGTGAACCCGATCAAAATTACCCCCAAATTCTGTGATTTTAGCCGTTTTTATGTTTTCAAAAATCATCCAGATCCAAAACCAAAACACGAAAGGGTGGTTTTGGCAAAACCAATCCAAAACCAAAACACGAGCGGGGAATTAGAACCAAAACACAAAACACGAAAAGTGCCCGCCGCACAGCTCTAGATTTAATACATTTAGCCTCCATAGGCCATGCTCCTGTAGTGATGTTGTCTACTGACGCCGAAAAGGCCTTTGATAGGATCAGCTGGGTCTTTATGAAGGGGGTCCTGAGACATCTTGGCCTGGGCTCTGTTTGCCTTCATTGCATTATGGCGCTATACAGTTTTCCTACCGCAAGGATTAAAATTAATGGGGCCCTGTCTAAACCGGTCCTCATTAATAATGGCACTAGACAGGGCTGTCCTCTCTCACCCCTAATATTCATTTTATGCATGGATGCCCTGGCTGGCACTATTAGACTTAACTCAAATATTTCCGGCCTCAAAGTGGGAGGTGTCAAATATAAACTTGCACTAATCGCGGACGACTTACTGGCCGTTCTCTCTAGCCCCACTGTTTCGATCAACCTGATGTTTGAATTTCATAGATTTGGTTCCCTATCAAACTTTAAAATCAATTACTCAAAATCTGTGGCAGTGAATGTGTTGGCTTCATCTCAATCATTAGAGGACCTAGTTAAAGCTTTTCCGTTTACCTGGCATCCCACTAGCCTTAAGTACTTGGGTGTGATATTACACACCATAGGCGTGCGCAGCACATTTTATTAGGGGGTGCACTGTTGGAGGAGAGTGTCTAGCACCGCCTTTTGGGCGTGTCCAGCACCATCTATTGACGGTCAACGCAATATAAAATATCAACCCTTGTACCAATCCTAATAATGCAGATGCATTGTCAGATGTTGTGGTGTGCACCAAGCAAACACCCCTGATTGCACTCACTGCAATTACACTGCTCCTCCTCAGCCTGGTCTGGATCCCCCTCTCTTTCCCCTGCAAGCTGCAGTCACTCACTGACACTGACAGTCACAGACTAGTACTGCTGCTGCTAGAAAAACGAGTGACGTGTCAATGCTGCTGCCGACCGCCTGCCAGTATTGAACGCTGGCTGCATGCTGCTCATCAGTGGCTGGCATTGGCATAGAATAGAAGGAGAGAGGTGGGCATGTGGTGGGTGTGGTAGGTGGGCGCGCAAGCAGCATGATGTCATCACGTCACATCACGCCAGTGGTGGAAGTTCGTCACAGTTGCCCGGAGGCAAGATAAATACTGGTGCCCCCCCTATTTCCGATATTAAGATAAATAAATGTATGTATGTGTGCGTGTGTGTGTGTGTGTGTGTGTGTGTGTGTGTGTGTGTGTGTATATGGAGTGTTTTGGAAAAATAATGTATATACTGTATTTATACATTTAATTGTCTTATATTTTAAATCACACATTTCTTAGCAGTCATACCCAGGATTAGAACCCATGACCTGTTATACTGACAGCAGACACTTTACTGATAGAGCTTTTTGCTCCTGTAGAGGAAGCATGAGAATTCTAACTATATGAAGTTATGTGTAATTGTCAGAGAAGTATCTTCATATAGTTAAAATTCTCATATTTCCTATACAGGAGCAAATAGCTCCACTAGTAAGGTGACTGCTTCCAGTGTAATAGGTCGTGGTTTCTAATCCTGGGTGTGACCCTTGTAAACTGTGTACCTACAGTATAATGAAAAGGGTGTGATTTGTAAGGTGCAGGCACCAGTGAGGAAGTCGGCCACTGAAAAGACAGCGACAGATATCAATTAACTTAATTCAATGGTGTCACAGAATGGGAGGAGAGGTGCCCCCTTCAGAGCAGGAGCCCGGCAGCAGATGACTCCGTTGCCTCCCAGAGTTCTGCCTCTGCATCACGCTGTTTTTGTACATAGAGGTGGAGCCGGGAGTTTGAAAGCCGGTGGCAGAGGCACCCTTGATTAACCCAGGGGTCCGGTCAGTAATACAGTCCTGACAGGGTGCAGCGCAGAGGGGACAGTAATCAGCCTGCTCGGCGATCGCTGCATCAGGCATGTGAGATCGGGGTGCCGGACATTAGGGGGTGCCTGTGCGCACCAGGAACCCCCCCTGCACACGCCTATGTTACACACTGATTTGACGTGCCCCTTTTCGATGAGAACTTTAAAAAATTGCTTGCTGCTCTTCATTTAAAATTCCGGGACTGGGGCAATAAGAGACTCTCTTAGCTAGGAAGACTTAGCATGATTAAAATGAACGTTTTGCCCAGGGTTCTCTATCTTCTCCAGACGCTCCCAGTTCATGTCCCGAAGGCTTGGTTCAAAGAGCTGCATAATGCAGTCCGAGATTTTGACTGGGGGAACAAGAAGCCTCGTTTTCAGCATGCCATTCTCTTTCGATGAAAAGATATGGGAGGCCTCCAACTACCCCATTTTTCTGTGTATTATGATGCTATCATCCTCGATAGGATATTGGAATGGTCCCGAGTGTCTGATATTATGCAGTGGGTTCTTATAGAGAAGATAACTGCTCCCCCGTTGATGGTCCAGTATCCCTGTCCAGAGAAGTAACAAGGGGTTTTGGAGGCCAGGGCAAAATTATGCTCCCCCCCTAAGATAGAGAAACGAAGCTGTGTGCGCGCGCGCCAGAAACAGGGGGCGTGGTCATGCTCCAGAAGGGGCATGGTCACTGGAAATGGGGCGCGCCGACATGACACGCCACCTGTTTCACGTCACAATGGAAACATTCTTTTCAATTGCACATGCACCTTACCTGTATGATGGTTTCTCACAATGTGGAACCTCTGAAGAACTGTATCCTCTAAGGCAGACAATGTCTTCAGTCGGTATTCACTATTCATGTAGGAGATCATATCGTCCAGAAGATGCCTGGTTGTGTATGAATATTAACAAGGTCAGCACTGTACAACAGCAGTTCAACCAGACTCACATTATGCCCCCTGCGTCTCTCAGCCACACCATCACCTTCCCCCTGTGTCGTCTCTCAGCACACCATCACCTACCCCCTATGTCGTCTCTCAGCACACCATCACCTACCCCGTGTCGTTACTCAGCACACCATCACCTACCCTGTGTCGTTACTCAGCACACCATCACCTACCCCCTGTGTCATCTCTCAATCACCATCATCTACCCCCTGTCGTCTCTCAGCACACCATCACCTACCCCCTGTGTTGTGACTCAGCACACCATCACCTACCCTGTGTCATCACTCAGCACACCATCACCTATCCCCTGTGTCGTCTCTCAGCACACCATCACCTACCCCCTGTGTCATCACTCAGCACACATCACCTATCCCGTGTCATCTCTAAGCACACCATCACATTTTAAGTCTCCCAGTGTGTCACCTCCATGTCTTAGTGTATCTCTTTCCCCCCCTTTCTATGTCTCCCAGTGTCCCCGCCCCCTTAAGTGTCTCTCTCCCCCCTCTAGTCCTATCAGTATTTTAACTCTCTCTCACCCCCAGTGGTGCAGTAGAAAAAAAAGTCTTGGTGGTACTGTGTGCGCACGTCGAAGTTGCACGTCCCAAAAATGGGCGTGGTCACGTGTCATAAGGGGCGTGGTCACGGAAAATGGGGGGTGTCAACATGAGGGGGGAGAGTAGGGGCCACAATGGGGAGAGTAGGGGTCACAGTGGGGAGAGTGAGGTACACAGGGATCAGAGTGGGGGACAGAGAGAAGGAGGATAGGGACACAGGGGCAAAGTGGGGCCACAAGGGGGGAGTAGTGACCACAGGGGGGAGAACGGGGCTACAGGGTGGGAGATTGGGGACCACAGAAGGGAGAGTGGGGCCACAGGGAGCAGAGTGGGGCTACAGAGGGGAGAGTGAGGCCATGGGGGGGGGGTGAGGCCACGGGAGGGCGGGGGGAGTGGGGCCACAGGGGGGAGAGTATAGAATAGCTACTCTGTAATCGAAACTCAGTTTAAAGTCCTCCCACGCTGGTATAGGTGCCCCCTGACATTGGCTTAAATGTTTCCTGGGGTATCAGATGTGTGTTGGCGTTGTACTAATGGCACGATTTCCCTGATTCATATCTGGTGGAGTTGCAGTTCACTACGCCCTTTTTGGAACACTGTTATCTCTATTTCTAGGTTGATAGTGGGGATCGATGTTCCTACCGAGCCCGCTTTTTGGCTTCTTAATTTATTTCCTGGCTCTTTAGAGACATATAAGAAATCTATACTAAAGTTCCTCAATAGTGCAGCCAAAGCGGTGATTCCTATTCGATAACGATATACTTTCCCACCTACAGTGAAGGAGTGGTTCAGTAGGATTGACATATACATGTCTATGGAAGAACTGAGGGTGACAACTGAAAACCACCAGAGATTTGCAGCCACATGGTACACCTGGCTCGACTTTAAGGGGGTATTTCAGACCTGATCGCTCGCTATTGTTTTTTGCAGCGCTACGATCAGGTCAGAACTGCGCATGCATATGCACCGCAATGCGCAGGCGCGTCGCATGGGTACAAAGCAGATCGTTGCTGTGCGATGGGTTTTACGAACAATCCATTCACACAGCCGATCACAAGGAGATTGACAGGAAGATGGCATTTGTGGGTGGCAAGTGCAACTGACTGTTTTCAGGGAGTGGTTGGAAAAACACAGGCGTGTCCAAGCGTTTGAAGGGAGGGTATCTGACGTCAATTCCGGCCTCAGACAGGTTCAAATGATCGCAGCGGCTGAGTAGGTCCTGGGAAACTCAGGAACTGCACAAAGGTTTTTTGTACCGCTCGGCTGCACATGCGATCGTACACTTGCACAGCTAAAATACACTCACTGGTGGGCGGCGACTATGCAAATGCAGGAATGCAAAAAACAGCTAGCGAGCGATCAGGTCTGAATGACCCCCTAAGTCCACGCAAACATACCACTTGTATGCGTCTTAAGGCCAGGTTCATATTTTCACAGGCTCTCTAAATTGGAAAGTTACGGGTTGTGGATAATAAGTGGAGTATCCTCTTGTCTAGAACATTCGTATAGATCATTTGGAGTACATACACCCCTACCCCCTCTTTATCCCCTCTTTTGTCTTCTTATCTCTTCTCTGTCATTTCTTTCACTATTTCTTTCTCTTTTTTCTCTCTGATTTATTTTTTGTTGTAGCTTGATGTCGCATAGGCAGGATTTAACATTTGGTCACCATGTCGTTTGATTTTTCAAGTAACGTTCTGGATTTTGTCGACTGATACTGATTTAGCATGTCTTAGACTGATACTGAGTTAGCATGTCTTAGACTGATACTGATTTAGCATGTCTTAGACTGATACTGATTTAGCATGTCTTAGACTGATACTGATTTAGCATGTCTTAGCCTGATACTGATTTAGCATGTCTTATAGGCCCTACACACTGGCCGATTTTCTGAAAGATATGAACGATCTCGTTCATAAATGAACGAGAACTCGTTCATATCTTTCAGTGTGGAGACTCCAGCGATGAACGATGCGCGGCCCCGCGCTCGTTCATCGCTGGTCTCCCGTCGGCTGTGCATGCAGGCCAATATGGACGATCTCGTTCATATTTGCCTGCACTTCAATGCAGCCGCGTGACGGGGGTAGTGAAGAAACTTCACTCCCCCCGTCACTGCCCCCCACCCCCACCCCCCGCCGCCGGGTCGCTCGTCGGCCGTTTCGGCTGTCGGGCACCTCGGCGGCGCATCGTCAAATGAGTAGGGCCCCTAAGACTGATACTGATTTAGCATGTCTTAGACTGATACTGATTTAGCATGTCTTAGACTGATACTGATTTAGCATGTCTTAGCTGTTGTATTTCCTAGCTGAAATATACTTCTCTGTACTGCCCCATTTTTGTGTTCTTTTTCTGTTTTGACACGCAAAATTCTAGTAATCCAATGGCAAATGTCCTCAACTTGCAATGCAAGGGAATTATTTTTTATTTGTATTTCAAGAAATCTTATAATCCAGGAGACATGTTATTTTATAATCCATAGGAATCCTGTTTTTTTTGTGATCCAATGGAATTCTTCTTGGGACCACAAGAAAATATTTGTCCTTTCAGGAAATCAGAAAACAATAAATAACAATATCAGTTAGAGCACTGTCACAGAATGATTTCAACAGTAGTGAGATTAAATTGTATCACTACTGATGTGGGTGGGGAGGTGGCAAATAAAAATGCTATGAATCTGAATTCATGTAATTAGTCGACTTTAAAGGCCTGTTCATAATACTTCTAAAATAAATATGAATGGGCCAGTGGCGGAACCAGTGAGTGGTGGGCCTATGTGCGACAAAATGGCTTGCCCCCCCTCACCCCCCCCCCATCCCATCCAAGTCCACCCCCTCACCCCTGGAGACAGGGGCGGATCCAGAAAAAAATGACAGGGGGGGGCACCTTGATAGGGGAAGGGGAGAATGTCTGTGGTACCAGTTGTATTTGCACGCACCTTCGGCGCGCGTGCTCACAGAAAAGGGGGGTGGTATCACTACAAGGGGCATGGCCTCACAAGATATGCCATCCCCATGAACTACACCCTTCATTATAGTCACACTAGGAGGTACACACAAAAAACAAGGCCATTCCACTTACCTGTTTTCTATGCTGTGGGTCTTTTGTCTCCTAGTCGATGACCGATCCTTCTGGATGACTGTTCCAAGTGATGGCGGCCTGGCTCCTCTCCACAGCCTGTGCATTATAGTCAGTTGTAAAAATAAAACGGAGATGTCCAGCTCACAGCATTCCCCCTTCAATAACCACAACACCCCCTCCCCCCACCAGTCCCTTCAGTGTCCACACCACAGCACTCTCACGGCCCCGTCAATGTCTTCAGTACAATACTCCCCCAACCACGGCACCTTCAGTGTTCACTTTACAGCACAGCACTCTCCAGACCCGTGGCACCTTCCAAGGTCAAATACAGGATTTTTAAGTTTTTATATATATTACAGTTTGAGCGGCCAAGCAACACTTACTTAACTTGTATACTTAGATACTTGCCGCGGTGCCTTCCCTGAGTGAACACACTCCAAACAAGATTGCCTGGAAGGGCATCACTCACCAGACTCTCATACTCTCATAACATAGTTCTTATCCAAATTAAAGGACTTTTCCAAATACAGTATATACTTTATTTCTACTGTATAAAACAATCCAAAAATTGCTGGCACTCTCCAATAATCAAATCTGCTTCGGTACTCGAAAACTAGACATTTTAGCGCTGTGCGCAAGACACAGCATCGGCGCCCCCCCCCTTCCCCCTTACATATATAAAACAGGGCCAGTGCGCCAAAAATATAGGGGCATGGCTTCATGGGGAAGGGGCATGGCCACAAAATAATACCAATTCATATTACGCTGTAAAGAAGTCTCCATTATTAAAATGACGCCGCACAGTAGCACCACTTACACACATTACGCCAGGTAGAGACCCTTTTACACAGTACAGCAGGTAGAGTCCCTATCACACATTATGGCATGCAATGTCCCCCTTTTTTACACATTACAGCAGAAGAGTCCCCTTTTTTACACATTAAGCAGGAGAGTCCGGCTTTTTTACACATTACAGCTGGAGAGTCCCCGTTTTTTACACATTACAGCAGAAGAGTCCCCTTTTTTACACATTAAGCAGGAGAGTCCCGATTTTTTACACATTACAGCTGGAGAGTCCCCGTTTTTTACACATTATGGCACGCACAGTCCCCTTTTTACACATAACGGCAGGCACAGTCCCCCTTTTTTTTATACATTATGGCATGCAAAGTCCCACTTTTTTGCACATTACAGCAGGAGAGTCCCCTTTTTTTAGACATTACAGCAGGAAAGTCCCCCTTTTTTACACATGACAGCAGGAAAGTCCCCCTTTTTTACACATTACAGCAGGAGAGTCCCGCTTTTTTACACATTACAGCAGGAGAGTCCCCGTTTTTTATACATTATGGCAGGCAGAGTCCCCTGTTTACACATAACGGCAGGCACAGTCCCCCTTTCTTACACATTACAGCAGGAGAGTCCCCCTTTTTTACACATTACAGCAGGAGAGTCCCCCTTTTTTGCACATTACAGCAGGAGAGTCCCCCTTTTTTACACATTACAGCAGAAGAATCCCCCTTTCTACACATTAGGCAGCAGAGACCCTTTTTTATGCAGTGACCCCACTGACTGGAAAGCAGCAGCTGCAGTTGCCCTCTACACGGAGGGGCTAGGCTGCTCTCCAGTGACTGCACTGGGTTAGTGTCCCACATGCGGGGTGGGGGGTGTTTTGCAGATCATGCAGAGTGCATATTTAATAACATGCTGGCCAGGTCACCACTCGATGTCTTCCCCAGGGCCGTAACTAGGCTGCCTGGGGAAGACAGCGAGTGGTGACCTGGCCAGCAGGGGGGTTTTACGTGCATGCACGTATGTAGCCAGCCCGCTCCTCACTTGCCGGCTCCTGTCTTTGCTCCTCCGCTCATGTCCTCCCAATCCCCGCTGGTCTCCTCACCTATCCCCGCTCCTGGCCACCGTCCACCGAATCCTCCTGTCTGCTACTCCGTCTTCAGGCTCCTCCGCTGCCCGCATGAGAGAGGGATGTGCGAGTCAGCTGGGGCTGGCCGAGTCCCTGGAGTCGCTGCATAGGGGGCGGACCATCTGACCCGGGGACTGGGAGAAGATAAAACTGGCGGCGGCGACCTAGCTGCGGTATATGTATAGTGGGTGCGCTCATCAGCAGGAGCTGAGCGCACCCTACATACAGGGCAGCGCTGCAGTGGTGGTCTCCGGGGACAGATCGTGAGTGGCTAGAGAGAGAGCGGCCGTTCGGGTGCCGGGTGGTGCTGTCAGATGGTGCGCTCACAGTGCAGTTGCGCTGTGGGCAATGCACCACAGGCACACAGGTAGTTACGGCCCTGCTCGAACATATAACATGTATATCCAAGGACGACGTTCGGAGACAAATATTAGTTAAATATACTTCATGTTGGCTAGTATTTGTCTCCAAGTGCCATTCCTGGATGGGGGATATATATATATATGCAGACCACCCATATGCATCTTACACATGTATACATTTTTACAATGTGTTGAATAAGTAGAGGTGTATTCCCAACGTGGCAACCCCCCACCCCCAAACACACACACACACAAACTGCAAACTACCCCCTCCCATGCACTCTGTAGGACTACCCTTTCCTCCACACACACTCAGACTGAAAACTGACTCCCCCACAACTCAGACACACACTAACTCAAGACTGTCACTTCCCCCACACAGACACACAATAACTCCAGACTGTCACTTCCCCCACACAGACACACAA
Source organism: Pseudophryne corroboree (assembly GCF_028390025.1). Classification (NCBI taxonomy): domain Eukaryota; kingdom Metazoa; phylum Chordata; class Amphibia; order Anura; family Myobatrachidae; genus Pseudophryne; species Pseudophryne corroboree. Next base: position 545,654,496 of record NC_086445.1, read on the forward strand.
TTTCTCCAGACTGTCACTTCCCCCACACAGACACACAATAACTCCAGACTGTCACTTCCCCCACACAGACACACAATTTCTCCAGACTGTCACTTCCCCCACACAGACACACAATAACTGCAGACTGTCACTTCCCCCAAAGACACACAATAACTGCAGACTGTCACTTCCCCCACAGACACACAATAACTGCAGACTGTCACTTCCCCCACACAGACACACAGTGACTGCAGACTGTCACATTTTTCACTCAGACACACACTTCCTGCCCAACCTCAGGGTTCACCCTCACTCTCTCACTAGACTGACCTTTAATTAGAGCTGATGACTCACTACTCGACACAGCACCGACTGTGGCTGTGAGAGACTCCTCCAGACTGCCACTGTAGTGTACATACAGTACAAGCAGAAGTAGGGGCAGAGGAGACAGGACGCTCCGCTTTACAGTAGCAGGAGAGGAGCTGGCTGCTGCAGTAGGATGTGCGCAACAGCTCCCCCTCAGTCACCTTCTGTCATTACACTGCACAGAGAGCTCTTAATCAGAGCTCTCTGAAGTTCTGCTGTTTAGTGCTGCGGCGGTTCCTAGTGCCCGCCGGCTCTAATATTCCTGACAGAGACAGCAGTGGAGTGCTGCTGCTGCTCACGTTTGGAGAAATAAAAGTGCTAGAAATGACAGGGGGGGGCACGTGCCTGTGTGCCCCTCCCCTGGATCCGCCACTGCCTGGAGAGGATCTGGTGAGGGGGACCTGCTCAGGGAAGTGGATACCTAGCAACAGTGCCGTTACTAGACATTTTAGCACTGTGTGCAAGAAACGGCATCGGAGCCCCACTCCTGCATGCAAAACAGGGGCAGTGCGCACCGTAGGCGTGCGCAAAAATACATAGTGGCGTGGCTTCGTGGGGAAGGGGTGTGGCCACAAAATAATACCAATTCATAAAACGGTGCACAGTAGTCTCCATTATTCAAATTACACCGCACAGTAGCACCACTACACCAGGTAGAGACCCTTTTACACCTTACGGCGGACAGATTCCTCTTTTTACACATTACAGCAGACAGCGTCCCCTTTTTACACATTACGGCAGACAGCGTCCCCCTTTTTTACACATAACGGCAGACAGCGTGCCCTTTTTACACATTACGGCAGACAGCGTGCCCTTTTTACACATAGCAGCAGACAGCGTGCCCTTTTTACACATAACGGCAGACAGCGTGCCCTTTTTACACATTACGGCAGACAGCGTGCCCTTTTTACACATAGCAGCAGACAGCGTCCCCTTTTTACACATAACGGCAGACAGCGTGCCCTTGTTACACATAGCTGCAGACAGCGTACACTTTTTACAAATAACGGCAGACAGCGTGCCCTTGTTAAACATAGCGGCAGACAGCGTACCCTTTTTACACATAACGGCAGACAGCGTGCCCTTGTTACACATAGCGGCAGACAGCGTACACTTTTTTCACATAACGGCAGACAGCGTGCCCTTGTTAAACATAGCGGCAGACAGCGTCCCCTTTTTACACATAACGGCAGACAGCGTACCCTTTTTACACATAATGGCAGACAGCGTATCCTTTTTACACATTACGGCAGACAGCGTGTTACACATAATGGCAGACAGCGTCCCCTTTTTACACATTACGGCAGACAGCGTGCCCTTGTTACACATTACGGCAGACAGCGTGCCCTTGTTACACATTACGGCAGACAGCGTGCCCTTGTTACTCATTACGGCAGACAGCGTGCCCTTGTTACACATAATGGCAGACAGCGTCCCCTTTTTACACATTACGGCAGACAGCGTGCCCTTGTTACACATTACGGCAGACAGCGTGCCCCTATTACACATTACGGCAGACAGCGTGCGCTTGTTACACATAATGGCAGACAGCGTCCCCTTTTTACACATTACGGCAGACAGCGTGCCCTTGTTACACATTACGGCAGACAGCGTGCCCTTGTTACACATTACGGCGGACAGCGTGCCCTTGTTACACATTACGGCAGACAGCGTGCCCTTGTTACACATAATGGCAGACAGCGTCCCCTTTTTACACATTACGGCAGACAGCGTGCCCTTGTTACACATTACGGCAGACAGCGTGCCCTTGTTACACATTACGGCAGACAGCGTGCCCTTGTTACACATTACGGCAGACAGCGTGCCCTTGTTACACATTACGGCAGACAGCGTGCCCTTGTTACACATTACGGCAGACAGCGTGCCCTTGTTACACATTACGGCAGACAGCATCCCCCTTTTTACACATTACGGCGGGCAGATTCCCCCTTTTTACACATTGCGGCAAGCAGATTCCCCCTTTTTACACATTGCGGCAGGCAGATTCCCTCTTTTTACAAATTGCGGCAGGCAGATTCCCCGTTTTTACACATTGCGGCAGGCAGATTCCCCCTTTTTACACATTGCGGCAGGCAGATTCCCCCTTTTTACACATTACGGCAGGCAGATTCCCCCTTTTTACACATTGTGGCAGGCAGATTCCCCCTTTTTACACATTGCGGCAGGCAGATTCCCCCTTTTTACACATTGCGGCAAGCAGATTCCCCCTTTTTACACATTGTGGCAGACAGTCCCCCTTTTTTGTAGAAAAGAAAGAAAGAAAGAAAGAAAGAAAGAAAGAAAGAAAGAAAGAAAGAAAGAAAGAAAGAAAGAAAGAAGAATTATACTTACCCTCTCCGCTGGCTCAGGCTCCTCGGTGCAGCGTCAGACGATTCCCGGGCAGGAGAGAAGGAGGAGGAGGGAGGTGGAGGAGGGAGCCGCAGCAGCGCTGTGTTATTGGTGGAGGCACTGCTGCTGCTGCCCCTCTGCTTCACTATAGGCTGTTCTCGGAAGACAGCCTATAGTGAAGCAGAGGGACAGCAGCAGCAGCAGCGCCTCAACCAGTAACAAAGCGCTGCTGCGGCTCCCTCCTCCACCTCCCTCCTCCTCCATCCCCCGTACCGCTGCTCCTCTCCTCTCTGGGCGGCTGTGTGCTGCGGGTAGCGGTTGCCCGCAGCGTACAGCGGCATGTAATGAGTCAGTTTGACTCATTACATGCTTTGGGCCCCTGGACAGAGGCTGGCCCCAGTGCAATGCACTGGTTGCACTGGCAGTAGTTCCGCCTCTGGAATGGGCCATTGGAATGATCATGCTATTTACATAAATGGAAAAATATAAAACAACGCTGGTATAACTGCTTGTGTTAGCCCTTAATGACTTAATAAAATGTGATCCCATAAATGTGAATAGATATTTTAATGGTGGAAACAGTTTTCGAATGAACGGAAATGCAGCAAGCAGAACCTAAATGTCAACCTATACAAGTATTAACGTAAATGATCAGGGGGCATATAATGGATTTTTTGCATGCTTTATGGCAAGGTGGGGAACCTCCAGCCCGCGGGCCGTATAAGGCCCGCAAAGTCGTTTGTTCCAGCCCACCCGCTGCTATGTGTCAGCAGACACGCCGCCCCTCAGTCCAGCGGCGGCGTGTCTCAGCTGTCAGGGCAGGGAGGAGAGCGCAGCTATATCCGGCAGCAGCGGCGGGTAGGATCTCAAACCAGCCGCTGGTTCGTGAGCCAATCAGAGCTCGTGGACCGGCAGTTGATCAGGAGCCGCCGTTGCCGGTCCACAAGCTGAGTGGCTCACGAACCAGCGGCTGGTTTGAGGTCCTACACACTGCCGCCCGACATAGCCGCGCTCTCCTCCCTGCCCTGACAGCTGAGACGCCGCCGCCGGACAGAGCACTAAGGGGCAGGAGAGGCGCATGCTGTGCTCTCCTTCCCTGACACACAGCAGCAGCGGTGAGCAGCACAGTAAGGTGGGGGGGTGTGGGGCAATGTGTATCTGGCACTGTGGGGCATTTGTGTATCTGGCACTGTGCGGCAATGTGTATCTGGCACTGTGGCGGCATATGTGTATCTGGCACTGTGGGGCATTTGTGTATCTGGCACTGTGGGGCATTTGTGTATCTGGCACTGTGGGGCATTTGTGTATCTGGCACTGTGGGGCATTTGTGTATCTGGCAATGCACTGGCATATGTGTATCTGGCAGTGCACTACTGGGGGCATAAGTGTATCACGTCCCATTTGAATTGGCCACACACCTTTTTTGGTGCACGCGCGCACCCAGTACCACAAGGGGGCATAACTAGTGGGGGAATAACTACTGGGGGCAGGCTAATTTTTAAGTTGATAATTTTTGTATGGCCCCTGAAGGATTTTATAAATATCCAAGTTTCCCTTAGTATAAAAAAGGTCCCCCACCCCTTCTTTATGGGTAAGGGTGTAGCTATAAAGATTTCCAGTGTCAGATGTCAGACTGGATTTGAAACAAAATAATCAAAAAACTGAGGGGGCAATTCAGAGTTGATCGTAGATGTGCTAAATTTAGCACATCTATGATCAGTTACTCTGAGATGCGGGGAGACGCCCAGCACAGGGCTAGTCCGTCACACATGACAGGCCCTACCTTTCCCGCACAAGTACAAAAGCATCGCACAGCGGCAATGCTTTTGTACCTGGTGAGTAGCTCCCTGCCAGCGCAGCTCCTGCACTCTGGCAGGGAGCTCCTAGCTGCGTCCCGGGTCGCAGTGGCTGCATGTGATGTCATGCAACTGCCGCGGCTCGCCCAACCACCCACCCAACAGTCTGGAAACACCTCCGTTGTCCGGACCGCGCCCCGCCAACAGCATTCTAATGCCGCTGGCACGCCCCCTCCCGCCTCTGCCTGTCAATCAGGCAGAGGCGGGAGGGGGCGTGCCAGCGGCGTTAGAATGCCGTTGGCGGGGCGCGGTCTGGACAACGGAGGTGTTTCCAGACCGTTGGGTGGGTGGGCGAGCTGCGGCAGCTGCGTGACATCACATGCAGCCCAGAGATGCTGATAGCATCTCACTGGGCTCCAGGGGGGCACACGCACAGTGCGCCCGCTGCGCACTGGATGGTGTAATATGGATGGTGGTGGGTGGATGGTGTAATTGTTAGCATTACTGCCTCACAGCACTGAGGTCATGGGTTCGATTCCCACCATGGGGGTTATTCCAAGTTGATCGCAGTAGGAATTTTGTTAGCAGTTGGGCAAAACCATGGGGGTCATTCCGAGTTGTTCGCTCGCAAGCTGCTTTTAGCAGCTTTGCACACGCTAAGCCGCCGCCTACTAGGAGTGAATCTTAGCTTCTTAAAATTGCGAACGAAAGATTCGCAATATTGCGATAAGACATCTCTGTGCAGTTTCTGAGTAGCTCCAGACTTACTCGGCATCTGCGATCAGTTCAGTGTTTGTCGTTCCTGGTTTGACGTCACAAACACACCCAGCGTTCGCCCAGACACTCCTCCGTTTCTCCAGCCACTCCCGCGTTTTTCCCAGAAACGGTAGCGTTTTTTCACACACTCCCATAAAACGGCCTGTTTCCGCCCAGAAACACCCACTTCCTGTCAATCACATTACGATCACCAGAACGAGGAAAAAACCTGAGTAAAATTCCTAACTGCATAGCAAATTTACTTGGCGCAGTCGCAGTGCGGACATTGCGCATGCGCACTAAGCGGAAAATCGCTGCGATGCGAAGAAATTTACCGAGCGAACAACTCGGAATGACCCCCATGGGGACTGCAGGGGAGGCAGATTTAACATGTGCAGAGAGAGTTAGATTTGGGTGGGGTGTGTTCAATCTGCAATCTAATTTGCAGTGTAAAAATAAAGCAGTCAATATTTACCCTGCACAGAAACAAAATAAGTTATAACCCACCCAAATCTAACTCTTTCTGCACATGTTATATCTGCCTCCCCTACAGTGCACATGGTTTTGCCTAATTGCTAACAAAATTCCTGTTGCGATCAACTTGGAATTACCCCCCATGGCTCTACCTGTGCGGAGTTTGTATATTTTCCCTGTACTTGCGTGGGTTTCCTCCGGGTACTCCGGTTTCCTCCCACAATCCAAAAAATATATATACTGGTAGGTCAATTCGATCCCAACACAATTAACCCTAGTGTGAATGTGTGCTCGTGTACATGTGGTAGGGAATATAGATTGTAAGCTCCACTGGGGCAAGGACCGATGTGAATGGGCAAATAGTCTCTGTAAAGCGCTGCGGAATATGTGTGCACTATATAAATAACTGGTAGTAATAATAATAATAAAAACATTCAGACTGCGACCGCTGCAGCTGCAGCGATCCAGTCTGAATTAGCCCGCGAGTTAGCTGAAATAACAGTAGACAACCTGTTTAGAAAAAAGAAGTAGACACTGACAACTGTTTGATGTGAGTAGATGATTCATGATTTCAAAGATTATCATGCACTACAACTGCAGACAGCTCAGTTGTGGAACCTCATCCTTTCCTAGAAACTGAACCCACCCGAATTTATGAATTACGAATGGGTCCGAGTCCCGGCAAGGGTCTTCCCGCCAGGCTCAGATTTGAAAACACAGCAAAATGCCATCTTCCCAGCATCAAAACTAGCATGTTTTGGATTGCATAAAAGCTCCTCCCTCATGATCGGGCGCCATTTCACACAGGACACTAGAAGGAGAGGGTGTGGGACTGTGGGCTTTTTGTGGGACTGTGGGCTCTGTTAGGCACTGAATGCAAAGGAAACCGAAGGGAGATGGGGGGGTCATTCCGACCTGATCGTACGCTAGAATTTTTTGCTGCGCTGCGATCAGGTCACCGCAATGAGCAGGCATGTCGTACGGGTACAAAGCGGATCGTTGCTGAGCGAGCAATCAACTCGGAATGACCCCCATGGTGTGGGACTGTGGGCTCTGTGTTGAACTGTGGGCTCTATGAGGCATTAAACATCATAGGACTGGCCTAAGGAGCACTGTGTAACTTAAAGGCATAGCCAGTAGTAAATGGGCACTGTGTCATCCATTATATTATTTAAAAAGAAATGCATCTGGACTGGAGCACTGTGTACAGTAACTGTGTCATCCAATATATTATAAAAAAACAACAACAGCCATTGGTCGGGACACTGTGCAACTTAAAGGCATAGTCGATAATAAAGGGGCACTGTGTCATCCATTATAGTATTAAAAAATATATTTTTTTATTAAGAGCACTGTGTTAACTTACAGTAATGGGACAATGTGCAATAAAAAAAAACCTCATAGCGGCACTGTGGACTGTAGCACTGCGAGGCTCTGTGTTGTGTGTTCAGGCACTGTATAAAAAAATAACACCATTAGGGTGCCATTACTAGTAGTGCTGTGAGGCACTCTGTTGTGTGTTTAGGCACTGTGTAAAACATGTAAAATAAAACTGTTGTGTGTTCAGGCACTGTGTTAAAAAAAAATTGTCATTAGGGTGCCATTACTAGGAGCGCTGTGAGGCACTTGTGTGTTCGGGCACCATGTAAAAAAGTTAAAATAAAACTTTTGTGTGTTCAGACACTTTGTTAAAATATAACATCATTAATGTGCCATTACTATGAGATCAGTCGACAGAAGAGTAGGAGCAGCAACTCAGTACTAGTGCTGCGGCTTCTGCCAGTCATGATAGTACTTCAACGTCATCTACTAATGTTTAATAAAGAGCACCTGAAATCTAAAACATAATTTACAGTGTTAAAGAAAACATCAACTCTAATAATAAAGCTATGGCCTTTCTTTGTCCTGCTAGTGTTACTGCTGTTTCATGCACTAGAATCCTATTGCGGAAGCCGGGGCCAAACACAGTCAGGCATCTTCTTATGTAACCTCATATAATGATGCAATAAGTTCTCACTCTGAGTCTAGTAGAGGTGTCATCTGTAAAACAGGGAAATCATTGCATAAAAAACCCGTAAAACTGAAGAACAAACTGTGTTCACAAATTCCTGTGAGAGTCTAACAATATCCACGAGTGCTATATGTGTGAGTCTGACATTTCTTACACTGTACTCATAGAGAAGCCTCCTTCCACCATTTCTGCACCATCTACAGATATGGGGATGAGCAGTACAAGTAAAGATGATGACAGAGAAATTGGGGGACACCAGGGAGACGGTGACAGTAGTGGGTGATGCCAGAGTGAGAGTGATACCATGGAGAGGGTGACAGCAGTGGGTGAAGTCAGAGAGAGGGTGACAGCAGGGGGTGACCGCAGGACAGGGTGATTTCAAGAGAAGGGTGACAGCAGTGGATGATGTCAGGGAGAGGGTGACGCAAGGGAGAGAGTGACAGCAGTGGGTGATGCCAGGGAGAGGATGACGCCATGGGGAGGGTGGGCAGTAGTGGGTGACGCCAGGGAGAGGGTGATGCAAGGGAGAGGATGACAGCAGTGGTTAACGCTAGGGACAGGATGATGCCATGGGAAGGGTGACAGCAGTGGGTGATGCCAGGGAGAGGGTGACAGCAATGGGTGAAACCAGGAAGAGGGTGAAGCCAGGGAGAGGGTGACAAAAGTGGGTGACAGGGAGAGGATGTCACCAGGGAGAGGGTTAATACAGTAGCAGTGGGTGACAGTGAGAATGTGGCAGCAAGGAGAGGGTGAGGCATTGAATGACAATTATATGCTTACGTGGCCCTGGGCCCAGAACTGCAGCGCGATTCCTCCTTTGGTGTTAACGCCGGGGATCATAACATCAGATCCCCGGAGGAAGAACAGTCTCTACAGGAAGCCAGGGAGAAAGAGGGAGATGAGAGGGGAGGAGCAAGGAGGATAGGGGATCATGTCCTCTCCTTCCCTTCTGGCCAGATGGACTGCACTCAGGGTGACAGCAGCAGCTTTGCATCAGGCTACGCCTCAGAATTCTAGTTACTGGCGGCACAGAGCAGGCCAGAGAAAGGCAGTGGCGTCAGTCACAGAGAGAGAGAGGTGGAGGTGGGCGCAGGGGATGGGACTGGGAGCTGTCTGGCTGCACCGCGTACATGGAAATTTCTCTGCATACACTTCACTGGCTGTTTTTTTTTGTACACTCCCTGAAAACGGTCAGTTGACACCCACAAACGGTCACTTCCTGTCAATCACCTTGCGATGGCCCATGCGTTCGGATTTTTCGCACCATCCCGTCGCTAGGCGCTGATGTCTGTTGCTGTTGTGTGACGCATCGCGGCTCAGAAGCATGCGCAGTTCCCATCTGATCGCACACTGTGCGAAAATGCACAGCAGCGATCAGATCTGAGTGATAAAAAATGAGCGCTATTTATTTTAAGTGGCGCCTGTAAAAAGAATTTTGGTTAGTAAAACAAATGTTTACAGCCCTTTTTGGAGCAGATCTGAATTACCTCCCTAATTTTACAGCTGTCTTCACATAATGTTATTTGCGGCATCAGTGTGGTGAATCGAAAATCACTAAATTGGTATTGCAATATTTATATGCTGGATGAGGTACTGCTGTCCTATCTCAGTGATAATTCATACCTCAGGATGGTACTACATGATTATGTTATACTAGAGAGGTCCAATCCTCATACACTGACATATGTTTTGCTTACAAAGCTTGGTCACAACTCGTGTTCAGGACAGTCAATCTGGCTGGAAGTTTGCTCCTAGCTCCGTCATTGTGGGTTTAGATGCTGCTTACCTCCTGCCATGGCTTTGGTCAGTCCCTGAGCTCAGGGATGTTACTATTATTATATTACAAATGATCACTAACTAGTGACCTGCCCCGGATTTGCATGGCAGCAATTTTAAATTTACAGGGGTTGGTTTTTTTAACCGAGGTCTTAACAGCCATGTATACTCTCACACCACATGCGTCTCCGATCATCCTGTTGGGATTTTTCTGCTTATGTCCCCTCGATATGATGGCCCCTTTGGTACCAGTGAGAGCAAGGCTTAACGTAATATGAAACACACGAGTCAATGGTTAAGAATTACTCTGTTTATTATAAAAATTACAGCGTACTATATAGATAAGAAACATGGGTGTATACAATATGTGCAAGCATATGATTGGATAAATAGAAGTAGCATACGACATTACATGCAGGATATTTAGTAACACACAGAAGTAGAAGTAACAGTTTTGATCTGGTATGTAATTGTCCTTGAAGATAAGACACAAACAAGCCTTATATTATATGAACAGACAAGGGCATCCTGTAGAGAGTGCGTACGTGTCTATTCAAGCACATAACAGTTCATATAGCATGTTTAACCCTTCAATCCCCTCTTAGAATCATATATTTATATAACATGATTCTTTACATGGAGCTTTTTATTTCTATATTCAGTTAGGTATTGCTTATAGGCTGCAGGGGAGTTAGGAGGGATTGTAAGGATGGCTTTATACATAAGCGAGTTTTCAATACCTTTTGTGGCGAGTTTTCTGCAGCAAGGTATAATGCAAAAGAAAACAACACAAAAAATTGCTATCACAATCAATATGTAGATTCCTAGTTGAACAAGACCCTGTTTCCAATTTTCAAACCAACCAAAGTATTGGCTCCATGGGTTATCAATACCTGAATTCTTTTTTAGCTCTATGGATAAATCATCTAGTTTTTTTATGGCTAGGGTAACTTTACCATTTGGCCCTGTGTTGTCAGGGATAAAGGTACAACATCCTTCTACCTGTTTTATGTAGACACAAACTCCACCCTTTTCAGCTAGTATCATGTCTAAGGCCATACGGTTTTGGAATGTCATTTGAGAGGTGGCTTCTAATTGTTCAGCTATACCTTTGAGTGCAACTTTGGTATCATTAATGAATCTCTGTTGGTTATAGTAGATATAATTGATCCATGCAACATTTTTATTGGCAGTTATTATAGGAATTAAGGATTCAAATCCTGCAGCTACTTCATCTCTAGCTTTGAATTCGTCTGGCACCCCTCTTGGGACCCCAATTGTGTCAATATAAACATGTGGATCGAAGCTACCTATTGGAGTTTCCCTTTTTCTTCTATGTGTGGGAGCAGTGTTTGAGGTAGGGGAACCTTCATTAGTTGGGAGTATGTGTAATGGCATAATTATTTTGGCTAAGGCACATTGACCTTTCCATGGGATATTTAATCTAGTTCTGAGTTTTAAATCTCCACAGATATAATAAATGTCCCCTAGGGACTTGGTTTGATTAACTAGGATGGTGTTACGTGTTTCTGAGCAGTATCCAGGAGGAAAATTTTTAAAATCCTTGCCAGAGTGGCTAGTGGAGTTGTAGCAGGTGTAGTTACCTGGGTATATGGTTATTGTGTTACCAGGGTTGGGGTTTTTTGAGAGTATGGGGTATTCCTTTTTCCACATTTCACATTGGCTGTCATTGGTTTTGGTGCCGTTGTAAAGGCTGAAAAAACAACTTTCCTGCTCTAGGGGTATATTAAGGGGCACTGTGCCTAGGTGAGGCCTAGATCTGCCACAAACATAGCAGTTACTTTTATTATGTTTATTGGCGCTATATTTCATCCATTCTAACCAGAAATTGATGTCAGAGAAACCAGTTTCAATAGCTAGGATGTCTTCAAAGGTGGGATTGTTAATGGCTATCATATCCTTGAAGGTAGCTATATGAGGCCTTAGGGGTTTGCCTTGGGGGATAGCCTTAGACTGATACGCTGGATTGTTAAACATGTCCCATAAATGAAAGTTTTGCCTTTCGCTATAGTACCCTGTTCCCCACCATATTCCAACTACATAGGTACCATTATCTGCTCTGCTGGGGCGTTCTATGTTTAATCTGAACCTATATGCACTTAGGCCCTCGTCCATCTTAAAGATAGACATTCTAGAGAGTAGAGGTATTCCATCAGGTTGGCTCCATCTATTTAAAGCGTCTGATGGTCTGTACCCCCAGTCAATTCCTGTGTTCCACCCCACAGATTCCCAGGAATCACAGTTGTATCCCCACCATGAATCAGTAACACAAATATAAACTGTCTCAGATATTCCTGATTTTCTTTTTTTGTGTATAGAGTGTTTTGCTTCAGCAAGCTTGGAGAACATAAAGTAATCTAAGACATAGGTGGCTACGTGTGTGTTGGAGGAGTTATACCATAAGGTGGTCACCCCTTCCTTTTGTGAGATGTCAACCTCAGTTCTACAGGGAAGTGTTAGGACTGTGATGAGGGTTAGGATAACACATGCCCAGCGGGGTCCGTGGTTCACAATCATCTTCTCCATGTGTGAGGTCATCTTGGTTGGAGGTCAGGGCTGTCTGCCCCCGTTAGTACCTCTCCTCGTTGGAGGTCAGGGCTGTCTGCCCCCGTTAGTACCTCTCCTGGACTTGCTTCGCGGTTTGGGCTGGGTATCTTCTTTACTCGGGATGCATGGATCCAGGTGGGCCCCTCCTCAGTAAGGACAGCTGTTCTGGTTACTGCAACAACTTCTGTTTCTGGACCATAGGTGAAGTCTCCTGGACTCTTATTCCTGGGAAGCACCTTCACCACGACTCTGTCTCCGACCTGGAAAGGGTGTGTTGGTTCCTGTGGGTTAAAAGGATTTTTACAAACAACCTTGTGTTCAATTTCATCTAGTTTTGTTATGAGGGACCTGACGTATTCTTCCCTTATGAGCTCTAAGTCTCCTTCCTGTACTACTAATGGTTTCTTAGCCCAGGGTGTAGGGAAGGGCCTACCCATAAGTATTTCAAAGGGTGAGTAACCTAGGGTCTTTTGTGGGGTCATTCTGATTTCTGCTAAGATAATGGGAAGGACCTGTTTCCATTTGTGGAAGGTACCTCCTGTGGCCTTCCTAAGTTTGTCTTTGAGGGTCCTATTCATCCTCTCTACGACCCCTGAACTCTGCGGGTGATATGGAATATGGAATTTCCATTCAATTTGTAAGGCCTTCACCAGGGCCTGTGTGATTTTTGCTGTAAAGGCTGCGCCTTTATCACTGTTTATCTGTAGTGGGCATCCCCATCAAGGGATGATTTCTTGGGTTAAAATCCTTGCTACAGTCTTAGCATCTTCTGATTTTGTTGGAAATGCTTCTGGCCACCGTGAAAACATATCAACTATGACCAAGGCATATTCCTGTTTTCCTTTACCTGGTATGTGTGTAAAATCAATTTGCAAATGCGTAAAGGGTGTAGTAGGGTATTCAAGATGCTGATGTTTTGCTTTATCAGGATTATTTGGGTTGTTGCGTAGACAGGTAACACATCTACTGACGTAATGATCTACCAGTGTTTTAACATCAGTGATATAAAAGTCTTTGCTTAAAAGTAAGGCTGTGGTGTTCTTGCTATGATGTCCTACCCCATGGTAATGAGCATTGAACAAAGGGGCACTTGTTTGGGGTATACAAGGTTTCCCCTCTTTGCAGATTAATCCTGATTTGGGATTTTTCTGCAATACAGGATATATCCAGTCATCCAAATCCTTGTTGGAGGCTGTGGCCTGTAGCTCCGTGATAAGATATTGATCATTTATGGCAGGGGGGGTCATGACAGCCATATGGGACTGGGCAATGGGTTGTAGAGCTGCTTCTTTGGCAGTTTTGTCAGCAAGGGCATTGCCTTTGGATATGTCGTCCTTGCCACCAGTATGGGCCCTGCAGTGCAAAATTGCAATATCAGAGGGCAGTGTGATGGCATGGAGGAGGTTTGTGATAAGCTGTGCATGGGAAATGCCTTTTCCATCGGCTCCTACAAAGCCTCTTCTTGCCCAAATAACTCCATGGTCGTGGACAACGCCATGGGCATATTTGGAGTCTGTGTAAATTGTAACGGGTTTGTTTTGGTACATTTGGCAGGCTCTGGTAAGGGCTATGAGCTCTGCAGCCTGTGCCGACTGGTAAGGTATGGGCTTTGCTTCAAGAATGTCATTGGGCAGGCGCACAACGGCATAACCTGCTTGGTATGTGGAGTCATTTGGTCTGCTACAGGAGCCATCAACAAAGACATTGTCCGAACCGGGTATGGGTACAGGGGACATGTCTAATCTCGGGGAGGTCTCTGATTCTATTGATGCTGAGCAGTCATGGTTGTCAGGTATGTCATCTTGGGGACCCTTTAGTCCTAGGAGTGCATTAAGAATGGGTGCTGGGCCTGATGACGTGTTTGCATATTTGATGATGAGGGATGGGTTGCTTTGCAATAGGACTTCATACCCACTAAGGCGTTGGGCTGACATATGCTGTGTATGCAAGCCGTTAAGTATTGCTACTACATCATGTGTTGTGTGTAGAATTGTTGTGTGACCTAAGGTGAGTGTAGTTGCCATCTCAGCCACCATTGCACAAGCTGCCAGTGCTCTGAGGCAGGCAGGCATACCTTGGACCGGAACAGGCATTACTTTGGAAAAAAATGCCACGGGGCGCAGTTTGCTTCCATGAAATTGAGTCAGTACCCCCGCCATGGTTTTACAGTTGTCCCTTGCATATAAATGAAACGGTAGTACATAGTTTGGGAGGCCCAGTGCCGGACTTTTTACCAACATACATTTTAGACTTTCATATGCAGTTAACATTTCTTGTGACCATTGAATCTGTTTAGGTTTGTCATTGAGAGTGGCTTGTCTCAAGATATTGTCATAGTAGGAACAATCAGATATCCACTGTCTGCAATAATTAATCATGCCCAGAAAGGATAGCATTTCCTTCTGAGTAGTTGGGGTGACCAGGCCCAATACAGACTGAATGCGTTGTGGACTGATTTTCCTTTCTCCCTGTGTGAGCACAAAACCCAAATAGTTAACATGCTTTTTACACCATTGCATTTTTGTTTTAGACACCTTGTGTCCACATTCACAGAGCCAGTTTAACAGTGATATACCATCCTGTCGGCAGGCCTCCTCCGTTTGACTACAGAGAAGCAGATCATCTGCATACTGTAGCAGGACAGAACCATAGGGGGGGTGCCAGGGAGCCAATGTGGCTTGGAGTACAATGCTATACACAACAGGTGAATCAATCCATCCCTGTGGTAATCTGCACCATGTTAACTGCTTGCCCTCAAAAGAAAAGGCAAAAAGTAACTGTGTTTGGGGGTCCACTGGTATGCTGAAAAATGCATTTTTTAAATCAATCACTGAGAAAAATGCAGCATCTACAGGGATGGCTGAGAGGAGTGAGTTTACATCAGGTACAATTGGTGCAATGGGAACAATTAGTTGGTTGATTGCTCTGAGATCTTGTACAAATCTCACAGACCCATCTGCTTTTGCTACAGGGTTGACTGGTGTGCAGTATGGGGATACTACATGTCTAAGAATGCCTTGTTCTAAAAATTGCTGTACCATAGGTCTAAGACCTTCTATTTTTTCTTTTGACAAAGGGTATTGTTTGTGGTACACGGGTTGTGAGTCAGGTTTGAGTGTAGCTTTGTATGGTGTACATGATATTAGGCCAGTGTCATAGGGCCCTTCTGACCATACCTGAGGGTTTACAGTTTCTAACTCAGGTGGTGTGTCAAGGTTTACCCACACAGGTAAATGAGGTGATACAACATCCATGCCGCTACTTGAGGCAGAGGGACTAATTGTGATTTCGAGACGGCTGAGAAGATCCCTTCCCAGTAGGTTTATTGGGCATTCAGGTATTACAGTAAAGTTGTGTCTTCCCATATAAACGCCCTTCAAAGTTTCTATACTGATGGCGTCGGTAATATAGGCTTTTGTGGGTATCCCATTAATTCCCATTGAAGGAGCAGTCCTTTCCAGGTGACCATTGTACAGGTCCTTACACAAAACACTGGTAGTAGCACCACTGTCCACTAAGAAGGGGACGGTTTTTCCTCCCACAATTAGAGTGAGCAGCGGTGGGTCCTTCCAATGCTTTGTGATTTGGGCAAAGGCTGAGATACCCTCCTCCGGGCCCCGTCAATGGGTTTGTTCCTGCCAGTCAACTCGAAAACGGGGAAAGTCTTTAGTCTGGTCTCTAGGTTGGCTGCGGGGTGGTGCATCGTTGTGCATAGGGTCCCGGGCCTGTCGGGGTCTGCTGGGGGGATATGGACAATCCCTGGCCCAGTGGCCATCTTTCCCGCAATTGTAACATGTATTGGTCTGTCTCCTAGAAATAGGTGGAGGTCCCATAGGGCCCCTCTGGAACCTATTGTCTTGGGGTGGGCGGAAAGACCTATTCGGCTTTCCCGAAAGTTATGTGAGGGTATAGTACTGACAGATTTCCTCATTTCAAAACAACCCGCTGCTTCTTTCTCATATAAATGTTTCTCAAATTTTTCTACAGTGTCAGAGGTCCAGCTAGAAACACTCTGTTTTACTGTGAGGCCAATAGAGGGCAGCAGATTATTAACAAATGTGGAAACAAGAAGATTATCATTGTTTACCAGGCTCAACCCTGCTTCCTCGGTCCAACACTTCTTAAATCTTTTCCAGAACTCTGTTACTGATTCACTAGGTTTCTGTTTACATGCTACGGCAATCGGGAGAGATGAACGGGTTTTAAATACCACATTCATGTGATCACTAAGTTCCTTCCACATTTTGTCTATTCCATCCTGCGTATTTAAAGGATAATTAGTGGCAGTTTGATTATCTGCTGTTATGGGGGTGTTAATTGTGGGTACTTTTGTCCAATCCCACCCATTGTAGTGATCTATGACCCCATCTATGATGAGTCTCATGTCTTCTTGTGTGAAACTCCGTCCCTTAGAAGCCTTTTTTAAGTAAGCAATACATCCTAAAGGGGTGACCATTGGTTTAGGACAATTTTTAATAATCCTATCTAAGTCTTCAATTTCAATGGGTTTTTTAAGTAACTGGTCACCCACTGTCATAAAAGGTAGATGTAGGGCTGTTACTTGTTGGCTGCCTTCGGACAGTGAGATAGGTCTACCGGAACGGGTGTGTGAGGGACTAGTGATTTCGTTGGTGACTATGGTGGAATCTGCTGACTGACGGCTGGTTGTGAAAGGGCGAAGGGGTGATGTTAAAATATTGGATAGAGTATCCCAAGATGATGTGGGTAGGGGGGCGGGTGGTGATTGGGACGGTAATGTCCTGTTAGAGACCGGGGTCACTTGGGTTGTGATGACTGTCTCACGAGGGGCAGTCGGCAGTGGAACATGGGCGGGAGTGGGATTGGAAGCCTGTGGTCGGGTTAAAGCAACGGCTGCCATGATGTCTTCATTAGTTAGTGAAGGATACAGTGGACCATAGGGGGGCGGACAAGTATTTTTAATTATCTTACTTGTTCTGTCTTCTTCTGCCGTATGTAATTGGGTAGTTATATTTTTTAGTTTTCTTTGTTTCTTATTAGTGGAACTATCATACCAATAGGGTGCTATAGTAAGCCACTGTTCCCCTCCTGCTCTCATGTATGTCATATTCCATTGTGGATCATGATCATACCATGGCCAGGCTGCTTTATCTTCTAAACATAGTCCCTTAACCATATCCATATAGAAGGGAAAATTTGTTCCATCCCGTGGGAAAGGTTTGGGACTTCCTACGGCTTCTGTCCAGCCTGCCAGATTATCTACCCATGGGTTAACAAGATAAAAATTTGTAGGAGAAACACGGCCGTCATAGTCTTTACATGTTTCTCTGGGGAGGGGCGGGGGATATTCAGTCTTTTTACTCTGACTTGCTCCCATCTCTTAAATAAACTTTCAAAACAAACTAACAACAGATTATACAAGTATATATATGCGATTATATAAAAAAGTCACTGAGGGGGAATATCAGTTTACGTATGCATTCAGCTGATCTGATCATAGATCATTGGTAACATGTTGGATTACACATTCCTACATAAACCAAAGGGACATTGGGTATACAAAATGTTTTTATGATATCAACCATACGTACACTTACCACCCGTATAATTGATATTTTGCAAATAAAGTACAATTTTCTTGCATAAAATAACTGTAAATAGCAATGTTATATGACATTCAGTGTCCGTACACTTACCACCCGTACACTGAATATCCTAATACAAATAAACAATATAATTTTTACAAATATATGGCCATATTCAAACTAACTAGGCGATCAGATCGAGGAGGCGTTGTTATTTGGACCCCTGGTCCATCTATGGTATCCCGGATACCTGTGCCTTTAAAGATTATATGGACCCCTGGTCCTTCTATGGTATCCCTGATACCTTTATGTGGCGCCCGGCGCCTTTAAGAAAACAAGTTTCTTTTCTGCCAAGTCCCGGACTTGGATTGTATTTCTTGTCACGTGTTCCCGGAACACGAAATGAGTTCAGATCTAGTAGTAATCGCAATCCCTGAACGGAAAAGACAGACAATAAAATTCTCTATCTTACCGGGCAGGGGACGATCGCCTAGATTCCGGACTTCGAGCCCCCAAACTGTTGGGATTTTTCTGCTTATGTCCCCTCGATATGATGGCCCCTTTGGTACCAGTGAGAGCAAGGCTTAACGTAATATGAAACACACGAGTCAATGGTTAAGAATTACTCTGTTTATTATAAAAATTACAGCGTACTATATAGATAAGAAACATGGGTGTATACAATATGTGCAAGCATATGATTGGATAAATAGAAGTAGCATACGACATTACATGCAGGATATTTAGTAACACACAGAAGTAGAAGTAACAGTTTTGATCTGGTATGTAATTGTCCTTGAAGATAAGACACAAACAAGCCTTATATTATATGAACAGACAAGGGCATCCTGTAGAGAGTGCGTACGTGTCTATTCAAGCACATAACAGTTCATATAGCATGTTTAACCCTTCACATCCCCTCCCCCCTCTTCTGCCAATTTGGCCTCTACCGTTTGACTTCCGTTCCTACGGACTTTAGCTGAAACGTGTAGTAAAATGGAGAAAAATGGAGAAACCGGATAATACGTATCAATCTCTACTTAGTATAACATAGTCCATCTTTGTGAAAATAGTGCTTGGACATTAATTTTCTCTTTGATTTGCTTCACTAAGATCGTCATTGCTCGGCTCTCTTTTGTCATAGATTAATGTTTCATACACTGAAACCTTCCTCGAGAAATGTTGTAGAACTGTGAAAACCGCATCAAAATCCGTTCAGTGTTTCTCAAGATTAGCCCGAACACACAGACAGACGCCTCCCGGGTACTTTATTTTATACTATGCAGAGATGGTAGTGTGAGAGGGCGGCGGTGCGGTGTAGTGCCTGCTGCCGTGCAGACAGGGCTGGCCCGCCCGTTACGCGGAGTACGCGTACAAGTAAGGCGCCACAGTGGGGAAGGCACCGGCAGCCTGCACCACACACGCGCCGTCACGCCGCACTCTACTGAAGCTGCTGTCTCCTGCCTGGGTGCCCGGCCGCGCTGTCAGTGGCTTTCTCGGCCGCCTTCCCGCCTGCGCTGTCAGTGTCTCTCTCCCCTGTCCGCCCGCCCGCACTGTCAGTGGTTCTCCCCCCCGCACGCACTGTCAGAGGCTCCCCCCCCCACCCGCCCGCGCTGTCAGTGGCTCTCCCCCCCCACCCGCCCGCGCTGTCAGTGGCTCTCCCCCCCCCACCCGCCCGCGCTGTCAGTGGCTCTCCCCCCCCCCCACCCGCCCGCGCTGTCAGTGGCTCTCCTCCCCCACCCACCCGCGCTGTCAGTGGCTCTCCCCCCCTGCCTGAGCCTGAGGAGAAGCTGCTGCTGCAGTGTTATGCCCCCCTCCCTCCCGAGCTGTCTTCCTATGGGCGTTGGGTGGGCTGCCTGCAGCTTGAACCAGAGCATAATGAAAAGGCTGCCGGCATGCTGACCCTGGGCGCCGCCGCAAGCACCAAGAGACCTGCGTTGCGGTGAGTGCATCTGCCCTGTGACCCCAGCGGCATGTGTGTCCGCGCACTTCAGCAGGCTGTGAGGGGTGGTGGATGGGCTTACTGTAGGGGGTTCCAGCGTCGCTGTCTGCGGTGTACGACTGAGGGGCTGAGGTGTGTATAACGTGCTCTACCTGGCGCAATGTGTATAACGTGCTTTACCTGGAACATTGTGTATAACGTGCTCTACCTGGCGCATTGTGTATAACGTGCTCTTCCTGGCGCAATGTGTATAACGTGCTCTACCTGGCGCAATGTGTATAACGTGCTCTTCCTGGCGCAATGTGTATAACGTGCTCTTCCTGGCGCAATGTGTATAACGTGCTCTACCTGGCGCAATGTGTATAACGTGCTCTACCTGGCGCAATGTGCATAACGTGCTCTACCTGGCGCAATGTGTATAACGTGCTCTACCTGGCGCAATGTGTATAACGTGCTCTACCTGGCGCAATGTGTATAACGTGCTCTACCTGGCACATTGTGTATAACGTGCTCTACCTGGCGCAATGTGTATAACGTGCTCTTCCTGGCGCAATGTGTATAACGTGCTCTACCTGGCGCAATGTGTATAACGTGCTTTACCTGGCACATTGTGTATAACGTGCTCTACCTGGCGCATTGTGTATAACGTGCTCTTCCTGGCGCAATGTGTATAACGTGCTCTACCTGGCGCAATGTGTATAACGTGCTCTACCTGGCGCAATGTGTATAACGTGCTCTACCTGGCGCATTGTGTATAACGTGCTCTACCTGGCGCAATGTGTATAACGTGCTCTACCTGGCGCACTGTGTATAACGTGCTCTACCTGGCGCTCTGTGTATAACGTGCTCTACCTGGCGCACTGTGTACAACGTGCTTTACCTGGCGCACTGTGTACAACGTGCTCTACCTGGCGCATTGTGTATAACGTGCTCTACCTGGCGCAATGTGTATAACGTGCTCTACCTGGCGCAATGTGTATAACGTGCTCTTCCTGGCGCAATGTGTATAACGTGCTCTACCTGGTGCAATGTGTATAACGTGCTCTACCTGGCGCAATGTGTATAACGTGCTCTACCTGGCGCAATGTGTATAACGTGCTCTACCTGGCGCAATGTGTATAACGTGCTCTACCTGGCGCACTGTGTATAACGTGCTCTACCTGGCGCATTGTGTATATAACGTGCTTTACTTGGCGCACTGTGTATAACGTGCTTTACCTGGCGCATTGTGTATAACGTGCTCTACCTGGCGCAATATGTATAACGTGCTCTACCTGGCGCACTGTGTATAACGTGCTCTACCTGGCGCTCTGTGTATAACGTGCTCTACCTGGCGCACTGTGTACAACGTGCTTTACCTGGCGCACTGTGTACAATGTGCTCTACCTGGCGCATTGTGTATAACGTGCTCTACCTGGCGCAATGTGTATAACGTGCTCTACCTGGCGCAATGTGTATAACGTGCTCTTCCTGGCGCAATGTGTATAACGTGCTCTACCTGGTGCAATGTGTATAACGTGCTCTACCTGGCGCAATGTGTATAACGTGCTCTACCTGGCGCAATGTGTATAACGTGCTCTACCTGGCGCAATGTGTATAACGTGCTCTACCTGGCGCACTGTGTATAACGTACTCTACCTGGCGCTCTGTGTAAAAAAGTGCTTTACTTGGCGCACTGTGTATAACGTGCTTTACCTGGCGCACTGTGTATAACGTGCTGTACCTGGTGCAATGTGTGTATAACGTGCTCTACCTGGCGCATTGTGTATAACGTGCTCTATCTGGCGCAATGTGTTTATGAGGTTAAACTTGGTGCAAGGTGTATAAGCGGCACTACTGTGTGGTGTAATGTGAATTGGCACTATTATGTGGCCACTCCCCTTCCCCACAAAGCCACGCCCCAAATTTTTTCAGCGCGCCTTTGGCACGCACTGTCTATTCTTTGCTGTCTAGGAGGTGGAGCACCTATTCACTTTCTGCCAAAGGGCACTAAAATGTCTAGTTACAGCTCTGGGGCAGAGTGTCCTGCATGCTACACAGCCCAGCAGCATTGTCACCCACCCTCCTCCCCTTGCAACACCTTTGTACTGTCCAAATCAAGTCTGTATTTTTATATTTTAATCATTAATAAGATTAATAAGAAACTTCATTCCGATGGGACCCAGAAAAGGACAGGTAGGACCCCAATTTTTAAAAGTGAGGGGTCCCTGGGACCCACTTTTTTTGGGGGCTCAGCACGATCACTGCTCCCTGTCACCCCAGCCTTCTCTGTCACCCACTATCTTCCTGTCACCCCAGCCTCCTCAGTCACCCACTATCTCCATCACCTCTGCCACCCAGTCACGCACTTTCTCCCTGTCATCGACAATCTTCCTGTACCCCTGGGGAATCTATTGTGTGGCCACGCCCCTTCCTTGTGAGACCACACCTCTTTTAAAATTTGATCCCATCAAGGGGCGCTAAATTCTAAATTCGCTTACCAAATTTTTTTAACTTGGGCTCGCCCTGCGTGCAGATGTGGACTCACTACTTACCAGGCGCCGCACCTTCTCACCTTCAGGCCACGGAACCTTCAGTTGGATCCGGACACGACGATCCCCTTCCAGATGCAGATGACAGCCGGACTGGGGGAAAAAAGGAGATAAATGAAGGAGTATCAACTCTTTTCCAAAAGGAAAGAGGATACTCCCAGGGTGGCGGTGACCTTCATCGGTTAGGTGAAAATCATCATCGGCACAAAGCCTCAGCCATCCAATTTTCACCAAACAGCGCTCTCAGCTGAGGTGTACTCTGGACCTCGCACGACCGTGCAAGGTCCACCGAACCGGCGCTCAGGGGACAGACAGCAAAGGGACAGACGGACATAGGTGATGCTCACCGTTGACAATCTTGCACTGCGATCTTACTCTCTGTAAGGAGGCAAACAAACAACAGCCGTGCAGGTCCTAACTCTACCCTAGTGTGCATTCGCTACACTAGCTACATGAACAGAGCCCTCAAACTAGCTCAAGTGTATGTGGTGCAACACAACTATGCACAAACTATAAACAAACTTTAAAACCAACACTTTGCCCTGCACGGTAACAACACGCATCACAATATAACAGTACAAGATCAAACGGTGCTGTCCCTTTAAATCCCTACCTACTCTCGGGGGAGTGGGCGCCGTACAGCCTACCCACCTTTCATACAGTAACTTACCAGGGGCTCAGGACTTTGGGTCTGCCTACTTTAGTCACGTTGGAGTGGCCTGGGCCTAGCACCCAGTACCACCCTTATTCACCTGGGAAAGGTGGCACTTATTGACTGGGTCTAGCGCCCCCTAACTGCACACAGGCCAGAGGCCTGACATCACCCACGGGCCTAGCGCCCACCTAACAGGCCAGATGGGTGACCTGGGCCTAATGCCCAGGGTCACCTTATATCCCTAAGCGGCCGTAAATGAACTAGGGCCTAATGCCCTCTAACATAGCTACAGGCCTAATGCCTGAACTATGCCCACGGGCCTAATGCCCGCCTACCATGCCCACAGGCCTGTGGCTTGACTGTCCCCACGGGCCTAATGCCCGATCCCTAATAGTCTAGGGAGGAATATGTAGGGCCCGAGAAGGGCCTACCTTACGGTGGAGAAGGCTGCAGTGGGGAGCTTCACAGCTCTATTGCTTCCCACCACTGCAGCGCTTCTCAGTCCGGATGGGCTCTTCTGCCGCTGGCCCGTCCTGGCCAGCTGCGCCCCCGCCTCTTCTTCGCATCCAGCCGACGCTGGACATCTTCCTGGATGCAGGCATCTTCTGGCCTCTTCCGCGGCCGCTGGAGCTCTTCCCGCGGCGTCCTATTCCTTTTGGCGCTGCCCGGCTCTTCACCGCTCTTCGGCACAGCCTCCCGTATTCTTCTGCTCCCGGCGGCGTCTATGACACAGCGAGCACCGATTGGCTAGCCGCAGCCGCCCGTTATTGGCCTGCGCCCCGCGAGCCATGATTGGCTCGCTGAGGGCGCCGGATTTGAAAAGACGCACCCAGCGCTTCTTATTGGCGGCCAAATTGGCACCAAGTTTAAAGCACCGCTACCACGTCGCTCTCTGTTGCCGCTTCAGGTCCGGTGCAGGGAACCAATACACGGTCCCTGCACCGGACACCCACCGCTGCACTGATGTGCCCTGTGATACAGGGCACATCTCCACATTTTCCCTCCCCTTTTTCCTTTGTAGTCCCTACAAAGGTCTTCTCCACATCCATTGTCAGCGGGTTAGGGAATTTCAAGGCCCCTCTGGCGAGGTTGTTTTCGAGGGCCCAGCCTGGAACGACTGTGACCCCACATCCTTCTTTCGACGGCTCCGGGCTCCTCTTCTTTGTACCTCCTGACCTCAATCTGCGGATCCTCTGGGGGAGTGGCGACCATCATGGCCACTTATTGTAGGCCACAAGGGGGAATCCTCGTCCATGGGTACAACAGTCACCCACTCTTGGCCTCGCAAGTCGTCTGGGGCATCATCACTGTCTTCAGGGTGTGGGACCGACCACCACCCAACAGTGGAATCCTCTGGGGCATCGGTTTCCTCCCGGGCATTAACCATCATCTGTTGTGTTTCCTCGTTGGGCATCTCCAACGGTCCCATGTCTTCTTCTGGAACGGGTCCTCCAACGGCATCACAATCATCTCCCCGTTTGTCCGTCCAAGTCGGCACTTCCGGCAGGTATTCTTGCTCCAGGACTGTCTCCTCTTCACGGAGGGCAATCAACTGCGAGCACGGCTCCATGCAATCCTGCCAGTCACACTCGTCGGCACTCCCGATGCCAGAGTCTTGCTCCATCTGTTCTTGGAGAGATTCGTTGTCAGACACGGCGGACATCTCACAGTAGTCCGAGTCCTTCTCCACCGATACCTGGACTAGGGGACTATTTTCTTCCTCAACGTACTTCGTCTCTTCCGCTGGCATCTCTACTTCCTCGGCGTACTTCTTTTCTTCCACTGGTATCTCACGATACCCAGGACACTCCATCTCTACACGTCCTGGTCATGAACAGTTCCATTGTGGGGAACTTCTGGACACCTCTGTCACTGGGTCTTCACACTTTTCCTCACAGCGTGGTTTCTTCTCCTCCCAGTTGTCCACATCCGCCTTCTGCGGGTAAGGATCCACTTTCACTGGGGTCACTTTCTTGGGGCAGAGTAGGTCCGCGGCATCTTCCCAGGGACATTGATTGGCCAAATGTCCTGGTTGCCAACACTTCCAACAAGGGAGTGATACTGCCACCTTCTCCAAGATGGGTTCCTTGGCCTCCTCCTTCACTGAGGGATCTTCACCCGTTGGCGCTGGCTCAGATGAAATGGGCACCTGTGAACTAACTTCAAGCAGGCTCATTCGCTCCATTTCTCTAGTTTCTTCCTGCCATCTCTGGGCACGACTATCCGCAATCATTCGGTCTTCATTCCACAGACAATCGGGAAGCTCATGTCCCTTCTCCTTACAGAGGGTACACACAGGTTCTTCCGCCACCTGGTTCCAGAGTTCCTGATGAGACTCCACCTGTTGCTTCACCGTGGCCTCGTACTCTGTCCGGTCTCCAGTCCATGGACACTCTGGAAGTCGATGCGGGGGATCTCCGCAGCTTTCACACTGGAACTCGACCTTGTCTTGGCTCCACTCGTCATCCCAAGGACAGCTGTTATACTCATGCCCGTAGCTTCCGCAGAGCAAACACCAGGACTCTTTCTTCGCTTGGCCCTTCTGACAGCGTCTTCGGTCCGCTTGCTGGACCACCTGGGTGACCTTCTTCGAGGACGTCTCTTGGCCTTTTCTCCTTGGAGTCTCTCACCAAGTGCATTCGTCTGCAAAATGTCCCAATTGCCGACACTTCGTTTTGTGGTTTATACACAAATAGAAATATGTATATCTCTCCTTCCTCCCCCCTCACACCACAGTCTGTGTTTCCATCTCTCCTTCCTCCCACACACCCCAGAGTCTGTCTCTCCCCAATGACCACATGCTGCATTCCCAGCTCCCCCACCCTATCCCACATCCCTGCTGGGGCTCGCTGATCCTTGGGGCCCAGTACAGGTGTCCCCTTTGACCCCCCCTGTCGCTGGCCCTCGGGATAGCTCACACATGCTTTGCTGAGCACACAATCAGTGGTGGTCTGGGACTCTGGGTCGACCTTGTTCATGTCGACCCTTTGTCCATGTCGACCTATTTTAGGTGTCGGACAAAGGTGTGTCAACCAATTTGTGTCGACCTAAGTGGTGTCGACCTGGAGTCCGGATACCGGTGGTCTAGCCTAAGATATCCATACAGCGCTGCATCACAGATGAATATACAGATTACAGAGAAATATAGCAAGCCTTCTAAAGAGTAGAGAAGTTGCACATATCAATGTATCAGCTTCTAACTAGCATTTATCAAATTCTATAAAATGAGAGGTATAAGCTGATTTGTTGCTATGGGCAACATCTCCGCTATTTAGAAGGTTTGATACATTTCCCCCTAAGATCTGGGCATGTAA
This sequence comes from Pseudophryne corroboree, assembly GCF_028390025.1. Taxonomy (NCBI): domain Eukaryota; kingdom Metazoa; phylum Chordata; class Amphibia; order Anura; family Myobatrachidae; genus Pseudophryne; species Pseudophryne corroboree. The sequence continues at coordinate 545,680,577 of NC_086445.1, forward strand.
TGCAGGAGTAATTGCAGCCTATTTGTATTCATCTCTGCATCAGCCAATGTGTGTGGGATTTATAGGGTTAATTAGAAATGATTGGTGCTACAGTTTTAACATTCCCTGTATTAGTATCTTAAAGCCTTTAGTAAACTCTTGGGCTATAAATATGCATCCTTCCAATCAGGGTAACAGCATAATTTGTATGAATTCCTAAACAGCACAGATTCCCTCTGTTACAATGTCTTGTGTTAAGGCGGTAGCACCCTGCCCGCCCTTGTTCTGTCCCGTCATGCTAGTTCTCTCTAACAATCAAGCTTTCCTAACTAACTATCGCCCGCCACCACCCCTCCAGTGATACTTTCTACAGACCTTCTTATTGTATTCCTTCCAGATGGACACATTACATTTGGCATGCACGCTGTATACAGGCCAGGCGCCACCCGCTCAGCAAAGGGATACAGTGCAGGGAGGTGCCAGGCTGGAGAGGTGCACTCCCTGCACTGCATCCCTGCTGCTGCCGGCTGCTGCGCCAGGGAATTTTGTGTAAGCGGCACTACTACAGGGGCATTTTGTGTAAGCGCCACTACTACAGGGGGCATTATGAATAAAGGCGGCACTACTACAGGGGGCTTTATGTATATAAGTGGCACTACTACAGGGGGCATTATGTGTATAAGCGGCACTACTACAGGGGGCATTATGTGTATAAGAAGCACTACTAGGTGCGGTGTTATATAAATAAGATTGTGCTACTGTGGCGTAATTTGAAATGGGGGTACTATTGTGTGGCCATGCCCCTTCCTTGTAAGACCACACCCCTTTTTTGGTGTGCACCAAAGGCATGCGCTGTCTCTTTGTAAAGTATGGGAGGGCGCAAATTTATAGGTTGCAGGGGGGCGCCGAACACCCTAGCACCGGCCCTGACTGTATACAAAGTTCTTGTATTTTAAACAATTCCAATACTTAACTGGCTGAGTCCCTAAGTAACATGCTGCAAAAGTAAAATCTCACTTAGCCACTTATCAAACCCTTGATCTCCACTTCTGTTCACCTCTCTTTCATTGTGTCCAATGGTGGTCATTCCGAGTTGTTCGCTCGCAAGCTGCTTTTAGCAGCTTTGCACACGCTAAGCCGCCGCCTACTGGGAGTGAATCTTAGCTTATCAAAATTGCGAACGAAAGATTCGCAATATTGCGATAAGACATCTCTGTGCAGTTTCTGAGTAACTCGAGACTTACTCGGCATCTGCGATCAGTTCAGTGCTTGTCGTTCCTGGTTTGACGTCACAAACACACCCAGCGTTCGCCCAGACACTCCTCCGTTTCTCCAGCCACTCCGCGTTTTTCCCAGAAACGGTAGCGTTTTTTCACACACACCCATAAAACGACCAGTTTCCGCCCAGAAACACCCACTTCCTGTCAATCACATTACGATCACCAGAACGAAGAAAAAACCGTGAGTAAAATTCCTAACTGCATAGCAAATTTACTTGGCGCAGTCGCAGTGCGAACATTGCGCATGCGCACTAAGCGGAAAATCGCTGCGATGCAAAGAAATTTACCGAGCGAACAACTCGGAATGACCCCTACTGTTCTAGTAGACATATCAACAATTGAGACCCCACCGAGGCTATCTATCCAGGGCTTAAAGTGGTCCTGGAGAAGTGATGGAACTCATTTACATCGCCATCCCCCCCCATCCCCTTCCCTGACATTGAGTGGAGCCAGGGCCAGTGCTAGTGTTTTTGGCACCCCCCTGCAAACTAAAAATTAGTGTCCTACTTCCCATACTATATAAAGGGACATTGATCTCACAAAGATGCATCATGGTGACACAATAGTACCCCCATTTCAAATTACACCACACAGTAGCACAATCTTATCAGTGGTGCAAGTAGAAAAATGTCTTATAGGTACTGTGTGTGTGTGCCGAATGTGCCCGTGACAAAAAAAGAGTGTGGCCAAATGCCACATGGGGAGTGGCCAATGAAAATGGGGGCATGATACATATATGGGGTGGCCAGATACACATATGACCCCAATAGTGCCAGATACACATATGCTCCCACGATGCCAGATACGCCCCCACCGTGCCAGGTATGCTTCTACAATGCCAGATGGACAAATGCACCACAGAGCCAGATGCACAAATGCCCCATGGTGCCAGATGCACAAATGCCCCCACGGTGCAAGTTACACGTATGCCAGATATGCCCCCACAGTGCCAGATACACAAATGCCCCCACAGTGCCAGATGCACAAATGCCCCCACAGTGCCAGATGCACAAATGCCCCCACAGTGCCAGTTACACATATGCCAGATATGCCCCCACAGTTCCAGATACACATATGTCCCTACAGTGCCAGATATGCCCCCACAGTGCCAGATATGCCCAAACACTCCAGATATGCCCCCACTTTGCCAGATACACGTGCCTCCAGAGTGCCAGATATGACCCCACAGTGCCAGATTCACATGCCCCCAGAGTGCCAGATATTCCCACCAGAGTGCCAGATATGCCCCCACAGTGCCAGATATTCCCACCAGAGTGCCAGATATGCCTCCACAGTGCCAGATATTCCCACCAGAGTGCCAGATATGCCCCCTCAGTGCCAGATACATATGCCCCCACAGTGCCAGATACACATGCCCCCATAGTGCCAGATACACATGCCCCCACAGTGCCAGATACACATGCCCCCTGAGTGCCAGATATGCCCCAGCAGTGCAACTCACCGTTGTTGCTGCTGCCTGGGGCTGGCATTGTCTTCTGCTGCTGCTGGGGAGAGGAGAGCGCAACACGCGCCCCTCCTGCCCCTCAGTCTGTTCTCCACATCTGCCTGTGGCAGTGGCATCCTGTATATTAGATCTGGTGCCGATCCGCGAGCCAATCAGTCCTAGCGGTCTGGCAGCGGCGGCTCCTGAGGACTCAGGGGACTCAGGCAGGAGAGATGCAGGAGAGGAGATGCGCATGATGCGCTCTCCTCTCCAACACCCGGTGTCTGCAAGGTGGCGGCCCGGCCATACGGCGCACCGGCTGGGAATTTCTTACCAGTATGCCGTACCGCCATACTTGCAGCACTGAATCTTATTCACAAGTAGTTCCCCTGATTCATATTACATCACATAGTAATGCCCCTTATTCAGGTTACGTCACTCAGTAGTGCTACACAATGGTACCTTTATACATATTGTGCCACACAGTAGTGCCCCTTATATACAATGCCCACAGATGTAGTGCCCCTTACACATAATGACCACAGTAGTGACACTTAAACACAAAATGCCCACAGTAGTATTGCTGCTTATATACAGAATGTCCATTGTAGTAGTGCCCCTTACACATAATACCCACAGTAGTGCCGCTTATACACATAATGCCCACAATAGTGCCCCTTATACACCTCTCTCACTCTGCCACTCCAGCAGCTCACCGCCTGTGTCCCTCCAGCGGCTTTATGCCCTATATCCCTCCAGCAGCTTCCTCACCTCTCTTGTCCCTCCAGCCTCCTCTCATATTTTCTTCAAGATGCACAAAGCCTGCTCCTCCTCATGGCTCCTCTTTACTTCAGCAGTGGTGACATCATGACATCACATATGTTGTGCCAGAAAAGGAAGCCACTAGGACCTGAGGAGGGGATGAATGCTATCAAACAGATACAGCATGTGTGAGTACCAGGAGGGGTGGGCCGTAGATGGAGGAGGACCATGGAGTCACCAGGACCTGAGAGAGGGGGAGGTGACTGCAGCTCATCAGTAACAGTAGCGCCATCTGCATCATCTATTGATGTAGGTGATGGTCAGGTTTTTCTGTTGAAATTACTGTGTAGGGCAATGGAGGTGGTGGAACTAGTTCCCCCCTACCATTATCTATCTGTAATGTGCGGTGAGGTGAAAGGCTGGGGAGGCACACATGGCGATGGGTCTGAATGCTGGGAGCCTGTCTCACCTCCTACTGACTGTAACTCTCCCCTCACTGCACTAAGCTACCTGCATCCCTGTCTCTTCTCTTGCTGCTGGTGACTGGGCTATAGGGATGGTCATCGATGATCGATAGTTGCCAAATCGAAGGCTAACGATGGCTATCAACGTCCAATGGTTTTCCATCGATGACAGAGAGCCAATGGTTCTCTGCCATCGATGGCTGAGTGGAACCAAATATTCTCCCCCCCATCACATAGCTCAGCCCCCCCTCCAGCTACACACTAAGCCCCACCACCATGTTTTTATTGCCTGCGGCCCGGCCAGCTCCTACTAGCGGAGGCCGTCGAGTGGTGCAAACCATTGATGGTTCACCATGGATGGTTTATGTTCTGTGCCATCGATGGTTATCACAGATGGCACAATAGATGGCCATCCCTACTGAGCTCTGACTACAGAACACTTCCTGGTCACATGACACATCCAAGTGTCTGTTAGTGCATAGGGCACACCCCCACAGGCATGCCTCTATTAGCTCCCTTTCTGTGCAACATTACTGCCGTGGTGTGGCCCCGCTCCCAGCTCTGCAAAGCAGTGTCTGGCTGTAGAATCGAGGCAGAAATATTGCTGCCTCGTCTCTCGTCTCCCTGCAGCTCCAGGGATCTCTACAAATCTGGTGAGTGTTAGCTATAAAAAGGTTTAAAATAAACAAAGAAGATGTTTATGTTATAACTAGGTGATTCATCGCGCCCTACGGGCGCTCTTCACACCGTCGCAAAGGGGCTACGCCCCCTTAACCCCTGCACGCCTTTCTGCCGTTCAATATTTGTATTATATGGAGTATTACCAGCATTGCTAGTTTTGTTAGTGGTTGAATATTGCGCAACAAAAGGGCATCCGATGGTGAAGGGGGCGTAGCCCCTTGCGACGGCGTGAACCGCGCCTGCAGGGCACGATGTACAGAATGTACGTGTAAGTTTAGCGTGGGGGGGGGGCTTGAAAAGGGGGTGGGTGCAGTGAGGTGGAGGTGGCTCTCCGTGCCGCTGATCACCCCTGATTCAGGGACTCACTGGTAGCGGCTGCGGATGGTGTCCAAGGTGCTGCGTGTGGTGGAGAGGTGGCCTGTGGATGTTGGAGGGGGTCCAGAGGTACTGCAGGTGGGGGAGAAGTGGGGGTGCGGTTGGTGGAGGGGGTCCAGAGAGACTGCTGGTGGGGCGGATGAAGGAGGGGGTCTGTAGATGTTGCTGGTGGGTGAGGGGGTGTGTGTGGGGGGCCACGGATGAAGGAGGGGGTCTGGAGGTGCTGTGCATGGGGGAGGGGCAGGTGAAGTGGGGGTAGGTGCAAGGGGGTGCGGTTGGGTGAAGGGTTCCAGAAGTGCTGAGGGTGGGTAAGGGGTGGTTGCGGGGTGCCGCGGAAGGGGTCTGTAGATGCTGTGGGTGGGGGATGAGTGGCTGCGGGTGGGGCGCGGATGGAGGCGGGGGTCCGGAGGTGCTGTGGGTGGGGGAGGGGTGGGTACTGCGGATGGGGGGAGGGGGGAGGGAGGTGTTGCAGCTGGGGGAGGGGCGGGGGAGTGGGGGCCGTAGATGAGTTCCGGAGGCGCTGCGGGTGGGGCGGGAGTGTCGCGGGTGGGGGAGGGGCTGTGGTGGATAGGGGAGGTGTTCCGATGGGGCTGTGGGTGGGGAAGGTTCGGGTGCTGGGGTGCCGCGAGTGTAATAGGGGGTCAGGAGGTGCTGTGGGTGGGGGAGGGGCGGGGTTGATGCGGGTAGGGGAGTTCCAGGTGCGGGGGTGTCGCTGATGGTGGATGGAGACCTTAGGCGCTGCGGGTGGTGGAGGGGTGGGTGCGGTGGTGCGGGGGGTGGGGTGGGGGTCTGGAGGCGTCACGGGTGGGGGAGGGGTGGGTGCGCTGTGCCGTGGATGGGGGAGGGGGTCCGGGAGAGCTGCAGGTGGGGGAGGGGCGGGTGTGTGACGGTACTGTTTTGCCCAGCAATACATTTAGCCACGTGGAAGTGAGCTCCATAGGCTGGCCTGTCTATAGTGCACCTTTAAATTTTTGGGTTTTTTTGGGTGCGTTTGGGAGAGGAGTGGGTGCAGGGGGTGGGGTGCGGTTGGGTGAGGGGTTCCAGAGGTGTTGCGGGTGGGGGAGGGGTAGTTGCGGGGTGCAGCGGAAGGGGTCTGTAAATGCAGTGGGTGGGGGATGAGTGGCTGCGGATGGAGGCGGGTGTCTGGAGGTGCTGTGGGTGGGGGAGGGGTAGGAACTGCGGATGGGGGAGTGGTTGGGGAGGTGTCGTGGCTGGTGGAGGGGCGGGGGAGTGGGGGCTGTGGATGAGTTCCGGAGGTGCTGTGGGTGGGGGAGGGGCGGGGGTGTCACGGGTGGGTGAGGTGGAGGTGCTGTGGTGGATGGGGGAGGGGTTCCGGTGGCGCTGCGGGTGGGGAAGGTGCGGGTGCTGGGGTGCCGCGAGTGGAATAGGGGGTTGGGAGGTGTCGTGGTGGGGGAAGAGTGGGGTTGATGCGGGTGGGGGAGTGGCAGGTGCGGGGGTGTCGGCGATGGTGGATGGGGTCCACAGGCGCTGAGGGTGGTGGAGGGGTGGGTGTGGTAGGTGGGGTAGGGGGTCTGGAGGTGCCACAGCTGGGGGAGGGTTGGGTTGGGGGGTGCCATGGATGGGGGAGGGGGTCTGGGGGAGCTGCAGGTGGGGGAGGGGCGGGTGTGTGACGGGACTGTTTTGCCCAGCAATACATTTAGCCACGTGGAAGTGAGCTCCATAGGCTGGCCTGTCTATGCAGCACCTTTACATTTTTATAATTTTTGGGTGTGTTTGGGGGAGGTGCGGGTGCAGGGGCGGGGTGTGCGGTTGAGTGAGGGGTTCCAGAGGTGTTGCGGGTGGGGGAGGGGTAGTTGCGGGTTGCGGCGGAAGGGGTCTGTAGATGCAGTGGGTGGGGGAGGGATGAGTGGCTGCTGGTGGGGCGTGGATGGAGGCGGGGGTCTGGAGGTGCTGTGGGTGAGGGAGGGGCGGGTGGGGGGGGTGGGTACTGCGTATGGGGGAGGGGTTTGAGAGGTAATGTGGCTGGTGGAGGGGCGGGGGAGTGGGGGCTGTGGATGAGTTCCGGAGGCGCTGCGGGTGGGGGAGAGGCGGGGGTGAGGTGGATGGAGGAGGGGTTCCGGTGGCGCTGCGGGTGCGGAAGGTGCGGGTGCTGGGGTGCAGTGAGTGGAATAGGGGGTCGGGAGGTGGGGCGGGTGGGGGAGCGGTGGGGTTGACGCAGGTGGGGGAGTGGCAGGTGTGTGGGTGTTGCCGATAGGGGATGGGGACCATAGGAGCTGCGGGTGGTGGAGAGGTGGGTGCGGTGGTGCGGCGGTTGGGGCAGGGGATCTGGAGGCGCCATGGCTGGGGGATGGGCTGGTGCGGGGGTGCCTTAGATGGGGGAGGGGATTCGGGAGAGCTGCAGGTGGGGGAGGGGCGGGGGTGCTGTGCATGGGGGAGGGGCGGGTGTGTGATGGGACTGTTTTGCCCAGCAATACATTTAGCCACGTGGGAGTGAGCTGCACCTGTACATTTTATTTGTTGTGTGATTTTGGATGTGTCATTGTGGTAACCTGGTGAGTGCAGTTATGTCACCAGCTCCCATCCCAACATAGGACGTGGGAGCCAGTTACATGTGGCTGGGTGCAGGGTGCATGGGGTCTGTGCTGCAGCCCCCTCCTCTCTCAGTCCCTCTCCCCCCTGATGTGCTGCGCAGGCGCAATGGCGGCAGGTGGGTGTGTGGGCCGGATGGAGACAAATAGGGGGACAGAGACCCCAGCATCGGGCACACAGTGATGCCGCCGCCTCCCCCTCACCTACCGACACTGACAGTTGTGCGCCCCACTGGCTCCCTGAGCAGAGCCGCCTGCCTGGGGGAGGGGCAGGTGGCGGGGCGCATCAGCGGTTCTGGCCTGTAAACCGCTCTGGCGGCTCCTGCGGCTCTCATCATGCCGTCATCCACGTGAGGGAGGGTCCCTGGAGGGTGAGAGTGACAGCCCTCACCCCAGTACCCGCCATGTGGAGGAGCCAGGGGGAGCGTGCCGGGGAATCGCAGGCAGGATCCAGCCACCTCTCATCCATCTGTGACTCCGCCCAGATCTGTGACTCCGCCCAGCGTTACGGCCAGGCACAGAATCACAGATCTGGGCTATTATATAGGAGATTATCTTCTTTGTATTATTCTAATCATTTTTATATAACTTCTCAGGAGTTTGACAGGGAGTATGACAGGGGAGGCTCTGCCTACCCTGACTACACTATCTATCTATCTATCTATCTATCTATCTATCTATCTATCTATCTATCTATCTATCTATCTATCGTTGGGAATGATGTGCATGCAGGTGTTGTTATTTGTAGTTATAGAGGCACACACCAAGCTATAAACAGGCCAGTTACTTAACCAGTAGTGTTGGGTTATTGAAGTTTAACAGGTAAAGCTGTACTCACTGTTGTATACACACTGGTGATGGCAGAGCTTGAGCAAAGTGGGGTTCTATAAAGCTCACCAGCTGATGAGTGTATACTGCTTGAAAGCAGTGGTGCAGGATGCTGGAACAACTTTATAATGCAGGTTTCTCTGGAGCTAAATGGGAGACTTGTGTCTCCACCATGTAACTTCTCACACATTATTAAGTAAGTATATACAAAATGGCTGCAGCACATGTGCAGTAATACATCATATTGGAGTACAGACCTCCTTGCGTCTTAGTGCCCAGCATGTGTACACAGAGGGAAATTTCTAACATACCCTTGCTACAAGCATTTCCATGTTACACAAACATTTAATTTCAGCTCTCTTGTAGTCACCTATAAGAAAGGTGTTGTTAATCACATAATAAAACATTAACATATTGTTTTGTTCATATATTTGTAAATCCAGTCATCAGGACACAGAGACATGTGAGTTCACTGCTGTGCATTTTATTCCATCCCCAACTCCCGGCACACTGCACACTGCACCACCCACTACCGAGCATCCCCTTGGTCCTAGGGACCATCACTGAAGATTCAGGCTTACACATATTAGTAAGGGAGTGTCTACAAATATTAAGCATTCTAATACACTAACATCACATCCTCTTTTCTTTAAAGATAAGCCCTGTACGCTTCAATGCAACAATTAACAACGTCATATTAAGAACATCATGTAACACGTTTCAATGAGTCTCTCAGGTCTGCGTATTTCCCTTTTGGGTCTTTCATAGACAGTCTGTGTTTCATCGACCATGTTGGACCTTTCTAGAATCGTGGTTTGTTCACCATTATCAGGATCATCATACATGTCAGATGAAGGGTATTCTTCAGTCATGTTGTCTTCATTATGGTTAGGTTGAGATCTTAAATCCACCCGATTTCTTCTTACTTCCGTTCCACGCTCTGTACGTATAGTATAAGATCTTGGTGCTACTTGTGTTTGCACAATACCTTTCTGCACCCAAATACCTTTCCCGTGATCTCTGAGACGGACTTGGTCACCCGATTTTAGATCAGATAAGCTTTTTGCTCGTTTCTGTTTCGCCTGTTGACGTTCCTTACTCAGTCTGACCAACGCTGAGTTATGTGTATTAAGCAGTTCATCATGTATCGGGAGATTTGCTCTAATCCTCCTTCCCATCAGCATTTGTGCAGGAGAAAGTCAATTCTGTAAAGGTGTACTGCGGTAGATTAAAAGACTTTTGTAGAAATCTTCTTTACCTTCTTGAGCTTTTTTCATGAGACTCTTTACAGTTTTTACTGAACTTTCCACCAACCCATTTGAGCGTGGATAGTGGGGACTTGACGTAGTATGGACAAATTCCTACTCATCAGCAAATTGTCTAAATTCAGCACTGGAAAACTGAGGACCATTGTCAGTGAACACTTCCATAGGAACACCATGCCTTGCAAAGATTGACTTCATGCAATTGATTATGGCTATACTAGTAGTTGTATGTAGTGTCTTCACCTCAGGGTAGTTAGAGTAATAATCAGTCACGACAATGTACGTTTTCCCATTACAATCAAACAAATCTGCGCCAACTTTCTGGTACGGTCTCTCTGGCACTGCGTGAGGACTCAGTGGCTCGACTTGTTGTTTCGGTCCATACGTAAGACATAATTCACATGTAGCTGTAGTCTGTGCTATGTCTTGGTTCATTCTTGGCCAATACATAACTTCACGCACTCTCCGCTTACATTTTTCTTCTCCTAAGTGGCCTTCATGTATCTTGCACAACATAGTTTTTCTTAGTCGTGCAGGTATGACAAACCTATTGCCTTTGTAAATAATACCATCGACAACTGTAAGGTCACTGCGGTACATCCAATAATCATGGATAGACAACGAGCACGCATGTTTTTCTGCTGGCCAACCTTTCAGAATGATATCTTTCAGCACTTTCATTGTGTCATCTGTCTCAGTTTCTTTCCTAATCTGTTCTTGTCTTGCAAGAGACACTGGGGGTCATTTCGAGTTGGTCGCTCGTTATATTTTTCTCGCAACGGAGCGATTAGTCGCTAATGCACATGCGCAATGTCCGCAGTGCGACTGCGCCAAGTAAATTTGCTATGCAGTTAGGTATTTTACTCACGGCATTATGAGGTTTTTTCTTCGTTCTGGTGATCGTAATGTGATTGACAGGAAGTGGGTGTTTCTGGGCAGAAACTGGCCGTTTTATGGGTGTGTGCGAAAAAACGCTACCGTTTCTGGGAAAAACGCGGGAGTGGCTGGAGAAACGGAGGAGTATCTGGCCGAACGCTGGGAGTGTTTGTGACGTCAAACCAGGAACGAAACTGACTGAACTGATCTCAGTTGCCGAGTAAGTGTGGAGCTACTCAGAAACTGCTAAGAAGTGTCTATTCGCAATTCTGCTAATCTTTCGTTCGCAATTTTGATAAGCTAAGTTTCACTCCCAGTAGGCAGCGGCTTAGCGTGTGCAAAGCTGCTAAAAGCAGCTAGCGAGCGAACAACTCGGAATGAGGGCCACTGGTAGAGAAGCTACGATCAAATTAACATAGGCTTCTATCTCTTCATCCATCAGACTTTTGGAAACTTCACTTTTGTCCACAGCACGAGAAAGTGTATCAGCAATGTACATGTATTTGCCGGGACAGTACAGCAAGTGTACATCATATTTCTGTAGTCTGATAAGCATTCGTTGAATTCTCATGGGACAGTCATGTAATGATTTAGTTATGATAGCTACCAATGGCTTGTGGTCAGTTTCCACTGTAAATGTTTGACCATACACAAACTGATGAAATCGCTCACATGCATATGTGATCGCTAGAAGTTCTTTTTCTATCTGAGCATACCTTGTTTCAGCACTTGTCAGTGCTCTTGATGCATAGGTTACTGGTTGCCATGTATCCTCATGTTCTTGTAACAGCACTGAGCCTAGGCCAAATTGCGAAGCATCTGCTGAAATTCTTATTCTTTTCGCAGGATCAAAGAATTTTGGCACTGGTTGCTCTGTAATGATCTGTTTCAAGTTTTGCCAACTTTCTTCTTGTTCATGTGACCACATCCACTCTTTATCTTTGTCCAACAACCATCTAAGAGAGGCTGTTCGTTCAGAGAGTTGAGAAATAAACTTTCCTTAGTAAGTAATCATTCCTAGGAATCTTCTGACGTCGTCTTTGTTGTTAGGACGTTCCATGTTCACTATGGCTGACATTTTCCTTGGGTCTGGTTTTACACCTTGATCCGAGACCACGTCGCCCATAAAGGTAAGTGTATTCACGCCAAATTTACATTTTTCCTTGTTTAGCTTTAGATTCACTTTCTTGACAAGTTCCATTACTTGTCTCAATCTAGAATCATGTTCTTCCTTTGTAGATCCCCAGACAATAATGTCATCCATCATTGTTTCAACACCTGGAATATGTTCAAAAATCATGTGTATCTTTTTGTGATATACTTCTGGAGCAGACAATATTCCATATGGTAGTCAAAGAAATCTGTATCGACCTTCTGGTGTATTAAATGTACAAAGCTTTGAGCTGGCCTCATCTAGCTTCATTTGCCAGAATCCTGAAGATGCATCCAATTTACTGAACCATTTTGCTCCCGCAAATTGTGACATGATTTCATCTCTGGTTGGTAGTTTGAAATGTTCTCGTTTAATAGCTTTGTTTAAATCTCTGGGGTCTAGACATATTCTTAGTTGTCCATTTTTCTTTTCAACAATTACTACGGAGCTTACCCATTCAGTAGGCTCATCAACTTTCTCTATCACACCCAAGGCTTCCATGCAATTTAACTCTTGTTTCAGTTTTTCTCTCAGCGCAAACGGCACTTTTCTACAGGGGTGTATCACTGAAGAAACTTGCGTGTCTATATTTATTTTATGCTCTCCAGGCAAACAACCTAGACCTTCAAACAAGTCTCTGTATTCTGTAAACATTGATTTGCAGTCATCTTCTACTTGTGATGTCACCATAAAAACTTTCTTTAGCAAGCTTAGTTTCTCACAGGAACTTAATCCTAGAATCGGTTGCACATTTTTATCCACAATCAGAAGAGATGTTTTAAACTGTTGTCCCTTATATTTCAGTGTCACTAAGCATGTACCTTTCACAGGAATTTCCTCCCCAGTGTACCCTGTAACTTTCACTTTGGCTGGATGAATTTTAGGTTTTACTCTAAAAGTCTTATAGTCTTGAAACAATATTAAATTCACCTGCGCGCCACTATCAAGCTTAAAGGGAATGACAATCTCGTCACAGTTAAAGGGACAATCCATTCTTTCTTATCTGCACTGCAAAGTTCAATGCAATCCACAAATAATGCCTCTGTTTGTTTAACAGCATGCACATTGGTTGTTTCCCTTTTCAGTTTACAGCATTTGGCAAAGTGATGAAGTATCCCACATTTCATGCAGGTTTTACCATAAGCAGGGCACATTTTAGGATTGTGAGCATTTCCACATCTACTATACATTTCCTTATTAGACTTTGGCTTAGACTGCTTCATTCTTGAGAATGGTGGTTTGCTTGGCTCTGTTGTCTGCACTACATGTACATCAGCATCAGCTTCCTTGTGTAACGTTTTTGCTTGAAATCTAGTTATTTCTGCAGATCTGCACATAGTCACTGCCTTTTCTAGTGTTAGGTCTTGCTCTCTCAGCAATCTCTCTCTGAGTCCATTATCAGGTATTCCACAGACAATACGATCTCTAATCAGTGAATCCTTTAAATCACCAAACTCACAGGTTTTACTGAGTGATTGCAGCTCTGTAACATATTGATCAAATCCATCTACAGACATCTGATCACATGTGAAAAACGTATATCTTTCATATGTCACATTTTTCCTTGGCACAAAGTAATCTTCAAACTTTTGCATTATAGAAGATAGCACCATATTCTGCCCCTCATCAAACTGAAAACTATTATAAATGTCCAGCACATCCTCTCCTATCACATGGAGGAAAATGGATGCCTTCGTTTTGTCAGGCTCTGTATCAGCTCCACATGCAGCAAGATATATATTAAAGCTTTGCTTAAATCTTTTCCGGTTTTCAGGCAAGTTTCCAGACATCAGCATGCCGGTTGGAGGAGCTAGTTTATCCATGGTTACTCACTGTTTGAAGAGAGGAGCACACGGCAGGCTTTGCAGACACTGACTATCACAGCCTTACAGACTTCTGCAGGATTCTTTCACACTCTGAGAGCACTAGCAGTCCAAGTTAAACTTCTTCTGACACCATGTTTTGTTCATATATTTGTAAATCCAGTCATCAGGACACAGAGACATGTGAGTTCACTGCTGTGCATTTTATTCAATCCCCAACTCCCGGCACACTGCACACTGCACCACCCACTTCCCAGCATCCCCCTGGTCCTAGGGACCATCACTGAAGATTCAGGCTTACACATATTAGTAAGGGAGTGTCTACAAATATTAAGCATTCTAATACACTAAAATCACACATATCACATGCATGGACCATGGCAACAGTCTCTCAACTTACAAACTTGGAACTGCTGTCACTGTCTTTATTCCTGGCAACTTTTACACTAGTGATTATTTAATCTTGCAAAATCCTTTTTCCTATCAAAATCCTTTTTCCTATCTTCACACCAATAGGACCTTGATTTTGGCTTCTGGATGTCCCATGGTTCACTGAGTGTGATGTTTGCAAATTCCTCATCATACCTTTTAGGTAGCTTGCCAAAATTTAATCTTGCAGGAGATCTTTTCTGTGATTCAACTTCCACTCTGGTAGTCTTTGACTCAGGTGCATCTCCAGCTGCTGGCATGTCCAGTCACACATACTTGTTCTGCTTTCAGCTTCCAACTTTTCTTTTAATGTGTGTAGTTTCTTAAAAGACAAGGGGGGTAATTCTGAGTTGATCGCAGCAGGAACTTTGTTAGCAGTTGGGCAAAACCATGTGCACTGCAGGGGGGGGGGGCAGATATAACATGTGCAGAGAGAGTTAGATTTGGGTGGGTTATTTTGTTTCTGTGCAGGGTAAATACTGGCTGCTTTATTTTTACACTGCAACTTATATTGCAGATTGAACACGCCACACCCATATCTAACTCTCTCTGCACATGTTAAATCTGCCTCCCCTGCAGTGCACATGGTTTTGCCCAACTGCTAACAAAATTCCTGCTGCGATCAACTCGGAATTATCCCCAAGGTCCCGTGCCTTAACAATCTCCATGGTATTTGGATTCCACAATCTGTAATCTTTGTTTTCATGGTAAACTCCAAGCATGATGCACTTTACTGTCTGTGTGCGGGATTTAATTAGAGATGAGCGGGTTCGGTTCTCAGAGAACTGAACCCCCTGAACTTCACTACCTGAGCCCGGATCCGAGTCAGGCTCGGGTTTTCCTGCCTGACTCGGAAACCAGAACAAGGCAAAACGTCATCATCCCGCTGTCGGATTCTCGAGGGGTTTGGATTCCATATAAAGAGCCGCGCGTCCCCGCCATTTTCACTCCGGCATTGGAGAGTGTAGCGAGAGGAGGTATCTCCGTCCTCAGTGTCCTGCATCAGTTCAGTGTTAGTGTCTTGTGCTGCATCATTCCAGTCACACTGGTGGTGTCCTCTGCTGCCATATGTCCAGTGCTGCTGTATAAGTCCAGTCCAGTGGTGCTGTGTTGTGTTGCATCAGTTCAGTGGTGTATTGTGCTGCATCAGTCCAGTCACAGTGGTGGTGTCCTCTGCTGCCATATGTCCAGTGCTGCTGTATAAGTCCAGTCCATTGCAGTGGTGCTGTGTTGTCCTGCATCAATCCAGGGGTGATGTCCCTGTGCTGCCGTATATGTTCATTGATACTGCCGTATATGTCCAGTGATACTGCCGTATATGTCTAGCGGTACTGCCGTATATGTCCAGCGGTACTGCCGTATATGTCCAGTGATCCTCGTTGTATAATTCCAGTGATCCTACCGTATAATTCCAGTGATCCTGCCGTATAATTCCAGTGGTACTGGCGTATAAGTCCAGTACAGTGATACTGCCGTATATGTCCAGTGATACTGCCGTATATGTCCAGCGGTACTGCCGTATAATTCCAGTGATCCTGCCGTTTAATTCCAGTGATCCTGCCGTATAATTCCAGTGGTACTGGCGTTTAAGTCCAGTCCAGTGATACTGCCATATATGTCCAGCGGTACTGCCGCATATGTCCATTGATACTGCCATATAATTCCAGTGATCCTGCCATATAATTCCAGTGGTACTGGCGTATAAGTCCAGTCCAGTGATACTGCCGTATATGTCCAGTGATCTTGCCGTATTTGTCCATTGATACTGCCGTATTTGTCCAATGATCCTGCCGTATAATTTCAGTGATCCTGTCGTATAATTCCAGTGATCTTGCCATATAATTCCAGTGATCCTGCCGAATAATTCCAGTGGTACTTTTTAAATCTGTTACTTATATTTCAATAAGAGTTTTTTATGTAACCAGGACACAGGGAGTGTTGCATGCTTCTTTACTGGAGAAGTACAGGAAACCAAAGAACACAGAAATAGATTCATACACCAACTAATACAAATACAAAATAAGATCCGTTGTAACCTTCCACCAGAACACATATACAGCAATGGGAACTATATACACCACACTCCTCCCAACTTAGATAATTGCAGACATGAAAATGTTAGCACTAAGCAATGTATACGTTACCCCAGAAGGCTACAAATCAAGCCTTTGAGGTGCCTTACGAACTCTGGGGGTGATTCCGAGTTGTTCGCTCGCTAGCTGTTTTTAGCAGCATTGCACACGCTAGGCCGACGCCATTTGGGAGTGTATCTTAGCTTAGCAGAATTGCGAACGAAAGATTAGCAGAATTGCGAATAGAAAATTCTTAGCAGTTTCTGAGTAGCTCCAGACTTACTCCTACACTGCGATCAGCTCAGCCCGTTTAGTTCCTGGTTTGACGTCACAAACACGCCCTGCGTTCGGCCAGCCACTCCCCCGTTTCTCCAGACACTCCCGCGTTTTTTCCTGGCACGCCTGCGTTTTTCCGCACACTCCCAGAAAACGGCCAGTTTCCACCCAGAAACACCCACTTCCTGTCAATCACGCTCTGATCACTGCAACAATGAAAATTCTTCGTTCGGACGTGAGTAAATCTACTAAGTTTTGAGCTAAAATACTTAGCGCATGCGCCCTGCGTACCATGCGCATGCGCAGTTAGCGGCTAATCGCAGTATAGCGAAAATCGGCAATGAGCGAACAACTCGGAATGACCCCCTCTGTCTGGATACCAATGTTTAACTCCCAGAGTGACTGGCTGTTCCACAGAAATCACACTAGAAGGTTCAGGATCAGTTGTTACTAAGGGAACCTCATGCTCAGGTGACTCCATAACAGGTTTTGGAACAGTCTCTGTATCTGACCCAGAGGGGTACATTTCCTCCACAGTGTCAGGAACAGTCTCTGTATCAGTTCCAGAGGGGTATACATAAACCCCCACATCACTGGCTTGGCTATGTCCAGCTGTAGACGTACAGTCAGTTTGCCTCCCAGCCTCAATGATTTGATCAATGTGGCGACGCCACAATTCTCCTCCAACTTCAATCACGTACATCAGAGGGCCGGATTTGGAAGAAACTAT
Source organism: Pseudophryne corroboree (assembly GCF_028390025.1). Taxonomy (NCBI): domain Eukaryota; kingdom Metazoa; phylum Chordata; class Amphibia; order Anura; family Myobatrachidae; genus Pseudophryne; species Pseudophryne corroboree. The sequence continues at coordinate 545,697,563 of NC_086445.1, forward strand.
TCCCGGTTGCCATTTGTCTCCTCTATAATCACGGACCAGAACCTCTTGGCCAACGTGGAAGAACTGAGTAGGTTTCTGATAAACTGATTGAAACTGTTTGTTATGTACCTTCCGCCTTACATCCGGTTTTATCAAGTCCCACTAAGACCGTAAGTTCCGTTGCATAAATAGCACCGCAGGAGGCTGACCGGTAGTGGAGTGCTCAGTCCTACGATATACAAACAAGAAGTTGTCAATCTTGTGTTGCAAAGGTAGATGTTCATGGTGCATGGACTTGATAGCTTTTTTTAATGTTTGGACAAATCTCTCAGCCAAACCGTTAGTGGCTGGATGGTGTGGAGCTGATGTAAAATGTTTAATTCCATTGTCTTGCATGAACTTTTTGAATTCCATGGACACAAACTGTGGCCCATTGTCACTGCACATTTGCTCCGGTAGATCATTTCTAGCAAAGATGGTTCGCAGCACAGCAATTGTTTTCTCAGAAGTAGTGGATTTCATCTTTATTACCTCTGGCCATTTTGAATGAGCGTCCACTGCAATAAGAAACATACAATCCATGAATGCACCAGCAAAGTCAATATGTACCCGCTGCCATGGAGATGAAGGCCATTCCCAGGGATGTAACGGGGCTAAAGGTGGTGCATTTTGAACTCTTTGACATCCTTCACACCATTTTGTCAAAGTTTCGATTTGACCATCGATTCCTGCCCACCACACATAGCTTCTAGCAAGATTCTTCATTTTTACTGTGCCTAGGTGACCCTCATGCAAATTTTCCAAAACTCTGTTTCGCAGTTTAGGTGGTATTACCACTTGGGACCCACACAATAGAGTTCCTTGACAGACAGAAAGCTGGTCTCTCCTGCCCGAAAACCCGTAATATTGAGAATCGCCATGTTTAGGCCAACCTTTGAGAGTTAAGTCCATTACTTTTGATAGTACCGGGTCTTTCCTTGTTTCCCGATTGATTGTGGCATTGGTAATAGGTAGCTGTTCCAACAACATATTGTGATACACTTCCAGGGGGTCTTCATCACTGTCCTCCTCACTTTGGGGCAAGGGAGAACACGATAGACCATCAGCATTGCCATGTAGTTTTGTTCCTTTAAACTCGATGTCGTATGTATGAGCACCCAGGAATAATGACCAACGTTGAAGCCGAGCTGCAGTCATGGCTGGGACTCCCTTGTGGGGGTTAAAAATTGATACCAGTGGTTGATGATCTGTAAATAATGTAAACATTTTCCCATACAAAAATTAATGAAATTTCTTCACTCCCCATACTAAACTTAAGGCTTTTCGGTCAATTTGCGCATAATTCTTCTCTGCCACTGTCAAAGACCGTGAAGCAAACGCTATTGGCTTCTCGCTACCATCTCTCAGTTGATGTGATAACACTGCTCCAATGCCGTACGGTGACGCATCACACGCCAGCCTGATGGGTAGTTTCGGATCAAAATGAGTAAGGACTTTATCAGATGTAATCAATCTTTTTGTTTCTGAGAATGCTTTCTCACAGTCTTTTGTCCACTTCCATCGTGCATTTTTCTGTAGTAGGGCATTTAGCGGGTATATTACTGTGGAGAGGTCTGGTAAGAACTTGTGATAATAATTAACAAGGCCCAGGTAAGATCTCAGTTGTGACACAGACTGTGGCTGGGGTGCTTGTAGTACTGCCTCTATTTTATCATTTGATTTGTGCAGGCCTTCTCTATCAATCACTTGTCCACAATATGAAATGCTTTCTTGGAAAAATGCACATTTATCTTTATTTACTCTGAGTCCATATTCCTGTAGTTGGGTGAATACTTTTTCCAAATTATTTAAATGGTCCACATCATCTTTGCCTGTTACAATTATGTCATCCAGATAACACTGCGTACCTGGTATTCCTTGTAGGACTTGATCCATTGCTCTCTGCCATAATGCTGGGGCAGAAGATAGTCCAAACACAAGACGGTTATATTGTAATAAACCTTTGCGAGTATTGATGGTTAAATATTTCTTAGATGCCTCCTCAATTTCCATTTGCAAGTACGCTTGAGCTAGGTCAATTTTGGAGAAGCGGTCGCCCCCTGAGAGAGCTACAAAGATGTCCTCTATTTTAGGCAAAGGATACTGCACAGTCCGCAGTACTGGATTTATTGTCATTTTGAAATCTCCGCAAATACGGATACTTCCCATTTTGTCTTTCTTTACTATCGGAACTATGGGCGTAGCCCATTCACTCCATTCCACTGGGGAGAGTATACCAGAGTCTTCCAGTTTCTGTAGTTCCTCCTCAACCGCTGGTTGGATGGCATAAGGTACTGTGCAAGCTTTACAAAACTTTGGAACGGCATGTGGATCCAACTCTGTACTGGCCTTAATGTCCTTTAACGTGCCTATCCCTGGTTGGAAAATGGGTTGTGCGGCAGCTAATAATTTAGAAAGTTTCTTAATAGCTGCGTCATTGTTGGATACATCAGATGCAGTAGATTGTAGCCTGTGAATGGAATGCCAATCAAGTTGGATTTTCCTTATCCATTCGCGGCCCAATAATGTCGGTCCACCATGTGGTAGTTTGTACAAATACAGCTTATGGGTATTGCCTTTGTATTTCACATAAACTTTTATTTTTCCCAATGGGGACACCAGTACACCCGTATATGGCCCTCATTCCGAGTTGTTCGCTCGGTATTTTTCATCGCATCGCAGTGAAAATCCGCTTAGTACGCATGCGCAATGTTCGCACTGCGACTGCGCCAAGTAACTTTACTATGAAGATAGTATTTTTACTCACGGCTTTTTCTTCGCTCCGGCGATCGTAATGTGATTGACAGGAAATGGGTGTTACTGGGCGGAAACACGGCGTTTCAGGGGCGTGTGGCTGAAAACGCTACCGTTTCCGGAAAAAACGCAGGAGTGGCCGGGGAAACGGTGGGAGTGCCTGGGCGAACGCTGGGTGTGTTTGTGACGTCAACCAGGAACGACAAGCACTGAACTGATCGCACAGGCAGAGTAAGTCTGGAGCTACTCTGAAACTGCTAAGTAGTTAGTAATCGCAATATTGCGAATACATCGGTCGCAATTTTAAGAAGCTAAGATACACTCCCAGTAGGCGGCGGCTTAGCGTGTGTAACTCTGCTAAATTCGCCTTGCGACCGATCAACTCGGAATGAGGGCCTATGTGCGGAGTGTTACGGATGTTTTCTTTAAAGGAATAGCAGCAAACATGCGTTTGTAATCACTTGCATTTAGCACTGACAGAGCAGAGCCTGTGTCTAATTCCATTTTTAAGTCAATACCTGCTACTTCCAAAGTGACCCAAATCACTTGACGCTCTTTTGCCGTCATAGAGCGCATCTCTAGGTTGCATAAACCTTTTTCTGTACCAGTACTATCAGTAGAGTCTGATTCATTGTCAGCTACTTTATGTACTTGGGATGTTGTATAATTTCTCCCAGGAACTTTGGATACTTGCGAGCGGTTTGGTGTTTTCCCTGACTGACACACCCTTTCAATATGGCCTCTTTTCTTACATTTTCTACACACTTTGTCTTTAAACCAGCACTGACTGGCATCATGTGAGGACTTCCCACAGCAAACACAGGACTGTCTCTGATACCAATAGACTGGATTGGGAGTACATTCTGGTGCCTTTTGCTGCAATTCTGATGCATCCCTGGTTGCAGTCTCCATTGAAATAGCTATGGACAGTGCTCGCTCTAAGGTCGGGTCAGGCTCAGCCAGCAATTTCTTTTGTGTACAGTTGCACTTTTCATCCCACAAACTAAACGGCCTCTTAGAGCATCTGATAACCCTGCTCCAAATGCACAGTGTTCAGATAACCTCCTCAGCTCTGCAATGTATTTAGAAATGCTTTTACTTTCAGATTGATTCCTTCTGTGAAACCTGAATCTTTCAGCAATCACTAATGGTTTAGGGTTTAAGTGCTTTTGTAAAATGTCCACAATGTCAGTGAAGGACTTGTTGGCTGGCTTCTCAGGTGCTATTAAACTCCTCAGCAGACTGTATGTTTGGGCACCCATTACACTGAGTAAGACTGGAACCTTCTTGTCTCCTTGCACTGCGTTAACAACACAATACAACTCCACTCTCTCAATATATGTAGCCCAGTCCTCTATAGCAGGGCCGTAACTAGGTGTGTGCGGAAGGGGCACTGCACATAGCGCTGCAGGGTAGGGGGCGCTGTTGGCAGCACTTGTCAGTTATCATCTATTTTAATTACTTTTACTTGCAGCTTTACCCCTCTTTGAAGCCTAGTATCTCCTGACCACCGCTGTCTCCTACCCTGACCCCTTCTGTCACTAATACACCTATACAACATTCATGAACTCAACTTAAGATTTTGTATTTAATCAATCACACTGTCCTTTATTACATTTCAAGATGCTGACATACCCGGGATTCAAACCCACTGCCTGTGGCATTGCAGTCAGACAATCTATTCATTGAGCTATCTGCCCTTGCATAGAAAGGTAGACAATTCTAACATAGACAAATCTATTTGTAGCTTACCTTTTATTTGTGAAAAAATGATCAGCATTGTGGCTGAGCAGATCTACTGTATGTAGTGTGTGGCTGCAAGGGATTGGATGTGTGGCTGCACACTACATAGATCTGCTCAATTGCAATGCTACATATATCTGCTCAAGTACCAGTAGCTTGGGAAGGGGCCTCGTATCAGGGGCTCTTACTGGGATAAATCTTGTCATCAGGGCCGTAACTAGGTGTGTGCCAGCGGTGCCTGGCACACAGCGCATATGCACTGTGGGTGCAGAACCGCTGGCAACACCCACAGGGCCACCCGCGCCTCACTAGTATTGTCCACCCGCCTGCCATAGATCACACTTACAATCTCGGAAACTCCTCACTACTGCAGCGCTGCTTAGTCCCCGTCTCAGGCTGTCATTCCTCCAATTGGCCACTTAGAGATAGCCGAGGATTGGCTGGTCTCTCAATATTGCTTTCACTTTCGGGTGCTCTGCTCACTGCTCCAACTCAGCTCTCCCCTCACCAGCTACCTGAGCGGCTTCTACTGGTCTCTCTTGCAGATGCTGCCATGACAGCCGCCCAGGGGACCAGCTTCCCAGCGCTATCACAGGTACAAGCGTTGCCAGCCTCTCCCTGAAGGACTTGCTGCTGCTGCCCAGCTCTGTATTCACTATCCCCCACAGCTCCTGCTACTGCTGCGGTTTACAGCTTAACTCACTTGCTAGCAGCGCAGGCAGCTAGAGGGATGTAAGCGCACTCAAGGGGAGCCACAATCTGGTCTCTGTAACAGCTGGGGGTACTTATATATTCCACTGAGAGTGGCCGTACGGCACCCCTTTTTCCCACCTCTGTCACGTGGGTCCCCCATACTCTGCGCATGGTCTCTGGAAGCATCCCACAAAGCCTCCTCAGTACCATAGTATCTCCTACTGGTGCATTCAGGCTGCCATACAATACATACAATTCTCATAAGTATATATAATTAAAATATAGAAATGTACAAATGACTATGTTCTTAGCAGATACTATGTTTATATAGAGCGCTACATCTGTATGTGAACTGTGCAGCACTGGCCACTGTGTAGTTAACAGCAGGCAGCGCTGCGTAGTGGGAGAGGCATCCTTCGTGTGTGCTGCTCTGTGTCGTGTAGGTGTGGTACCCACATTTGGGGATACCCCTAGCAGCCCCCCCTTAGAGCCATAACTGCAGCCAGCGCTGCCTAGGGACCCTCTTTTGTTGTTATTTTGTTGCTGGCACTGATAGGGTTAAAACTCCCTACCTGGTGCCTGTAAATAGGGCACTGGGACCCAGGACAGCCCGCCAGATCCAGAAGAGCGGGAACCTCTGGAGACTCAGGGATTGGAGGAGGAAAAGGCGCCAAGGAAGGGGGAGGAGATGGTTAAAAACGAGAGGAGAAGGCAGCATCGGGGTTCCGTGGCGTGGCCGCTGCAGTGTGAAGGGAGAAGCCGCCGACGTAGCCGGAGAGATAGCCGCTGCCGTGCAGGGAGCCCCGCTGCTGCTGACAAAGTCGCCAGCAGAGACCCACCGCGTGTGAGCAGTGAGCCGCGGCTAGCCGGAGAGGAAACCACCGGCTACCCGCCGCTCAGCAAAGGAGAGACAGAGCCGCGTCGCTGCAGGACGGAGCCGCCAGCCGCCCGCCGTTGCCGTGGAAACAGAGCTGCTGCAGGGGAAAGAGACGCCTCTGGGCTGCAGGGACCCACAGGAGAGAGGAACTACACGAGGAGGACGCCCAGCAGTGTGTCCGCCGCCACCAGCCTCCACCGATCAGACAGCCTGCACCCAGGAGGAACTTACCCAACAACCGCCAGCGGCATCCACCAGACCGCAGGTACTCCCTTCTCCCCAGTTCAGCTGCCACATAGACTGGAGAGGTTGTGGCTGTAGACACAAACACCCAGCCTCAGGGGGATATGAATAGGGTTATGTATAGTGGGGACATTGTACCAGGATTGGCCTACTACATATAATGGGGGACGCCCCAGCTCACGAATATTTATCATCAAGCCTCCCAGAGTAACGTACCAAACCCTGCCAGAGCTGTGGCGACCCACTAGTTAACCCTGTGAAGTTTTATATTAAAGTTGACTTACTTTTCCGTGGATACAAATACGGATAGTACCGTACCCATTGCTGCTGCGTTGTATTACCAACAGTTAATACCGCACAACCTCCTACAAGTATTTACCTTACGTGCACCGACGTCCCCTCCGGAGTTTACTGTTAGAGTACAAGTACTCTGTTAAAGGGACACTGACCGCAAACGCCCACTGGGCGCAGGAACTGAACATTAGTGCCCGGCTTGTAGCGCCATCCTATGGATAGTTTAAGAAGTGCAACAGAAGTACTGTCAGGACATTCCTTACTCTAAGATATCATTACATACCACATGATTGCTATTGCATGTAACAATATTTGATCGTTTGACGAGTTATTGTCATGCCTGTTGAAATACATAAGCTGTAATTACTGTTGTAGACAGGGAAAGAAATAGGGTATTGAGATGATGTTTAAGATATGCATTTGCTCCAAGTGAGAACGGAGTTATAGCGGTGACTGATATCTTCAGCGCAATAAATGGTTGTCACCGTCCCCCTGTGTAGTGGTTCTTGAGCATATTGTGTTTGGGTTGTCTTCCCGGGGTTCTCCTGGTCCTTCTGCCGCAGCGTCACAGGTGACGGGAAGAATAGTCGCTGGTCTCGACATCGTTGAAGAGTGGATACGGCCGACCACGAAAACGACAGAGCTCCAGGTACGAACCCACTTTATAGCGATATTACATAGGCAGAGCAGTGTATTGGCAGGCATTGGAGGGGACTGTACCCGGCGTAACGTGTATAAGAGGCTGTACATGTAATAACGTGTATAAGGGCTCTACTGGCATAATGTGCAAAAAGGGACTCTACCTGCTGTAATGTGTAAAATGGGGCTCTACCTGGCGTAATGTGTGTAAGTGGTACTACTGTGCGGGGTAATTTGAATAATGGAGACTTCTGTGCAGCGTAATATGAATTGGCATTATTTTGTGGCTGCGCCCCTTCACCATGAAGCCACGCCCCTATATTTTTGCCACGCGCTGGCCCTGTTTTAAATATTGGGGGGTGGGGGTGCTGATGCCTGTTTCTTGCACACAGTGCTAAAATGTCTAGTTACGGCACTGCTCTATAGTACCATCAAATGCAGCTATTGTGCCAATATATCCTGACATTTTTTCTTTATACTTAATCCTCCCTTCCTTAGAAAATGAAGATATAACTCACGTGCTCCTTTTATTCAAGTTAGGTGCTGCTGGCAGTCTGAATGAGTTGTTCTTGTTTGCACTCCACAATTGTGCTGTGTCAGCCCACTGGTGCTCCACTGATACCTGGAGGAGCCTTGCTGAAGAGCAGTTTAATCCTCGTCGCCAGTGTTAAATCTGTTACTTATATTTCAATAAGAGTTTTTTATGTAACCAGGACACAGGGAGTGTTGCATGCTTCTTTACTGGAGAAGTACAGGAAACCAAAGAACACAGAAATAGATTTATACACCAACTAAAACAAATACAAAATATGATCGGTTGTAACCTTCCACCAGTACACATATACAGCAATGGGAACTATATACACCACAGACAGTACCAACATATAAATCCAGTGATCCTGCCGTATAATTCCAGTGATCCTGCCTTATATATATATCCTGTTGCAAAGCGGATTACTGAGGCCATAACAACTATACTGGTGCTAGACGTGCGTCCGGTATCTGCCATTAGTGCAGTGGGACTGCAGTGCCAACCCTAGATTGGGCAGGTGTTTGTGCCGCACACTTGTGTCGCTTAGCTTAGTCATACAGCTACCTCATTGCTCTGCTTTATTTCTTGGAATGATGTGCTGTTTGGGTACTATATTTTTTTTTTTTTAGTGCCATCCTGTCTGACACTGCAATGCCATTCCTAGATGGGCCAATTGTTTGTGTCGCTTAACTTAGTCAAACAGCTACCTCATTGCACCTGTTTTACATCTTTGCATGATGTGCTGTTTGGGGCCTTTTTTTTTTTATATCTGCCATCCTGTCTGACACTGCAGTGCCACTCCTAGATGGGCCAGGTATTTGTGCCGCACACTTGTGTCGCTTAGCTAAGTCATACAGCAACCTTGGTGCACCTCTTTTTCATCTTTGCATCATGTGCTGTTTGGGGCATGGTTTTTTAAAGTGCCATCCTGTCTGACACTGCTGTATAAGTCCAGGGGTACTGCTGTATTAGTCCAGGGGTACTGCCGTATAAGTCCGCCAATTGCAGAATTTTTGAAAAATGACAGGGGTGTGCAGGAGATACTGTCAGTGGACTGAAAAATTGCAGGCCACTTTCGACATTCAGCCACTGCATGGCATGCCACTACTAGATGGGCCAGGTGGTTGTGTCGCTTAGCTTAATCATACAGCAACCTCGGTGCACTTATTTTTCTTCTTTGCATCATGTGCTGTTTGGGGCCTATTTTTTATATCTGCCATCCTGTCTGCAGTGCCACTCCTAGATGGGCCAGGTATTTGTGCCGCACACTTGTGTCGCTTAGCTTAGTCATACAGCTACCTTGGTGCAACCTTTTTGCCTAAAAACAATATTGTGAGGTGTTCAGAATAGACTGGAAAGGAGTGGAAATGAATGTTATTGAGGTTAATAATACCGTAGGATCAAAATGACCCCAAAATTCTGTTATTTTATCCGTTTTTATTTATTTATTTTTTAAATCATTGAGATCCAAAACGAAAACGAAAACACGAAAGGAGGGTTTTGGCAAAACTAATCCAAAACATGAGCGGGGAATTAGAACCAAAACCAAAACACAAAACACGAAAAATGCCCGCCGCACATCTCTAGATGTAATGAATTCCGAGTTCGGCAGCCGAGTGGGATGCTGGCCAAACTCTGACATTTTTTTTAAGGGGCAATCACGTACAAGGCAAGGTTTTACCTTGTACATGATTGTCTCTTTAAAAAAAGTTTGAGTTCAGACAGCATCTTGCACAGCCACCGAACTTGGACTTTATTACATCCCGGCCCTTGAATACAATATTCATCTTTTCTCTTTTGGTATATGCACATAGGTCATACTTCCAAAAGTTCTGTGATATCTTACATTTGGCTTTCTCCTTGGCCTTGCTTCAATAGGTGTTATGTCCTTTAGGGCAACTATAGAAGAATGGTTCTTGAGATAAACTGCTGTGGAGATGGCTTCCACATAAATCTGCTAGTCTAGACCTGAGTCCTTTAGCATATATCTTGCTCTCTCCAATAGTGTATGATTTGCCCATTCACTGGCACCATTCTGCTCAGGAGTCAATTGATGCTCTATTCCATATTTTCTTAAGAATTTTTCCACTTCTCTGTTGAAATATTCTCCACCAGAGTCTTCAGTGTGTGACCTATTTGTCACCAATCGGTCTGTCCCCCATGTCACTAGGTCACTTACTGCTCCTGCCGCGCTAATGCCCAATCCGGTGGCAAGCTGTCAAAGTCCGGTGCCCTTGATAACTATAAAGGTCTCAGTATTTCTCAGCCTACTAAGCCACAGTTCACTGCCAGCCAGATCCAGAGCTCTGCTGTCCCAATCACCTGACCAGTCTAGCCAAACGTTAGTCACCCTGAGCAGTCCTGCACCACCTGATGCTGCTCAGACAATCTTGGCTAAACCCTGGGTATTTAGTCCATCAGCTGACTCACAGAAGATGCCTGTACAATGTCTAGCCTAGTCATTACTAGGTGAAGCTAACAGTGCTCCTGCTGTTTATTCCCTGTGTATCCTTCCAGTGCAGTTTTGCCATTATCAGCTATACTGACCTCCTGACCTGCTTACCATCAGCGCAGGTCATTCCTCAGGTTGCACAGTTGGTTGCTACGGACTATCTGCTTGCCTCACTCATTCCTGTTACCATCCATTGCGGTGTTTGGTTTTCCGGTGCTTATCCATCTGAGTGCTCCCAGTTCCTGGATTACAATACAACTCAGTATCAAGCCTGGTAAATCCACTGTCCAGTTCTGTCACTCCAGCATTTCCGGATTGCTGCATCTACTAGAAAGTGTCACATACCATTCACAGTAACTACCCAGTATCCAGCCTGGTCAAACTGTTACACTCACTCTCTCCACAGAAACCATTCATCTACCAACATAGAAGTCTCTGATGGTCTAGTGGCAGGATCTGGCACTCTCTGCCAAGGCCCGTGTTCGATTCCAGGTCAAGGGGGCTTACTGACTCTATTTCGCATTATATGTCGGGTGGTATCCTCAAGTCAGCCAGTTTCACATATTCTGCAGACACCTGCACTGACAAATATCCAGACCCGGGTTCACAAACAAATGCAAGCATGACACTATTTGATTCTCTACAGAGTGATCTCTGCAGCCGGGCAGCCCCAGTATAAAGGTGCCGGTGGTGGGGGAGGGGAGGCAGCGGCTGTGGCTAATGATACAGTGAGCAGTCGCAATAACATGCTGTGGGGGTGTGTGCCGGGGGCTACCCCCGGCAGGGGGAAGGGGGGAGCTGGGCTGCTGCAGATACAGTGACATGCCCATGGGGGAGGGGGTGGGTGCGGCTGCAGAGTGGTGGGGTGTGGGGGCTTCTGCAGCCGGAGACCGGCAATGATGCCCGGCGAATGGGTGTGGGTTGACTCTGCAGCTGGATACCTTCAATGATGTTCCAGCGGGGAAGAGGTAGGGGAGGTCGTGGCTGCAGAGGGGAAAGATATTACTTTCCTAAACTGTCTTCTCAAAATTACCAGTTTTTCGGAAGTGATAATTTTCTCATGGCGGCATAATGAATCAGGAAAAAATTGTAAGAGAATGCAATGAGAATTAAAAACCAAAAATTCTCATTGCACAATTTTTTCATGATGAATATGCCCCACAGTCTTACACAGTACCAAGTAAGGATCTACAAGATGGCTACAGTCACATGGTGCAGCAGCGCATCAGTTTGGAGGACAGGCCTCCCTTGGCCCTAGCGCCCAGTATGTATACATAGTAAGGAGACAGTGTAGTAGCACACTACTTTCTAACGTATTCACCCTGCATGAAAAATAATAAATATAACTCTTTGGATTGCAACTTGGTTTGTGCAGGTACACAGTTACTTGCTCTTTTTTTGCTTTACTCCCACCTCAGAATTAGGCCCACTGTCTGCAGTTGAAGATTTCCAAAAGGTTGGTGTCATACGCACAAGCAGGGGGGGTTTCCGAGTACCTGGAACCCCCCCCCCCCCCCCACACCAATATATCGCCGCAACTGACCGATTTTTATTCTTGCTTTTTATTTATCTCACGATCTCACGGAGGAGCAGGCACTGGTAGTGTCACACGGGGAACTGCAGCGCGCATTCCCCGGCTCCCACTCAGACAGGCTGTACCCATGACGGAGCACTGATCGCGGTGTGTGCTCACTCACATGCTGGGTCGTGCAGGCGTGCGCTGGGCAGTGTGCCTTTGTGCTAGATTTCCAGGGTACTTCCTGTTTACCCCCCTCTCCTTACTAGTAGCCGCGGTCTCTGTCTGACAGCACCGTGACTGCTGTCAGATAGTGACAGCACTGTGACCCGCTGTCATGTAGTGACAGCGCTGCAGCCACACTTAGGGCACTGAACTCAGGGCAGAGGAGGCAAGGGCTGGAGATCTCAGTTCAGGCTCGGACTGGCCCACAGGGGTATAGGGGAAACCACCGGTGGGCCCCATTGCCTGGGGGGCCCTCCTCCTCTAGGGATCAGATTCTAGACAGTGCACTTGAATTATATATTATACGTATGTTACCTTATACTGCACAGGATTATGATGTATTCTCAACAGTACATTGCTGTCATTAATCTAGCACATTATCATGCATGCACTAGCATTAATTACTATATAAATTATCAATGAGTCCAGACCAGGTACTCTATAATGGTTAGTCAAACCTCTGTGGTGGCTGGCGACACCCCCTTTAGAGGCTGGCCACACCTCTAATCATGGGCCCCTACCACTGCATACCCCCGGTGGGTCCTTCATGCTCCAGTCCGACACTGTCTCGGTTAATTGGGCTGTGCAGCAGCAGCGGTGCGGTGCAGCAAGGTGGAAGCATGCTGCATTGCTGCGGGACCTGCTCCTACTCTATGAAGGCCATTCACGCTGTGTGACTAGAAGCAGTGAGCAAGCTGGTAAGTATCGTGACCCTGTGGCACACTGAAAATAGGGATTATTTTATTGTCTACAGTAGCTAATGCGGCCTTGCAGGTTTTATCTTTGTGTCGCTTATAGATCCCCTATTAGTCCCTTGTCTCTCTCTGTCTCTCCGATATCTCACTCTACTCCTCCCCCATCTCACTCTATTCCACACATCTTGCTTTCTTTCCCCATGTCTCTCTCACCCCAACATCTTTCGTTCTCCCGCCACTGCTACGCCCAGCCTGCCCCCTTCTCTGCACTACTACTCCCATCCTTCCTTATGACTACCACCCCTAATACACATAATGCCCATAGCAGTAGTGCCCCTTATGCAATACCCACTGCAGTGGTAGTGCCCACAGTAGTAGTGCCCCTTAGGTTGTGCCCTTTATTCAGCACCCCTTATGTCCCCAGGAGTGATGCCCCTTATTAAGTGCCCCCTATGCAATGTTCTCATTAGTAATGCCCCCAGTAGTAATGCCCCCTGTAGTTATGTCCCCAGTAGATATTCCCGCTGTAGTTATGCCCGCTGTAGTTGTGCCCCCAGTTGGTGTGCCCCAAGTAGTTATGTCCCCAGTAGATGTGCCCCCTGTAGTTATGCCCACTGTAGATATGCCCCCAGTAGGTTTGCCTCTAGTAGTTATGCTGCCAGTTGGTGTGCCCCCAATAATTATGCCCCCAGTTGGTGTGCCCCAGTAGATGTGCCCCCTGTAGTTATGCCCGCTGTAGATTTACCCCCAGTAGGTTTGCCCACAATAGTTATGCCCCCAGTTGGTGTGCCCCCAATAGTTATGCCCCCGTAGTTATGTCCCCAGTAGATGTGCCCCCTGTAGTTATGTCTGCTGTAGTTATGCCCCCAGTAGGTTTGCCCTCAGTTGGTGTGCCCCCAGTAGTTATGCCCCCAGTTGGTGTGCCCCCAGTAGTAATGCCCCCATAGTTATGTCCCCAGTAGATATTCCCCTTGTAGTTATGTCCCCAGTTGGTGTGCCCCAAGTAGTTATGTCCCCAGTAGATGTGTCCCCTGTAGTTATGCACCCAGTAGGTTTGCCCCCAGTAGTTATGCCCCCAGTTGGTGTGCCCCAGTAGATGTGCCCCCTGTAGTTATGCCCTCTGTAGATATGTCCCCAGTAGGTTTGCCCACAGTAGTTATGCCCCCAGTTGGTGTGTCCCAATAGTTATGCCCCCATAGTTATGTCCCCAGTAGATGTGCCCCCTGTAGTTATGTCCGCTGTAGTTATGCCCCCAGTAGGTTTGCCCTCAGTTGGTGTGCCCCCAGTAGTTATGCCCCCAGTTGGTGTGCCCCCAGTAGTAATGCCCCATAGTTATGTCCCCAGTAGATGTGCCCCCTGTAGTTATGCCTGCTGTGGATATGCCCCCAGCTGGTATGCCCCCTCGTAGTTATGTCCCCAGTAGATGTGCCCCCTGTAGATGTTGTTTGCACCCAGTAGATATGCCCCCAGTGCCTCCCTCTAATAGCACTGCTTACACACACAAAAGATAATTAAAAAAAAATCCCACAATACTCACCTGTTCCGCTTCTGCTTCCGGAACGCAGCCTCTGTCTGGAGCCCGCTCCTCACAGCTATGGGAGAGACGTCATGACGTTTCTCTCATAGCGCACAACTGCACACACTGCCTGAGCCGGAAGCCGGCTTCTGGCTGCGCTTAGGGGAAAAAGCTGGCACCCGCTGTTAACACAGTCTCAACGGGCGCCCGGCATTACCGTAGGTTAGGTGAGACGGAACTGCGTTCCGGCTCACTTTAACCTCTGCTCACTACTAATACTCCCAGCCTGTCTCAAAAGGTGGTAGAGTGTATGGAGCTCATGCTTCAGGCACTGGCTTCGTTGGCGGGTAACAGGCTAACGAGAATACAAGAATTATATACAAAATGCGCTTCAACACTGGATAAATGGAATACTTCAGACCGGTTTGTTTCCCAAAAATCTTAAAGTCTCTAATCGATGTCTCCAGGAATTTTCTCCAACAAGATAGTACATAGGGGAAGAAAAACAAAAGAAAATTTCCAATGTGTGGTAATTTCTTAAGATGTAACAGGAATCATACAGAGGGACTATGGGATGTAGAGTCTCCCCTCCTTAGTGTCTTTGTAAGATGTTCTGGGACCACCCGGAAAGTGTGTCAGTCATAAACACAGAATGCTCACTTTCTTGCTTACTTCAACATACGTATGTGGACTGGAATAGGCTAACGAGCCCTATACCCTAGCCTCACAGTACAGTACCACCCTAACCACCACCCCCACCTCCGGAACCTCTCTCTCTCCATGCCTCTCTTGCTCTCTCTCAATGCTCCTCTCTATTCCTCGCAGCCCCTCTCTCTCCAACATGCCTTTGTCTCTCCCCCATGTCTCTCTCTGTGCCCATGCCTCTTTCTCTCTCCCCCATGTCGCTCTCTTTTCTCCCCCCTGTGCCTCTTTCTCTATCTCCCCCTTGTCTCTTTCTCCATGCCCCACCCTTTCTCTCTGGCTCTGTGAGATATTCTATCTGTTATGTTCTCTGTACTTGGAACCCAGGAGATAGGGTAGCAGCAGAAGAGTTCCAAGTACAGATGCGTGAAGCTGCGACAGAACTGGGGTACGCAGCAATACCTAATGGAAATCCCTGACTCTGTTGTTCTTCCCTAGTGGTCGACTAATGCCTGCAAGACTATGGTTTCTTGGGCCCACAGCAGTCGCGTTTGACGGGCAGATTAGGTCTGCCCGAACTCCAATGCCCCCCGGTCTTAGTTGGTGACAAGGCATTAACCGAGACAGAGAGAGAACAAGGGGAAAACTAACTAAGACAGACACAAAAGAGAAAGGGGAACCCACAGAAAGTAATAAACTAAGTTATGAGCGGCGCGGCCGCCAAGTAAAACGGTAACCAAAGTAATGCTGCCCAAATGTCAAATACAAATCCGTCGTAGTTCAGCAAGGACAAACATGCAGAAGCTTCTGCCAAAATGACTCAACCAAAAACAGATAACGAGAACACGGCTTCAGCCGTAAGGTGCGGCAGAGCCGCTACTCATGACACCATGGAAGGTGTGCGCAGGAAACGACCGGAACCCTGAGGCTTCAGACACCAGACCACTCCACTGGAAGACAAACTCGGAGGACAGCTGGAAATGATCCCTCAGGCCGTACTCTGGAAACTGGACACAAGACACTGGAATACACAAGCTGGATGCAGGAAGACAGGCTCCACTGGAAGCTGCTGACAGGGATCAGGAACAAGCTTGCAGGAAGCTAAACAAGAACTGGAACATACAGGTATAATAACAAACTTCTATCACCAGCACTGGACTGCAGGGCTAGCTGGGTAATAAGGGAAGCACGCCCCAATCAGGATGGCTGGAAGCCAGGCACAAGGTAATGGCCAAAATACTGGCAGGTGAGGTTACACAGACAAGAGCCAGACTGCAGTACACAGACTCACCACATAATGACCAAATATATGACAGGTGAGGCCTAACATATAGAAAACAGGCTGCAGTTACACAGACTCACCACCGGCGGCCAACAAGAGTCTTCTAAACAAGCACAAGAGAAATCCTGGCATGCAAACAGAACTATAACATAAAATTCATGAACAGAAAGCAAACAGGAATGAACCACTGCTTGTGGTTCATAACACTATCTATCTATCTATCTATCTATCTATCTATCTATCTATAATTTGTGTGTAAGTCTATATACATATATATTATATATATATGAACAAACAAAAGGTTTACGTCTCACTTTGCGCTATCCAATGTCCTCAAATTCTTCTCAACATACAGATGTACTCCTCTGTAAGTCGTAATATGTAAGAAAAAAATATATAGAAAACAACAATGTGTAAATCTGTATAAATAAATAGAATTAGATGATCCCCAATGTGTCGGAAACAGGAAGGTGATAGATCCTCTCCCCGCATGCATCAGAAGGATCCCTCAGCAAGCATTCCACACCTCAGGTGTCTTGACAATAATGATGGATGCTCACATGTATGCTTACATAAATAAATATTGTAGGCCCTTGCACATAAAGGTTTCGTTCGTGATTCCTTATTGGTTAGAAGTCTATCGTAGATTCATCATGGGATGTCTCAGAAAAAAATGGAATAGACATGTATGTGGTTTCCAAAAAGTAGGAACCAATTTTATTTAATAAAAATGTATTTATGAAACTGTTCCTTACCCTATCAACATGTGTGGGAAGATGGTTCCCGGGTGTTCCAGCACAATGTTGACGGGACATGGACAATGGAAGCACAACCACATGCTACTAGCAGAGCAGGAGACTGCAGGACCTGGCATACATAGACAGTTTTTAGAAGAGTGTTTTTATTATATCACCCTACTTGACAAAGACATCGCAGTACGTCGAAACACGTTGTATAGAGTGCTTCCAATCCTTTATGTGCAAGTGCCTACAATATTTATGTAAGCATACATTTGAGCATCCATCATTATTGTCAAGACATCTGAGGTGTGGAATGCTTGCTGAGGGATCCTTCTGATGCATGCTGGGGAGAGGATCTATCACCTTCCTGTTTCCGACACATTGGGGATCATCTAATTTGACTTATTTATACAGATTTACACCTTGTTGTTTTCTATATATTTTTTCTTGCATATTACGACTTACTGAGGAGTACATCTGTATGTTATGAAGAATTTGAGGACATGGGAGAGCGCAAAGTGAGACGTAAACCTTTTGTTTGTTCATATGCATTTACTGATTGGGGTGGTGACCTAATCAGTTTACATCTCTGCAGCTCACCATTGGTAGCGCCATTCAATATTGGAACATTTGCATTTTGTGATATATATATATATATATATATATATATATATTCCACTACTCCGGCACTCACGTCATCCCCCGCAGGGTGTATCTTGCTCTGGTGCCTTCCTCAAGAGACAAAGAACTTGTATGATACAGCAAACAAAAGGAGGCGGCTCTCAGAGACTTGTGAAAACAACAAACTGTATTTGCAAGGTCAACGCTTTGGGGACCACTTCCCCGTCTTCAGGACAACCATATAGTGCACAAATCAACATTTAAATACAATAACTTACCCCCCATTGATTCTCCCCACTGGCGTACGACAATTTTGATAGATCCCCGGTGGGCCGATGTGCATATGGGGCCTGTTTTGTTTGTTGACATGTGAGGGTTAGTGCTGCCGCCACGGTTACATGGTATATCTCTAGTGCTGCAAATATGAGGCCACTTCTACAAATGTTTCCAGGGCCACTTTCAGTTCCCTAGCCACCCCTGCCTCCTGCAATATACAGTACAAGCTCATATAATTCCCTACACTAGTCCAAAATTTGCTTGCATATCAGTGAGGGACCTAATGAAAAGGGGAGGGAGGGCAGCTGCAGTTCTGGTCATTGTTTCATTCAGAGATCAGTTTTCATTCACTATGGTAGTGCAAGTGCAGTAGCATTGAGCCTACAGCTTTAAGCAGGATATTGTCATGCAAATTTAAAAGGCTCAAACCAATAATGGGCCCATCATTGCAGTCAAGATCCTCAGTGCCAGAATAAAGGGCGGGGGCACATTCCCCAGGTGCCGCTCTCTCAGGGGGGGCTACTGGACCTGCAGTGCAGCATATAATTTTCCTATCTGTTTTCAACCTTCTCTCTGGCTTTCCCCAGTTTCCTATCCATTGGCTATGCCTCTTACAGTGCACGGCACAGTCCAGAAAAGTGAAAGTTTATTGTTTATTTTGAACTGGGCACCAAAATTTTTGATGGCAGCCATGGCCTTTCATGCCTATTTGGATATCCTTGACATGACATTACACTTCTGCAGACGAACATTATGTCATCTCCTATTTACTTTTAAAGGAACAAGTAAATAGATATGATAGAAGAAATAATAAAAAAAGGAGATTTATGGTAGACTTACCATTGTTAAATCTCTTTTTGTGAGGTACACTGGGTTCCAAAGGGAATACATCAGGGTGTAGAGATGGATCTTGATCCAGGCACCAACAGGTTAAAGCTTTAGCTGTCCTAGGATGCATTGGGGCCTCCTCTATAACCCTGCCTCCAGGCACTGTGAGCTCAGATTCGTTAACCAGTCCAATGCAGGAGCAGGTAAAAGAGAAGGCAGATGTTAGTCATATAGAACCACATTCTCACGACAGGAGAAGGGACCAGCGGCTAATGCCATACAAATCCATAGAAGCTAGGTGCGTCAGGGCGGGCGCCCTGTGGAACCCAGTGTACCGCGCAGAAAGAGATTTAACAATGGTAAGTCCACCATAAATCTCCTTTTCTGCAGTGGGGTACACTGTGTTCCACAGGGAATACATTGGAGATGTCCTAAACGAGTTCCTCAAGGGAGGGGATGTGCCTTAGCGGGTATGAGAACCCGGCGTCCAAAGGAAGCATCCTGAGAGGCGGAAGTATCAAAGGCATAGATCCTAATGAACGTGTTCACTGTGGACCACGTAACCGCCTTGCACAATTGTTCTGCGGATGCGCCACGGCAGGCCGCCCAAAAGGGTCCAACAGACCGAGTAGAATGGGCTTTAATAGCATCAGTAGCTGGAAGTCCAGCCTGCGCATAATATTGTGCAACCACCATTCTAATCCATCTGGCCAAGGTTTGCTTATTCATAGGCCAGCCCCGTTTGTGGAAACCAAACAGTACAAAAAGGGTATCTGACCTCCTAACAGAGGTAGTTCTCTCCACATATATGCGGAGAGTCCGTACCACATCCAAAGACCATTCTTTGGAGATGAAGGCCGGAACCACAATCGCTTGATTAAGGTGAAAAGATGACACCACCTTAGGTAAATAACCAGGGCGAGTTCTAAGAACTGCTCGGTCACTATGAAATATCAGAAAGGGTGGACAACAAGACAAAGCACCTAGGTCCGACACCCTTCTGGCAGAGGCAATAGCCAGTAAGAACAGGACCTTAGCTGTAAGCCATTTAAGGTCCACTGACTCAAGAGGTTCAAATGGAGACTCTTCCAGGGCATTCAGGACAACAGACAAATCCCATGGAGCCACAGGAGGGACATAGGGAGGTTGAATCCGTAATACACCCCGAGTGAAGGTATGAACGTCAGGTATAGACACAATTTTTCTCTGAAACCACACTGACAAGGCAGATATGTGAACCTTGAGGGAGGCCAGGCAAAGGCCTAAGTCCAGACCTTGTTGCAGGAAAGCCAGGATTCTGGATGTCTTGAATCTGTGAACATCATAGTTCTTATCAGCACACCAGGTGAAATAAGAATTCCAGACTCTGTAATAGATCCAGGCAGATACCGGTTTGTGTGCCTTCAACATAGTTTGGATGACTGCCTCAGGAAATCATTTTGCCCTTAGGGGTGAAGCTTCAAGAGCCACACCGTCAAAGCCAGCCTGACCAGGTCTGGGTAGAGACAAGGGCCCTGTACGAGGAGGTCTGGTCTCTGAGGAAGTAGAAGAGGATGCTCTATCAATAGACCCTGCAGGTCTGAGAACCAATACCGTCTGGGCCATGCTGGAGCGACTAGAAGTAGTATTCCTCCTTCTTGCTTGAACTTCCGCAGGACCCTGGGCAGGAGTGACACTGGAGGGAACATTTAAGGCAGTCGAAAGTTCCATTGAGTGGCTAGTAAATCCACGAACACTGCTTGAGGATCCCTGGTCCTTGATCCAAAGATTGGAACTTTGTGATTGTGTTGAGACGCCATCAGGTCTACATCTGGTAGGCCCCACTTGTCCACTAGGAGTTGAAAGACTTCTGGATGAAGACTCCACTCTCTGCATTGCACGTCCTGTTGACTGAGGAAGTCCACTTCCCAGTTGAGGACACCCTGAATGAACACTGCCGATATTGCTGGCAGATGGCGTTCCACCCATTGAAGGTTTTTTGACACTTCCAACATTGCCATGCGGCTTCGAGTGCCACCTTGATGGTTGATGTATGCCACCATGGTGGCGTTGTCTGACCGTACTTGAACAGGCCTGTTCTGTACTAGAGGCAGGGCAAGAGACAACGCATTGAACACTGCCCGCAACTCCAGAATGTTTATCGGGAGGAGTGATTGCTCCTTGGTCCACCGACCCTGAAAAGAGTGTTGCTCTAACACCGCGCCCCATCAACTCAGGCTGGTGTCCATTGTCAGCAGGACCCAGTCGGGGATCCAGAAGGGACAGCCCCTGCTTAATTGCTGGTCCTGAAGTCACCAGGTCTGTGACAGATGAACCTCCGGAGTCAAAGTGATCATATGAGACCTGATCCGATGAGGTAGGCCATCCCATTTGGAAAGGATTAACCTCTGCAGAGGGCGGGAATGAAATTGAGTGTACTCCACAATGTCAAATGCCGACACCATCAGACCCAGTACTTGCACCGAGTGTATCAGTACTCTGGGCCAACAAAGGAAGCACCTTATCCTGTCCTGAAGCTTCAGGATCTTCTCTGGAGACAGAAACAGCCATTGATTGTGCGTGTCCAGCAGTGCCCCCAGGTGCACCATGCTCTGAGCTGAGACCAGCGAGGACTTCTTCCAATTAATGAGTCACCCGTGGGCTTGTAGGAAGCTTACTGTCAGTTGTAGATGGCTTAGAAGGACATCATGTGAGTTTGCGAGGATCAGCAAGTCATCCAGATACTGCAGGATCCTGATTCCATAGTGATTGGAGATGAGCCTTCATCACGGCCATGACCTTGGTGAAGATCCGAGGGGCCGTAGCCAGTCCAAATGGCAGAGCCTGAAACTGATAGTGGATGTTGCCAATAGCAAACTGCAGATATTGCTGATGCGACATGGCAATAGGTATATGCAGGTATGCATCCTGTATATCTAGATATACTATATAGTCTCCGGTTTCCATGTCTAGTACAATTGAGCGCAGAGTTTTCATATGGAACTTGGATACTCTCACAAACTTGTTCAATGATTTGAGGTTGAATATACTGTAGGCCGGAAAGACGCATTGGGTTTCGAACTAGAAACAGGGTCGAATAGTATCCTTTGCCTCTCTGGGACAGAGGTACCTGCCCCACCACTCCTCACCACCAATTGTAGAATGTGCGCTTTTAATGGATCCTAAGGGATAACCGTGGTGCAAAACTGGTGAGGGGGATGTCTCTCGAAGGAGACTGCGTACCCGTGAGAGACGACTCCCTGTACCCATGCGTCTTAAGTGGTCTTTAACCAGACTTGGGTGAACTGTAGAAGTCGGCCTCCCCCCCCCCCCCCCCTGGGATGCCCCAGGGGGAGGCTTGCGCCATCATGTGGAAGGCTTGTCTTGTTTAGAAGCAGGCTGACGGGCCATCCAGGACTGTTTTGTTTTGGGCTTTGTGGTTTTGGTAGCACGAACCTGTCTCGGGTATGCCTGACCTTTTGCTTTCCTATGAGGCGGAAAGGAATGAAAAGTGGTACCTTTTGCCCTCTTTGCAGAGGGAGTAGGATTTGGGAGAAATGCAGTCTTAGCAGCCGCTATATCAGACACAATTTTTTTTAGGTCTTCCCCAAACAAGATGTCTCTCTTAAAAGGGAGTACATCCAAGGTCTTTTTGGAGTCCAGGTCCACCTTCCATGACCTCAACCACAGAATACGGTGGGCCAGGACAGACATGGTTGACACCTTAGCCGCCAATACACCTGCCTCAGAGGACGCTTCCTGAATATAATAGGCAGCGGTGTTAATGTGAGACAAATATTGTCTGGCCTTGTCAGATAATTCATCGGGTAGCTCTTCCTCCAGTGCCCGAACCCATGCTTCAATACCTTTTGCCGCCCAGGAGGCAGCAATAGTGGGTCTATGTACAGCTCCTGTTAGGGAGTAAATAAATTTCAGGCAGCCCTACACACGTTTGTCTGTCAGTTCCTTCAGTGAGGTGACAGTAGTAACCGGCAGAGTAGAAGATACCACCAGACGGGTGACATGGGAATCCTTCGGAGGTGAATTTTCCCACTTGTTACATAACTCTTCAGGGAGAGAATATCGAGCTAAGGCCCATTTAGATAGGAGGAATTTCTTCCCTGGCTCAGACCAGGGTTCTCGGCGTATGTACACTAAATGGTCAGAATGTGGTAATAGAGTTTTAGTTACCTTCTGATGTTTAAACTTGTCAGGTTTCTTAGCCACTGCAGTGGGATCCTCATCATCATCAGATATTTGGAGGATCTGTCTAATAGCAACCACCAAGGCAGGGACATCCACCTGTAAAGAAGATTCCATCTGATTCAGTGTCTGACAGGACAGTTAGTTCCCCATCCTCATCAGAAGAAACTTCTTAGAGATGCATGGACTGTGAGGAAGTAGCAGCCCGCTTAGATGACCCAGGGGTACGAGTGTGACCTATAGCAGATTTATGGCTAACCAAAGATTGGTTTAATTGCTGCTACTGGTTAGACAAATTAACCAGCTAAGGTGGATAAACCATAGGGACAATTTGTGACTGTAGTGGCACAGGTGATCCCATAGTAGGCGTAAGGCGGTCCACCAGAGTACCCAACAGAGTTGAGAACATAGCCCAGGGTGGCTCCTGGTTGGTTGCAGGAGCTGCGGACTGACTGGGAGAGGTATGGCACACATTACACCAACCATCATTTAAAACTTCCCCCTCAAGTAAATCCTTGGTGCATGCCCTGCATGCCCTGCATGATGCCCCAGATTTACTGCCTTTTTTGTTAGCCATTTCAGTAAATGCAACAATAGAGAGTATGAGTGCGATAAAGCCAGAAAGAGTACACTACCTGCGAATAAATTCTTTAGTATGTGACTGAGCACCCAGTACAGAACACCTGCGAATAAATTCTTTAGTATGTGACTGAGTACCCAGTACACAACACCTGCAAATAAATCTGGTATTAGGTGACTGAGTACATAGTATAATACGTATGTGATAGCCGGGCAGCGCCAGGTCCATCAGTGATTTTAAAAGCATTGCACACCAGGCCGTGTCATCACATAAGCAAGCAGTTTATTCACAGTTCAGACAGGGTTATCACGACAATAACATTTAACGCCTTGTTCTTCTCTCCAGCACAATATTCATATGGGTTACATCAGGTTACATCTCCATTCATTTGCTTCACTGGCAATAACAGCATTTACAGTGATATGGCAACATTACAGTACAGTACATACCAGCGCAGTCGCTGGGAATCAGTAGTGCGGCTTCCGCAAACTGAGATTCATTTCTTTGTGCTCTCCCCCATTCGCTAGGGGCTCTGTCTAAACGGGATCTCTCATGGACACGTTGCTGGGGGCCTTCCGCCAAACGTGGTTTCCTACCACTCACCCAGCTCGTCCTCTCCCGCAGACTCACACCTCCCGTCCTGCTTCTTGGGTACCCCTGAAGGTGAGGATCCCCTTTATTTCTTCCACTGATTGTTCATGCTGTAGCTGCTCTCACACTGCAAATCTGGATATCTCTTGCTCTTCCTAGCAGCACCTACATGCTGTTCCTTAATGCCAGGGACTGTGGAGTACAATGCTTGTTCCACAGTCCCCAGACTGCGTTTCTCCTGGACACTAGCCTGTGCCCTCCATCTCAGTCCTCAGCTCACACTGAATTCTAGCCTGTGTCTTTTCCTTGTCCTAAAACCCCCTACACTTCCTGTCCTAACCTCTTACATGTCGCAGGGTCTGCCAGAACTGGTTTTGGGGCCATAAACTCCCCCACTCACTGATAAGAATTAAATGGCTTTTGGAACTTTCTAATATCTGTTAACATTCCAGTATGCCACACGTATAATCGGTAAATACTGTGACGCTCTATATAAACGAACCTGACGCACCTAGTCCTTTAGGGTATAGAATACAGTGATAGATATATCTATGTAAACACCGAAAGTGAAATACACACAGCAGATACAGGCACACACAGTCACAGTGACAATACAGATAATTGTTAGTTATAACAATAAAACTGCACTGGACTAGTATACAATAGTATATCAGTATATATATATATATATATATATATATACAGTACAGTGTTTCTCCACATTAACCGTGGAGAAAGATAGCACTCTCCAGACTTGTTATAATATATGCAATAAAGTCATTTATTCACAAAACTTGGTTCCATGTGTATCTTCATGTCACAAGCAGGGTATATAACAAAAAGGCTCACCAACGTTTCGGTCCTAATTTGGACCTTTCTCAAGGTATTAGCCAGTCTCTTAAAGCAAAATCAGGAAAACAGCAGCGTCAGTGTCAACATCAAAAGCAGGAACCGGTATCTGCATGTTGCCTCCCAGGCCCCCTGAATATATACCCAAGAGTTAACTACTGAAAGGGTCACAAGCCCATATGGCCGTGACGTCACTTCCGGTCATACCGGAAGTCCCGTTCCGCCGGCCGCTTTAAACAAGTGTGACAAAAGTGGCAATAATGGGGGATAAATCTAGTCAACCCCATTGCACAGACCTGTCTGTTGTGTCTCCCGCCCTGCGCATCCAGCCGTTGATTGTCACGGCCGGATTGCGGGTATCCATGGTAACGCTTCGTCACTTCCGGTTAGAAACCGGAAGTTATGCGTTCCACACGGCGGAATATGCGTTTCAGACCACAAATGGTATAGGAGGATGCGGTTGTACACAATGTACACTATAAGTGCAACAATAATGCAAAAATATTAAAGGGTGAATATTGTTAAACTTAATGGCTTGGCCCGATGTGGACATAAAGGATATAGAGAAAATGAACCTAATAATGGTGAAGTGGGTATATTGGGGACCTGGAGACTCACACATAGTACATTATGAGAATCAATTTAATACAGTCATATTAGTGTGCGCTACGCGCGTCACACCCGTGCAGAAAAAGTTAGTGAACTGTCATATCGCGGTTACTATGTATTCATGTGAATTTAGATTTAGTCTAAATATCTAGGAAAACATAGGAATAATAAACAAGTGTTAACCAGACTCGTAGGTAGAGGGTATTCATAGCTTTGCTACAGTTCACCTAAGAGTGTCTCCATCACAACTGGATAGAGTCTAGTGGGAAAAAGTTTTTTCGGCTGCGGTCCTTAATAGCTGCTCTATTACCCCAAAAATATTGAGAGCGGGTTATTTTCATTCATCCCTCTAGGGGAGATAGTGTCTAATCTGTGGATCCAGAAGCTCTCTCTTCGTTTCAAACTCATGATGCGGTCTCCGCCACGGGTGGGTGGTGGTACCCAGTCTATAAGTTTGCACCTGAGATTGGATACTTGGTGATGATGGGTCAGAAAGTGCCTCGGTATGGGTTGTTCTGCTTTCTTAGATTCAATCGCCTGGTGGATGGTAGTCCTATGATTAGCCATTCTATCACGGAATCTTCTCGATGTCATCCCGACATAGTATAATCCGCAGGGGCATACGAGGATATAAATGACATGGTCCATCAGGCAGTGTAGTTTATATTTAATCTTGATAGGGCGTCCAGAATGTGGGTGCGGGAAGGTGGGTCCGGTGAGCATGCTTCGACATGTGGTGCAACCGGTGCATTTATAGCATCCTGGTTTCTGCTCTTGCAACCAGGTTGTCCTGTTAGGTGCAGTGGGATTCGCTGTTGGTCTCAATAGGAGCTGTTTAAGGTTTGGTGATTTCCTATAAGCCATCATAGGAGGTCGTAGGTTCTTCGCCTTCAGTGCTGCATCCGACGTGATAATAGGCCACCTCTTACGCAGTGCTTTGTTTATTTTGCCTGACTGACTGTCAAAGGTTGTAGTGAAGACCATCCTGTCGATTTTGTTGGTGGAGCTTGCCAATACAGAGCTGGTGTTGGACTCAGCGTTGTTTATTGATGTAAATCTTTCACGGGCTTTGTGTAGACATCGCTGTAGGCAGCCGTCAGTGTATCCACGTTCTTTAAATCTGTGCGACATGTCGTCCAATTGTTGTTCCATAATCAATGGGTTGGAGTTGTTCCTCATGACTCTCAAGAATTGTGAGATGGGTAAGTTCTCTTTTAGTGCTGGTGGGTGCTGGCTAGTAGATAGGAGGAGGGTGTTCCTGTCTGTGGGTTTCCTGAAGAGCGTCGTGCTGATCTCATGGTTGAGTATGGAGACCGTGATATCCAGGAAGTGAATCTGCTGGTCATCTATCTGGTGTGTGAATCTCACCGGATTATCCAGTTCATTTAATGCCTGCACCATCTGATGAAACATCTCTGTCGTCCCGGTCCATAGGATAAATATGTCGTCGATAAAGCGTTTATACATACAGATATGGGCCCCATACGTTGGTAGGATATGCTTCTTTTCGTAGGCCGACATAAATATGTTGGCGTATGCCGGCGCCAAATTTGAACCCATAGCGGTCCCGGATTGCTGTACATAGTACTTATCCAAGTACGAGAAGTGATTCAACTTCAAAACTGCTTCCGCCAGTTGGATGATAAAATCAGTCGGTGGCTCACCCGGAGAGTGGGTCCCAAGGGCATCTCTCAGTGCCTGCAGCCCATCTTCATGGGGAATGATGGTATAGAGTGAGCAAACGTCTAATGTGGCCAATTTGACATCGCCACTCAGCTGTGGTAATTCGGATAGCTTGGCGAGGAAGTCCATGGTGTCCCTGATGTAGCTATCAGACTGCTGTACTATTGGTTGCAAAAATGAGTCCACGTATACTGCCAGTGGTTGCAACAACGAGTTTTTAGCCGAAATGATTGGTCTGCCTGGTGGGTGAGAGAGTGTTTTGTGGACTTTGGGTAAGGTGTATATAATGGGACACACTGGGTGTGAGACCGTGAGGAAATCAAAGGTGTGTTTGTCAATCCACTTGGATTGGAAGCTAAGTTGTAATAGCCGGTCCACTTGTTTTTTGAAATTCGGGATGGGGTTGGTGGCACAGCCTAGATAGGTCGACGTGTCAGCTCTATATCCTTTATGTCCACATCGGGCCAAGCCATTAAGTTTAACAATATTCACCCTTTAATATTTTTGCATTATTGTTGCACTTATAGTGTACATTGTGTACAACCGCATCCTCCTATACCATTTGTGGTCTGAAACGCATATTCCGCCGTGTGGAACGCATAACTTCCGGTTTCTAACCGGAAGTGACGAAGCGTTACCATGGATACCCGCAATCCGGCCGTGACAATCAACGGCTGGATGCGCAGGGCGGGAGACACAACAGACAGGTCTGTGCAATGGGGTTGACTAGATTTATCCCCCATTATTGCCACTTTTGTCACACTTGTTTAAAGCGGCCGGCGGAACGGGACTTCCGGTATGACCGGAAGTGACGTCACGGCCATATGGGCTTGTGACCCTTTCAGTAGTTAACTCTTGGGTATATATTCAGGGGGCCTGGGAGGCAACATGCAGATACCGGTTCCTGCTTTTGATGTTGACACTGACGCTGCTGTTTTCCTGATTTTGCTTTAAGAGACTGGCTAATACCTTGAGAAAGGTCCAAATTAGGACCGAAACGTTGGTGAGCCTTTTTGTTATATACCCTGCTTGTGACATGAAGATACACATGGAACCAAGTTTTGTGAATAAATGACTTTATTGCATATATTATAACAAGTCTGGAGAGTGCTATCTTTCTCCACGGTTAATGTGGAGAAACACTGTACTGTACTATGAGTTTGACCCAGTGATTGGATCAGACTTTGATTTGGCACCCCAGCCGTTACCTGCGCTGGGTGAGAGTGTGGGACTCCCCATATATATATATATATATACACATATATAAAAACACAGTGCGGTCCTAGACCGGAGTTATATATCAGAATACTCGTACAATATATTCTGTAACAGGTACACTTTGTCAAAGTCAGAAAAATATCATGATGCACACTACCATATTTGCACCTCATGCGTGTCCCCGCTGCGCGTGCCCACGCTCTCCCGTGCGTACGCATACTCGCTGTTGCATGCACCCGCAGGCGCACGGTATGTGCATTTACGGTAGAGTTTGTGTGCGTCTAGCGGGCGACTCGATCGTTACATATTTTAACCAATATAATGTATTTTGTAGATTATGGTCCCTTTGATAGAATCTGAAAGTTTAGTTAATGTAGCATGTTCATAGACAAAGAGATCCCTCTTTGTTTGATACGAAGGGTCAGACAGGGGTTCCACAGTGGTGTTTAGTATCCATCGGAAGAGTATTTAATTAGCAATATTCCGGTGTTGGTTTGGAGCGGATTAATCGCTCGTGCGAATAGTTATGGACATAAGAAGTTTATGGACATTTGCTATTATTTGCACTTTATTATCCATGCGGCGGGAAACTTAGTTTCCCACCCACCTGAGCAGTTGGAAATAGTCACAGCCCACCTGTATGAATCAACCTATGACCTTTTGTTATAATGCAAAGACGAATTCCTGTGTCCAATGAACAATAAGAATGTAGGGACCATTGTACTGTATTGTGTGTAGTGTATATAAGGTCAGCCAGCCTGAACAGCTCCCCCACTCTCTCCACAAAGGGTTATCATATTGACAAACTTGGGGTCTGGTACCAGGCTGCGCTGCGATCGTTCCCAGTGTGTGTGTGTGTAAGTAATTCTCTGTAATCATCTCGCTCTTTGTTTGTATTGGCCACATTCTCTCTCTTTTTGTTTAGTTTAAGATTGTAACGTTATTGTATATTTCTGTCTAGATATTCTGTTAGATTTATATGTTAGTATGTAGTGTATGACTTGTAAACTGTTTTTCCCCTTTTCGATATAACTTAAAGCTTGTTAGTAAAAGGTGTTGGATCCTTAGCACGGTATTGTGTGTTCATTATATTGCAGAGGGTAATAGGAGCGTCTCTATCGCTCAAACAGCTTTAGTGTAAACAAGGTTAAGCAGCGTTATATCGCTACAGTGTTTCAGTACAAGGTCTACAGTATAAGAATATCCTTTCTGTGTGTTACATTCAAGGTCTAATGATTGTTATCTTGTGAGCGTCTGCGCCGCTCGTGATCTCCTCGTGGTCTCGAGCGTCCGTTACGCTGATAGCGTAGCATTACGGTAGTCGCTCACCTATAGTGTGCCCGATACCAATAGCGTATTCTCGCGAGCGTTTGTGTCGCTCAAGCGGCTCGCTCCCGATACAGCGTCCGCTACGCTAAGGGCGTACCCTTACGGTACCTCGTGCGCCAATTGCGTACTGTGTCTCTTAACCTCTTTATAGTGTGTTATATAGGATAAACATTAGGTTTTCTCAATTGGGAGCTCGTCCTCCGGTCTTCACATATCTGCACTAGGTAACTTTAGCAGACATTATCGATCAGCAAAAGGCGGGAAGGTGCTATCCCTCGCAGTGCTGACCAGATAAGCGCCTGCTTCACTTAGTAAGGAGTGCTGAGGGAATTCGGGAACTGGAAGGTAAGAACAGTACGTTATTGTCTTTGTAAATCTGGTTTTTATTTCTATTTGGTGCCAACTACACACGCAGATTGGATGGTTTGTCTGTTTAAATAGGTTTAAAATTATTTTTAATCGCTCTGCATAGCGTGATAACTTTAGGAGTTTGAATGATGACTTTCTTTGTGACAAGAAGCAGCATGGTCTGTCCACCATTTTGTGTGGCCCTCATGGAGGTGGAAGGGGGAGGAGCAGCGGCCATTTTGGGAAGGTTAAAAAAAAATTTTTTCCTAAGCGGCTGATTTTCAGTTGACTCAGGAAATAATCAGCCATCCATTGTCAAAAAGAAATCATCATTTAATGAGTTTTTTTTTTAATGCATTTATTTAGTCTATATCATAGTCAATCATAAGTAATAGTGATTGGTACTTATATGTAATATCTATATGCGTGTGCTTACATCAATGTATGTTATTAGATTAAATTTAGAATTGCAGGTTCATTTGTGTAGTTTTCACATCTCACCTTCCTGTTTGCCATTTGCATTGATAACGTGCTAAGAAAGATTTGTTGCTATTAGAAGTTAAAGAGTAAAAGTAATACATTAAGGGGTAATTTGTAAAGCACGCACACAGCTTTGCCTAAGATACAAGGAAAGACCTGGGTGGTGCTCGGTAGATGATTGAAGACCATCTACATTGATAAACGTGTTAATTGTATTTCTGTGGACATATCTGGCACGTGTTTCTAACAAAAGGGTTAGACTAGTGTACGCAACGTAAAGGCCGACGCACGCAGCGTATATTACGCAACGGAGCGTCTGGGTACGCCCACGTAACTCAAATCACACTATAGTATTATTTTAACAGGCGAAAAGGTGGCAACGCGATAAATAGCACACGGTTGTTCAGTTCAGTTTTTCAAAAAGTATTAGCTAAAAGAAAACCTTTTTCTACTGCAAACCCAGGGATTGGAACCCTACCTGTATGAAAGGAATTTCTGTACAGAAAGATTAAAAGTGTATATGATTGAATAGGAGTGAGTGTGGAACTTAAGGTATTATTTTTTGTGAACCCACAAATCGGGATCCCGTCGGAGACCACATCAGGTGAGTGGACACTTGGTGGCGTGGGACTGGCTTGCCCGCGTTAACATTGTATAAGGTAAAGGAGCAAGTAGTTTCCGCAGACAAAAGGACTGCGAGGTATTTAAGCGCAGCCCCGGGGGTTTTGCGTAGCACCCATATAGTCAAGGTAAAGCTCCGGCTGAAGGTTTCGCAGCCTAAACAACCGATTCCATTGGTCGTAAAGCGTATAAATATTTAGTTATTTATGCGCTGTGCGACTGGACCGCACGTAATTGTGTGCATTAGTTTGTTACCTTGGTACCCATCAACAATTTATTGTGGGATCATAAACGCTATTTGTACATTCTAACGTGATTTGTGTAGGTTTTTTTTATTTTAAGGGAGTTTTGCTGTTCACTAAGCAAATCTCCAACAACCAATACTTACTGGGGAGGGATCGCATACTCCCACGCGCCCCAGTAAATAGAGGTTACAAAAGATCCCACGGATTGGATAGGCCAATTGGGGCGCAGAGTGAGTGAAAGCACTAGTTGAACTTTCACCGTCGCCTTACCGCGGGCAATTTGGTCTGTTTGTCAGAATTAGCTAAGACAGCAATATCTACAAACGATGGGGGCCAGTTGCTCAAAGAAGGGACGTCCAACAAGGGTTCATGTTGGTAGTTGCTGGCCCAAAGGGTCCGCAAGGTATCAGGTATTATGCAACGAATGGGAACTTATGACAGAGGATGATGGGGAACAGTCTCCCCGGGTAGGCAGTCTGAACCCTGAGGTATTGCAGAACCCACGAAAAAGGATAGGTCTAATAAAATCTGCCAAGCAGAGGATTAGACAAAATGATTGTTTACAGTTATGGCAACGGGAAAGTGAAATGCAAAGAGAGTTAACTGACATATCTGACTCTCACCTTGGTGAGAGAAATGTGGCAATGAAAGAGAGGGTGGTTACGGAGAATGACACACTGGTGAATGATAAAAATGCACTTAGTAACTGTATTAAGAATGAAAGTAACAAATGTAATAATGTTTATAATAATGAAAGTGTAAAAATTACAAATATTAACCTGTGCAAGTCGCACCCCATGTTAAACTTCCCTCAGGATTACCAGCAAGAAAGTGAGCCCAGAACGATGTCGGCACCTCTTCCAGAAGCCATCCTACAAGACATCCAGGTGGACGCGACCAAATCGGTAAAGACAGTAATCAAACCCCCTAACGGAGGGTCAGGTGAGGTCGTGTCCACAGGTACGTACGGTGTTATATATCATGCACAAACAAATGTACCTCATATTGAAGAACCAACACAAGATGATATAATTGAATTTAGTCCTGTCAGGGTGATCACAGTCCCCAATGGGAAGACTGACGATCAGGGAATCATTCCCGTCAAGGACAGTGCAATGCGCCGTCCCTGGTCCCGGACAGAATTAAGGTCAATCATGTCTGAATTCCCTGATCCTAGGAAAGATCTAGATGCATGTCAGAGATTTATTAAAGAACTAGGAAACTCAACAGAACCCACCAACAAAGATTGGCGGACAGTGCTGAGGGCATGTTTGCCCTCCAGCGTTGACCCTGCGAAATTTATTGCTGATTGTAAAGTAGACACAGAGGTACCTCGTACGGAGGAACACAATCAGGAATGTATTAAGCAGATCAACCGACAGTTAGGAGTATATTTCCCTGCCGTTGTCAAGTGGAATGAGATTTTCTCCATAAGACAAAACGAAGGGTAAAGTACTTCTAATTATTTCCATCGGGCATTGCAGGACATGACTAGGTATAACGGTATAGCAAACATTAAAACAAATGTGAAGCATAGAGAAGTAGCGGTTAAAGTATTAATGAATGGTTTAAAGGAGGTGTTGAGAACAAGGGTACAGACCACCAACCCAAACTGGAGAAATGTCTCGGTGGCTGCACTAAGAAAGTCCGCTGTTGGGCATGAGCAAAACATCAGCAAGCACAGGGAAACACAGAGACGTAAGGAGCCTCAGATCTCTGTGGGTAAGTCCAAGGGGATAAGGTGTTATAATTGCCAGAAGGAGGCCATTATGCAAGAGATTGTAGATCAAGAAATTTACAGAAGGTATATAAACCCCCTAGACAACAACATAACCATGGTATTCAAGGAGTCAGGGAAGTACAGGGAAAGCGGTTGATGGTGATGAGCATCCAAGTGTTTGAGGAGGCATCAAATCAACCAAGACCTCAGGTCACTGGCACTTGGAGGAAGCCCAGGGCTTGTTATCTTTGTAAAAGAGAAGGGCATTATGCCAGTAACTGTGACAGCCCACATAAAGTCAGACCCCCTAGACAAGAACATGAGCAGAGTTACGACACTTGGAAGTATAACCAGGTATCACGCATGTCAAATTTTGGTCCACACATATAATTTATGATTAGAAAAATTGATCATTAGGACTGATGGTAAGCCTGAGGTAACAGTTAATAAATTGGGAGGTCATTCCCTGAAGACACAGGAATGACCGGGTGAAACGTTGTAAATGTATCTGTGAAATGTTTCTTTTCTCTCCCCACCTCTGACGATTATTGGTAGGACTCAAACATTGCATATCTGCTTGGTCTTTGCAGAAGTCTACCAAACCCCAGCATGACCTATCCGCATCAATGTATCCTGGCCAGATACAGAGGGTGGAGTATGGAGGTGCTGGTGGGAGGGACTGCGCAAGGAAACCATTGGACATGTAGATATGACAGCCTGATGATCTGACAATATTTTAAAAATGTTTGAAAAATGTTTTTTTCCTGTTGTTGTTTATTGTTGGTTTATGTAATATATATATATATATGAATTGTTCTCTCTCTTTTGTTTTTTTGTTTTCTCTCTTCTCACTCATGTTTTCATGTTTTAAAGATGGTATGTCACCCATCAGTTAGACAAATGGTAATGCAAGATTTTTGCTCCTTACAGAAAGATCGCTGGTTTGGAAGAAATATTGTATCACCAGAGTGTTCGGTTGGAAGACTGAGAGACAGCACCTTTGAGATGACAGCAGAACAAGAAGAACAACAAGACTAGAGAACTAATTATCGTAACAAGTTTCTCTCCCCCTCAAACTGTTTTCCTGTACCCCCATTACAAATTTCACCTTTCTCCTCCTGTAAGATGGACTCGCCTCGAGAGACTGTGAGCCGTGTTTTCATGTTGACCAGAGCAGTCTGTTTCGGTGAGAGTACCAGTGAGGTCGAGAAAGGATCCAGAAAGGTTACGATGACTGAGACGGAGGTGTAAATTTCCAATAGCAACACAATCACCAAGCAAAGGCGAGTACCGGAAACGATCTAGCAGCCATGTTATTTGTAAACATTGTGAAGGATTGTTAGCTGAAGAACTGTATCTGTAGACTCTGTGACAGTGTAGTTGAGGATGGGTGCATCAAGAAATGTCAGTCCAGTTTTAATATCCACATGGACCGGCATCCATTGAGTGACTATCACTCCTTAGTGGGTAAAGTGTTAAATCAAACAGATTGTTGGGTATGCTCTCAAGTACCTCAAGGCCATAGTAAATCAGGTTTAGTACCATTTCCTTTAACGATAGGGGAGGTACTTGAGCTAAGTGATGGGAGGCCGGTGGACAGGAGGTTTAATATCTCTAGTCCTCCTAGTTTGAAGCTCCACCAATATCATGTGGATAGATCCCTAGTATGTTTTAACATTTCCAATCCCCGAAAGCCGGGAAATTGGGAAGTGTCATGGAATAACCAAACCATGACCTTTTCATACAGAGCCGATAGAATGCCAACAGATACAGAACTTATACGCCACATAGCCGGTAGTGGAAAATATTTCCGATATAGGTATACCCTAGGAAGTAGGATCATGAGAGTTGGAGAGGTATCACCAGGATACTGTGCACATATCATACAAACAGATACGTGTACTAGACAGATGGGAGAATTAGGGTTAGGAGATTTCACATGGAAGATGTGTAATATGGTTATGTCCTACTCCGTCCCATATGTTCTCCCCGATGATGCATATTTCATATGCGGGAGGAAGGCGTATAAGTGGCTTGCCCCAAACTCAGAAGGATTGTGTTATATTGGAAAAGTACTGCCTGAGGTAATGACTGTATCGCATACCAAAATGAAAGATATACACCGTGGTGACGAAGCTCCTTATACTCATACTCATTACGAGCACATCGTTAAACGTCATCTAATAGAAAGAACAGAGCATCCGGCCTCTGACATGATCCATGAATCCACCGGGATTCAGGTTCTACTCGCGTTAGACATCACTCGCACCGCCAGAGGAGTGTTGAACTATAAATACATATCTGCGCTTGCAAATTTATTAGACAATATCACTGAAATGTATGACGACACTTTTAGGTATACTGGAAGGGAGCTCCAAGCTTATAAAACAGAACTGGTTCAGCATAGGATGGTTCTTAATTATCTCACGGCAGTGACAGGTGGATATTGTGTCACACTGGCAACGCAGTACGGCGTGAAATGCTGCACTTATATTACGAATAGCACCGAGGACCCGGTCGAGGTCATAGACCAAAAGATGGACGATATTCTCCAATTAAAGTGGGAATTTTGCAGGAAACACAATCTCACCCTTGCTGCTGTGGGTAATGAGCTGACTGGTTGGGTGTCATGGTTGAACCCGCGAAATTGGTTCTCTGGTTTAGGAGAATGGGCTCAAGGAGTCATAATGGATGTAGGGAAGTTTCTTCTATGTATCTTAGGTGTTGTCATAACGATTGGCTTGATATTTAGATGCGGTCAGGCTTTAACGAAGTGCAAACGTAGTACCAGGGTAATGAGTCTAAGGAGTGAGGAAATTGTAATTCCAATGGATTTGATTTATGACCCAACGATAGAGACAATGATGTGATGAAAATGTGATTCTACGGTCCGTTTCTTTCACCTGTTTCTCCTTTTCTCCAAGATAAAAAGACCCGCTTGGAAGAGGAATTTATGACCTTATATACAGACAACAGATGGATTAAAGAAGAAGTTTGACAACCTTGTACACAAACAACAGATGGACTATGCCATAGACCCCCAGTTTCCCTAGAAATTTTAAATTTACGCTAGCCCAACTTTTTTTGTAAGTCTACGGACATTGACAAGGCTTTTTGCATACCGTTAATAGCAAAAGCCCAAAGGAGACTTCAGACAAGACTTCAGACAAGACTTAAACCAACAAATGCATATTAACCTCACATAGAATACCACTGCATTTACCATAATTGTTTCTTATCTTCATCTCTACAACCTTCAGGTAATGACACACATAGTCGATAGGGAATACAGGCACAGATATCAGCAATCACATATCCCCCCCATTCATGTATCATCAACTAAAATGTGCTCCCCCATTTTGTTGCAACTAAAAGCCGAAAAGAGCTCGGTAAAGTTTGACAGCCCATCCACAGACCCGTACCACGGGATAAGAAGGAATTCAAATGTATACTTCGCAATACCTCGAAGCTTGATTTAAAACACGTACGGCACGATGATACATGACCCTCCAAACATGGACTCATACACACATGCTTCTGCTATCTCACTAGGTCATACCCTTTTCTCACCTTCTCCTCTCCTCCCCTACCCAACCATAGAAATATTTACACATGACATATATTTTTCTCGTTTCGAAATGTTTTAGAAAGTGGCAGTTATTGGTGACTGCCAAAGGGTGGACTGTCAAAGTCAGAAAAATATCATGATGCACACTACCATATTTGCACCTCATGCGTGTCCCCGCTGCGCGTGCCCACGCTCTCCCGTGCATACGCATACTCGCTGTTGCGTGCACCCGCAGGCGCACGGTATGCGCATTTACGGTAGAGTTTGTGTGCGTCTAGCGGGCGACTCGATCGTTACATATTTTAACCATATAATGTATTTTGTAGATTATGGTCCCTTTGATAGAATCTGAAAGTTTAGTTAATGTAGCATGTTCATAGACAAAGAGATCCCTCTTTGTTTGATACGAAGGGTCAGACAGGGGTTCCACAGTGGTGTTTAGTATCCATCGGAAGAGTATTTAATTAGCAATATTCCGGTGTTGGTTTGGAGCGGATTAATCGCTCGTGCGAATAGTTATGGACATAAGAAGTTTATGGACATTTGCTATTATTTGCACTTTATTATCCATGCGGCGGGAAACTTAGTTTCCCACCCACCTGAGCAGTTGGAAATAGTCACAGCCCACCTGTATGAATCAACCTATGACCTTTTGTTATAATGCAAAGACGAATTCCTGTGTCCAATGAACAATAAGAATGTAGGGACCATTGTACTGTATTGTGTGTAGTGTATATAAGGTCAGCCAGCCTGAACAGCTCCCCCACTCTCTCCACAAAGGGTTATCATATTGACAAACTTGGGGTCTGGTACCAGGCTGCGCTGCGATCGTTCCCAGTGTGTGTGTGTGTAAGTAATTCTCTGTAATCATCTCGCTCTTTGTTTGTATTGGCCACATTCTCTCTCTTTTTGTTTAGTTTAAGATTGTAACGTTATTGTATATTTCTGTCTAGATATTCTGTTAGATTTATATGTTAGTATGTAGTGTATGACTTGTAAACTGTTTTTCCCCTTTTCGATATAACTTAAAGCTTGTTAGTAAAAGGTGTTGGATCCTTAGCACGGTATTGTGTGTTCATTATATTGCAGAGGGTAATAGGAGCGTCTCTATCGCTCAAACAGCTTTAGTGTAAACAAGGTTAAGCAGCTTTATATCGCTACAGTGTTTCAGTACAAGGTCTACAGTATAAGAATATCCTTTCTGTGTGTTACATTCAAGGTCTAATGATTGTTATCTTGTGAGCGTCTGCGCCGCTCGTGATCTCCTCGTGGTCTCGAGCGTCCGTTACGCTGATAGCGTAGCATTACGGTAGTCGCTCACCTATAGTGTGCCCGATACCAATAGCGTATTCTCGCGAGCGTTTGTGTCGCTCGAGCGGCTCGCTCCCGATACAGCGTCCGCTACGCTAAGGGCGTACCCTTACGGTACCTTGTGCGCCAATTGCGTACTGTGTCTCTTAACCTCTTTATAGTGTGTTATATAGGATCAACATTAGGTTTTCTCAATTTGTTCTTAACTAATGTTGTCTGTATAAAGACATGTAGAATACTTACGTGTTTGTAAAGTCACAGCGCTGTAGACAGGCGGCTTTACAAGGGAGACCTTGCCCTGCAGTCCTGGAGACCAGCCGTAGCTATACCTAAGATGGCTCCCAGCGTTTCAGTCAGGGAGTGAGGGATAGTGAAAAGCAGCTCCAGGGTGGGAAAATCTGCTCAGAGATGGCGCCCTGGGCCGGGGGAGGGGCTACAGGTCAAGCGCCGGCTCCCCTATGCTGTACCTCACCGCCTGGTCCTATGGAGTCTTATTAAACTGGGTGTTAGTACAACCGACCTGTACTCCTATGCTCTGGCAGATATAGTGGGGTCCCTATGCGCAACAGTGTCCACGCCAACGTCGCGGTCCGTCTCCCTAGACTGCAAACAGAACGTGATTTAGTAGCAGGTCCCACCTGGGGGACCCTCTTACCTCCTCCCCGTAGCAGCCACGCGACCGTGTGCCTAGAGCCGGAGCATCTCCGCCGCACGTACCCGGGAACTGAGCCGCTTGGGAGGTGATGGAGCCGCAGCGCTGAATGTCACTCTGACATGTAACAGTGCTGCGGCCCTTGAAGTCTTCTTAGAAAGTTTTTTTCAGAGCTGCCCAGCGCAGCCCTCCTGTTGACTAGCCTGCTCTGCAGGCACCAACTTGAAACTGAGCTCACAGTGCCTGGAGGCAGAGTTGTAGAGGAGGCCTCACTGCATCCTGGGACAGCTAAAGCTTTAACCTGTTGGTGCCTGGATCAAAAAATAATTATTTTTTAACTTCATTTGACAGCTTACACCCCAAAAAATTGAAGGGAAGAAATTGTCGGATTCCACACAGAAAACCACTGAAAGCGTTCCGACATTGGCCGTCATTCAGAGTTGATCGCTCGCTAGCTGCTTTTAGCAGCAATGCAAACACTAGGCCGCCGCCCTCAGGGAGTGTAACCTAGCTTAGCAGAAGTGCATTCGAGAGGTTAGCAGTTCTGCAACTAAAAAATTTCATGCAGTTTTCAGAGTGGCTCAAGACTTACTCCTAGCTTGCGATGACTGCAGTCTGTTTAGTTCCTGGTTTGACGTCATAAACACGCCCTTCGTTCGGCCAGCCACTCCCCCGTTTCTCCAGCCACTCCTGCGTTTTTACCTGGCACACCTGCGTTTTTTAGCACACTCCCTGAAAACGCTGAGTTGCCGCCCAGAAACACCCACTTCCAGTCAATCAAACAACGATCACTCGAGCGACTGAAAAGCATCACTCGAGCTTGTGTAAAACTACAAAGTTTTGTGTGAAAGTACTTAGAGCATGCGCGCTGCGTACCATGCGCATGCGCAGAAATGCCGTTTTTCCACCTGATCGCTGCGCTCCGAAAATCGGCAGTGAGCGATCAACTCGGAATGAGGGCCAATCTTCAATTGAATGGTGTTTTGTCTAAAAGCCGTTTTTTTTAACATTATAGAAATCCGACAGTCGGGAAGGAACTGTTCCGACAATTTTTCTGTCGGAAACCAGGGCATTAAATAGTCATATCCAATCCGACAGTCGGAATTTGACAAATTTTGTCGGAGAAGCCCCGTTTTCCGACCATTTGAGAATTCCGACATCAATTGAATAGACCCCTATATCATGTTCCATAAAATGGCATATACTGTGTCAGAAAACATAGTTAAGTAACTAATATATTGTTCAAATTGACATTAATGTATATTTCCACTTTATATTTACTAAGGGGGTAATTCCAAGTTGATCGCAGCAGGAAATTTTTTAGCAGTTGGGCAAAACCATGTGCACTGCAGGTGGAGCAGATATAACATGTGCAGAGAGAGTTAGATTTGGGTGGGTTATTTTGTTTCTGTGCAGGGTAAATACTGGCTGCTTTATTTTTACACTGCAATTTAGATTGCAGATTTAACTCACCACACCCAAATCTAACTCTCTCTGCACATGTTATATCTGCCCCCCCTGCAGTGCACATGGTTTTGCCCAACTGCTAAAAAATTTCCTGCTGCGATCAACTTGGAATTACCCCCTAAGTACCCACACTCCCTCCCTGTCCCTTTTAGAATGTAAGCGCATGCGATCAGGGCTCTAATGTCTACTATCTCAGCCAACTGGTTTGTGTCACTACTATCTAATCTATTGAATATATGTTGTATTTGTATTAATTCTATTTAATCCTGTATGTGTTTGTTTTATGCTTCCATTTGTTACTGTGTATGTTTGTTTATCTTGTTACTCAGTTTACCCGGTTTTGTATTGTGCTCTGTATGGCGCTGTGGAAATTTGTGGCACTTTTAGATAAAAGAAAATAATAAAGATTATAATGACATTTTTAATACTGTTTTTTTTTTTTCTTCCCCAGGGCTCAACGTACTGCCGCTAAGAATCTAGTGATTACTAAAGAGAATCCATTAATATAAAGATGAGTAAATGTGGCAATGGTATCAATGGAACCATTGGTTCTACTGAAAGCATAGACATCCAGAAGTACCTGATCCTGAAGAGCCGCGCAGAGACAATCTGTATTACTATGCTCTTCATTATATTGGCAGCTCTGTGTATCCTGGAGAATACCTGGGTCCTCTCCATGATCTTTACTTCAACCCATCTCAGGAAAAAACCTTCCTATCTGTTTATTGCCAGTCTGGCTATGGCAGATCTACTGGCCAGTTTTATTTTTTCCTACAGCTTCCTTGACTTCCATGTTTTCCATGGAGCAGGTACGCCTCCCATTTTCTTATTCAAACTTGGTGGCGTCACCTTATGCTTTACGGCATCACTTGGAAGTTTACTTCTTACGGCTTTTGACAGGTACATTTGTATTCATAAGCCAACTGCCTATAAGACTATAGTAACCAGAAAAAGAGCAATCCTGGCATTGGTCGTAATGTGGATCAGCACAATAATAATCTCATATTTACCTCTGATGGGCGTGAATTGTTGTATTCTTGTTACCACCTGCTCGGAACTGTTTCCCCTAATTGATAATAAATATCTGGCATGCTGGATTGTGTTAATAGTGATTCTTCTGAGTGCTATCATCTTCACCTATGCCCACGTCCTGTGGAAGGCACACTTTCATGCAGTTTATATGCAGAAGCACAATTCGCAAACATTAAGAAATAACACCCGTGTGAGACTGGACATCACGTTGGCCAAAACTCTAGCTTTGGTATTATTAGTGCTCCTTGTGTGCTGGGCTCCAGTTCTCATCCTTATGATACACAGCTTGCTGTTCTCACTGAGCGAAAGACTGAAGACTGTATTTGCATATTGCAGTACTCTTTGCTTGTTGAACTCTATGATCAACCCTCTAGTTTATGCTCTAAGAAGTAGAGAGTTGCGCCGAAGACTGACAAGATGTCTTCAAAGGTTTAAATGCCTGGAGAAACTTTCTGTTAATGACCTGGAAATGGAAGCTGCTGAAAAAGACATGGGTTTTGATGCCACCTGTGATGACACGGTGTGTGATACTGAATTAAGTATATAACAATTATTTGCAGTAGGTTATTGAGTCAACAGTGACTATAAACAGGAAAAAACAGACACCCAACTGACTTTTCAAATAATTGAATTGCCCCCTATGAGTACCAGGCTTCTAGATGAACACCAGGATTGAAAGTAACTCATACATTCCTAACATGAAAAGTAGGAAACAAGGATATTTCAGATGCAAGGACCATGGACACTTGGAGAGAGACTGCATAATGTAAACAGCAGAGCGACACATAAAATGTCAAAAATGTCCCAAACAGATAGGTAACAGACTCCAAATGACTCCAAAGCATAACAGATTTCAAATTACCTGAAAAATACTGAGATGAAGCAGCAATAGCTACTTACATGTAAAACAGAATGGTGGTAAAAAAAAAAAAATGCCATATGAACATTGGTGAGAAACGTAGTATTTTTTGTTTTGTTTTCTTCTTTTTTTCCCACAGCTTTTAGTCCTCTTGCATTTGTCACTGCCTACACATTGCCCATCTGCTATCACTGCCTTATCACCCTTGAATTTCCACTATCATAATGTATTACTGCCCCCAAGATACTGCCCCATTCCCCTTGGTCTATCAACCCACTGCTTTTGTCATTTTTACCCCCTCCCTTTAGATTGTAAACCTTTTCTGGCAAAATCCTCCACCCAGAGCTTTATTGATCCATCAGGGAGCCCGGGGCACTGAAGATGGAGGGCCCCCCCCCATAGTGTAAACTTAAGAGCACAGTGCCATTATGCATGAGAGGGATAACTTTAAGAGTATGTGGCAAATATTAAAAAGGCAGTTATACTTCTTCCATCATAAAGGGAATATTTAACATGTACCCAAATACGATATAGATAGTATCCCAGTGACCGCTATAAAGTACACAAAGCATCCCAGTGACCGGCATACATTACACAGTGCATACTAGGGACTGGAATACAATACCATGAGCATCACAATGACTGCTATCCAGTGTCGGACTGGTGTATGAAGGGCCCACCGGGGGAATGCAGTTATAGGGGCCCATACTTAGGGGTGTGGACAGCCTACAAAGGGGGTGTGGACAGTTTCCACAGATGCTTAAAATACACAATAGTTTAGTGCAGTCTGCAGTCTGCATGCTGTTTATATACTTTGCAAGGCGCTGCGGACCCCTTGTGGTACCATACAAATTAAGGATAATAATAATCATCATAATAATTGAAGTTGGCAAGTAAGATATGTTTCATTATGAATCAGAATGATACTTTAACAGAAAGTTAAATAAATTGTTTTTGCTATAATTGGATGTCATGCATGACAATGCAACCTTTGAAAGAAGACTTTCCTGTGTGTAATATGTTTTTTTAACTGCTGATCAGCAAGTATGTATGCTGCACGCTATATTTGGGATCTGTTCAATTTGCCGGCTTTCGGGATCTTGGCAGTCAGGATACCAACACCGGAATCCCGACAGCCAGCTGCCAGCATACTGGCGGCCGGAATGCCGCTGTTGGGATATGGACTGCCGGCATCCTGCCACAGGTAAATCGTATGTATTCCCTATGTATGCTGTGGCTGTCAGAATGTAGGTGCCCTCTAGTGGTTGCCTCCATATAAAACAAAAATAATGCAATAGGATTACAAAGGGCCTGATTCAGAGATAGGCGAAAATGCAGTGCAAGCAGCATTGTATTTTTGCATGATCTCCAGAAGGGGCATGCAGGAGGCATCTCCTAGACCAAAAAATGGCCCTAATTGAATACCCCCATATGTACTGTATATTTCTATAATACCATCTGAAATGGGATAACAAACTACTAGCTATGTTTCTTATGACAGTATCACAATTATCTTCTTCTGGAGGGGGCCCAAGTCCTTTTCCCACTCACCCCCAGACCCAAGAACAGAATCTGGTAAATTATTAAAATAGAAAGACACCTTTCCCCTTTGCACTGGTGTAGAAATCCAAGTATGTTGTATCTTTAAGAGTTTCATCTTGACAGAGGGACTGAAGCAAGTGTTTGCTCTCTGTATAGTCAAAGAATCTAGTATGTAATGTAGGAAATTAAGTTTGACCAAACTCAATGGGAATACTATCTCCTACCTCTAAGACGTTACAGACAAATCACATTCCATCTGCATTTTAGGATCTGGAGAAGCTAGAGGACATTCTTGGAGGTCAATTGGGTTTGTGCCATAATGGAACAATAGGAGCAGGGGCGAATTTAGAGGTCAGGAAGACCCTTGGCACAACATTATCGGTCACCCAATAACGTCACTGCCACCTTCATATTAGGACCTGCCAACCGCCGAAGCAAAACCAACCTCACCCCCCCTCTACCACCACAGTTTACTATTCACTGCCCCACCCCCACCCCCCTCACTAGTTAAAAAAAAAAAAATAGTTGTAATGACAAAACCAAAACAAAAAATTAATCACCTGGCCCCATCTGGCCATCGGCCTAGCAGGGCACTCATGCAATCGAGCATGCTGTGCCACTTTCCCA
Organism: Pseudophryne corroboree; assembly: GCF_028390025.1. Classification (NCBI taxonomy): domain Eukaryota; kingdom Metazoa; phylum Chordata; class Amphibia; order Anura; family Myobatrachidae; genus Pseudophryne; species Pseudophryne corroboree. The sequence goes on from NC_086445.1 coordinate 545,741,662, forward strand.
TTAAGTGCCACTCCTAGGCACGAGCCTCACGTGCCTAGTGGGCAATCCACAACTGAATAGGAGAAAGATCAGATTCTCAACATCCTAAGATCTTACAATTCTTCCCAAATCTTGGCCAAGAAATACATAACAAATAAATTAGTGTCTTACAAAGACATTCAGCCAAATGATGTTAGTTTCCCGGGAACCGGTTTTTCTGTGTTATCTCAAGGATGTCAGGTGTCTCAGGCAGCCTATCTGCATATGCAGAAAAGTCAGTCCCTGGGAAACAAACATAATTTGGTTTAATATGCAGTATGCACATGTCTTTGTGAGCCATCCAATTCGGTAGGCTTATTTGCAAGAGAGAATTGCCTGTTTTCTGACATTTTTCTATTTCATTATTAATTAAAAAAAAAAAATTGTAACCGTTTTTGTGTGTAATGAACATTTCTCTGACGTCCTAGTGGATGCTGGGAACTCCGTAAGGACCATGGGGAATAGACGGGCTCCGCAGGAGACTGGGCACTCTAAAAGAAAGATTAGGTACTATCTGGTGTGCACTGGCTCCTCCCTCTATGCCCCTCCTCCAGACCTCAGTTAGATTTCTGTGCCCGGCCGAGCTGGATGCACACTAGGGGCTCTCCTGAGCTCCTAGAAAGAAAGTATATGTTAGGTTTTTTATTTTACAGTGAGACCTGCTGGCAACAGGCTCACTGCAACGAGGGACTAAGGGGAGAAGAAGCGAACCTACCTGCTTGCAGCTAGCTTGGGCTTCTTAGGCTACTGGACACCATTAGCTCCAGAGGGATCGACCGCAGGACCCGTCCTTGGTGTTCGTTCCTGGAGCCGCACCGCCGTCCCCCTTACAGAGCCAGAAGCATGAAGATGGTCCGGAAAATCGGCGGCAGAAGACTTCAGTCTTCACCAAGGTAGCGCACAGCACTGCAGCTGTGCGCCATTGCTCCTCATGTACACCTCACACTCCGGTCACTGATGGGTGCAGGGCGCTGGGGGGGGGGCGCCCTGAGCAGCAATAAAAACACCTTGGCTGGCAAAATAATCACAATATATAGCCCCAGAGGCTGTATATGTGATAATTACCCCTGCCAGAATCCATAAAAAAGCGGGAGAAAAGTCGGCGAAAAAGGGGCGGAGCTATCTCCCTCGGCACACTGGCGCCATTTTCTCTTCACAGTGTAGCTGGAAGACAGCTCCCCAGGCTCTCCCCTGTAGTTTTCAGGCTCAAAGGGTTAAAAAGAGAGGGGGGGCACTAAATTTAGGCGCAATATTGTTTATACAAGCAGCTATTGGGAAAAATTCACTCAGTGATAGTGTTTATCCCTACATTATATAGCGCTCTTGGTGTGTGCTGGCATACTCTCTCTCTGTCTCCCCAAAGGGCTGTGTGGGGTCCTGTCCTCAGTCAGAGCATTCCCTGTGTGTGTGCGGTGTGTCGGTACGGCTGTGTCGACATGTTGGATGAGGAGGCTTATGTGGAGGCGGGGCAGATGCCGATAAATGAGATGTCGCCCCCTGTGGGGCCGACACCAGAGTGGATGGATAGGTGGAAGGTATTAACCGACAGTGTCAACTCCTTACATAAAAGGCTGGATGACGTAACAGCTGTGGGACAGCCGGCTTCTCAGCCCGCGCCTGCCCAGGCGTCTCAAAGGCCATCAGGGGCTCAAAAAAAAAAAAACCGCCCGTTACCTCAGATGGCAGACACAGATGTCGACACGGAGTCTGACTCCAGTGTCGACGAGGTTGAGACATATACACAATCCACTAGGAACATCTGTTGCATGATCTCGGCAATAAAAATTGTGTTACACATTTCTGACATTAACCCAAGTACCACATAAAAGGGGTTTTATGTTTGGGGAGAAAAAGCAGCCGGTGTTTTGTTCCCCCATCAGATGAGTGAATGAAGTATGTGAAGAAACGTGGGTTCCCCCGATAAGAAACTGGTAATTTCAAAAAAATTACTGCTGGCATACCCTTTCCCGCCAGAGGATAGGTCACGTTGGGAGATATCCCCTAGGGTGGATAAGGCGCTCACACGTTTGTCATAAAAGGTGGCACTGCCGTCTTAGGATACGGCCACTTTGAAGGAGCCTGCTGATAAAAAGCAGGAGGCTATCCTGAAGTCTGTATATACACACTCAGGTATTATACTGAGACCTGCAATTGCCTCAGCATGAATAGTGCTGCTGCTGCAGCAGGGTCTGATACCCTGTCAGATAATATTAATACCCTAGACAGGGAGAATATGGTGCTAACATAGAGCATATTAACGACGTAGTCTTATATATGAGGGATGCACAGCGGGATATTTGCCGGCTGGCGTCCAGAATTAATGCAAGGTCCATTCTGCCAGGAGGGTATTAGAGACCCGGCAGTGGACAGGTGATGCTGCCTATAAAAGGCACATGGAGATTATGCCTTATAAGGGTGAGGAATTGTTTGGGGATGGTCTCTGGGACCTTGTATCCACAGCAACAGCTGGGAAGAAAAATTTCTACCTCAGGTTTCCTCACACCCTAAGAAAGCACTGTATTATCGGGTACAGTCCTTTCGGCTTCAGAAAAGCAAGGGGGCCAAAGGCGCTTCCTTTCTGCACAAGGGAAGAAGGAAAAAGCTGCACAGACAGCCAGTTCCCAGGATCAAAAATCCTCCCCCGCTTCCTCTGAGTCCACAGCATGACGCTGGGGCTCCACAGGCAGGTGCGGTGGGGGCGCGTCTCGGGAACTTCAGGGACCAGTGGGCTTGCCCACAGGTGAATCACTGGGTTCTGCAAGTAGTATTACAGGGATACAAGCTGGAGTTCGAGGCGACTCCCCCTCGCCGTTACCTCACATCAGCCTTGCCTGCTGCCCTCGGATATAGGGAGTTAGTACTGGCGGCAATTCACAAGCTGTACTTCCAGCAGGTGAAATCAAGGTACCCCTCCTTCAACAAGGCCAGGGTTACTATTCCAAAAATGTTGTGGTACCGAAACCAGACGGTTCGGTGAGACCCATTCTAAAATTGAAATCCTTGAACACTTATATACGAAGGTTCAAGTTCAAAATGGAATCGCTCAGGGCGATTATTGCAAGCCTGGAGAATTTCAGGGTATCACTGGACATCAAGGATGCTTACCTGCATGTCCCTATTTACCCTTTTCACCAGGAGTACCTCAAAATTGTGGTACAGAATTGTCATTACCAATTCCAGACGTTGCCGTTGGTCTGTCCCCGGCACCGAGGGTATTTACCAAGGTAATGGCCGAAAGAATTATCCAGTACTTGGACAATCTCCTTATAAAGGCGAGGTCCAGGGAGCAGTTGTTTGTCAGAGTAGCACTATCTCGGGAAGTGCTACAACAGCACGGCTGGATTCTGAATATTCCAAAGTCGCAGCTGGTTCCTACGACGCATCTACTGTTCCTGGGGATGGTTCTGGACACAGAACAGAAAAAAGTGTTTCTCCCGCAGGAGAAAGCCAAGGAGCTGTCATCTCTAGTCAGAGGCCTCCTGAAACCAAAACAGGTGTCGGTGCATCACTGCACGCGAGTCCTGGAAAAAATGGTAGCTTCCTACGAAGCAGTTCCATTCGGCAGGTTCCATGCAAGAACTTTTCAGTGGGACCTCTTGGACGGGATCGCATCTTCAGATGCATCGGCTGATAACCCTGTCTCCAAGGACCAGGGTGTCTCTGCTGTGGTGGCTGCAGAGTGCTCATCTTCTAGAGGGCCGCAGATTCGGCATACAGGACTGGGTCCTGGTGATCACGGATGCCAGCCTTCGAGGCTGGGGGGCAGTCACACAGGGAAAAAATTTCCAAGGACTTTGGTCAAGTCAGGAGTCGTCCCTACACATAAATATTCCGGAACTGAGGGCCATTTACAATGCCCTAAGTCAGGCAAGACCTCTGCTTCAAAACCAGCCGGTACTGATCCAATCAGACAACATCACGGCAGTCGCCCATGTAAACCGACAGGGCAGCACAAGAAGCAGGATGGCGTGGCAGAAGCCACAAGGATTCTCCGATGGGCGGAAAATCACATCTTAGCACTGTCAGCAGTGTTCATTCCGGGAGTGGACAACTGGGAAGCAGACTTCCTCAGCAGACACGACCTACACCCGGGAGAGTGGGGACTTCATCCAGAAGTCTTCAAACTGTTGGTAAACCGTTGGGAAAGGCCAAAGGTGGACATGATGGCGTCAACAAAAAGCTACAGAGATATTGCGCCAGGTCAAGGGACCCTCTGGCGATAGCTGGGGACGCTCTAGTGACACCGTGGGTGTACCAGTCGGTTTATGTGTTCCCTCCTCTGCCTCTCATACCAAAGGTACTGAGAATAATAAGAAGGCGAGGAGTAAGAACGATACTCGTGGTTCCGGATTGGCCAAGAAGAGCTTGGTACCCAGAACTTCAAGAAATGATATCAGAGGACCCATGGCCTCTACCGCTCAGACAGGATCTGTTACAGCAGGGGCCCTGTCTGTTCCAAGACTTCCCGCGGCTGCGTTTGACGGCATGGCGGTTGAATTCCGGATCCTAAAGGATAAGGGCATTCCGGAGGAAGTCATGCCTACGCTGATAAAAGCCAGGAAAGAAGTAACCGCAAACCATTATCACCGTATTTGGCGAAAATATGTTGCGTGGTGTGAGGCCAGGAAGGCCCCTACAGAGGAATTTCAGCTGGGTCGTTTTCTGCACTTCCTACAGTCGGGAGTGACTATGGGCCTAAAAATTGGGTTCCATTAAGGTCCAGATTTCGGCTCTGTCGATTTTCTTCCAGAAAGAACTGGCTTCACTGCCTGAAGTTCAGACATTTGTAAAGGGAGTGCTACATATTCAGCCCCTTTTTGTGCCTCCTTTGGCACCTTGGGATCTCAACGTGGTGTTGAGTTTTCCTGAAATCACATCGGTTTGAGCCACTTAAAACTGTGGATCTGAAATATCTCACGTGGAAAAAAGTGGTCATGTTATTGGCCTTGGCTTCGGCCAGGCGTGTGTCAGAATTGGCGGCTTTGTCATGTAAAAGCCCTTATCTGATTTTCCATATGGATAGGGCAGAATTGAGGACTCGTCCCCAGTTTCTCCCTAAGGTGGTATCAGCTTTTCACTTGAACCAACCTATTGTAGTGCCTGCGGCTACTAGGGGCTTGGAAGATTCCAAGTTACTGGACGTAGTCTGGGCCTTGAAAATGTATGTTTCCAGGACGGCTGGAGTCAGGAAAACTGACTCGCTTTTTATCCTGTAGGCACCCAACAAACAAGGTGCTCCTGCTTCTGAGCAGACTATTGCTCGCTGGATTTGTAGCACAATTCAGCTGGCGCATTCTGCGGCTGGATTGCCGCATCCTAAATCAGTAAAAACCCATTCCACAAGGAAAGTGGGCTCATCTTGGGCGGCTGCCCGAGGGGTCTCGGCTTTACAACTTTGCCAAGCTGCAACTTGGTCAGGGGCAAACACGTTTGCTCAATTCTACAAATTTGATACCCTGGCTGAGGAGGACCTTGAGTTCTCTCATTCGGTGCTGCAGAGTCATCCGCACTCTCCCGCCAGTTTGGGAGCTTTGGTATAATCCCCATGGTCCTTACGGAGTTCCCAGCATCCACTAGGACGTCAGAGAAAATAAGATTTTACTCACCGGTAAATCTATTTCTCGTAGTCCGTAGTGGATGCTGGGCGCCCATCCCAAGTGCGGATTGTCTGCAATACTTGTATATAGTTATTGCTTAACTAAAGGGTTATTGTTGAGCCGTCTGTTGAGAGGCTCAGTTATATTTCATACTGTTAACTGGGTATAGTATCACGAGTTATACGGTGTGATTGGTGTGGCTGGTATGAGTCTTACCCGGGATTCAAAATCCTTCCTTATTGTGTCAGCTCTTCCGGGCACAGTATCCTAACTGAGGTCTGGAGGAGGGGTATAGAGGGAGGAGCCAGTGCACACCAGATAGTACCTAATCTTTCTTTTAGAGTGCCCAGTCTCCTGCGCAGCCCGTCTATTCCCCATGGTCCTTACGGAGTTCCCAGCATCCACTACGGACTACGAGAAATAGATTTACCGGTGAGTAAAATCTTATTTTTTGACACATTTAATGCACTAGGGGCCTAATTCAAGATTGATTGCAAAAGCCAAATCTTCCTCTAATGGACAAAACCAGGTGCACTGCATTTGGGTGGGGTGTGTTCAAACTGAAATCTAAATTGCTGTGTAAAAATAAAGCATCCAGTATTTACCCTGCACAGAAACAAAATAACCCACCCAAATCTAACTTTCTCTGCACATGTTATAGAAAACAATGGAGTGTAAGACACTGGCGCTCAGTGCATACCATGTATATGAGATGCAAGAGTGAAAGTGGTTCTTATTTATATAGCCATAGCATTAACCATAGTCTGAATTACTTTACAACTGTGGTTTTAGGCAAAATGCAAAACACACTTTATTACACTCAAAACATAACATTAAAACAATATTCACATATATACATATGGCAGATGTGTCTGCAAAGTGATTGGTACTTATAGAAATGAGTTCTCACCCAAAACAGGAGGTGCGGTGGGCTTAGCTTAAATAAGCTGAAGAGCCTGGCACCACCGCACAGAATTTTTCCTCAGCACGTGGTCACTGGTGTTGGATGCGATTGTCACAGCTTGTCATCCATTCAACAAGTTTCGGTCAAAAGACCTTTCTCAAGAAGTGGATGACAGGCCGTGAACTGGATGGGTCTTATATACCCATCTAGATTAACTAATTGCTGTGTAATTGATCCACACCATCCTACTTCCGTGTGCTAACTGCCGGAAGTTGCGTCTGCGCTCCAAACCTATCCATAGTGCATTCCACAATCTACTCTGCGGAATCCAGAGCAAAACGTCACTTCCAGTATGTGACGCGATACGTCATTTCCGGATATCTCTCCTGGAAAAAGCCCCAGCAGTACAGATTAATTTTCCCATATATTCTATGGATTTCGTATACAGTTCCATCTAATCAGTGCATCCTCCAGATTAAACAATACCATAACTGCTGTAGTCCTCTTAAAATAACGATACCTAATCCGCGTCAAATCCTTCGCTTTCCATACTGAGACCCAGGTCCGCCATCTTGTTTAAGGGAAAGGTATCTTTCTTGACAAGAAATCTCTCATGATTCTCTATCAGAATGTATTTGTGACATTAGATATTAATGTATTGAAGACACCTCCTCATTCTTAAATATCTTCATATGTGTGTCTCCATAAGTGTATGGGACAGTACTTCACCACATCACCAACCAAACTATGTGGTACTTCGTATTCCCACAATGTCCTCCCCTATTACCAGTGTGTGGTTTTTCCTGTCCCATATGTTTTGTATCCCATAGGTTACCTTTGGAACAGAGTATAAATAAAACAGAAAACATTATTAAATTTTAGGAAAAAAAGGGGTCGAGAAGTACAAATAAAGACCACTATAATCATGCATCATTTCATAAAACCCAAATGGACAGTTAATCTAAAAACCATCAAAGTTCAAAATCTACATTGTGGCCATGCGGTTTCAGACTATCAGTGTCAAAAATCCAGTGCATTTCACTTTGCGCCAGGCTTTTGTTAGGCGCGGCGGTCTGTAATGCTGCTCCGACTGTTGCCGAGTGACGGTCACGGCCGCCGCACCTTCTTCCGTACCCGCCCGGCGCCTAGCAACGCCAGGACGCCGTGCGTGCTGTGCCGCCGGGTCCCTGGCAACGCTAGGATGCCGGGCGTCCACAGCCGCCGGGTCCATGGCAACGGGGACGCCACTGGCAGCCCGCGTTCCCCGTTGCCAGATACTAATTCTATTTAATTAGTTGCTCGTGCAGCAGGGCAGCTGCACGGCAACCATCAATTAGGGTCTGGGGGCTGGTCTGGCTGGCTCCCCGGTCATTGGACAGCAGGGCCTTTTTATGGGAGCCAGCACACTGCAGCCTTGCTGGTGATAGCTTCCTGTATGCTGTTCCTGCCCTGCAAAGTTTGTTCCTAGTCTGCTGAGTCTGGTCGATCCTGCTCCCTGTGCTCCTGAGTCCTGGAGTTCTGAAGCCGGTCCTGGGAATCCTTCCAGTCCAAGTGAACCCGTTGCAGTCATCTGGGGGTTCTCGCTTATTGGGGTTCTCTCCCGGTTTCGTGAGTAGCGGCTTCTGCCGCGTGTTGCGGCCTAGGCCGCTTAGTCCTTGCGTTTGTTTTGTACTGGTGTTTTTGCGGAGGTATCCGCTTTTCACTGTCCTCCCCGGTACACCACGGTGCCGTGTGGGGTGTGGACAGTGGTATCTTTTGTTGTCCTTTTCCTTTGGCGGCGTGCTGCACATTTATTTAGTTTTAGGGTTGTTAGTAGCCCCTAGCCGTCTGTTTGCTTTAGTTAGAGGTCCCCTTGTTATTATCCTGTCTCGGTTCACGCCTTGTCTCACTCTAAGACCTGGGGGCATCGGAGTTGGGCAGACCTAATCCGCCCTTCAAACGCGGCTGCCGTGAGCCCAAGAAACCATAGTCACGCAGGCGTGAACTGACCACATGGGTGAAACAATGGAGGTAGGTTGCTAGGGGCTATTTCCATACCACACCTTATTTCAGCGTCACGTTCTGGTGCTCTGGACTCACTACGCAACATCTCTCTTGTTCTGAGCACCAGGAATGTAACATTATCACCGGCCCAAAAAGAATAAAGAGTTATTTGTATTTGGTGGGCCTTGAGATTCGGCCTCATGGATCCGGCAGTATTAGGACCGAATCCCAGCCAGCGTTTGGCCAACCAGATTCAGGAACTAACTCAGATGGTTCAGAATCTTACTCTTCGGGTGAGATCGCAGGATGATCTTTTGCGAGCCTCCCCGAGTATGATTCCAGAACCAAAGATGCATCTTCCTGACCGTTTTTCGGGTAACCGAAAGGATTTTTTTAATTTTAAGGAAGCTTGTAAACTTTATTTTCGGTTAAGGCCCCGCTCCTCTGGTACTGAGTCTCAACGGGTCGTGATTGTGATGTCTTTGCTTCAAGGCGACCCGCAAACCTGGGCTTTTGGGTTAAAAGCCGATGACGCAGCCTTGCTATCGGTAGATGCCTTTTTTAAGATGACCCTGATAGAGAAGCGTCGGCTGAGAGCCACCTGCGTGCACTTAAGCAAGGGAAAAATCCAGCAGAGGCGTATTGTACCGAGTTTCGCCGTTGGTCGAACGACTGTGGCTGGAATGACCCGGCCCTGCGCAGTCAGTTTCGCCTCGGTTTGTCTGAAGTTATTAAAGACAGTCTCCTTCAGTACCCCGCTCCAGAGACTTTAGACAAACTCATGGAGCTTGCTATTAAAATTGATTGTTGTCTCCGGGGAGCGGAGGGCTAAAAGAGGAGCTAGTTTCAGGCCTAGTCCATGTGTGTATATACTTTCCCTGAGGACATCGAGGAGCCCATGCACATGGGTCTCTCCCGGCTGTCCCCAGAGGAAAGAACCAGAAGGCTAAATTCTGGTCTCTGCTTGTATTTTGGTGGCAAGGGACATGTCGCGCGTAATTGCCCAAATAAGCAGGGAAACACTCTGACCAAGTGAATTGTGAGGGGGTTCACTTGGGTCTGCAATTGATCTCCTCTAATGATTCCTTATTAGTTCCTGTAAAAAATTCCTTTGGTAGTCTCAGTTCGTTGGTGTCGGCCTTCGTCGACAGTGGAGCTGCGGGAAATTTCATGGATCTTGGTTGGGCTCAGGCTTTGGGCGTTCCACAGATACCTTTGGATAAACGTATAACCATGCACGGCTTGGATGGTGGTCCGCTTTCTAATGGGGTAATCACTCACCGCACACCTCCAGTACAACTGACAGTGGGGGCCCTACATTTAGAGAAAATCGAGTTTTACCTTACCCATTGTCCGGCAGTCCCCGTAGTTTTGGGTCACCCCTGGCTTGCCTTTCATAATCCCACCATAGATTGGCGGTCTGGGGAGATTTCCCGATGGGGTCCCTTTTGTGTTAAGGAATGTATTTCCCGTCCAGTCCGGGTTGCGGCTGTCACCCCAGAACGTATTCCTTTGGAATATCAGGACTTTGCCGATGTTTCCTCCAAGGGTAATGCGGATATTCTGCCCCCTTATCGGTCCTATGACTGCGCCATTGACTTAGTTCCCGGTGCCTCTTTGCGTAAAGGGAGACTATATGCCCTGTCTGGGCCGGAAACTACGGCAATGGATGAGTATGTACAGGAGAGCCTGAAGAAGGGCTTCATTAGACCCTCGAAATCTCCATTGAGTGCAGGGTTCTTTTTTGTTGAGAAAAAAGATGGGTCGCTCAGACCATATATTGATTATTGGGCTCTGAATAAGATTTCTGTTCAAAACACCTACCCCTTGCCACTGATTTCGGTACTATTTGATCAGCTCCGTACTGCCGTTATCTTTTCCAAAATCGATCTTAAAGGGGCTTACAATCTCATCCGAATAAAATCTGGGGATGAGTGGAAGACGGCTTTCAGCACACAGTCGGGACATTATAAATACCTAGTGATGCCGTTTGGGCTGTCTAATGCTCCTGCTGTATTTCAAGATCTCATTAAAGACGTCCTTCGCGACTTTCTAGGAAAGTTCGTAGTCGTTTATTTAGACGACATTTTTATTTACTCTAAGTCCTTTGAACAACATATTACCCATGTGCGACTGGTCCTTCAAAGGTTACGGGAAAATCATTTGTACGCCAAACTGGAGAAATGTGATTTCCACATCACAGAAGTGTCCTTCCTTGGTTATATTATTTCTTCAAAGGGGTTTTTCATGGAACCAAAAAAACTCCAGGCAATCCTAAATTGGGCACAACCCACGAACTTAAAAGCAATCCGGCACTTTTTAGGGTTTGCAAATTATTATAGGCGTTTTATTCATATCTTCTCAGATTTGGTTGCTCCTATTGTGGCGTTGACTAAAAAAAAGCGGACCCTTCCAATTGGTCGCCTAAAGCCAAGTCTGCCTTCCTGGCCTTGAAACAGGCCTTTGTCTCAGCTCCAGTACTCAGACACCCTAACCCGGATCTCCCCTTTATTGTCGAGGTAGATGCTTCAGAAGTTGGAGTGGGGGCTATCCTTTCTCAGGAAGACCCGGAGTCTCGGGAATTACACCCATGTGCCTTCATGTCCAGAAAATTCTCCTCCACAGAATCCAACTTGTTACGTTCCTGGTGCTCAGAACAAGAGAGATGTTGCGTAGTGAGCCCAGAGCACCAGAACGTGACACTGAAATAAGGTGTGGTATGGAAATAGCCCCTAGAACCCTACCTCCATTGTTTTACCCATGTGGTCAGTTCACGCCTGAGTGACTATGGTTTCTTGGGCCCACGGCAGCCGCGTTTGAAGGGCGGATTAGGTCTGCCCAACTCCGATGCCCCCAGGTCTTAGAGTGAGACAAGGCGTGAACCGAGACAGGATAATAACAAGGGGACCTCTAACTAAAGCAAACAGAAGGCTAGGGGCTACTAACAACCCTAAAACTAAATATATGCGCGGCACGCCGCCAAAGGAAAAGAACAACAAAGGAAATGCTGTCCACACGCCGACACAATACTGTTGTGTACCGGCGGTGACAGCATAAGCAGAACCCTCTGCAAAACACCAGTAACAAATATAAATAAAGAATACAACGGCCTAGGCCGACGGACGCGGCAAAGCCGCTACTCACGGAACCGGTACAAATACTGGCAAATGGACAGGAACCCCCAATGTAGCCGACACAGGCTCATAACAGTACCCCCCCCCTTGAGGAGGGGTCAACGGACCCCAAAATTCAGGTTTACCAAAACAAGGTATACATTAATAAACCTGACACTGGACAAACAGACTAAGACAAGAAACAGAAACAAGCTGTGGCAACAGCTTGTAACAGTGCCCCCCCCCCCCCCCCCCTACCTTGACGGTGACTACTGGACACAAGACAAGAGGAAAAAAAAAACTTTTTTTTTTTATATATACCACAAGGCAAGAGTCAGCAATATTTATTTTTCTTCTTTTTACCCTGTGCTTGCTTGGCGACACCAGGAAAGGAAGAAATCTCTGGCTCAAAAAATTCTTCAAAACATATAGGTTGAGCAATCAGATGCTTCTTCCCTCTCCTACCAGAGTGCCACGGAATATAAGAAACCTCATCAGTTTCCGAATCTGAGAACAGACCATAGATTGGTTCCATTCCCCTCGGTACTGAAACTTTAGAAGATTTCCTGTAGGGAGAAGACAGGAAAGCACATCCAGTAGCCAAAGCAATGGGCTGAGATTTTTGTGCCGAGTTTACAGTATACGGTGGACTCTCAGCAAATAAGACGGGTGACCTAGCGGAACCTGAACCAATTTCTTTGGAACCATATCTCTTAATAACTGCATCACTGAATGCCGGGGGATCCTGAAGAACGGGATCTTCAGCTTTCATTAAGCTGGACACCCACTCAAAAGGGTCTCCTCTAAAGGAATATATCAGATAGAGCATAAGGTTCTCTGAAGTGATGCCCAGAAATGGTCTAGACAACAAAATGGTGTAATAGTGTTTGTAAAGCGCCAGAAATTGGACTAAGTCCCCATCAAAGATTAAAGATGTTGAGATATCAACAGAGTCAGGATCTGCTTCCTTCCCATCTGACTGACTAGAGTGCTTTGCTAGGACCTGGTCACTACTGACCTTACTCGAGGCTAAGACTTTCTGAACCCCACCTGGGGCAGTGACTTTCTGAACCCCACCTGGGGCAGTGGCCCTCGGAACCCTACCTGGGGCAGTGGCCCTCGGAACCCCACCCGGGGTAGTGACTTTCTGAACCCCACCCGGGGCAGTGACTTTCTGAACCCCACCCGGGGCAGTGGCCCTCAGAACCCCACCCGGGGCAGTGACTTTCTGAACCCCACCCGGGGCAGTGGCCCTAAGAACCCCCTCTGGGGCAGTGGCCTTCGGGAACCCCGCTGGGGCAGTGGCCTTCGGGAACCCCACTGGGGGCAGCACCTCGGATTCTTTTACTGGGACCGGGCCGTCAGCCTCCCTCTCTGGGACCGGGCCGTCAGCCTCCCTCTCTGGGACCGGGCCGTCAGCCTCCCTCTCTGGGACCGGGCCGTCAGCCTCCCTCTCTGAGTCGATAATTATCGAAACTTCTCCCGGGACTATGACTTCCGGGACTTTTGCTGAAGCTATAACCTTCAGAACCTCCACTAACGCTATGCCTCTTGAGTCCTTTCCTGAGGAAGCGACATCTAGACCCTTCTCTGGGGCTGTGTCTCTCGAGACCCCACTTGGGGATATTACTTCAAAGATCCCTTCTGGGGTTTTGCTTCTCGAGTTCCCTTCTAGAACTATGGTTTTAGACACCTTCTCTGGAGTTGTGCTTTTCAAGTCCCTACCTGGGGTAAAAGCTTCTGAGACCCCTTCTGGTATTGACACCTGAGCTATAATATTCGATGTCCCTCTATGAACCAGAGCATCGGGTACCGCTCCAGGACTCTGGGCATCGGGTACCATTCCAGGACTCTGGGCATCGGGCACCATTCCAGGACCCTGGGCATCGGGCACCACTCCAGGACCCTGGGCATCGGGCATCACTCCAGGACCCCGGGCATCGGGCACCACTCCAGGAGCCCGGGCATTGGGCACCGCTCCAGGGGTTTGCAACTCTGCTTCAACAGGAAAATCAAGAGAGGAGAGAAACATTCTCCTTTGGTTCGTGAATCTATAATGGGCTCCCTAGCCCAAGGACCCCAATTATAGGACAGAGTGCTTTTTAGTGTGGGTTGTGTGACAAGTACCTCTGCCACAGTAGAGACAGGAGTAGGTCTTGTATCCTGACTCAACTTGGCCAGAGGGCAGGACTTGTCGCCACACTTTGGCTTGCGCAACTCACAGGTCTGCAGATAGTGGCCTAAACCCCCACAATATAGGCATAAATTTAAGTTTCTGCGACGCAGACGCTCCTCTTCTGAGAGCCTGGGCCGCAGAAAACTTTTAAACTTTTTCTCTCCAACTGAACCTGAGGATTCGCTTGTCACCATATTGTGTGCAAGAGTCTCTTTAGAGATAGATGAACTCTCAACGACTTCTGGCAAGATAAGCAAAATTTTAGTCAGAAGGTTTTGCAGTTGCTTTAAGGATTGCTGCAAAACTTCCAGTCGCTCAGGTTTCAAAGCACTGAAAAGTTCAGGGCTGAGAGACACGCCTGCAGGGCTTGCATAGTTGGCATAGGAGGATTTTAAACTAGACAAGACTAAACTAGACTAGACAAGACAAGACTGGACTGGATTTTTTGTAAACTAGACAAGACAAGACTGGATTCTGCACACCGGACTGGATTCTGCACACCGGACTGGATTCTGCACACTGAATTCTAGACAGGACTGGATTCTAAACACCGGACTGAATTCTGCACACTGAATTCTAGACAGGACTGGATTCTAAACACCGTACTGGATTCTGCACACTGAATTCTAGACAGGACTGGATTCTAGACAAGACACTGGACCAAAAAAGAAAAAACTACTATTTAGCTTTGTTTCTTTTTTGTTGTATGGCCGGTGATAATGTTACGTTCCTGGTGCTCAGAACAAGAGAGATGTTGCGTAGTGAGCCCAGAGCACCAGAACGTGACGCTGAAATAAGGTGTGGTATGGAAATAGCCCCTAGCACCCTACCTCCATTGTTTCACTCATGTGGTCAGTTCATGCCTGAGTGACTATGGTTTCTTGGGCCCACGGCAGCCACGTTTGAAGGGCGGATTAGGTCTGCCCAACTCCGATGCCCCCAGGTCTTAGAGTGAGACAACGCGTGAACCGAGACAGGATAATAACAAGGGGACCTCTAACTAAAGCAAACAGAAGGCTAGGGGCTACTAACAGCCCTAAAACTAAATATATGTGCGGCACGCCGCCAAAGGAAAAGAACAACAAAGGAAATGCTGTCCACACGCCGACACAATACTGTTGTGTACCGGCGGTGACAGCATAAACAGAACCCTCTGCAAAACACCAGTAACAAATATAACTTAAGAATACAGCGGCCTAGGCCGACGGACGCGGCAAAGCCGCTACTCACGGAACCGGTACAAATACTGGCAAACGGACAGGAACCCCCAATGTAGCCGACACAGGCTCTCAGAACCTGAGGACAGTCAGAATCCCAAACGACAGACCGGTGGACACCAAGAAGCCAGATATTTGACCAGGCACAGACAAAGCCATAGGACTTCTGGAAAGGAACGCTTCACGGCAGGACACGGGATCAGACACTGGATCAGACACTGGAACCGACACTGGAACCAACACTGGAACCGACACTGGAACCGACACTGGAACCAACATTGCTAGACAGGAGCTCAGGAACTGGCAGGTACTAGCTCAGAACTCTGGAACTATCACCAGCGTCTGTGTATTGCACTGAGCCAGAATATAACAGAGAGTCCTAATTAATTATGTCGTGCAGCTGCCCTGCTGCACAACTGAGAGGTGCAATTAACAGACAGGTGAGGCTGAACACATGGGAACAAGCTGCAATTACACAGACTCACCACCAGCAGCAAACAAGAGTCTTCTTAAACCAGAGCAACGGGAAATCCTGGCCTGCAAGACAACTATAAACATAATATAGGAATGAACCACTACCTGTGGTTCATAACACAACTATGATGTTGGTAATCGAGAATTGTTGGCAGTTAAATGGGCTTTCGAGGAGTGGAGGCACTGGCTGGAAGGAGCAAGGCATACCATTACTGTGTTCACTGACCACAAGAACCTGCAGTATATGGAGTCAGCTAAACGGCTTAATGCTCGACAGGCACGTTGGGCGCTGTTTTTTACTCGTTTCAGGTTTATCATCACCTTCAGGCCCGGTTCCAAGAATATGAAAGCCGATGCCCTGTCACGTTGTTTTCTTCTGGTTCACAATAACCACTCGGCTACTACCCCCATAGTCCCATCGTCTGTAATCCGGGCTGGCCTCACACAGGATTTATTTACACAGCTAGTCCAGCTTCAGCAGCAGGCTTCCAATGTCACTCCTGCAGATCGTCTCTTCATCCCTGAATTTCTGAGAGGTACTGTTCTAGCTGAGTTTCATGATAATAAGGTTTCTGGTCATCCGGGTATCACTAAAACCTTGGAGTTAATCTCTCGCTCAGTGTGGTGGCCTAATCTTTCTAAGGATGTGAGGGAATTTGCACGTTCTTGTCAGGTTTGTGCTCAGTACAAGGTATCTCGATCGTTGCCGGTCGGGCAACTCATGCCTCTAGCCATTCCTCTCAGGCCATGGTCACATATATCCATGGATTTTGTGGTGGACCTTCCTCTTTCAGCTGGGTTCCGGGTCATTTGGGTGGTAGTAGACTGTTTTAGTAAGATGGCCCACTTCATTGCTCTTCCCCGATTACCCTCCGGTCAAGGGTTGGCAGTTTTGTTTCTCCGCCATGTCTTCAGGCTCCATGGTTTATGCATGGATATTGTCTCTGATTGGGGACCCCAATTCATTGCCCGTTTCTGGAAACGTTTTTGTGCCTCATTAAATATGTGTTATGAACCACAGGTAGTGGTTCATTCCTATTCTATGTTTATAGTTGTCTTGCAGGCCAGGATTTCCCGTTGCTCTGGTTTGAGAAAACTCTTGTTTGCTGCCGGTGGTGAGTCTGTGTGATTGCAGCTTGTTCCCATGTGTTCAGCCTCACCTGTCTGTTGATTGCACCTCTCAGTTGTGCAGCAGGGCAGCTGCACGACATAATTAATTAAGACTCTCTGTTATATTCTGTCTCAGTGCAATTCACAGACGCTGGTGATATTTCCAGATTTCCAGAGTACTTGAATTCTGAGCTAGTCCCTGCCAGTTCCTGAGCTCCTGTCTAGCAGTGTCTGTCTAGCTGCTTCCAGTGTCGGTTCCAGTGTCGGTTTCAGTGTCTGATCCCGTGTCCTGCCGTGAAGCGTTCCTGTCCAGTAGTCCTGTGGCTTTGTCTGTGCCTGGTCGAGTATCTGGCTTCTTGGTGTCCACCGGTCTGTCGTTTGGGATTCTGCCTGTCCTCCGGTTCTGAGAGTCTGTGTCGGCTGCATTGGGGGTTCCTGTCCATTTGCCAGTATTTGTACCGGTTCCGTGAGTAGCGGCTTTGCCGCGTCCGTTGGCCTAGGCCGCTGTATTCTTTGGTTATATTTTGTTACTGGTGTTTTGCAGAGGGTTCTGCTTATGCTGTCACCGCCGGTACACAACAGTATTGTGTCGGTGTGGGGACAGCATTTCCTTTGTTGTTCTTTTCCTTTGGCGGCGTGCCGCACATATATTTAGTTTTAGGATTGTTAGTAGCCCCTAGCCTTCTGTTTGCTTTAGTTAGAGGTCCCCTTGTTATTATCCTGTCTCGGTTCACGCCTTGTCTCAATCTAAGACCTGGGGGCATCGGAGTTGGGCAGACCTAATCCGCCCTTCAAACGCGGCTGCCGTGGGCCCAAGAAACCATAGTCACGCAGGCGTGAACTGACCACACGGGTGAAACAATGGAGGTAGGGTGCTAGGGGCTATTTTCACACCACACCTGATTTCAGCGTCACGTTCTGGTGCTCTGGACTCTCTACGCAACATCTCCCTTGTCCTGAGCACCAGGAACCTAACATTATGAAACTCTCTTTAACATCTGGGTACCATCCACAGTCTAACGGACAAACTGAACGTGTTAATCAGTCATTAAAACAGTATTTACGACTATATTCGGCCAAACTTTAGAATGATTGGTCTGAATTTCTTCCTTTGGCCGAGTTTGCCTATAATAACTCTTGTCATTCTTCCACCAAGGAGTCTCCATTCTTTTTGGTCCTGGGCTTTCATCCTAGAGCCAATTCTTATTACCCTCATTTTCCAGTCTCTTCGTTGACCTTAACTTCCCATCTCAGAATGATTTGGAAAAAGGTGCACCTTGCCCTTAAGAAGGCTGCCTTCCGAGGAATGATTTTTTCAGATAGGTTCCGATGCCCATGCACTTTTAAGGTGGGAGATAAGGTGTAGTTGTCAACCTGCAACATCAAGCTCCGACAACCCTCGGCTAGATTGGGACCCAAATTTATTGGACCGTTCCTTATCGTAAAGAAGGTCAATCCAGTTGCTTTTCGGCTACGCTTGCCTAAATCACTCAAAATTGGCAATACTTTTCATTGTTCCCTTCTGAAGCAATATATTTCTTCCAGGAGATTCCCTCAGAAAACTTCTCAGGGTAGACCTCCGGTGGATGTTCAGGGGCAACAAGAGTTTTTGGTGGAGAAGGTTTTAGATTCCAAAGTTTCTCGAGGCCGGCTGTATTTTTTGGTTCACTGGAAAGACTATGGCCCGGAGGAAAGGTCTTCGGTCCCGGATAAGGATCTACATGCCCCTAAAGTTAAGAAATTATTCTTTCAGGAATTTTCGCAGAAACCCGGCTCTAGGGGTTCTTTGACCTCTCCTCAAGGGGGGGGGGGGTACTGTTAGGCGCGGCGGTCCGTGACGCCACTCCGACTGTTGCTGAGCGACGGTCACAGCCGCTGCACCTTCTTCCATACCCGCCCGGTGCCTAGCAACGCCAGGACGCCGTGCGTGCTGTGCCGCCGGGTCCCTGGCAACGCTAGGACGCTGGACGTCCACAGCTGCCGGGTCCATGACAACGGAGACGCCACTGGCGGCCCGCGTTCCCCGTTGCCAGATACTAATTCTATTTAATGAGTTGCTCGTGCAGCAGGGCAGCTGCATGGCAACCATCAATTAGGGTCTGGGGGCTGGTCTGGCTGACTCTCCGGTCATTGGACAGCAGGGCCTTTTTATGGGAGCCGGCACACTGCAGCCTCGCCGGTGATAGCTTCCTGTATGCTGTTACTGCCCTGCAAAGTTTGTTCCTAGTCTGCTGAGTCTGGTCGATCCTGCTCCCTGTGCTCCTGAGTCCTGGAGTTCTGAAGCCGGTCCTGGAAATCCTTCCAGTCCAAGTGAACCCGTTGCAGTCATCTGGGGGTTCTCGCTTATTGGGGTTCTCTCCCGATTTCGTGAGTAGCGGCTTCTGCCGCGTGTTGCGGCCTAGACCGCTTAGACCTTGCGTTTGTTTTGTACTGGTGTTTTTGCGGAGGTTTCCGCTTTTCACTGTCCTCCCCGGTACACCACGGTGCCGTGTGGGGTGTGGACAGTGGTATCTTTTGTTGTCCTTTTCCTTTGGCGGCGTGCCACACATTTATTTAGTTTTAGTGTTGTTAGTAGCCCCTAGCCATCTGTTTGCTTTAGTTAGAGGTCCCCTTGTTATTATCCTGTCTCGGTTCACACCTTGTCTCACTCTAAGACCTGGGGGCATCAGAGTTGGGCAGACCTAATCCACCCTTCAAACGCGGCTGCCGTGGGCCCAAGAAACCATAGTCACGCAGGCGTGAACTGACCACACGGGTAAAACAATGGAGGTAGGTGGTTAGCGGCTATTTCCATACCACACCTTATTTCAGCATCACGTTCTGGTGCTCTAGACTCACTACGCAACATCTCTCTTGTTCTGAGCACCAGGAACGTAACAACTTTTCTCTATATTTTTATTTCTCCAATTAGCTTTTAGCTGTTGTAATCCTGAAAAGCGTTTAATTTGTCTCTTGCATTTATTATGAGTATTGAGAAAATGTTCTGAAAGAGGGTGGGAGGTTAAGCCCTTTTGAATATTGTAAATATATTCAGCCGCACGTGTTTTCAATAGTCAGGATGTTTTCCCTATATATACCTGTCTGCATGTACACTTGAGAAGATAAATTATATTTTGTGAGTGGCAAGTAATAAAATCCTTTATCTGGAATTTCTTGCCATTCACTGTAAATTCTGTGGTTTTCTGCTCAACTCCTAATTTAGAAGCTGAGCGGCACATCAAACATGATCCACACATGTGGAATCCTTTGTTACATGTTCTCACAGAAGTGTTTTCCTGTAAACAACTTTTAACTAATTTATCTTTAAGTGATTTCAGTTTTTTATAAATGAAATTAGTTTTGACAGGCAAATGTTTTCCTAGAATGGGATCATCTTTCAATATCCTCAAATTTTTTCTGAAGATATGCTCAACTGTTTTATCGTATGCTCCAAACTGTGTTATGAATGTCCATTGATATGGGTTCTCAGTTGTGGTATCTATCTTTCCTTTCTCTTTAAATAGGTCCCCTCTTTCTATTTTAAAAACTTTTTCCTTTGCTCTTTCCAATGTTTCCTTTTTATACCCTTTCTCCCTGACCCTTTCCTCCATTTCTTCCATTTGGGTTTCTAAAATGGTGGTATCTGTGAAATTCCATTTTAGACGCTTAAACTGATCCACCGGAATATTCTGTAACAACTTCTCATGATGTTCACTATTAATATTCAAGTAAGCATTTGAGTCCGTGGGTTTCGGGTGGGTTTTGGTCTTTATACATTTGGATTCTATATAAATTTTTAGATCCAAGAAAATTATTTCAGTTTGACTTTGTGAGAAAGATAAATGGATATTAAAATCATTTATATTTAAAAGTCCGGTAAAATCCTTAAGTGTCTCTTCCTTGCCTCTCCAGATAAAAAAGATGTCATTAATAAAACGCCACCAGCACACCAGTCTTGCACCCAGCTCTCTCAAATGGTCCGCCGTCTGAAGTTCCCAGTAGGCCATGTAGAGGTTGGCATAGCTGGGGGCAAACCTGGTGCCCATGGTGATGCCCCTAAACGGTAAGTAATAAGATCCATTGAAATAAAAATAGATGCGCATGTTATATCTGTCCCACCTGCAGTGCACCTGGGGCCTAATTCAGACCTGATCGCTGTTGTGCCTGATCAGGTCTGAACTGCGCATGAGCCGGCGTCACAGTGCACCGACGCATGCCAGACAACCGATGGCCATCTCAGCCCTTTGATCGCCTCTGCCTGATTGACAGGCAGAGACAGTTGCTGGGCGGGAAGGGGCATGGTCTGGGCAATGTAGGCATGCCTGGACCATGTGGCGGTGGGCCATGGCATGATGTCACATGCAGCCGCTGTGACCCGGACAGCGTCAGGTAGCTCCCTGCCAGCATGCAGGAGCTGCACTGGTAGGGAGCTACTCATCAAGTACAAAAGCATTACCGCCGTGCAATGCTTTTGTACTTGTGCAGGGGGGGTAGGGCCCAACAAGTGGGGCGGACTAGTCCCCCAGCATGTCTGTGAAACTGATCGTAGCCATGCAAAATTTTGCACGGCTACTATCAGGTCTGAATTAGGCCCATTGTTGCAATCAACCTTGAATTAGGCCCCTAGTACATTAAATGTGGCAAAATCATCCTCCAATGGGCAACATCATATGCACTGCGGGGGGGGGGGGGGCAGATATAACATTTGCTGAGAGAGTTAGATTTGGGTGGGTTATATTGTTTCTGTGCATGGTAAATATTAGCTGCTTTATTTTTCCACTGCAATTTATACCCCTTTTAGACCGCCAGATTTGAACACGGGTTATTGCACATGAGTGCACATAACCCGTGTTGCTGTGCGGTCTGAAAGGGCCCAGTTGGAATAATCCAGGTCGAGTGACCCGGTATTCCAACTCGGGTAGCGAGCAGGGTTAAACACGTGTTCAACCCGGCTCGCTGTGCTTTGTAAATGGGAAGCCGGGTCACATCGACCCGTTTCCTGTTGACTCTGTGTGGACGGTCGATGCTTGGAGATCATGTGATTTCTAAGTTCCGCCCCCACTGCGTCACCAACCCAGCAATATGCTGGGTCAGGAACGGCGGCGACGAGGAGCCTGAACCGGGTTGCACCCGGGAAGCACCCATGTCAGGCTCCCGGGTGCGACCTGCCTCAGGCGGTCTAAAAGGGAATTAGATTTTAGTTTAAACACACCCCACCGAAATCTAACTCTCTCTGCACATGTTACAACTGCTCCACCTGCAGTGCACATGGTTTTGCCCTTTAAAGGAAGATTTTGCTTTTGCGATCATCCTTGAATTAGGCCCTAATAACAGATAGGTGATTTTAGCTTCTAAACAACATTCTATTACCTAAACCTTCATTATGCTGCCTATAAAAGAAGAGATGACAGATCGATGCTATGCTGATGTTTTTGTAATTGAGCGATTATCGGTAAATTGCGCATGTATGTGCTTCGCACTGCGTATGAGCCAAAGTCTAATAGTGATGCTGCTCGCAGCGCTTACCTTTACACAGTGATTGACAGTCAGGCATCATTTGTGGGCATGGACATAGAAATTCAGGCAAAAATTCAGGCATGTCATGGTCAGTTTTGGGGCGTGTCGCTGGATGCGCTTGCTAATCTGTAGTCAAGCAGCATGCCTCTGTTCAAGCTGTCATGCTGCATGGTCATTGATTTAATTACAGTGACCATATCCATTTTACCTGGGACGCCAGGCTTGGACTGGCCCACAGGGGAACAAGGGAAACCACCGGTGGGCCCCACTGCCTGGGGCCCCACCTCCTGCTCTAAGGATCAGATTCCAGATTGTGCACTTGAATTATACATTATACATATGTTACCTTATACTGGACTGTGGCTTATTTTCTACAGTGCATTGCTGTTATTAATCTGCTATTAATCTGATACATTATTATGCATGCAGCATCTGAATTTACTGTATATATTTATAAAGGGACCCACACATTGCACTCTCTAATGGTTAGTCAAACCAATGAGGTGGCAGACCCCACCCCCTCTGCAGACTGGCCACAGCCCTAAACATGGGTCCCTACCACTGCATACCCCCGGTGGGCCATACATGCCCAGTCCAACACTGTGGGACGCTCATGGATTACACAGGTTCCTTGGCTGAGTAAAACAGCTGAAATGTAGGCTTGAAGTCAGCCAGCCACAGAACCTGTGTAATCCATGAGCGTCCCAGGTAAAAGGGATAATATGGTCACTCTAATTTAATCGAGTTGTCAATTATGGAAAGATCTGCATGCGCTGGGAATGTGTACGCAGTTGCTCTGCCTTTGTGATTGCTCCGCTGGGCTCTCTGTACTTTTCAGGGCAGCTGATTTAAAAAAAAATAATTTTGCACATCCACAATGTGCACAATCGCAGCTGCAATCGCCATAGCATCTTTCAAGAAATCAGGCCAGATATTAATAATACTGTAAAGGCTCTGTGTGACAGGTCCAAATTACATGGTGTTAGATGTTTTTATATATGTGTCAGGAACTGGTGCAGAATCCGGAATTCGGGATCAGGTACCAAGTGGTTGACGTTACCCAGAACAGAGGCGCGGAGTCTAACACGCCGGGAGGTTTTCACCAGGGAACCCCGCAAGGGGATATGGGCTTCGCGGCTTCCGACGTGCAGGTTGCGGCCCCCTGTCTGGGTCACTTGATATCTGAACTGGACTAGAGTTATGGTAGAGGTGTTGTATATGACCAACCGCAGGGATACACAGGAACAAACAGGAACTGGAGAAGGTGGCAGGGTGCACACGGCCAGATGGTACGCTGGGGCCGTGGAGATGGAACAGCAGCAGGCACTCCAGGGGTGACACAGGAGGTAGCGGCACACGGACGGACTGGGGTGCAGACACTTGGAGACAAGGTAACGGCAGTCGGCAGACTAAAGTCGTCAGCAAGATGTTGATGCTGGAATTCAATACTGGAACAAGGCAATACCCACTGGACAGATGAACTGAGACTAGAGAGGAACCAGAGAGCAAAACACCACATGGAGTAGCTATAACTGGCAAAGCCTCTTGGGATTATGAGGCTTAAAAGAACAGGCTGGACCAATCAGTTGTGAGCACCAGACAGGCCCCCAGTAATTGATAAAACATGCAGCTGCAGTGCAGACTGAGCAGGCTGACAAGCTGAATAGTAGTTTTCAGGTAACGAGCTGTAATTACAGAATCCAGACACCTGTGAAGTCAGTTGCTGAGTGCAGGAGCTAAGGCACTGGGAGACAACTATGCAGGAGCTAGCTGTGACCTGTAGTTCCACAAACTGAAGCAAAGGTAATTTATAACAATAACAAAACATGAGTGCTCAGGATTGTAACAGTACCCCCCCCCCCCCTTGAAGAGGGGTTAAGAACCCCTAGAACCAGGCTTATCCGGAAATTCACAGAAGAAAGACCTCTTAAGTCTGGGTGCATGAAGAAACCGCTCTGGTACCCAGGTTCTCTCTTACGGACCGTAACCCTTCCAATGCACGAGGAAATGAACTTGACCCCTCCTGAACTTGGAATCCAGAATCTTTTCCACAACAAACTCCTTGTGACCTTGGACTAACACAGCAGCAGGCCTTCTGGAAGGAGATCTTCTAAATCTCTGGGACACAAATGTTGGTTTCAACAAGGAACAGTGGAAAGTGTTATTGATCTTAAGTGATTTTGGTAAAAGGAGTCGAAAGGCTACTGGATTAATCTGTCTAATAATCTGGAATGGACCAATGAGCCTAGGCCCAAATTTTTGAGAGGGCAGGCGTAACTTGATATTTCGAGTGGACAGCCACACCATGTCACCCACTTTAAAAGTACAAGGTCTTCGTCGTCTGTCAGCAAATTGTTTGGAATGAACAGAGACTTGGTTGAGTGCCAGATGTACTCTCCTCCAAATTTTCCTCAGACGAGCTACAGGATCAAGGGAAGATGTCTGTTGCTGCAGGATGTCAAAAGCGTTAGACCTAGGATGGAACACAGAGAGACAAAAGAAGGGTGACATGGATGAAGAAGAGTGACTGGAATTATTATATGCAAATTCAGTAAATGCCAGATGGTCCACCCAATCGTTATGGTACTTGGAAACATAACAACGGAGATACTGTTCAAGAGACTGGTTCACTCGCTCAGTCTGTCCATTGGATTGTGGATGATAACCAGAGGACAGACTAAGATTAATATCCAAGGCTGAACAGAAAGCTCGCCAGAATTGAGCAATAAACTGAGTTCCTCTGTCAGAGACGATGTCCTGTGGTAATCCATGTAATTTAAAGATTTGTTGGATAAACAAGGTTGCCAATTCCCTGGCACTGGGGAGCTTGCGTAGAGGAACAAAGTGAGCCATCTTACTGAACCGGTCTACCACAACCCAAATGGTATTGTACCCCGATGACTTAGGAAGATCAACCACAAAGTCCATAGAAATATGGGACCAAGGTCTTGAGGGAACCGTAAGAGGCGTAAGATGTCCCATGGGAGCTTTACTAGGAGTTTCATGTTGAGCACAGATCTCACAAGCAAGAATGAACTCTCTAACATCTTGATACATAGAAGGCCACCAAACTGAGCGAGACAATAAATCCAGAGTCTTAGAAATCCCTGGATGCCCAGAGACTCTTTTTACATGAAATTCAGATAAAACTGCTTTCCTGTACTCTTTAGGGACAAAGAGGAGTCTTGAGGGAGTCCCCATGGGTGCAAGAGACTGTTTGGCTTGAATCTGGGAGACTAAATCTTGAGCAAGACCAGCATGGATATTGGAAACAGGAATAATTGGTTCAGAGGAGCAGGATGAATTTTGAATTGGAAGGAAGCTTCGTGACAAGGCATCTGCTTTAAGATTCTTCGATCCTGGCCGATAGGAGATCACATAGTTGAATCTAGTGAAGAATAATGCCCATTGTGCCTGTCTTGGATTCAGTCTCTTGGCTGATTCAATATAGGATAGGTTTTTATGGTCAGTGAGGATTGTAATCACGTATCTCACCCCTTCCAACCAATGCCTCCATTCTTCTAGAGCCCACTTGATAGCAAGCAGTTCACGATTTCCAACATCATAGTTGGCTTCGGCAGGAGAGAACTTTCTGGACAGAAAAGAGCACGGGAGAAGTTTAGAATCCACTGGATCTTTCTGCGATAGGATTGCTCCCACTCCCACTTCCGAAGCATCCACTTCCATAACAAAAGGCAGGTCAGGATTTGGATGACTAAGAACAGGTGCAGATATAAAGGCTTTTTTTAATTTGAGAAAAGCTTGTAGAGCTGAAGGTGACCAATGTGACGGATCCGCACCTTTCTTGGTCAAAGCAACAATAGGTGCAACAATGTCTGAAAATGGACGAATAAATCTCCTGTAATAATTAGCTAACCCAAGAAAGCGTTGTATAGCTTTAAGGTTAGTAGGTTGTGCCCAATCTTGAATTGCTTGAAGCTTACTGGGATCCATGGAGAACCCCTTGGGAGAGATGATGTATCCTAAGAAAGCGACTTCCTTCACTTCTAATTCACATTTTTCTAACTTGGCGTATAGATGGTGCTCCCGAAGCTTTTGCAACACCATCTGGACATGGACTCGATGCTGCTCAAGTGACCGTGAATATATCAGGATGTCATCCAAGTAGACCACAACAAATTTTCCCAGGAATTCTCGGAGCACATCATTGATAAAATCTTGGAAGACGGCAGGAGCATTTGACAATCCAAATGGCATAACAAGGTATTCATAATGCCCAGAATGAGTGTTGAAGGCCGTCTTCCACTCGTCACCGGCCTTAATTCGTATGAGGTTATATGCCCCCCGAAGATCAATTTTAGAGAAGATTTCCGCCATCCGGAGTTGATCAAACAACACGGAAATCAAAGGCAAAGGATAAGAATTCTTAACAGTGATTTTGTTGAGTCCTCTATAATCAATGCATGGACGTAAGGAGCCGTCCTTTTTTGCCACAAAGAAGAATCCTGCTCCTACTGGTGATTTTGATGGACGAATAAACCCTTTGCTTAGGTTCTCCTGAATATAGTCCTCCATGGCTTTAGTTTCTGGCAAAGAAAGAGCATATAATCTACCCTTAGGTAATTTATCTTCGGATACCAGACTGATGGCACAGTCGTAAGGTCGATGGGGGGCAAGAGTATCCGCCTCTTTCTTGGAGAAGACATCCGCAAATGAATGATATGGAGTCGGTAGCCCCTCTGGTATAACTTGAGAGCATCGCACTGGCAAGGACTGACATCTTCCTGTACATTCTGTTCCCCACTTTAAGAGTTCTCCGGTCTTCCAGCAGATGAATGGATTATGGGATTTCAACCATGGAAGCCCTAGGACTATGGAGGCCATGGGGCAATTGACAAGGAGGAAACTAATCTTCTCCGAATGCAGAAGACCAGTAGTTAAATGAACAGGAGGAGTTTGCTGAGACACTTGCCCGCTGAGGAGGGGGTTACCGTCAAGGCCAAAAATAGTCACAGAAGGCTTCATCTTTAGTATAGGAATGTTCCAGGACTGGGCAAAAGAGATATCCATAAAGTTGGCAGCTACACCACAATCAACAAAAGCCTTGACTGCAACTTGCTGAGTAGGTAGACTAATTTGAACTGGAAGCAAGACTGAATTTTTTGGAGAGATTCCAGCCAGACCCAGGAGTAACTCCCCTTTTACCCCTGGGTCTTGTCTTTTCCCGACTTCAGGGTGCAAACATTAGCAAAATGACCCTTTGCTCCACAATATAAGCATAGGCCCATCGATCGCCTACGAGATTTTTCCTGAGCAGAAAGACGAAAGGCCCCAATCTGCATGTGTTCACTGGAATCTTCGGCTTCTTCCAAGGCTACTGCTGAGGGAGATGGTGACCCTCCACCTTTCTCCATCCTCCGTTCCCTGATCCGACGATCTACTCGAATTGCTAACTGCATGAGCTTGTCCAGGGTTTCAGGAGTAGGATACTGGACAAGGTAGTCTTTGATTTGCTCAGTGAGGCCTAAGCGGAACTGACTTAGGAGGGCTGGGTCATTCCAACCACTATCACCTGCCCATCTGCGAAACTCAGTGCAGTATACCTCGGCCGTGTTTTTCCCTTGTCTCAGGGCTCGTAAGTGAGCCTCTGCAGAAGCTGCTCAGTCCGGGTCATCATAAAGAATTCCTAGGGTGCTAAAAAAGGCATTCACTGTGTGCAAGGTGGGATTCTCCGTTTTTAATCCGAACGCCCAGGACTGGAGTTCCCCCTGCAGGAGGGAGATGATGATACCTACTCGCTGAGCCTCAGAACCAGACGATAATGGCCGGAGTCTGAAATATAGCTTGCAGCTATCACAGAAATTCTGGAACTGTTTCCGGTCACCCTTAAACCGATCTGGAAGATGCAGCTTTGGTTCAGGCCCAGGAGCTCTGGTTACAACCAATGACCTGCTAGTTTCTTCCTGGGTGGAAACTCAGAGCTTTAGATCTTGCAGTTGCTGTGTCAAATTTTGTATTTGACCAGCCAAGATTTGAGCCGGATTTTGCTGTTACGGGTCCATGCCCAGGAAGTGGTGGGCCAGTTATAATGTCAGGAACTGGTGCAGAATCCGGAATTCGGGATCAGGTACCAAGTGGTTGACGTTACCCAGAACAGAGGCGCGGAGTCTAACATGCCGGGAGGTTTTCACCAGGGAACCCCGCAAGGGGATATGGGCTTCGCGGCTTCCGACGTGCAGGTCGCGGCCCCCTGTCTGGGTCACTTGATACCTGAACTGGACTAGAGTTATGGTAGAGGTGTTGTATATGACCAACCGCAGGGATACACAGGAACAAACAGGAACTGGAGAAGGTGGCAGGGTGCACACGGCCAGATGGTACGCTGGGGCCGTGGAGATGGAACAGCAGGCACTCCAGGGGTGACACAGGAGGTAGCGGCACACGGATGGACTGGGGTGCAGACACTTGGAGACAAGGTAACGGCAGTCGGCAGACTAAAGTCGTCAGCAAGATGTTGATGCTGGAATTCAATACTGGAACAAGGCAATACCCACTGGACAGATGAACTGAGACTAGAGAGGAACCAGAGAGCAGAACACCACATGGAGTAGCTATAATTGGCAAAGCCTCTTGGGATTGAGAGGCTTAAAAGAACAGGCTGGACCAATCAGCTGTGAGCACCAGACAGGCCCCCAGTAATTGATAAAACATGCAGCTGCAGTGCAGACTGAGCAGGCTGACAAGCTGAATAGTAGTTTTCAGGTAACGAGCTGTAATTACAGAATCCAGACACCTGTGAAGTCAGTTGCTGAGTGCAGGAGCTAAGGCACTGGGAGACAACTATGCAGGAGCTAGCTGTGACCTGTAGTTCCACAAACTGAAGCAAAGGTAATTTATAACAATAACAAAACATGAGTGCTCAGGATTGTAACAATATGTTACAAGAAATCAAGAAAAAACTGGAGGCTTTGTGCACATCTCTAATAAAAAGGGACCCAAACTGGTTCACTGTGGCTGTAGGAATTATGGGCCTCATTCAGAGATGGGCACAGTGCACATTGCTCCGGCGTCTTTGAATTCCCTGCCCCGAAATGGTGACAGGCTGCAGTTTAGGGGTCACTGTGTGTGACGAAGCAGGACCCGTTCTACACATGCACAGAATCGGTCCTGTGTATCTGCAGACACCCCACCATCGGAGATGTACACACACCAAAATTAGAGGAACCACAGCAACTTCTTGCATGTGATAAGTTTTGTCCAAAAGAAATACAGATGGAAGAGTTTGTTCTATTTCATTTGATTTTAGATTGGTTTTTATAGGTGATTTATGTTATGAATATCCAAAACTGAATAAGAAACCACTAGTCAAAATCGACACACATCGAATTCGATTTCCAAATCGAATGTCAGTAAATAAACAATTTGGATAATGGAAAAAAATGTTGATTTGCGTTCTGTCAATTTGAAAAATCTTAAAATCGAATGCAAAATCGAACATAGTAAATATACCCCTGAGCATTCTTTTTCTTGTATCTTTCTTTTAGATACATTGCATCTTGCTGGTGTGAGTATCAACACAGAGTAGTAATAATAATAATAATAATAATAATAATAATTTTATATATATATAGCTCTCTCTCCAACAGGACTCAAGGCGCTTTACAGACATAAAAAAACAATGCACATAGGGCCTAATTCAGCATGGATCGTTATTCAGAGAAATCGCAAATTGAGCGATTATTGAATGACTGCGCATGTGTAGCGTTCACATTGTGCACGCGCGAGGGGTAATAGCCACAGAAGTTGTGTACAAATCATAATCGCAATGTAGCCGCTGTTTGACTGACAGGAAGCCGGTGTTTCTGGGCGGAAACCTGATGTTTTCTGGGTGTGTTAGAAAAAATGCAGTTAAGTCCAGGCATTTTTGGGGAGGGGCTCAGACGTCAGCGCAGACCACTTCCAGGCTGTTGTTCAGGGTAAATAACGAGCGCTATAATTATCATATGTGTTTGAAGCTTTCTAAAACATGTATTTATGAAATGTGTATTTATACAAGTGGCACCTAAAAAGAAAAAAGTTTATTAATTATGTTTACAGCTCCATTTTGGAATTTATGTGAGATGAGCACAGTCCGTTCCAGATTCACAATGTTGCAATTGTGTATCCCCTAACTGACCCTTCCTTCTAGCCAGTTCGTACATCCTTTCGAATGCTTTTGCACTTTTTGGATCACCATAAATATTAATCCAGATGGGTCCTTGTTGTGGAAGTCTAAGAAGTGTTTAGAGACAATATGTGTGGCAAGCCCCTTTATTATGTTTAAAATATGCTTGGCCAAACGTGTTTTCACCTTTCTTTTTGTTTGGCCAATATATTGTAGCCCACATAGCATCAAACACCTAAGATAATTATAGCACTCGTTATTTACTCTAAACAGTAGACTCCAACAAACTGAGCAGCTGTTGCAATATATACACAGCGCAATTGCTACATATTCTTTATCAATTTAAATTTAATCAACTGCTGCAGTGAATAATGACACAATATACATCTCTTCACATTTCACACAAACAAAAAAGAAATGATCTGGGTAACATCTTTACTAAAGACAATATATCCATTGAGACTCCTGCAGAAGATGAACGATTTTGCACCCAATTTTTTAAACTAGAAAATCAGTATACCCAAGGGGTTAGGCATTGGTTGGAAATTATGACAATGCAAAAATATATTGAGAATGGAATGATACAGAAAGGTTTGAGGAGTATTAAAACAGCAACTTTTCAGCCAATTCAGGAGGACTTTTATGAAAAGTGGAATAAAATCTTGGATACGTGCTCCACGTAACTTATGAAATTAATAATTGAAGATAGATCGATCACACTAATAAGAACCAATTAAAATATCCAAACGTATGAGAAGATATTTGAAAGCCTCTCAAATATGGAGGTTTTAAAAAATCTCATGAAAATGATGAATTAAAAAAAATGGTAAATTAGAAGAAGACATCATTCTTCAAAAACAATGAAAATTCAAGAGAGACATACAAAATATAGAATATTATCATCAGAATAGGAATACAAAGAGACAAACAGAAAAATACAAGCTTCAAGAAATAGATAGATCAACAAGGGGGAAAAACTCAAACACAAAAAAATGAACATATCAAGACCAATACCGACAAAAACATGGACAAAACAAACACGAGTACCACTAATCAAACATCATCCAAAGAACACAGGAAATGCAAGACACTATCAGCCTTCTAACCAATGGAATTTCAGCTTCAAACCAAATCCATACAAACTCATAAAAGATTCCTTCACAGTAGGAAAAGAAGCAGCAGTAAGGGAAGAGGAACAAGATTTTCAATCCCTCATACAGACAATACAGAGGAGAGAACAAACAAAACCACAGAGAAAACACTCAATGAAAATAAATTATTGTGAAGACTCAGAATATGATTCGAATGAAGACAATTTTTTTAGACTTCACCCATGGAGTACAGAAACCAAACCACCAGATCACAAAAGAATCCCGTACAAAAAATTCAGAGAGAACACCATCAGGGAAAAGACTAAGGGGACGAAGAGGGGGATCACGAATAAAAAAGAAAAACATAATACTAGATGTTAAACCAACCATATTCAATTTGAGTAAAAAAGTATTGTCAGAAGCTCAGACCTTGGTCCTACAAAAGGGACTCAACTTCGCAACACAGTCTAAAATCAATAAATTTTACATGTATATAGATGTACACAAGTTTATTAGAAAATGTAACATTAAAAAAGTGTTTGCAAAATATCCTAATTCCAAACCATCTGTACAAGAAGATGAATTTAAACATACCAACTTCATACCACAATCTAAGTTCAACCCAGTAGACTGTAAAGGATTGTATGTGGAAACATTCCAGAAATTAATGGAAGAAATAGAAAAAATACCAGAAAAGCCGAAAATGAAATTGAACATAACCATGGAAGAGAAAACAGGACTAAAAGAGTTAAAACACGACAAAACCATCGGCTGATAAAGGTGGAGGAATTGTTATCATGGATATAGACAATTACGAGAAAGTAGTCACCCGCCTTTTGGAAGACCATGAAACATACAAATTGCTGGATCAAGACCCAACAAATATCTATGAGAAAGAATTAGGAGAACAGATGCAGGAAGGGTTGGAATTGGGAATTATTACCCTAAAGTAATTAAATTTCATAATGGAAAAAATAAAAAAAATCCAACCTTTTACTGCCTACCGAAGATGCACAAAGATCCAATAAATCCACGAGACGTCCCATAGTTTCGGCTATCCAAGCAATCACTTCTAATTAATCCAAATATATGGATTTCTTTTTACAGGATATAATGAAGGCACAAAAAAGTTATTTAAAAGACACTATTAATATACTACAGATTCTTACCGAGCTGCAATGGAAAGATCATTATATTTTGGGAACTAGCAATGTAAAATCACTCTATACATGCATTAACCATGAAATAGGTTGTTAACACGCTAAATATTATCTGAATAAGACAGACATCCCAACCAGACAAGTCAACTTTATCATGGCTAACATTGACTTAATTTTGAACCACAATTATTTTTGGAATAATTGACAATTCTATCGTCAAAAATGTGGGATGGCGATGGGAACATAATTTGTACCTAGCTATGCAAATCTTTTCATAGCGAGATGGGAAGACCATATATCTGGACAGATAATCCCTTTAAAAAGAGCTTAATTTGCTGGCACAGGTACATCGACGATGTCTTCTTTATTTGGGGAGGCAACAATATAGAGCTCCAAAATTTCAATCAATACATCAACAGCAATAACATAAACTTAGAATTTATAACAGAAACAAGTAAAGAATCTGTTACCTTTTTGGATCTGCATATCTTCATTAAAAACAATCAGATTCATACAAAAACACACATTAAAGAAGTGGAAATAACATCTTACCTAGCTCCAGCAATCATCATAAAAATTGGACAGCAAGCATACCCTCAAGTCAATTTCAGTGACTCAAAAGAAATTACAGTGAACAACAAACATATGAAAAACAGAGTGAAGACATGATGATGAATTTCATCCAAAAGGGATACAAAGAACAAGACCTGAGCCAACAGAGGAATATGAATAATCAACTGGATAGAAAAGAACTTATCAAGTATAAGGAAAGAAGAACAAATGAACAAATAGAACAAGTCAAGTTTATCACTCAGTACAACAGCAGTCATAGTATCATAGAAACAATGCTGAATAAGCACTGCCATGTCTTAAAATTGACAATGTAATCTATAAAAAGGCAAGGAACATTAAACAAGAACTAGTTTCAAGTTTA
This sequence comes from Pseudophryne corroboree, assembly GCF_028390025.1. Classification (NCBI taxonomy): domain Eukaryota; kingdom Metazoa; phylum Chordata; class Amphibia; order Anura; family Myobatrachidae; genus Pseudophryne; species Pseudophryne corroboree. The sequence goes on from NC_086445.1 coordinate 545,775,060, forward strand.
CAGACAACGAGCACACAAAGAAAAAAAAAAAAGTATAGGATATCATTACTGCCTCAATTGTAAGGCTTGCAAAAATAATAAAATAATGACTACAAAACCAAAGAACAGTTTAAATCAAATAAAACTGGAAAAAGCTACAAAATCAGAGACCATATCAATTGTGACACAGAAAAGCCATATACCTCTTAGAGTGTCTATGTGGGCTACAATATATTGGGCAAACAAAAAGAATGGTGAAAACACGTTTGGCCAAGCATATTTATAACATAATAAAGGGGCTTGCCACACATAGTGTCTCCAAACACTTCTTGGACTTCCACAACAAGGACCCATCTGGATTAAAATTTATGGCGATCCAAAAAGTGCGACAGCATTGGAGAGGAGGAGAAATTATAACAAATTTATTAAATAATGAAACACGATGGATCTTTGAAATGAAGACATTACAACCACATGGTCTGAATATAGACATAGAACTGCATTTTTATAATTTTTTTATTTTTAATATGAATACTTACACTTCACATTCATTTTGAACTGGCTAGAAGGAAGGGACAGTTAGGGGATACACAATTGCAACATTGTGAATCTGGAACGGACTGTGCTCATCTCACATAAACTCCAAAAAGGAGCTGTAAACACAATAATAACCTTTTTTCTTTTCAGGTGCCACTTTTATAAATACACATTTCATAAATACATGTTTTAGAAAGCATCAAACACATAAGATAATTATAGCGCACGTTATTTACCCTGAGCAGTAGACTCCAACAAACTGAGCAGCTTTTACAATATATACACAGTGCAGTTGCTACATATTCTTCATCACTTACAGGCTGTCTCAGTGATATATCTCATACCTACTCACATTTGCTTAGACGGCAAAAAATCTTTGATGTTCCAGAAATAGCATATGCATCTGCGTATGGTTAGCAATCTGCGATGCATTCGCAAACTTGAACGGGCGTTTTTTCTGTCAGGCGGCGCATTTCTATTTGAAGAAACTGCAATTTCTCAGACTAACGATCCATGCTGAATTAGGCCCATAATACAGAAGCTTTAAGAAATACAGCAATTGACAAGCCACACAGACATAAAAAGAAAACCTTTAGCACACAGTAAGCAAAATGCAGGATTGGTGAAGGCATTTTGGGTAACATCAAGAGTAGTGTATTCCAAGAGAGAAACGTATTCTTATAGCGGGCATACACTTTCAACAGTTATATTAAAAGTGATTGTGAAAAATAAAATCTGTTAAAAAATTAGCCTAAAAAAGGACCCCCTGTGATAGTATTACAAAATTTCTGCTAAGAGAACTGATTTAAGTCTTGTACCACTATTTTAGTAAACAATGAATCAACCATTGTAGAGGGTTTATTTACTAAAGGTTGATTTTCATCTATTTTAAACCATTCTAAAACTATGTTGACACGGCTGCCATCAGAAAATGTGGGGCCCGGCACTGACAAAATAGGAAGCCCCCTGCCCCTATACATGTACCCTAACACAGCCACATAAATACATTGAAAAAGCCAGGTCTGCATCGAATACAATGAAAAAAAAAGCTCCTCATAATACACTTATGCCACTACAGCCAGTCCCATGTGTCCATCCAGCCAGCCTTCCCTAATGCGCCCCCCCAGCCAGGCTGCCTGTGTCTGATTATGCCGAGAAAATGAATCTGTTTAGTCACGTAAATATCTTGAAATTTCTTCATTCTGTTCTTCGGATCTGTCTTGTGCATTCCTGGAGAACGGTTACTGCACAGGGGGCCGCGCTGACTGACAGAAGGTGAAGGCTCAGTTGTAATACCTCTAGAATATAAACTGACCTTTATCCAGATGCACACAGTCTAGCAGCCATGCGCTGCTCATTAGTAGGGATGGTAAGTAAAATACTCCAGGATGCATGTTCTCGTCCTAGTCACAGCATTTCAGCAGGTGATATCATAGGAAATGTAGTTCATCCCCGATAGCGGAAATATTGCACATTCTTTTTTTCTAGTTGTGTCATTTATATAATAATTATGGGTATAAGGAAAATGCTATATGTAGAATGTAGAATTTTTTGTGTTTGTCCCATATTTCTTCACCTCCTCCCAAACCCTCTCAGTCTTGGTCCATGTGATGGTCTCCTCATTATACAATGGCTACTGTGTCCTAGTGACAGGAGTGGGTGTAATATTATTAGCAGCTCCTCACACCTAATAATGTTAAACCCACTCCTGCCACTAGGACACAGCCAGCAGCTGGTGTATAAATGTTGAACGAAGACAAAGGGTATAAATCCATGTGCACGTATATCCTGTATCATCAACAACCAATCCTTTTACAGATAGATATACAGGAATACTATTTATATAGTAACCTGTATAGATAACTGACATAGGCATACAAATAAAGCATAATAGCACCTTCAGGGATAGGCGCAGGTTACTAATTACAGTATTGATCCACACATGTGAGTGAGCAGATAGCAGAACAGTCAGCCTGACCACAGGGATATGTGAGGGTCACAAGCATGGGACACAGGATGAAGAGGACGCTGTCCGTGAGAGCTTATAGCAGCAGCTGATACTGTTTAATTGACTGGTCGCATCCTGTGTGACCAGGTCAGATAAAGCACTTGCTGGTGTGGTTGCATCTGATGTGCCCATGCCAGGCAAGTGGTTAATTAGAGGTATCTAAGGTAGTGCCATAAACAGTGGTTTGTCCTTAATTGAGGTTATCCCTGATATATAATGCAAGAGTGAAAAACAACGTAACAACTGTGGAAGTTGGGTTCATACAAAGCCTTACATAGCCAAAGATAAATAGGGGAACCCCGCAGTAAAAATCTATACACATGATAAAGCTGTAAGGGTTGTGTCTGTACATAGAATATTTTGGGGGATTATACTACTAGGGACTGTATCTGGACTATCAAGATGAAAAAAAACACTTCTGTATGAATTTGGATTGCACCTTCACTACTGTATAGCTTAGTGACCTAGAAAGAAACTGAAGTATGTACTATATGATCTTGATGTGACATCAGGGAGAGGAGCAATAAAGGAAAAACCAGACACTTTACATTTGGCTCATGAAGTGTGCAGGCTCCTCCAAAATAATATACAATATGTGTGGAAGTTTTGAACTCTCTTAGTCCAGCTGGACTTCCAGCATACAGCACTGCACTGAAAGTTGATGTTCCATTCATGCTTCTGCGGAACTTGACTCTGCCCAAGTTATGCAACAGAACCCGACGTAAAGTGACTGCTCTGCAGAGGAACCTAATTGAGTCAGATATTCTAACGGGATGTGGTGCAGACCAGACTGTGTTTATACCACGTATACCCCTTATCCCCAGCAACTTTTATTTTCGATTCAAGCCCGCAGTTTCCTGTAAGCATCTGATTCGCTATGACGATCTACAAGTCTCAGGGGCAAACACTCAGGCCTGCAGGCGTAGGTCTTAGGACCAGCTGCTACCCCCATGGGCAGCTTTACATTAGCTTGCTCATGTGTTAGTAGCCCCAAGAATCTTTTTGAGTTAATTCCTGTAGGAAAACTGCAGACATTGTTTACAATGAAATTTTGTGATCAATGTGTACAATGTAAAATATTCACCACAATATTAAATTGCACTACTGTCACTGTAAAATTATTTCCGCTGAGCAATAACAGACATTCATGCGTCCGAAGTCGCGGGCAAATGCTGGTAATTATATTCTGATCATGTGAGTGTAATAGTTTTAAACAATAAGTGAAATCACACTTCCCTAAGGTCAGTCATGCAAAAGACAACAGGGGCCTCAAACCAGAAATAACCAGTCTTGGCCAGTCTGGTTGGCTGTGTGATGTCATGCTGTGATGTCATAATGGCAACTGCCTATATCAAGGCTGTGCTATTGCTGTCTCTTGCCATTACCTCCAGAGGCCTGGCACAGGACAGCTTACCCTTCAGAAGAAGATACTTGCATAAGGTTAGTGACTGGACAAAGTTAAAGGCAGCTTAGTTCGAAGCTTCGGCACAATTTTAGCGTGACTACTAATATATGACTTATGACCTCGGGGACAGCATAGTATTGGATAAAAACAAAATCTCACACCTGCTGGGACAGTGCCATTACTTAACAACCAGAAGCGGCTGCAACTGGGTCGTTGGAGATATTTGAATAGCGCTGTCTAGATGGGCCTATAATGTACCTAATAAATCCTTTTTGTGTGTCTGCACCTATGACATCTCATTGGAGTTGTTTGGTGAGCCTGTAATGTTGCAAATTAAATCCTGTATGCTCTCTCTGTCTGCCTAAATCCCAGTATGCCAGTATTGCAGGCTGTTACATTTTACCTAATGTGCAGAGGTGTAAGGGAATTATATTGTGCTTTAGTCATTACGTTTGTTTTTATCCAATACTATATATAGCTTGCAGTTGTAACCCCTATACGCATCGGAAATAAGTGATAAAGTGGTTTTGACTGGTTCTTAAATAGAGCCCTAAATACTGACAGAATGCTAGGACTTTGCCTCTTTTCCCTCCCTCTTTCCCTGTTTTCTCTGTCTCTGTCTCTCTCTCAGCCCCTTCCCCACCCGACCTCACCCTGTCTCTCACTTTTGTTTTCTCTCTTTCTCACCATCGACATGTAGGTGCAGTCTTCTCCAGCCGAGGCTTCTGCCATCTTGTTCCTCTTTTAGGACAAGTTTGTAAGAATTCTGGACCAATCTTGGTCCGGAATTCCCTATTTTTTAATGCAGAGTAACTACTGTAACTACTACTACTACTACTACTACTACTGTAACTACTACTACTACTACTACTACTACTACTACTACTACTACTACTACTACTACTACTGTAACTACTACTACTACTACTACTACTACTACTACTACTACTAACAGAAGACAGAAGGGATGACTGGGTATGTGGGTGGATTGTCTGGGCAAAATCTGCATAGTCTCTTAATGCCTAGAGGGACAGGCAGTCCTTCAGCCATGGATCCTCAGAGGTTTCCTCCACAAGGGTTTTTTTCCTCTCCTTAGTTTTGAAGGATGACTCTTCGTCATTTTTTATAGCAGAGTAAATAATACAAATAATAATAGAAAAAAAAGACAGAAGGGATGACTGGGTTATGCAAAGTTAGTGAGTGGGTGGTCTAGGGAAATACTGCAGGGTTTCTTAATGCCTAGAGGGACGGGTAATCCTTCAGCCATGGGTCCCCAGAGGTTTACTCCCTAAGGGGGTGTTTCCTCTCCTCAGTGCTGAATGATGACTAACTCTTAATGAGTCATGAGGCTTCTGCCATCTTGTTCCTCTTATAGGACAAGTCTTCAAGAATTCTGGACCAATCTTGGTCTGGAATTCCCTATTTTTTAATGCAGAGTAAATAATTCTAATAATAATTTAAAAAATAAGACAAAATAGAAGACAGAAGGGATGACTGGGATATGCAAAGTTAGTGGGTGGGTGGTCTGGGAAAACTCTGCAGAGTCTCTTAATGTCTAGAGGGATGGGTAATCCTTTAGCCATGGGTCCCCAGAGGTTTACTCCATGAGGGGGTGTTTCTCTCCTCAGTGCTGAATGATGACTAACTCTTAATGAGTCATGAAGCTTCCACCATCTTGTTCCTCTTATAGGACAAGTTTTTAAGAATTGAGGACCAATCTTGTTCTGGAATTCCCTGTTTTTTAATGCACAGTAACTAATAATAATTAAAAAAAATAAGACAAAATAGAAGACAGAAGGGATGACTGGATTATGCAAAGTTAGTGAATGGGTAGTCTGTGGAAACACTGCAGAGTCTCTTAATGCCTAGAGGGATGGGCAATCTTTCAGCCATGGGTTCCAATAGGTTTACTCCCAGAGGGGGTGTTTCCTCTCCTCAGTGCTGAATGATGACTAACTCTTAAGGAGTCATGAGGCTTCTGCCATCTTGTTCCTCTTATAGGACAAGGTTTTAAGAATTCTGGACCAATCTTGGTCTGGAATTCCCTATTTTTTAATGCAGAGTAAACAATTCTAAAAATAATTAAAAGAAAACAAGACAAAAAGAAAAGAGATAGGATGACTGGGTTATGCAAAGTTAGTGGGTATGTGGTCTGGGAAAACTCCTCCACAAGGGGATTTTTACTCTCCTCAGTGCTGAACGATGACTAACTCTTCATGAGTCAAGAGGCTTCCGCCATCTTGTTCCTCTTATAGGACAAGTTTTTAAAAATTCTGGACCAATCTTGGTCCAGAATTCCCTATTTTTTAATGGGGAGTAAATAATAATAATTTAAAAAAATAAGACAAAAAAGAAGACAGAAGGGATGACTAGGTTATGCAAAGTTAGTGGGTGGGTGGTCTTGGAAAACTCTGCAGAGTCTCTTAATTCCTAGAGGGATGGGTAATCCTACAGCCATGGGTCCCCAGAGGTTTCCTCCCCGTGGGGGTGTTTCCTCTTTTAGGACAAGTTTGTAAGAATTCTGGACCAATCTTGGTCTGGAATTCCCTATTTTGTAATGCAGAGTAAATAATACTACTAATACTAATTTAAAATATAAGAAGAAGAAGAAGAAGAAGAAAAAGAAGAAGAAGAAGAAGAAAAAGACAGAAGGGGTGACTGGGTAAGCAAAGTTAGTGGGTGGGATGATTATCTGGGCAAACTCTGCATAGTCTCTTAATGCCTAGAGGGACAGGCAGCCCTTCTGCCATGGGTCCCCAGAGGTTTCCTCCACAAGGGTTTTTTTCCTCTCCTTAGTGTTGAAGGATGACTTCGTGAGTCATAAGGCTTAAACCATCTTGTTCCTCTTACAGGACAAGTTTTTAAAAATTCTGGACCAATCTTGGTCCGGAATGGCCTATTTTTTAATGCAGAGATGTATAATACTAATAATAATATTAATTAATTAATTATTTAAAATATAAGAAAAAGAACATGAAGAAGACAGAAGGGATGACTGGGTATGTGTGTGGGTGGATTGTCGGGGCAAAATCTGCATAGTCTGTTAATGCCTAGAGGGACAGGCAGTCCTTCAGCCGTGGGTCCCCAGAGGTTTCCTCCTCAATGGGGTTTTTCCTCTCCTTAGTTTTGAAGAATGGCTCTTCGTGAGTCATGAGGCTTCCGCCATCTTGTTCCTCCTATAGGACAAGTTTTTAAGAAATCTGGACCAATCTTGGTACGAAATTCCCTATTTTTTTAATGCAGAGTAAATAAACAGGATTTTAATTACCTAATGGTAAATCCTTTTCTCGTAGTCCGTAGAGGATGCTGGGGTGCAATTTAGTACCATGGGGTATAGACGGGTCCTTTGGGAGCCACTGGCACTTTAAGAGTTTAATAGTGTGGGATGGCTCCTCCCTCTATGCCCCTCCTACCAGAGTCTGTCTAGAAACTGTGCCTGAGGAGATGGACATACTTCGAGAGAAGGAAATACACAGATAGTGGTGAGATTCACACCAGCTCACACAAAAAAGAAAAGCCTAGCTAACCAACTTGGAACGATTCAGCAACGGCTGAACCAACAAACGTAACCAAGTAACCATGCAGGAATATGAAGCACTGGGCGGGCGCCCAGCATCCTCTACGGACTACGAGAAAAGGATTTACTGGTAGGTAATTAAAATCCTGTTTTCTCTTATGTCCTAGAGGATGCTGGAGTCCAATTTAGTACCATGGGGATGTACCAAAGCTCCCTGCTGAGGGTCCTGCAGAACAGATTGACCAAACTTTAGGTCCTCAGAGGCCAAAGTATCAAACTTGTAAATCTTAGCAAACGTGTTCGACCCTGACCAAGTAGCCGCTCGGCAAAGCTGAAGAGCTGAGACCTCCCGGGCAGCCACCCAGGAAGAACCCACTTTACATGTAGAGTGGGCCTGAACAGATTTTGGACAAGCCAAACCACCCGTTGAATAAGCATGCTGGATAGTAAGCCTAATCCAGCGAGAAATTGTCTGCTTAGAAGCAGGACACACAATCTTGTTGGGATCATAAAGGACAAATAGTGTGTCCGACTTCCTGTGATGAGCAGTCCTCTTCACAAATATTTTCAAAGCCCCCACAACATCCAGGGACTTTGAGGTAATCGAGGTGTCAGTAGCTACTGGCACCACAATAGGTTGGTTAATATGAAAAGCCGACACAATTTGGAAGAAATTGCTGACGTGTTCTAAATTCAGCTCTATCTTCATGGAAAATCAAGTAGGGGCTCTTGTGTGACAATGCCCCCAATTCAGACACACGTCTTGCAGATGCCAATGCCAACAGTGTGACTGCCTTCCAAGTAAGAAACTTTAAGTCGACCTCCTGTAAAGGTTCGAACCAATCTGATTGCAGGAACTGCAGCACCACATTAAGATCCCAAGGTGCCGTCGGAGGCACAAAGGGTGGTTGGATGTGCAGAACTCCTTTCAAGAATGTCTAAACCCCAGGAGAGCAGCCAGTTGTTTCTGGAAGAAAATGGACAAGGCCGAAATCTGGACCTTGATGGAGCCCAAGCGTAGGCCCACATCTACACCAGCTTGCAGAAAGAGGAGAAAACGTCCCAGTTGAAACTCCACCATAGGAAACTTCTTGGATTCACACCAACACACATACTTTCTCCAAATCAGATGGTAATTCTTAGATGTTGCTCCCTTCCTAGCTTGGATCAGAGTAGGAATGACTTTGTTCGGAATGCCCTTCCAAGCTAACATCTGGCGTTCAACCTCCATGCCGTCAAGCGTAGCCACGGTAAGTCTTGATAGGCGAACGGCCCCTGTAGTAGAAGAGGCTTTGGTTCCTCCAGCAGTAATGCCAGAAGATCTGTGTACCAAGCTCTTCTTGGCCAGTCCGGAGCAATGAGGATCGCCGGAACGCTTGTTCTTTTTTAGTAGTTTGAGAATCCTTGGGATGAGTGGAAGAGGAGGGAACACATATACTGACTGGAACACCCACGGAGTTACCAGGGCATCCACCGCCACTGCTTGCGGGTCTCACGTCCTGGAACAGTACCTCCAAAGCTTCTTGTTGAGGCGAGAGGCCATCAAGTCTATCTGAGGTACACCCCATCAGCTTGTTACCTCTGCGAATACCTCCTGGTGGAGACCCCATTCTCCTGGATGGAGAACGTGTCTGCTGAGGAAGTCTACTTCCCAGTTGTCCACTCCCGGAATGAAGATTGCTGACAGCGCCAGCACGTGCCTTTCTGCCCAGAGGATTCTTGTTACCTCTGACATCGCAGCCCTGCTCTTCGTTCCGCCCTGCCTGTTTATGTAGGACACCGCTGTGCCGTTGTCCGACTGAACCTGAATGGCTCGATCTTGAAGAAGATGTGCTGCTTGTAGAAGGCCGTTGTATATGGCCCTTAGTTCCAGAATGTTTATTGGAAGGACAGATTCCTGACTTGACCACTTTTCTTGGAAGTTTTCCCCCTTGGTGACTGCTCCCCAACCTCTGAGGCTTGCATCCGTGGTTAGAAGAATCCAATTCTGAATCCCGAACCTGCGGCCTTCGAGTAGGTAAGAAGTTTGCAGCCACCAGAGAAGTGAAATGCTGGCTTTTGGCGACAGGCGTATCCGCTGGTGCATGTGAAGATGTGAACCCGACCACTTGTCCAGGAGATCCAGTTGGAAGAACCGTGCATGGAATTTACCGTACTGTAGAGCCTCGTAGGAGGCTACCATTTTCACCAGAAGGCGAATGCACTGATTAACCGATACTCGGGCTGGCTTCAAGACATCCAACGCTTTCTCCAGTGGTAGAAACACCCTCTGCACTTCCGTGTCGAGTATCATCCCTAGGAAGGGAAGTCTCTTGTCAGTTCTAAATGTGACTTTGGAAGGTTCAGGATCCACCCATGATCCTGGAGTAGCTGAGCTGAGAGAGCAATATCCTGCAACAGCTGCTCCCTGGAAGATGCCTTTATCAGCGATCATCCAGATATGGAATTATGTTCACTCCCTGCTTGCGGAGGAGGAGCATCATCTCTGCCATGACCTTGGTTAACACCCTCGGTGCTGTGGAGAGGCCAAAAGGTAATGTCTGGAACTGATAGTGACAGTCCTGTAGTGCAAACCGTAGACAGGCCTGGTGAGGAAGCCAGACCAGAATGTGAAGTTACGCATCCTTGATATCCAGGGACACTAGGAATTCCCCCTCCTCCAGACCTGAGATAACCACTATCAGAGACTCCATCTTGAATTGGAAAACCCTCAAGTAGGGGTTCAATGACTTTAGGTTCAATATAGGCCTTACCGAACCGTCCGGTTTCGGTAACACAGACAGGTTTCAGTAATAACCCTTGGGTTTTTAGTGAGGTGGAACTGGAACAATGACATTTGTTTGTACCAATTTTCGAATGGCTTCCTGTAGGATAGCACTTCCTGTCAGCGAAACTGGTAAGCCTGATTTGAAGAATCTGTAAGGTGGGAGTTCCTGAAACTCCAGTCTGTACCCCTGGGCAACAATATCTGTCATCCAGGGGTCTAGGGATGATGACACTCGGACGTGACTGAAAGCTTTTAGTCTCGCTCCCACCTGCCCGATCTCCAGGCTGGGAAGTCCACCGTTATGCTGAAGATTTGGAGGAAGCAGAACCTGGTTTCTGTTCCTGGGAACCTGTTGGTGCAGGTTTTCTGGATTTTCCCCGCCCTCCTCTAAAGAAGGTGGCGGGGTTTGTATTTTTTAAATTTTGCGGTCCGAAGGGACGGCAGTGTAGGCATAGGATAAGATTTCCTAGCCGGTGCTGCTGCGGAGGGAAGAAATGTCGACTTTCCCGCAGTCGCCATGGAAATCCATGCATCCAATGCTTCCCCAAATAGTGCCTGACCTGTGAAGGGCAGGTTCTCCACACTTTTCTTGGATTCTGCATCCGCAGTCCATTGGCGTAGCCAGAGTCCTCTGCCTGCCAAAACTGCCATGGAAGTAGCCCTTGCATTAAGCAGGCCAATGTCCTTCATGGTCTCCACCATGAAACCTGCAGAATCCCATATGTGATGTAAAAACAAGTCAATGTCACTCCTATCCATAGTATCTAAGTCCTCTAGTAATGTGCCTGACCACTTTACTATGGCTTTAGAAATCCACGCACAAGATATAGTGGGCCGTAAGGCCACACCTGTAGCAGTGTATAGTGATCTCAGTCTCAATCTTGCGGTCAGCCGCCTCCTTTAACACGGTTGAACCAAGGACAGGTAAAACCACCTTTTTAGACAACCTAGATACAGAAGTGTCTACAATAGGTGGGTTTTCCCACTTCTTTCTATTTTCTTCAGGGAAAGGGAAAGCAATAAGAAGTCTTTTAGGGATCTGGAATTTTTTCTCTGGGTTTTCCCAGGATTTTTCAAACAAGGAGTTTAACTCCTTAGAAGCAGGGAAGGTAAGCGAGGATTTTTTATTTACTGTAAAATAAGATTCCTCTTCCTGCTCAGGTACCTTCTCAGTAATATGCAAAACATCCCTAATGGCTTCAATCATGAGTTGCACCCCCTTAGTAATGGATGCATCTCCCCCCTGCATATCCCCATCACCGTCCCCTGTATCAGAGTCGGTATCAGTGTCAGCTTGCATTATCTGGGCAAGTGTACATTTTTGTGGGTATGTAGGTGGACTTTTAGACGAAGTGGTGGGAGCTGAATACTTCAAACCCTCTACAGATTTTCTCAAAAATTGCGTCTCTTTCTCAGTATGCGACATCCTAGTTGATATCATTACCCTTAAAGAATCCACCCAAGGGGGTTCCGATTCAGAAGGCTGAGACAGCACATTACAGTCCTGAGTACATGGAATAGACTCCTCAGGAGAAGATAAACACTCTGCAGCACAGGACACAAAGTCCTTAGACATGGTAATGTGGGATATACACACTTACACACACACACACACACACACACACACACACACAGGAAAATGTCAGACACAGTTTCCCCCAGAGTACCTTCAGAGAGTCACAGAGTATAAGGAGCCAGCCACACAGCACCCCTGTAGGCAGTTATTATGATAAAAGCCCGGCGCTGACTAACTACCCTTAATAGGGTAATTAGTACTAACAATACACTCCCCCCTGTCGATAACACTCTGATACCGCAGAGGTATAGCTGGAGTTATGTGGAGGGCAGCGCTCCCAGTCAGCGTCTGTTTCCTATGATCTGCAGGGAGAAAATGGCGCTGGTGAGTGCTGGATCTGCTCTGAGATCCAGCACTTGTAATGGCGCGCGGCTTCCCGCACTAATTGTTTAAACTGGCCTGAGGTTTTTCATTGCTAACAGCGGGATTAGCCCTTGTTAGCTGCATGACCAGTGTAGGGTATTCTGCGCTGGCTCAGGACGCCCCTCAAATCGCCTACAGTGTTACTGTTGCTGAGCCTTCCCGGAGCGCAGCCTGTCAGAGCTACGCTCCCACCCTTGTGGCGCCATACCCGCCAGCGACCCGTTAACTGGGACGCCGGCGCTGTACTCACCACTCTTCTTACTTCTGGCTCGGGTAGGGGGTGGCGGCCGTGCTACGGGAGTGAGCGGTTGCCTCGTGGGCTTGCAATCAACACCCTCAGGAGCAGTGCCGTAACTAGACATTTTAGCGCTGTGTGCAAGAAACAGTATCGGCGCCCCCCTATAGGGGCGTGGCTTCGTGGGGAAGGGGCGTGGCTAGAAAATTATGCCAATTCATATTACGCTGCACAGTAGTCTCCATTATTCAAATTACACCGAACAGTAGCGCCACTTACACACATTACGCCAGGTAGAGCTCCTGTCAAACATTACAACAGGCAGAGTTCCCTTAGACACAGTACAGCAGGTAGAGTCACCTTTTACACATTACGGCAGGTAGAGTCACCTTTTACACATTACCCTGGGGGAGAGAGAGATGGAGAGAGATATTAATTTTATGCTGACTTCCCTCCAGCCCAAACGCTGCAGACACAGGGGAAGACCAGCAGCGAAGCCTAGTGAGGGACGGGAAGCTGCAGGCTGGGGTGCTGCTGCAGTGGTCAGTGTGAGCTCAGTTGGACTGAATGCCTCCTCCGTCCTCCCCTGACTGCCCGCCTGAACGCCACAGCAACTCGTGGCACGGGGCGCTGTGGGAGAAAGTTGGGAAAGACATCATCACGTCTCTCCCTAGACACTGCAGGGAGGAGGGAGGCAGAGCATCTGATTGGGCCAAAGGGAGAAGGCGCTGCGTTGGTGCAGGTTGTGGGTGCGCTCAGCAGCAGAGGAGCTGAGCGCACACCACACACAGCAGGGGTAAACGCAGAATTTGTAAAGGGGGGTTTCCAGATTATATATTTATGAATCCATATCAGTAACGGCACTCGGAGTTGGCATGAGGCAAAGAAGATTTGTATTAGACAAGCGTTTTCAGGGCATGCGAACTGTCATGAAAACAACATAAATAATAATTGTGTGATCTTGATTACAGGGCGCATGCCCTGAAAACGGTTGTCTAATACAAATCTTCTTTGCCTCATGCCAACTCCGAGTGCCGTTACTGATAAGGATTCATGTTGATTATGCTATCTGTGCGCCGGAGTGCCTTTAATAAAGCAGTAATTACCTTCTTTTTTTATATATATATATATATATATATATATATATATATATATATATTACAGTATTTCCCACACAAGTGGGAATGATAGCACTCCCCAGACTGAATAAATTGCAGTAATAAAAATATCATTTCATGAAGGAAAAAATAGATCTCACAGTTCCAAAGGAAATCCACATAAACACCCACGTTTCCGTCCTCACTGGGACCTTTGTCAAGGCACATGCAGCACAGTCAAAAGGTTCAGCAGCAGTCAATTCAAAGTAAGGGAACTGGAACATGAGACTCAGTCTCCCAGGCCCCTGTTAAATAACTGGACTAATTAGTGAAAAAACGCCACTCCAGTTCCTCACAGAGGAGGAAGTGAGTGTGGAGCATGGAGGAACACGCGGTGGACCGCACAGGTCACTTCCGGTATTACCGGAAGTGACGTCGGCGCCGACGAACAGCATAATGCTAAACAAAAATAATGCTGGCAGTGATAAATGAGTAGAGCAGCGCCTATCAAATAGCGCTGTTAGAGCGCTGGGTCATATGTAATAGCGCATTAAGGCTAGTGTATGTGCGTTCCAATGACCAGAAGTGAAACGTCACTTCCTGTCCGGCGGGACCAGCGGTTGTGATAACATAACAAAAGATACTAAAGGCTAAACAGGGGTACTGTAGGCTGAGCAAACAGGACAGCACTGCAGCGGCGGCCGGCGGGCAGCGGCCGTGCGGGTGGTCCTGCCAGATGGTGCGCCCACAGTGCAGTTGCGCTGTGTGCAATGCCCCTCTGGAACACACCTAGTTACGGCTCTGCTCAGGAGCTCAGTGTCCTGTCAGCGGAGTAGAGGACCATTAACTCTTCAGGAAGTTGGTTCCTACTCCCCCCCCCCCCCCCCCCCCTAAGTCCCACGAAGCAGGGAGACTGTTGCCATCAGCCTTCCTTGAAAATAATAAACTCTGGAAAATATAAAACTACAAAAACTGCTAAGAGCTCCCCTAGCTGTGACCGGCTCCTCCGGGCACATTTTCTAAACTGAGTCTGGTAGGAAGGGCATAGAGGGAGGAGCCAGCCAACACTATTAAACTCTTAAAGTGCCAGTGGCTCCCAAAGGACCCGTTGATAAAGCTGAATATTTATCTTACTTAAAACCCTCTAAAAGGTGGAAGAACACAGTACGCTATTGGCGTATGGTATACCGTAAGGGTACGCACGTTGCGTAACAATCGCTTAGCCGTAGTCGAGACGCTCGAGCGTCATGTTCGCTTACGGCCAAGAGATCACAGGCAGGCACGCTATAGGCTGCCGACTAACGTAATGATACGCTATTAGCGTAGCGGACGCTCGGGACCACGAAGAGATCACCAGCGGCGCAGACGCTCACAATGTTAAACCTTTATAACTATACCATAAACAATGTACTTATACTGTAAACCCTTGTGCAGTGATAAGGTGAAAATGCAACACAGTGTAAGATGGTTTACACTAAAGCTGTTTGAGCGATAGAGACGCTCCTATTACCCACTGCAATATAATGAACACACACACAATACCGGTCTAAGGGTCTAACGCCTTTTAAGGAAATGAATGAATGTTCAAAAAGAATAAAACAATACAAGTCATACACTACCAATATAACATAGACTACCTAACCAGATAACTACACATGAAATACAATAGCAGTACAATAACACTTAAGAGAAAGAGAGAGAAAGAGGAGAAGAGAGAGAGAGAGATATATGGCTCACAATAACAAGAAAGACAATATGATTGCGGAGAAAACTTACGCTCAAGGGAAACAATCGCATGCGCCTCTGGATATCCAGCTGCCGATTATCAGCAATGAGAACCGTTGAAGAGAATAGAGAGCTGGATCAGGTCGGCTTGTCCTTTTATACCCTACACATAATACAGTACAATGGTCCTATATTCTTATTGTTCATTGGACACAGGAATTCCTCTTCGCATTATAACAAAAGGTCATAGGTTGATTCATACAGGTGGGCTGTGACTATTTCCAACTGCTCAGGTGGGTGGGAAACTAGGTTTCCCGCCGCATGGATAATAAAGTGCAAATATAGTAAAAGTCCATAAACTTCTTATGTCCATAACTATTCGCACGAGCGAGTTATCCGCTTCAAACCAACACCGGAATATTGTTAATTAAATACTCTTCCGATGGATACTAAACACCACTGTATAACCCTTGTCTGACCCTTCGTATCAAACAAAGAGGGATCTCTTTGTCTATGAACATGCTACATTAACTAAACTTTCAGATTCTATCAAAGGGACCATAATCTACAAAATACATTATATGGTGAAAATATGTAACGATTGAGTCGCACGCTAGGCGCACATAAACTCTACCGTAAATGCGCATATCGTGCGCCTGCGGGTGCACGCAACAGCGAGTATGCGCACGCACGGGAGAGCGTACGCACGCGCAGCGGGGACACATATGAGGTGCAAATATGGCAGTGTGCATCATGATATTTTTCTGACTTTGACAGTCCACCCTTTGGCAGTCAACAATAACTGCCACTTTCTAAAACATTTCAAAAAGAGAAAAATATATGTCATGTATAATACATTTCTATGATTGGGTAGGGGAGGAGAGGAGAAGGTAGGAAAAGGGTATGACCTAGTGAGATAGCAGAAGCATGTGTGTATGAATCCATGTTTTGGGGGGTCATGTATCATCGTGCCGTACGTGTTTTAAATCAAGCTTCGAGGTATTGCGAAGTATACATTTGAATTCCTTCTTATCCCGTGGTACGGGTCTGTGGATGGGCTGTCAAACTTTACCGAGCTCTCTTCGGCTTTTGGTTGCGACAAAATGGGGGAGCACATTTTAGTTGATGATACATGAATGGGGGAATATGTGAATGCTGATATCTGTGCCGGTATTCCCTATCGACTATGTGTGTTATTACCTGAAGGTTGTAGAAATGAAGATAAGAAACAATTATGGTAAATGCAGTGGTATTCTATGTGAGGTTAATATGCATTTGTTGATTGAAGTCTTGTCTGGTGTCTGTTGACTGCAGTCTTCTTTGGGCTTTTGTCAAAAGTGCGAGCAAAAAGCTTTGTCAATGTCCATAGACTTACAAAAGTGTTGGGCTAGCGTAAATTTAAAATTTCTAGGGAAACTGGGGGTCTATGGCATAGTTCATCAATTGTCTATGTACAAGGTTGTCAAAACTTCTTCTTTAGTCCATCTGTTGTCTGTATACCGGGTCATCAAATTCCTCTTCCATGCGAGTCTTTTTACCCGTTGATATGACCTCACCTGTCCCTCCGCTAGGGGCCTTTGATACTAATCTTACGGGTTGGGCCGTGCCCACTGCTGTTTCTGATATGGTGGCTGCTAGAGAGAGCGCCCATATTGTTGCCGATTCGTCCTCTTGATCACACTCCTGGGGAAAGTTTAAAACAGGGTACAACTTGCACGGGTTAATATTTGCATTAGTTAACTTATTAACATTATCCTTAACATTTATACAGTTGCTAAGTGCTTGTTTATTGCACCCTAGTGCGTCATTCTCCGCAACCAATTTCTCTCCTGATATATATGGTGGCGGTGGTGCCGTGGCTACCAGTTTCCTGATAGGGATAGATCCCGCCGCCTGAGCCAATCCTCTCTGTATTTCACCCTCCTGTTGCCATAACTGTAAATAATCATAATGTTTGATCCGTCTCTTTGTTGATTTAATGAGACATATCCTCCTCCTTAGATTTAGTAACACATCTGGGCTAAAGCTGCCTACTCTTGGGACTTCTCCCCGTCATGTACAGTCATTCTTTCCCATTCATCACATAAAACCTCTGTGTGTGAACCGTATTTTTCACACATTACATACCTTGCCGACCCGATTGGTCGGTTTACTGAATCAACCCGAACCGAGGTTGATCGCCCCCTACCCGAACAACTGGCCCCCATAACTTGCAGGTGTTGCTTTCACTACCTCTGACCTTCAATCAGGGTCTTCAGCGAACCCTTACAAAAACCAAGATGTTCAAGATAGGCCGACGGTGAAGTTTACCGAGTACCCCACGCACTCGCCCACGCCGACCAATACGCCCACACACTGCTTTAGCGCTGGCGTACTCGACCTAGGGCCCCTATGAACCTTTGTTTACTGGAACATGCGAGTGTGATCCGCAGAGCATTAACCCTTTCCAGTAACTGTTGGTTGTTGGATAATTCCTGAGTGACCAGCGAACTTCCCTTAAAAAATAAAAAATTACACAAATCACGTTAGAATGTACAAATAGCGTTTATGACCCCTTTCGTACGCAAATGGTACTGGGTCAAATTACTAACTAATGCACACAATTACGTGCGGTACAATCGTTCAGCACATAAGCAACTAATCTTATGTGCGGAGCGACCAGTGGAATCGAAATTTAGCAGCTGCGAATTCCTTCAGCCTGAGCTTTATGGCCTATATGGGTTCCGCACCAACCCTTTCTGGTGTTGGGCTACTTGTCTCTATTTATAGCGGACTTCCTTGTCTGCTGTACCTGGACCTCCTGGTCTGTTCTGGACCTCCTGGTCTGTGCTACAGTATGACCTCCTGGTCTGCTATACTCTAATGCTCTTTGTATATTTAACAAGGGATGCCTCCCTAGCCACCGTGCATGTCACTTACACGTATGTAATTCACGAGAACTCGATGATTTCTGTGGTTCAATCCCAAAAAATTGTAGAAACTTATATATGCAAACACTCACTCACCACATGTACACTTTACTTTTGTTTCTATTTCTGCGCAGAAATTTCTTTCCTTTAGACCAGATGAGTCGTAAATTAGAGAAGGATCTATTAATTTAAATTTCAGACACTAAAATTGACTTGCGCTATTTATCGCGTTGCCACCTTTTTGCCTGTTTAAAATAACACTTATCGTGTGATTTGTTACGTGGGCGTACCCGGACACTCCGTTGCGTAATATACGCTGCGTGCGTCGGCCTTTGGGTTGCGTACGCGAGTCTCAGCCTTTTGTTAGAGACACGTGTACGCAAGGCAGATATCCACCGTAACACAATTAACACGTTTATCAATGTAGGTGATCCTCGATCATCTACCGAGCACCACACAAGTCTCTCCTTGTATCTTAGGCAAAGCTGTGTGCGTGCTTTACAAATTACCCCTTAAATGTATTACCTTTACTCTTTAACTACTGATAGCAACAAATCTTTCTTAGCCCGTTAACAATTGTGAAATGGCAAACAGGAGAGTGATATGAAAATACACGAATGGAAAGAAATGCAGATATATGCGTGCGTACGCAAGACAGAAATAAACAGTTTTAAAAGACACTAGCGTATTGTTCTTACCTCCGGTTCCGGATTCCTTCAGCACCCTTTACTAAGCGAAGCAGACGCTTATCCAGACAGCACTACGAGGAATATGACCTCCCGCCCTTTGCTGATGGATAATGTCTGCTGAAATTACCTAGTGCAGATATGTGAAGGACGGGCGAGCCGCCAATTGATAAAGCTGAATATTTATCTTACTTAAAACCCTCTAAAAGGTGGAAGAACACAGTACGCTATTGGCGTTTGGTATACCGTAAGGGTACGCACGTTGCGTAACAATCGCTTAGCCGTAGTCGAGACGCTCGAGCGTCACGTTCGCTTACGGCCAAGAGATCACAGGCAGGCACGCTATAGGCTGCCGACTAACGTAATGATACGCTATTAGCGTAGCGGACGCTCGGGACCACGAAGAGATCACCAGCGGCGCAGACGCTCACAATGTTAAACCTTTATAACTATACCATAAACAATGTACTTATACTGTAAACCCTTGTGCAGTGATAAGGTGAAAATGCAACACAGTGTAAGATGGTTTACACTAAAGCTGTTTGAGCGATAGAGACGCTCCTATTACCCACTGCAATATAATGAACACACACACAATACCGGTCTAAGGGTCTAACGCCTTTTAAGGAAATGAATGAATGTTCAAAAAGAATAAAACAATACAAGTCATACACTACCAATATAACATAGACTACCTAACCAGATAACTACACATGAAATACAATAGCAGTACAATAACACTTAAGAGAAAGAGAGAGAAAGAGGAGAAGAGAGAGAGAGAGATATATGGCTCACAATAACAAGAAAGACAATATGATTGCGGAGAAAACTTACGCTCAAGGGAAACAATCGCATGCGCCTCTGGATATCCAGCTCCCGATTATCAGCAATGAGAACCGTTGAAGAGAATAGAGAGCTGGATCAGGTCGGCTTGTCCTTTTATACCCTACACATAATACAGTACAATGGTCCTATATTCTTATTGTTCATTGGACACAGGAATTCCTCTTCGCATTATAACAAAAGGTCATAGGTTGATTCATACAGGTGGGCTGTGACTATTTCCAACTGCTCAGGTGGGTGGGAAACTAGGTTTCCCGCCGCATGGATAATAAAGTGCAAATATAGTAAAAGTCCATAAACTTCTTATGTCCATAACTATTCGCACGAGCGAGTTATCCGCTTCAAACCAACACCGGAATATTGTTAATTAAATACTCTTCCGATGGATACTAAACACCACTGTATAACCCTTGTCTGACCCTTCGTATCAAACAAAGAGGGATCTCTTTGTCTATGAACATGCTACATTAACTAAACTTTCAGATTCTATCAAAGGGACCATAATCTACAAAATACATTATATGGTGAAAATATGTAACGATTGAGTCGCACGCTAGGCGCACATAAACTCTACCGTAAATGCGCATACCGTGCGCCTGCGGGTGCACGCAACAGCGAGTATGCGCACGCACGGGAGAGCGTACGCACGCGCAGCGGGGACACATATGAGGTGCAAATATGGCAGTGTGCATCATGATATTTTTCTGACTTTGACACCGTCTATACCCCATGGTACTAAATTGGACCCCAGCATACTGTAGGATGTAAGATATACTAATAATATTTTTTTTTAAATAAGATAAAATGGAAGACAGAAGGGATGATTCTGTTATGCAAAGTTAGTGAGTGGGTGGTCTAGGGAAACTCTGCAGAGTTTCTTAATGCCTAGGGGGACGGGCAATCCTTCAGCCATGGGTCCCCATAGGTTTCCTCCTCGAGGGGGTGTTTCCTCTCCTAGTGCTGAATGATGACTAACCCTTAATGAGTCATGAGGCTCCCGCCATCTTTTTCCTCTTATAGGACAAGTCTTTAAGAATTCTGGACCAATCTTGGTCCAGAATTCCCTATTTTTCAATGCAGAGTAAATAATACAAATTTTTTAAAAATAAGATAAAAATAAGATAGAAGGGATAACTGGGTTATGCAAAGTTAGTGGGTGGGTGGGTGGTCTGGGAAAATTCTGCAGAGTCTCTTAATGCCTAGAGGGATGGGCAATCCTTCAGCCATGGGTCCCCATAGGTTTCCTCCCCGAGGGGGTGTTTCCTCTCCTCAGTGCTGAATGATGACTAACTCTTAATGAGTCATGAGGCTTCCGCCATCTTGTTCCTCTTATAGGACAAGTTTTTAAGAATTCTGGACCAATCTTGGTCCGGAATTTCCTATTTTTTAATGCAGAGTAAATAATATTACTTTTCAAAAATAAGACAAAAAAGAAGACAGAAAAGATGACTGGGTTATGCAAAGTTAGTGAGTGGGTAGTCTGGGAAAACTCTGCAGAGTCCTTTAATGCCTAGAGAGATGGGCAATCCTTCAGCCATAGGTCCCCAGAGGTTTCCTCCACAAGGGTTTTTTTCCTCTCCTTAGTGAGAACGATGACTCTTCATGAGTCATGAGTCTTCAACCATCTTGTTCCTCTTATAGGACAAGTTTGCAAGATTTCTCGATCAATCTTGGACCGGAATTCCCTATTTTTTTAATGCAGAGTAAATAATACTACTACGAATAATAATAAAAATAAGAACACAAAGATGAAGTAAAAGAAGAAGAAGAAAAATAGGCTACATTTAACTTGAAATAAAAATGTAAATTTTTAAATATATTTTGCTTGAAGTTGTCTTAATGTTTATCAATAAATCCCCTCAAAAGGTGAAGAGATGACACATATTTGGGGAGACAAAAATATTAGGAGAGTTCAGAACCATGGATTGTTTATTCTGCACAAGAGAGTACCAGACGAGACAGCCATGTTGGGCACAATACATTGTGTACACTGTGCAATTAGCAAAACATGGCAGTAAAGCATACAAGGGTATAATCAAAAGCAACTAAGAGGAAAATAGTGCAAAATAGACAAATGCAAGTGCTATGAGACCACCTAAATACGTTACTAAAATTCTAAATAACTAGAGTGGAGATAATATCATACAGATTTAATCTAATTTTCACTTAAAAACCATTATCAGTAAAAATAAAATGCTGAATGAGTGCTGGATGTGATCTGCAGTACAGAACGTCTGACCTGCTTCATAGGACTGGACCAACAACTGACCTGCAGCAGAGTCCTGAGAGCAGCAGCACATGACTGGACCAAGAAAGAAGATGGCGCCAAAGTCCTGGAACAGCAGAGGGCTTATCACAAAATGAGCTTCATACAAACATCTATTCCCTAAGTTAGCGATTCCCAAACTGGGTTGCAGGGGTGCCCTGGGTTGGTTGCCCAGGACGTATTCAAATTATTTATGGCCAACGTAATAGGTAAAACCAGTGCTGGTGGATTCCCATCATAACATATATGGACAAACAAGCAGATTCTGTCCCTCACCACATAACTGAACCTAAGGATGATCTTTAATCACAATTTAATGAAATTAATGTTTTTCTGAATTTCACGTTAAGAAAATTTTGATGTAGAGGTGCTGTGAAGAAAATTCTGATACTCTATGGCGCAGTGACTCAAAATTATTTGGGAACCACATGTAGTGGGAAACACTAGATGTTTTTGTTTGTGAGTTCGGTTACCAGTATTACACTATGGGCCTGATTCATTAAGGATTGTAGATTCTGCTAATTATCAGAATTTGCAATTCTTGTGAACGCATGCTTGAGGGCCGCCCGTCATAGGGCAAGCGCGCCCAGCATGCTGACTGCTGCCTCCCCTATCCTTGATCAAGCACAAATTGCGATCGCATCGTATTTTCTGCTTGAAAGCAGAAATTAAGCTGCGCGGCAGGAGGCCCACCGCCGTCTTTCTGATGATGTCACATGCAGCCACCGCAATCACACCCACACCACGCCCCCTGTTTCCATGACGCCACCTCCACCCCCGCAACTCTCCGTCTCCGCCTAGGAAATGGAGCGTTGATAGGCAGAGGCAATTGCATTTTCTGTGGCCCCTTTCCGAAAATGTGGGCACATTCACAAGACGGGAACGCTGCACATTTGCCCCTCATCTATTTTGTAATTTTTGCAGTTGGATCGCGTTCTGCAATCCAACCTGAAGCAGTCCCTATGTTTGTGTATTTGTTTTGTTTCCTCTGAGGTACTGAATAACAACTGATACAGAGTGAACTCCAGTGAGGAGTATTCTATGATATTTAAAGGAATCTGTATTCTAAGTATTTGTGTGTGCGCTTTTTGTGTGGTGGATCTCTCTTTTATAAAACCCAGTTTCTTGAGTCTGGGTGACACTCTTTCCACTGTGACGATTAACAGCCTCTTTGCGAACCTGTGGTATTCACCCTTTGTGGTTGCACTATCAAACATTAGTAAGTATACCCCTGGATTCTATTTTGCTTGGCACCTCCTGTTGGCCGTTGGGCATCTGAAGGAGCAATTCAATTGTTTATCTGTTTGGGCTCCCATTAGTATTTAATATACAGTACCAGCCACACAAACCAGCTAAACCCATCTAAAGTTCTTGTTTGGGCGTCCAAACTATGGACTTTTCACTTTTTTTTTTCTCGCTCCTCCCAAAGCTGCAATAAAAAATGCTTCTGCCGTGGCTAGTGGGCGTCTGATCAGAGCAACAATTGAATTGCTCCATCACAATGGATGTCCATAAAAAAACAATCACATTTGTTAACTTTTTTTTCTCCTAGTCTGTATATGTGCATAGCTTTTCTTTTTTTATTCCCCCTAAAGAAAAAAATATTTACCGTATATACTCGAGTATAAGCCGACCCGAATATAAGCCGAGGCACCTAATTTTACCACAAAAACCTGGGAAAACGTATTGACTCGAGTATAAGCCTAGGGTGGGAAATGCAGCTCTAGTCGTACACAGACCTCATAGTGCCAGATATGCCCCACAGTGCCAGATATGCCCCACAGTGCCAGATGTGCCAGATATGCCCCACAGTGCCAGATATGCCCCACAGTGCCAGATATGCCCCACAGTGCCAGATATGCCCCACAGTGCCAGATGTGCCAGATATGCCCCACAGTGCCAGATATGCCCCACAGTGCCAGATATGCCAGATATGCCCCACAGTGCCAGATATGCCCCACAGTGCCAGATATGCCCCACAGTGCCAGATGTGCCCCCACAGTGCCAGATATGCCCCACAGTGCCAGATGTGCCAGATATGCCCCACAGTGCCAGATATGCCCCACAGTGCCAGATATTCCCCACAGTGCTAGATAGTTACCCTCCGTCGCTCCCGCGCTGTCTTCTGAAGGAGGGACATGGAGAGCGCAGCGCGCGGCTCTCCTGTGTCCCTCCTGCGTCTCCGGCGGCAGCGGCGTGTGTTAAAGGAAGTGCCGGTTCGTGCACTTCCGTTAGCACACACATGCCGCTGCCGCCGGAGATGCAGGAGGGACACAGGAGAGCCGCGCGCTGTGCTCTCCGTGTCCCTCCTAACGCTGACTCAAGTACAAGCCAAGGTGGGTTTTTCAGCACAAAAAAAAAGTTGCTGAAAAAGTCGGCTTATACTCGAGTATATACGGTATATACAAAGATCTGGTCATCTGTTTTTTTTTTTGTATGCACATCAGGACAGAGCAATCTGAAACGTGTAGGAGGAGCCGGTTTATTGAGACTATAATGACAGGTGGTCATATCCAGGACCTTTAGGCATTGCCTGCCTGCAGTGGTGCCGAGAGAGGGGGGGAGAGAGTACAAATTACCCGGGCTCAGGTCTGATGGAGGAGCCCAGTGGGGGCCCCAGGCTTCCTCCCCCTTATCTGGCAGCATCAGCTACAGCTCTTCTCCTAAACCAAGCACACACTGCTGACTGCTGGGCTGGACTGTGGCCATGGTGGTGCTTAAAATAAAATTTTTAGGGTATTTTTTCAAAAGGTGCACGACCACGCCTACTGTGAATAGGTCACGGCCCCTGAAAAGTACCAGGTAGTACACGCAGAAATACTGTGCCACTCTCGGAACTTACTAATGTAACAATATATTCTGGTGAAGACTGCTAATGTGCAAGTCAACATTTCAGTTTATTCAACTTTAATCATAGTAAGTCCTGAAAGTTGTGAGGCATTTCTGCATATACTAATATGTTTGTGTGTTTATATATGTGTGTGTGTACAGGGGTGTATCTAGGGGTCCGGGCTCCCCTGGCAAAGTAAGGGACTGGCGCCCCCCATATTTGAAATAGGGAAGGTGCATGTGCAAAAAAGGGACATGTTCTTGTGGGAAAGGGGCATGACCATACAATAGTTTCCCCAATTCAAATGACGCTACACAGTAGTAACCCTTATACACATCATGCCCACACAGTAGCAGTTCCCTTTACACATTATGCCCACACAGTAATTCTTATAACACTGAGGAGACATCAGCAGTGCCTGGCCTGGCTGAGGAGGCAATGCCACCCAAGGCCAATTAGTTTAATCAGATATTAGTGCAAAGAAGTGCAGTACAGTGCACTACTCAGTGGTGCAAGTAGACGAAAATCTTAGTGGTACTGTGTGCGCGCGCCTTAGGTGCGTGCATGCCAAAAAATGGGTGTGGCCACATGCCACATGGGGCATGGCCAATGAAAATGGGGATTGATACACATATTCCCCCAATAGTGCAGTGCCAGATACACATATGCCCCCAATAGTGCCAGATATACATATGCCCCCACAGTGCCAGATACACATATGCCCCCACAGTGCCAGATACACACATGCCCCCACAGTGCCAGATATACATATGCCCCCACAGTGCCAGATATGCCCCCATGTTGCTAGATATGCCCCCACAGTGCCAGATTCACTTATGCCCCCACAGTGACAGATATGCCCCTACAGTGCTAAATATGCCCCCCACAGTGCCAGATACACATATGCCCCCACAGTGCCAGGTATGCCCCCATGTTGCCAGATATGCCCCCATATTGCCAAATACACATGCCCCCACAGTGCCAGATATGCCCTCATAGTGCCAGATACGCCTCCACGGTGCCAGATATGCCCCCATATTGCCAGATGCACATTTGCCCCAACAGTACCAGATAAGCCCCCAGAGTCATATAGTCATAGTCCCCACCCCCTCCCATCACATAAAAATAGTTCCCTGTCAGCATCAATAGCCATAGTCCCCCTCCCTGCACATAGCCCCTCACCTCCCCAAGCACATAGCCATAGTCCCATCCCCTTCCCAACACATAGCTGTAGTCCACCCTTAGCACATAGTAGTAGTATCCCCCACTCCCAGCACATACATAACCTCCCCACACAGCACATAGCCCTAGTCCCCACCCTACAACATCCCAGCAGATAGCTGTAGTGTCTGGCAATACCTGCTGTGCCGAGGTGCCTGGGATGGAGGGCAGATGATCGCTCAGCAGGAAGGAGTTGGTGCCTGGTGTCTGGCATTGCACCAAACTACATGAAGAAAATGAAAATAAATCACAGCTCCCAGCAGCCCTTGCCGTCGGGAGCTCCCGAAAGCAAGGGTTGCTGGGAGTTGTAGTTTATTTTCAGTTTCATCCACGTAGTGCACTGCGGTGCCGGACACCGGCGCCAGCTCCTGCCTGCTGAGCGATCCTCCGCCCTCCATCCCAGGCAATGCACAGGCAGATAGGCACAGCAGGTATTGCCAGACACTACAGCTTAAGGGATTACACCCATTGGCCGATGGTGGCACCATTGGGCGGCGCCCCCTGCTCGGCGGGCGGTGCCCCTGCTCGGCAGGCAGCGCCCCTGCTTGGCTGGCGCCCCTGGCGAGTGCCATCCTGGCCAATGGGTAGATACGCCCCTGTGTGTGTATACAGTGATTGCACTTACACACTATAGGGCATCTTTTATCCCAAAATTACAATGGAGGATCCATTTTCACAAACTGATGGTGTTCCAGGAAATGCGCTCTGCAACCAGTGCAGCTTTCATGTGACTGTCTCACCATCCTAATAGTGAACATTTGTGTCCCAACTGCTGGGAGGTATGTCATGCTCCCAACATGACCCTCTCCAGGAGGGACAGAATGTTCTGCTTCTGGACTTCCTTCTTACTGTATGATTGCCATCACCTGTACTGAAACACCTTTATTATCCATTACTTGTTCAACACAGGTGCCGGCAATCATAAATTAAGAGAAAAGTCCAGAAGCAGAGCATTGTGTCCCTCCTGGAGAGGAACATGTTGGGAGGTATGTGAGTGGGGACATCCCGTGTGCTAGACATGCCCCTAGAGTGGTGCAGCCATGCAACTAACAGGGTGTGGCCACACCCCCTGCAGGGGGGCCCCGGGAGGTTACTGTACCTAGGCCCAGGATTTCTCTTGGCAGCCCTGGCCAGACCCCCTCATGTGACCCTCCAGACTCAGACCAAAGAGACTCCCCGTGTGCATCTGCAGCTGCTCCTCTTTCATGCTGAATGTCAGTGCCGTTCCCAGCTCAATGCTGTTGTTCCTGGCATGTGACAACCCGGTGCCCACCATCGCATCCATCTCTACTCGCGGCCGTGGAGCACTGCCTCACTGACTGGCTAGTTCCAGGCTCCCTTCTATGTCTGGGCCAGGGACACCAGTACAGGCAGTTTCCCCCTGATTGCGGCCCTGGATGTTGGGTTTCCAGAGCTAAAACACACATTTACTAACAGATGATTTTTTTATATTCATTTTTAAATGATAGTAAATGTGTGTTATAGCCCTGGAAACCCAGCATCGATTTAGATTGTGTGCCATCAATTTCAAATAGATGGATATTGACCTTTAGTAGATAAACCCCTAGGTCTCAAACAAAAATAAATAAGCATATACAGAGCAGCCATCGGGGGGGGGGGGGGGACGACTGGTGTCCCGGGCCCTTACAGAGAGGGGGTCCCATCCCTGGCTCCTATCGCTAATACCTGTAGATCTGCACCAGTCTTTGAATCAACAGCAGACTGATGCGCAGGGAGGACTTCTTAAAACAAGCCTTATCTGTGCATGGGATCACCTTGAACTATTCCCAGGGTCGGATTGTGCTGCCAGGTTACCATGCGAGTTTCCGTTTGGCCACCCGCATGCTTCCTTCTACCGCATGTTGCCAGGCCGGCTCGTACTGCTGCAGGGCTGGCTGTCCCAGCTGCACCATGGGTTTTTGTGGAGGCAGAGCTCATGAGTCAGCTCCAGCCTCCATGCTCCGTCCAGCAGCACAGCCGCTCACGTGACATACACGAAGAAGAAAGACGTATGCTGGGGCCAGGCGGCGGGAGCCCTGCAGCTGCCTGGGGAGCAGATTTGGTGAGCATTGTGTAAGAGGGGAGCCAGAGGGGAGAGGGGTGCCGGGGCCAGGCAATCTCCAGTGTCCCCTCCTCATTGCAGCTATGGGCTGGTACACACTGCAGTAACTTCCAGTGCTGGAGGTATGCACCCAGGACGTGCTTGAGACATGCAGACCACAAGTGGATACGGCAGCCCCAGGCTGCACTTTGTAGGCCACTATAGACAATCCAGTTTTGGTGGAGTTATAAGTGCCAGAGTGCTGTGCGAGGGCATGCTGGTACTTGTAATTCCAAAGGATCTGGAAAGCCAGTGGTTGCCTACTTCTAGCATGGTGGGTGCCTGGTGCGCACAGGCACCCTCTAATGTCCAGCACCCTCTCACACACGCCATACCTGCAGCAGTGTTCAGCTACAGTGATCGCTGCCGTTCCTGTCCCCGTCGCCCAGTCAGGACCGTTTTATGTAATGTGCAACTGTGCATTCATTATTTTACTGGCCGCACTGGCCAGGGTGCACCGACGAAGATACCTCCTCCCGACTCCGCCTCTGAATAATATCATGCCGCACAGCCTTCCACCTGCCTGACTGAGCTCTCTTTTGCCCGCCCATGCTCTCTCTCACCATGTGTGCCACGCCAATGCCGCAGCATTCCTCTTAGGAGGAGGAGGAGGAGTAGGACCTGGAGGACAAATTGTGTAATGTGTAAGGGGCACAACTACTGTGTGAGCATTGTGTAACAGGCACAACTACTGCGTGGGCATTGTGTAGGGGGTGCAACTACTGTGTGGGCATTGCATAAGTGGCACAACTACAGTGGGCATTGTGTAAGGGGCACTACTACTATGGACATTGTGTAAGGGGCACAGCTACATTGTGGGCATTGTGTAATGGGCACAAATACTGTGTGGGCATTGTATAATGAGAACAACTACTGTGTGTGCATTGTGTAACGGGGACAACTTCAGTGGGCATTGTGTAAGGGGCACTACTACTATGGGCATTGTGTAAGGGGCACAACTGCTGTAGGCATTGTATAAGGGGCACTACCACTGTGGGCATTTTGTGCAAGTGGCACTAGACACAGAATGAAGGGAGGTGGAGGCTGAAAGACACAGAGTGAAGGGGGCAGGCTGAGAGACTACGGAGTGAAGGGTGTGAGCCTGAAAGACACAGAATGAAAGGGGGGGGGGGGCAGGATGAGAGACAGAGTGAAGGGTGGGAGGCTGAAAGACACAAAACGAAGGCTGAGAGGCACAGACTGAAGGGGGAACTGAGAGGCACAGAGTGAAGGGGGAAAGCTGAGAGACAAAAAGTGAAGTGTATTGTAAGAGATGTGTGGCAGGGAGACGCAGACGAAGATGATGGTGTGGATGAGAGACAATGCAGGGAAGGTATGATGGTGGGGGTAAGAGACGATGCAGGGAGGGGAGTAGTTGGTGTGGCTGAGAGATGCAGTCGGGAGATGAGGGTGTGGCTGAGAGACAGGGAGGAGCTTATGGTGTGGCTGAGAGACGCAGGGGGCAGGAGGTGACACAAGTCCGGTTGCATGATGATGATCTTGGTTATATTCCCACACAAACAAGCATCTTTTGGCCCATGTAATTTCCTTTATGAATAGTGATTATCGACTGAAGGCGCTGTCTGCCCAGGGAAGACATTTTTTTCAGAGGTTTCCTCGTTGTGAGAAACCACCATATAGGTAAGATGCATATGGAATTGAAAGGAATGCTCTCAGAGTGATGACAAACCGGTATCATGTCATGTTGACACATCACCGCTTGCAGTTGACACACCCCTTGTGGTATGTGATTTATATTGCATTGAGTGCCAATAGTTGGTACTAGACATGCCCATTAGGCAGTGATAGACACACCCAGAAGGTGGTGCTAAATACGCTCCACCACAACCTAGAGTGAGTGTTGCATTATTCAGAGTATTTATTTAATATTATTCCCATGCAAATATGGGAGGACAGCAGCATGGGTTATTCAGTAATAAACGGTTACAAGTCATGTACAGAGTTACAGGCACAAGTGAGTGTAGTACATAGATACATTGCACTACCAGGACATATAGACTCGGCAGCGCAAAATGTTAGTGCCTCAATAAATATTGCTTATGCTCCACAAATATTAATTCTTATAGATTGTTTGGTGTATATAAGTAGTCTTGAATACGGAGAACGAATTGACAGAATAGGAGAGGAGTGGGTTAAACCTCAGCTAGTCTGGGGGGCAGGACGGTAAGGCATTATGGGAGTTTTATGGTTAGCCAATAGGAATGAATGTTGGGGGTAGGTGGAAAGGGTTCTTAAGCCTGGGAAAGGGGCTGGGTCAGCCTCTTCTGCTTTTGTCGTGTTGAGGGTGAGTGCTCTTTCCCCCTTTGTCTCCTTGCTGTGCTGCTTGTCATTGTTAAATATTGGGTGTGCTGCTGCTGTGGCAGTGTACTTTATACTGTGCCCCTCTGTCCCCATTACCTGGGATTAGCTTGTGGCCAGCCATGCCCCGTCCCTGCCGCTCCTCTGGCCCCCCTGCCCGCTACTTTGATGCGGCTCCTGCTCAGAAGCCGGCGTCCGGTGCCCCGGGCCGGACCACTTTGCTCACGTCCGTGGCTGAGCCTGCGGGCGCTGCTGCGGGCGCCCGTCCACGGGCGTGAGCGGCGGCGCGTGCGTCCGCACCTTCGCCGGCTAGGCCGCGGGCGCCGGGGGATCCCCCTGGCGCGGCGGCGGCTGGCGGGGGTTCAGGGCGGCGGGCGGCGGCGGACTGGATCGGTCAGCCAGTGGGGGGAGCCGGCCGGGGTGCCCACTGGTGTGAATCCCCCGCCGGCTGCTGCGGCGCGGGGATGCGCACACGCGCGTTCCCTGCGCCCTCCACCGCTGAGAGTCACCGGCGGCTCCCCAGAGACTGAGGGGACTGCATGTAGGGATGGGGCCAGTGGATCTTACACTGGCCGTCCCGTAAGCCAGGCGGTTTCCGTTTCGTGGGCACGCGCAAGCGCCTGTGGGGCCGCTGGACTCCCTGGGCGCTCTCCCAGCTCTGGCGGGGGGGGGCTCTCGGGCGCCTATGGTGGTGTCGGCACGGGACCAGAGGGGAGGGGTGATGTCTGGAGGTGGGGGTCAGCGGGTTCTCCTGGTGGGCGGGGCCAGTGGGGGCCGGGGCGGCGCTGTGGCTCGTGGTTCACTGCAGGAGAGAACGGGGGTTCTTAGGGCGGCTAGCGCCGGTCCCAGGCGGGGCCAGCCTGGGCGGCGTGACGACGCGGTTGGAGCCATCCCTGCTTCGGACCCGGGGACCGGGGGGACCACTGGAGCTACGGCTGCGGCTCCGGACCCCTCCACCGTTGCGGCGGCAATGTCGGCCATGACATGCGCCATTTTTTTCGATTTTGTCCCCGGGTGGCGTTTCCATGGTTCCCGCTTCGGTCGACGCGGCCGTTCTCCCGGGTGCTTCTTGCCCCCCCATGGCGCAGTTTCTACAGGCGTGTCGCAGTCTGGGCTCCGCCGCTGCATTGCTGGGTAACGCTACCCCATCGCCCGCAGGGGCGTCTGCTTTCATTCCTGCCGGGGTGGGGGCTCAGGCTCCAGGGGCGGTTGTCCCTTCTTTTTCAGGTGCGGATCCGGATGGCGATCAGTACGAGGAGCCAGTCGTGGCCGACGTTTCGCCTTTTTGTCCCCGGGTGGCGTTTCCATGGTTCCCGCTTCGGTCGACGCGGCCGTTCTCCCGGGTGCTTCTGGCCCCGCCATGGCGCAGTTTCTACAGGCGTGTCGCAGTCTGGGCTCCGCCGCTGCGTTGCTGGGTAACGCTACCCCATCGCCCGCAGGGGCGTCTGCTTTCATTCCTGCCGGGGGGGGGGGGGGCTTCGGCTCCAGGGGCGGTTGTCCCTTCTTTTTCAGGTGCGGATCCGGATGGCGATCAGGACGAGGAGCCAGTCGTGGCCGACGTTTCGCCTTCCGGAAGCGGGCCTGCCGGTGAGTGGGACGCCGATACTGTTGCTATGTCGCTGGGGTCCTCTTCTTCCTTGTACGGCAGTACGTCAAGTAGATCTTCTTCCTCTTCTTCCTCGTGCCAGTCTGCGGTTAGTAGCACCGCGAAGGCTAGGAAGAGGGCTATCAAGTAGGCGCAGCACCGGGATAAGCGGTCCCGGAAGAGTAGTAGTAGTTCCCGTCGGGAAAGGAGGAGGCGTAATTTGCCGGGCGTGTTTCGCTGCGAGTACACGGCAGTCTTGCGAGGGTTGCGTGAGAGTTGCAGGAGGAAGATTAGACGGGGGGAATACGTCGACCTTTTTACGTTGACGAAGGACACCAAGAGGAAAGGTAAGGAGGCGCTTGCGAAGGGCGGTATTGGGGCGGAGGCCTTCCGCTCGTATGACAACTGGTTTCTGTGTCTTCGTGGCGTGCTACTTGGAGGATCGCCCTGATGAACACATGAACGTCATCAGGTATATTCCCCTCGTACATGACATGCAGCGTCAGTCTAAGGACGATTCGTGGCTGCATTATGACAAGCAGTTTCGTCAGAAGCACGATTGCCTGCACATCATTGACTTCGGATGCAAAGATGTGGAGGTATGGCTTCGGGTCACGAGAGCGCAGGATATGAAGATGGTGACTAAGGGGGCGTCAGTGGCACAGGCCGCGGCGGCGAGTCAGTTTCGGCCCGCGGTTGAGGCTCCACTGCGCCTCCCTTGGACCGCGGGCCGTTCTCCGCAGCAGGCGCCGGCGAAGGGGAAGTGTTTCGCGTTCAACAATTCCACGTGCCCCCTTGGACAACGGTGTCGTTCTCGCCACCTTTGCTTACGATGTAACGGATCCCACCCTGCTTCCAATTGCTTCCGCGCGGGGCGACCGGGTGCCAGGGCGGCCGCGGGCCCAGCCGGAAAAACAACTGGGGGGCTTGCCGCTAGTTAGGGCGCTGACCCCGGTTCGTTTGGGGGCCATGCTAAAATGGTTGGGGTGGTACCCAAACACAGACGACGCAAGATTTCTGCGGAAGGGTTTTGAGTCGGGTTTTCGTTTACCAGTGGTGGGGGAGGTTTTAGTTCGGGCCGCCAAGAACCTGCAGTCTGCTCGGGATTTCCCCAACGTGCTTCGGGAAAAGGTTGAGCAGGAGGTTCGCCTGGGGAGAATGGCGGGCCCCTTTGCGCTGCCGCCTGTCGAGGATTTGATTATTTCCCCGGTGGGGGTCGTGCCCAAAAAGGCTCCGGGTAAGTTCCGGCTCATTCAGCATCTGTCTTATCCATCTGGGTCTGTGGTACCCTGCAGGGTCCCTGAACAGCCCAGTAGTAAGGCCTGCATGCTGTAGATAAAAGTACAGGACTTCCTGGAGATAATGTATCCTGGTGCCTTTAAGGATTAGAGGAGGGGCGGGACCTACCCAGGGGTTTGATTGACAGACTGGTGAGAGGAGACTGGATTGGCTGGTGGAAGAGCAGGAAGAGGCGGATTTTGAGGACTCAGTGTGAGAAGTGCAGCAGCATGGAAGGAAGCAGGAGAGTGAGCTGGTAAGGTGACCAGGCTGACAGGATAATTTGCCACCACTGACTGCACTAGTGATCAGTGGCTAGCTAGGAGAGTGCTGCGGGCAGAGGTTCCAGTGACACAGCCAGCCATACAGCATCGGTTGTGGGCGACACCCCAGCAGAGAACCGAAGCAGAGTTTGGAAGTTCGGTGACTGCACGACCCGTGGAGCGCCTCACAGACAAGGAGCAACCGCGTGCGCAGCAGTGAAGACTGCACATACCGGTGAGACACCACATTTTTGGAAAGAGTTGGGGAAAGACACTGATAGTCACCACACCACATGCGTCTGAGACACCATCGCAACCCCCATTGTCAGCACCTGTGAATTAGGACCACCCCTGCTCATTTACCCTGTTCCTAAAGTACTCTGAAGGGTAAAAAAGGGGTCCGCACAGCCCTTACTCCACTGTCCTACCTAACGGGATAGACTGACCAAACCAGATTAAGCACCCCTCCCTATACCAGGACTGTATCCTCATTGGAGGGCTACAAAATACTAACTCTCTTGTAAGAAGAGGGGAGAGGGGCTACCCAGGAGAGCTATTAGCCCAGTTGGGAATGCGCATATCATTACTTACACTGATTTGTGGAGAGACAGCACCACCTACTGACTGTAGTTGAGACGAACCCAGGTTGTATGCAGATATTTACCTGAACCAGCAGTAGGTCTCCTGCATAACAGATGCCCCAGAGAGAGAGAGTTAATAACTGGAAAAGGATACACGTTGCTCGGGAGATATTTAATGTACGCAAAGGGACGCCTCAGTAAACTCCTGTGCACAGGTCAAAAGACAACCCGGGTTGCTCTGAACATACCTCGCACCATTGGGTACCCAATAGAGACATAATTTGGTGCATCAAGGTCATTAAGAAATACGTTAGAGGAGTATTGTATTAATATTGTGGTTTTGCATGCAAAGTGCGTGTTTATTGGCAAATAGTGTCGCCTTCCAGTATTAGTGGTATTGCTGCGGTTCGTCCTAGTGAATTGTTATTTACAGAACCTATGGGCTGGTTGCTCCCGGGTGAAGCAGCGTATCACCCATATTTGGAAAAGCTGCGGCCGACCTAAGTGTTTCATAGATGTTGATGCAATTCTATGTCGTTTTGGTGATTACTATGTTGTACGCGTTCTAAAGCTAGAGTAATAGTTGTTTACACAAAAGTATATTACCTGCATTTGATATTCGAGATTCATCCACAATCGACTAGTTAATAAAAACAGATGCAGTTGGAAAATTGTTATTCCTTTCATTGAAGTGTAGTTGTCTCCTCATTCACCGGAAACAAAGTACCGAGATTCTCCAGAGTTGCATCCAGCGAACGGAGGTAAGGAAGACTCACCCGGTCACCACATAAAATTTGGCGTCAACGAACAGGATCCGAGTGCAATCAGGAGAAAACTCACTAATTGAAAGATGGAACAACAGGCTGCAGGAGGAGGAGCACCACCGGTAGTACAGAACCAGGAACAAGAACAACAGGCAACCCCGGCAACGACACCGAATGCTCCAATAACCTTACCCTACTACTTTGGGGCGCCGTGGCTTCCAACCTATAGCGGAGATGCCAACAAGCCACAGTGTACCACATTTACAGAATTCAAAAATAAACTCAAATCTATGTTCCGGTTGTATACCTTGAACGAACAGCAGAAAGTCGAGATTCTGGTAGGTCAACTCACAGGGTCAGCTCTAAGAGAAGTCATATCCTGGCCCACTGAAAATAAGAAAGAGGTAGACCAGATCTTAAAAAGATTGTCCACTACTTTTGAGACAAAAACCCTCCCCGAGTTAAAAATGAAGCTGTATGCGCGCAAACAGCAACCGGGCGAGACCCTCCGAGACTACGCCCTGAGTTTACAAGAGACACTAAGAGCGATCCAAGCAGTTGACAAAGATGAAGTCAGAAATGCAGACGAAGCGCTAACGGTTCAGTTTATAGAAGGAGCCTCAAGGGAGAGTGTCAAAACCCAACTACGACTACTCAAAATGCAAATGCCGGGTAAAACCTTCCTAGACTTCAAGGAAGCCGCCATCACAATAACTGGAAACCAATCGGGAAGAGAAGAAGAGTACCCAGAGCTGGTGGACTTCAGAGAATCCTCAGAGCTGATGGGAGCTACTGCTTCCAGTCCCGAAAGACCAAAACGAGTCCGAGATCCAGTGGTGCAGAGTAGTCAGCACCCCTCAGGAGATCAGATACAAACCCTACGCAAGCAGATGGAAGAGTTAACGGTGGGGATGGCAGAGATCCAGAGAGAAATGCGACTCCTAGCGAGACCACCGACACCCAATTCTGGAGAACCTAGATGGAGGTCCGAGCGACAGAGGTCAGCCAGAAGTCGCTGGGAACCACCTCGAGAGTACGGGCGGCGGCCCTCAGACCAGTTCGACAGCCAGGGTCGTCCCATTTGTCGTCGATGCCAGGCGATAGGGCATATTGAGAGGAACTGCGACCAGATCGAACATTTAAACTCCAACACCCCGAGGGCGAGGGCCGAACCTCGGGGAGAACATCGGGAGTAGATCCAGACCCAGAACAATGGAGGCCCCAATACATCGGACAATGCCCGACATTACCCGTGGTCATCAATGGAGTAGAGACCCTGGCGATGCTTGACACGGGGTCACAAATCACGACAATACAGCTTTCCACTCTGCGAAGACATTGGGGAGAAGAACAGTTGCTGTCGCCACCACCTACCTGGCTCCAACTAATTGCCAGTAATGGCCTAGAGATCTCGTGTGCGGGCTATTGGGAAGCCGACATTAAGATCGGGGCAACACTGTTACCCAAGCAGGGATGTTTGGTCACCACAACCAGCGAGGAGAAAGTAGCTCCCATAATTTTGGGGATGAACGTCTTGCAAAGATGCCCAGACGAACTGGTCGCGACACTGAGAAGTAAATTGACCCAAGCCGTGCCTTCCAGCCAGCAAGTTTTACAAAAAACGATCAAGATACTCCAAGGGCACCAGAGGTTTGTGCAGAAGACGGGAGAAATTGGCAAGGTTCGGTTGACAGATGGGAAGGCCGTGAAGTTACAGCCCAATTCTGAAACCATCCTATGGGGAAAAGCCCGCTGTGGACCAGGTGGTTGCAAGTATGAAGCACTAATCGAGTCAGGTTTGCTCTCTGCGAGACAGGAGGTCATTGTAGCAAGTTCCCTGGTCACCGTGGAGAATGGAAGGGTCCCAGTGAGAGTACTAAACCCACACAACCACGTAGTCAAGCTATATCGGAACCAGCCACTGGCTACCTTACTGTGGACCACGTTTCAAGATGTAGTACATCCGATGTCACCAGCCAAGCAGTGTAATGCGAAGGTGGAAGAAGATACGGGTGAAGATCAAGGTGCGATGTGGTGGGATGAAATACATATAGGCGATGCAGGAACTCCAGATGAACACCGACAAGGAGTCTTGCAGGTCGTGCGAGAAAATATGGACGCGTTTAGTAAAAGCCCGACGGAGTTGGGGATTGTGGAGAACATCCAGCACCAAATTCCCACAGGCGACGCACGCCCCATCAAGGAACGACATCGTCCGGTGGCCCCAGGACTATACCAACCAGTCCGACAGATGCTGGAAGACATGAGAAGCAATGGCGTTATTCGAGAGAGTCACAGCCCATGGGCGGCACCGATGGTGTTGGTGAAGAAAAAAGATGGCCAGCTACGCTTCTGCGTGGATTATAGGAAGCTGAACAGCGTAACCCACCAGGATGCATATCCTTTACCTCGCATCGAGGAATCACTGACGGCCCTTAAAGCTGCTAAATACTTCTCAACCCTAGACTTGACCAGCGGTTATTGGCAGGTACAGATGGCAGAGGCCGATAAAGAGAAGACGGCATTCGTTACGCCCATGGGGTTGTACGAATTCAACCGCATGCCGTTCGGGCTGTGCAATGCTCCGGCCACATTCCAGCGAGTGATGGAGCATTGCCTGGGGCACCGGAATTTCGAAATTGTGCTGCTGTATCTGGACGATATCATTATATTTTCTAGGACCTACCCCGAACATCTCCAGCACCTACGTGAGGTATTCCAACAACTAGCGAAATACGGGTTGAAATTGAAACCAAGTAAGTGCCATCTCTTGAAACCCGAAGTCCAATACTTGGGACACATTGTTAACGCAGAAGGAGTCTCTCCAGATCCGGACAAGATCAAAGCCGTACTAGAGTGGCCCGTCCCACGTACCGTCAAGGACGTCCGGCGATTCCTCGGGTTCGTTGGCTATTACAGGAGGTTCATCCAAGACTTTGCTAAGGTGGCCACGCCATTGACTGAGCTACTCCGGGGAATCCCCAAAGATGGGTACAACCGAAAGGTCCTGGTGGAGTGGAGTGAGACCCGTCAATCATCATTCGACTACTTGAAGAAGGCGCTAACAGAAGCACCCCTCCTAGCCTATCCTGACTACAGCATCCCCTTCCGGCTGTACACAGATGCCAGCAAACAAGGGCTAGGGGCCGTGTTGGCACAGGTACAAGAAGGGCAGGAACGGGTAGTAGCCTACGCCAGCCGCAGCTTGAGGAAGACCGAGAGGAATGACGCTAATTATAGTGCCTTCAAGCTCGAGTTCCTGGCCCTAGTATGGGCAGTGACAGAAAAGTTCCGGGACTATTTGGCCGCTACCCCGTTTGTCGCGGTTACTGACTGTAACCCCATGGCCCATCAGGATACAGCTCGACTGGGAGCATTGGAACAACGTTGGGCCTCCCGTTTAGCCAACTATCGCTACAAAATTGAATATAGGAGTGGGCGCAGCAACACGAATGCCGACGCATTGTCAAGGCTACCCGTGCCCGATGAGGAGGAAGAGGAAATAGACCCAAGAGAACAGGTCGAGATCCCCACTTTTGGTAGCCACCTCCAAACCCCCATACAGCACCTGATGAACATGAGAGATGCTGAAGAAACAGAAGTGGCGGTGGGTAATGAGTGGATCCGGTGGCAGCAGACATGTCCACACATACGGCAAGTGAAGGCTTATCTAATGGCCAAACGAGAACCATCCCGAGCGGAGAGAGACACGGCACCTCTTGAATTCTTGCAGCTGTGGAGGCAACGAGATAAGCTAAAGATGCGAGGAGAGTTGTTGTACAAACGGTACACTGACCCGAAGACACACTTGGTGAGTGAACAAATCCTCATACCCCGTACAGCAATAAGCGTGGTCTTACAAGCATACCATAACAGATCTGGCCACTTTGGAAGTAAGAAGACGGAAGCCAATCTACGAAGCCGGTTCTACTGGCACAACTTGCGACAAGATACTGAAGAGTGGTGCAAGTCTTGTGTGACCTGTGCGGCCCGGAGACCGACTACCGCTGCAGAAAAAGCACTACTGCACCCAATTGTGAGCCGAAGTCCTCTAGAGTTAGTGTCCCTCGACCATGTCAAAATGGAGCCCAGTCGTACTGGATACACCCACGTCCTCACCATTGTGGACCACTACACGAAGTTTGCAGTTGCCTTACCGGTAAGGGACCTAACGGCCAGGACCACCGCAGAAATCTTCTGGAGGGCGTTTGTTCGACCATATGGATTCCCACAGAAGATTCTTTCGGACCAAGGCCCGTCTTTTGAGTCTCAGCTTTTCAAAGAACTGTGTGCCCTTTATGGCTGTGACAAACTACGCACGACCCCATATCACCCCCAGGGAAATGGCGCATGTGAACGCCTGAATCAAACACTCATCCACATGTTACGGGCGTTTCCCCCAGCTCAAAGATCTGAGTGGCCTACATTGCTAGCAGAACTGACATTCATTTACAATCATACGTGCCACACCTCTACAGGGTACTCACCCTATTATCTGCTTTTCGGACGCCCAGGAAAACTACCGGCTGATTTGCAGCTCCACCTTCCAGATACAGAGACACAAGTACAATTACAGACCCCTTGGGTACGCGAACACCAGCGTAGATTACATGAGGCTAGCATACTCGTGGATCAACGCCTGAAGGCGATGCATGAACGTCAAAGGAGAGACTACGATAGAAATGCACAGGCGTGCCCTTTACCTGTGGGGAGTATTGTTTTCAAAAAGAACAACAGACCCCAAAGTAAACTGGATTCTAAGTGGGAGCTGAGTCCGTACGTGATTACAGAGGAACCTCTATCCACGATGGCTGTCTATCAGATTACTAGACAGGATGGCACCCGGCCACAGTGGGTCCATCGAAATCAAATCAAACCCTACTCCAGTCAGGATAAAGAGCCTGAAGAAGTGCTGACCGATGATCGGGACAAAAGACTATACATTGCCAACAAACCCCTACCTCAACTACCAACTAATCCACTTGAACTACTGATGAATGTGAGTTGGCCGACAATGCCTTCCCAGGTCCAACCCTGTTTACCGGACATTGTCCAAGTACCCATTGTCCAGGTGGAGGTGCCTCCTGACTCTGAACTGAGGCGTTCCACTAGAAGTACCAGGGGCACTCTTCCACATCGTTACCAAGATTAATGTTAGTACTGCATAACCATGTCGTGTAAGTTATATGTTGATGTGATACGTTTTGAAAATGTGATCAAGTACACTGTTATATTGGTAAACTGCTGCAAATTATGTTAGGTCTATGCGTGAGGACACGCACTTGAAAAAGTGGGGTTGAATGTGGTACCCTGCAGGGTCCCTGAACAGCCCAGTAGTAAGGCCTGCATGCTGTAGATAAAGTACAGGACTTCCTGGAGATAATGTATCCTGGTGCCTTTAAGGATTAGAGGAGGGGCGGGACCTACCCAGGGGTTTGATTGACAGACTGGTGAGAGGAGACTGGATTGGCTGGTGGAAGAGCAGGAAGAGGCGGATTTTGAGGACTCAGTGTGAGAAGTGCAGCAGCATGGAAGGAAGCAGGAGAGTGAGCTGGTAAGGTGACCAGGCTGACAGGATAATTTGCCACCACTGACTGCACTAGTGATCAGTGGCTAGCTAGGAGAGTGCTGCGGGCAGAGGTTCCAGTGACACAGCCAGCCATACAGCATCGGTTGTGGGCGACACCCCAGCAGAGAACCGAAGCAGAGTTTGGAAGTTCGGTGACTGCACGACCCGTGGAGCGCCTCACAGACAAGGAGCAACCGCGTGCGCAGCAGTGAAGACTGCACATACCGGTGAGACACCACATTTTTGGAAAGAGTTGGGGAAAGACACTGATAGTCACCACACCACATGCGTCTGAGACACCATCGCAACCCCCATTGTCAGCACCTGTGAATTAGGACCACCCCTGCTCATTTACCCTGTTCCTAAAGTACTCTGAAGGGTAAAAAAGGGGTCCGCACAGCCCTTACTCCACTGTCCTACCTAACGGGATAGACTGACCAAACCAGATTAAGCACCCCTCCCTATACCAGGACTGTATCCTCATTGGAGGGCTACAAAATACTAACTCTCTTGTAAGAAGAGGGGAGAGGGGCTACCCAGGAGAGCTATTAGCCCAGTTGGGAATGCGCATATCATTACTTACACTGATTTGTGGAGAGACAGCACCACCTACTGACTGTAGTTGAGACGAACCCAGGTTGTATGCAGATATTTACCTGAACCAGCAGTAGGTCTCCTGCATAACAGATGCCCCAGAGAGAGAGAGTTAATAACTGGAAAAGGATACACGTTGCTCGGGAGATATTTAATGTACGCAAAGGGACGCCTCAGTAAACTCCTGTGCACAGGTCAAAAGACAACCCGGGTTGCTCTGAACATACCTCGCACCATTGGGTACCCAATAGAGACATAATTTGGTGCATCAAGGTCATTAAGAAATACGTTAGAGGAGTATTGTATTAATATTGTGGTTTTGCATGCAAAGTGCGTGTTTATTGGCAAATAGTGTCGCCTTCCAGTATTAGTGGTATTGCTGCGGTTCGTCCTAGTGAATTGTTATTTACAGAACCTATGGGCTGGTTGCTCCCGGGTGAAGCAGCGTATCACCCATATTTGGAAAAGCTGCGGCCGACCTAAGTGTTTCATAGATGTTGATGCAATTCTATGTCGTTTTGGTGATTACTATGTTGTACGCGTTCTAAAGCTAGAGTAATAGTTGTTTACACAAAAGTATATTACCTGCATTTGATATTCGAGATTCATCCACAATCGACTAGTTAATAAAAACAGATGCAGTTGGAAAATTGTTATTCCTTTCATTGAAGTGTAGTTGTCTCCTCATTCACCGGAAACAAAGTACCGAGATTCTCCAGAGTTGCATCCAGCGAACGGAGGTAAGGAAGACTCACCCGGTCACCACAGGTCCTCGGTGAACGATGCAATTTCGCCGGAATATTGTTCGGTGGTGTATCAGTCCTTTGAGGATGCTCTGGGCATGGTCCGGGGCTGTGGCCCCGGGGCCCTCATGGCTAAACTGGATGTTGAATCGGCTTTTCGCTTGCTCCCTTTGCACCCGGAGTCGTTTCGATTCATGGGTTTCCGCGTCGGGGAGGAATACTTTGTAGACATGTGTCTGCCTATGGGGTGTTCCGTTTCGTGTGCCTTTTTCGAAAAGTTCAGCTTCTTTTTACATTGGTGTGTGGAGTTTTCTTGCGGAGGTAGCGGGATTGCACATTACCTGGATGAATTTTTGTGCATGGGGCCCGCGGGTTCTCCTCGCTGTGGTTTCCTGCTGTTTACGCTGCGTGCCTTGTTGGGGCATTTTGGCGTCCCTGTGACCGAGGATAAGACGGAGGGGCCCCTCTCCTGTTTGTCCTTTTTAGGTATCGAGATCGATACGGTCGCGGGGGCTTGCCGGCTGCCTCAGGACAAGGTTGCGAAGCTTCGGGAGTCCATTGCGCAGTGCTCGGAGCGGCGTAAGGTGACGTTGCGGGAGGCTCAATCCCTCCTAGGTCTGTTGAACTTTGCCTGTCGGGTGATTCCCATGGGCAGGGTTTTTTGTCAGAAGTTGGAACGGTCCACGGCTGGGGTGTCCAGGCCGCACCATTTTGTCCGTTTCTCGGCGGAGATTAGGCGGGACCTCCTATGTGGGTTTAGTTTCTGGCGGATTTCAATGGTGTGCTGATCTGGATGGCCCCGCTCGTTGACAGTTTCGACCTGCAGTTGTTTACGGATGCGGCGGGCTCGTCGGGGTTCGGTTGTTATCTAGACGGGGCTTGGTGCGCGGCCTCATGGCCCGAGTCTTGGTCGAGGGAGGGGCTGACCGGCGACCTGTTGTTGCTGGAGCTTTTTCCCATCATGGTGGCCTTGGAGGTTTGGGGAGAGCGACTTTGCGATCGCAGTATTCTCTTCCGCTGCGATAACTTAGGAGTCGTGCACGCGGTTAACAACCAAAGAGCTAAGGCCCTCCGGGTCCTTCGGGTGTTGTCGCGGCTCGTGCTGACTTGTATGCGCTGCAATATTCTGTTTCGGGCTCAACACTTCCCCGGGGTAGATAATGGGATCGCCGATGCATTGTCCAGGGGGCAGTGGGATAGGTTCCGTTTGTAGGCCCCGGAGGCTGATTCGGCAGGTTTGCCCTGCCCTTTTTATGTTTGGCGGGTCATCATGGCGGATTGGAAGGGCTAGCAGAGCTGTCTTTGGCTCCGTCCACTCTCGCTGGATACCGTCGGGCCTGGAAGGAGTGGGAAGACTTTTCCCGTGACCAAGGGCCTAGAGGTAA
The DNA here is from genome assembly GCF_028390025.1 of Pseudophryne corroboree. NCBI lineage: Eukaryota > Metazoa > Chordata > Amphibia > Anura > Myobatrachidae > Pseudophryne > Pseudophryne corroboree. The sequence continues at coordinate 545,818,206 of NC_086445.1, forward strand.
AAGGGGTCAGAGCTTGTTTCTAGACTTCGTTTGGCAACTCTTCGTAACGGGGAGATCGAGGGCCGTGGTAATCGATACCTCGCCGGGATATCCTTTTATTCTAAATTGAAGGGTATGCCGGATTTTACGAAGGGTTTCCTGCTGGTGAGGGCGCTTAGAGGTTGGGCGCGCTCGGCACCGGTGCCTCCTGATAGCCTGCGCCGTATTGATGCGTCCCTGCTTTCTTCCCTCTTAGGGGCGGTGGTGGGGGTGGTGGACTCCCGTTTTGAAGCGCTCCTGTTTCAGCTGGCTTTTTCCATGGCTTTCCATGGCGCGTTCAGGGTTTCTGAGCTGGTTGTGGCTTCTAAGAAGTCCGAGGCCATGATGCGGCGCGCGGATGTTGTCGTGGGTGAGGGGTCCGTGCTGTGCAGGCTGCGCCGCTCCAAAACTGATCAGATGGGTAGAGGTCATTGGATCACTTTGGCACGATCGGGTGGTGGGGACTGTTGTCCGGTGGCATTGGTTGGTCGGTATGCGGAGGTCAGGCACTTGTCTGAGGGGTCTTGGCTGCTGCATTACGATGGGTCGCCATTGACGAAATACCAATTTACATGGATGATGCGGCGCTGCCTGTCCAGTTTGGGCCTCTCCTCTCGGGACTTTGGTTCCCATTCCTTTAGAATCGGGGCCGCCACTTCCGCAGCATCTGCAGGGCGCGCTGTGGACGAAATTAAGGCTTTGGGCCGCTGGAAGTCGGCGGCTTATAAGCGTTATATTCGGCCCGTTGTTGCGTAAGCGAGTTTGTTTCTACTAACATGTTGTTCGTTTACTGCGTTATGTGTTTCAGTTCAGTGTGTTCGTGCTGTATTGTTTGTCTCCCCTGTCCTCCCTACTCGGATGGCTAGCTACTCGCCACTGCTGGCAGTGGGGGTCTGGAGTGCTTCGCGATTTTTTGCCTGAACTGACGAACTGATTTGGCTTAATTCATTCAATTCGGCTAATTGGCAGTTCCTCAGGAGGTTTTTACGTTTCACCTCCAGCCGAGTTATCCTGTGTGTCCCTACACCCCCCCCCCCCCCCACAATTCTAACCCCCCCTTTTTATTATTTTGCTTTTCCTTTTGTTTCTTTCTGTTGCTTCGATTGGCCTGAAGCTTGTCCAAGAGGAAAGTTATAGTCCTCTATTCAATTTTTCTTTTTGGCAGATCCTCGTTCTGGTAGTTGGTTCCTGTTCTGGGCTGGGTTTGGTTTTACCTCACATATTCACATTTGTTTATCTGTCTTTCCATTTATAGGTTGGCGGGAGGATGTGTGTGGTGTGTGGGTGATTGGTCACTCCTATGTTTATTGGGCAGCCGAATTTCTGGCTGCGGAAGGGGCTCCTTGCTTTGTTGGATCGGATGACGTACGGTGGATAGGTGTTCGGGGTATGCTTTGGCATGACCTGAAAGTGAGGCTTATGGAGCAGGTTCGGCGGTTTGGCATCCCCAAACTGTTGGTGACTCACTTAGGAGGGAACGACCTGGGTAAGAGGAACGCGGTGAATCTTAGATTGGCCATTATTCAGGATTTGCAAGTGATTACGGGCGCTTGGCCAGGCTGTAGGCTTATCTGGTCTTGTATAGTGCCGCGGTTGTGTTGTGTACCTTAATCTGGCACCGGGCATTATCATAAAGTCGCAACTGCAGCAAAAGACTTAAGAAAGACCACAGCTGCGCCCAACTCAGAATCAGGACCTATGAGGAGAAATCCCGCCCCCGTAGACAGACCCCACCCCCTCCGCAGATTCCGCTCCTATCAGGGCTGCTTCCCTATATTTCCCGAGCTGGTTTTCCATCCCAATCTGCCCCTGACCATTCCTGTAGGTCCGCAACACTCCACCTACATGTAACATGACAATGTATGACATCACATAAGGGTCGAGCAGTGCGGCAGAATTTTTTTTTTGGGTGAGGGAGGGGCCCTGCCTATTTTGTCAGTCCCAGGCGCCACAATTTCTGATGGCAGCCCTGCTTCTTTGTATGCACAGCTTCGGATTTGCGCTGCTGACGGTGGGCATCTAAATAGGATTCCCATCGGCCACGGTTATTATAAAGACGCAGTAGTCCACCTCTGAAACAGGCTCATCCATTGTCATGTTATACTGTATAGGCAGTTTTACAGGATTTTGTGCTATTGTTATATCATATCTGCATTGGCCGTAATATTCTTATAGCCCGTATACACGGGTGTAGTATGGCTTACCGGCGGTCTCCTGACCGCCGGTCAGCTTACCGACGCCGGGATCGGCATCATACCGACGCCGGGATCCCGCCGGGGAGGGGCGAGTGCAGCAAGCCCCTTGCGGGCTCGCTGCGCTCGCCACGCTGCGGGCTCGGTGGCGACCTACGGTCGCCACGGGTTCTATTCCGACGAGTGGAAATAGTCCCTGTTGGTCGGCATGCCGACCATCGGGATAGTGGGGTTCGGGATGCTGGAGGAGGTCATGTGACCGTCGGTCTCCCGACCGTCGATCACATGAATACCACCCCGTATACACTATGCAATATAATTTACGATTTAAACGATATTGTTCATTTTTGAATGATATTGTATAATGTGTACGCAGCATCTGATGTATGATACGCGCTCCCGCGGGCCGCATGTGACGACGTACGTCGGACTGCTTGCAGTCTTGATGAGGTGATATGATGTGGTTTTGTACTCAAGTGATGACTTTGTCCCTCATTCCGAGTTGATCGCTCGCTAGCTACTTTTTGCAGCCGTGCAAACGCATAGTTGCTGTCCACTGGGCAGTGTGTTTTCGCTTTGCAAGTGTGCGAACGCTTGTGCAGCCGAGCGGGACGAAAAAGTTTTTTTGCAGTTTTCTGAGTAGCTCTGGACTTACTCAGCCCTTGCGATCACTTCAGTCTTTTTGGTCCCAGAACTGACGTCAGACACCCGCCCTGCAAACGCTTGGACACGCCTGCATTTTCCCAAACACTCCCAGAAAACGGTCAGTTGACACCCATAAACGCCCTCTTCCTGTCAATTTCCTTGCGATCGGCTGTGCGAATGGATTCTTCATTAAATCCATCGCCCAGCAACGATTCGCTTTGTACCTGTACGACGCGCCTGCGCATTGCGGTGCATACGCATGCGCAGTAGTAACCTGTTCACTGCGCTGCGAAAAAACGGCAGCGAGCGATCAACTCGAAATGACCCCCTTTGTTTCTAGACATCGTTTGTAGTGTGTACACACAATCCGATCCGATATGATATCTTATACAATATCATACGATGGGGGTCATTCCGAGATGTTCGCTCGCAAGCTGCTTTTAGCAGCTTTGCACACGCTAAGCCGCCGCCTACTGGGAGTGAATCTTAGCTTATCAAAATTGCGAACGAAAGATTCGCAATATTGCGAAAAAACTTCTCTGTGCAGTTTCTGAGTAGCTCGAGACTTACTCTGCCAGTGCGATCAGTTCAGTGCTTGTCGTTCCTGGTTTGACGTCACAAACACACCCAGCGTTCGCCCAGACACTCCTCCGTTTCTCAAGCCACTCCCGCGTTTTTCCCAGAAACGGCAGCGTTTTTTCACACACTCCCATAAAACGGCCAGTTTCCGCCCAGAAACACCCACTTCCTGTCAATCACATTACGAATCTTTACGATCACCAGAACGAAGAAAAAACCTCGTAATGCCGTGAGTAAAATACCTAACTGCATAGCAAATTTACTTGGCGCAGTCGCACTGCGGACATTGCGCATGCGCATTAGCGACTAATCGCTCCGTTGCGAGAAAAAAATAACGAGCGAACAACTCGGAATGACCCCCGATGTGTACATAGCATTAGATGTGTCCAAAATGAAAGTCTGTTATATATAACAAAAACACAGATGTTTAGCAATTTGTATTAATTTGCACAATTGTACTCTTCACCACATATAGTTACTGGCATAAACACTATAATTGAACCTAGAAATTAAATTCCCAATTCAGTGAAGAGAATACATTTTGTAAAGGACAGACTTACATGGATAGACAAACTTTTAACATAACATTGCAAAAGTCAGCCTCGTTATACCCCATTTCTAATGGTGTGTACACACGGTGAGATTTTTTCTTTCGATTTTGACTATATAGTCAAAATCGCAAGAAAAGTTAGTGCAAATCGCAATCCCGGTCCCGCCAGGTCGGTATTGCAAGAAAAGATAGACTGTGCAGGCAAGTCAATCCTTGCTAGATCGGTGTACTATCTAGTTCATCTCACATGTCAATGACATCTCACATAAGCCAAAATCTCACATAAGCCAAAATCGTAAGCACACATAGTCATATTTGCCTACCTTGTTGCCCCCTCCTCCGGGAGGAGGCAGCGTTGTAGGCACATGGGGGCGTGGCCGGCGGCATGATGGGGCGTCTGAGGGCGTGGTCAGAGCCAATGTTGGCTGTCCGGGGGCATGATGACGGGGAAGTGGGCAGTCTGGGGGCGTGGCATCACCATTGCATCATTGTGGCTCCACCCCCTCGCTATACAATGCCGAGAAAATAGGCATGAATCGCATCATTGGATCCCCTCGGCCGCCCACTTGTTTTATGCTGTGGGTGGCCGAGAGGGGGAGTGGTGGGCCTGACAGGGAAGACGGGAGACTTGCCCACCTTTCCGGGGGGCCGGGAGGGCCACCCGATTTTCGGGAGCCTCCCGGCCATTCCGGGAGGGTAGGCAAATATGCACATAGTCCATATCTCAAGAAAAGTTACTGTAGTCAAAATCGGTGGTGCTGGGCTCTGGGGAGTTCAGGGGAAATCGCAAAGTGAAAATCGGGCATAGCAAGGATCTCACTATGTGTACACATCATAAGAATTTTAAGGCCTCATTACAGTATTGTTGTTAATATACATTAAGATTTTTTCAAGATCTTCTTTGTTTGTTGTCCAGATTCTTCTACAGATCTGTTGTTGATAAGACTATCATGTTGCCAAATGTGGAGGTTCTCCATTTTGTCACAAACAGGTGTGAGTATGTGATGCAAACTTTGTACCCACTGAGAGTCTGCAAACCTTTGTGTAGCACAAGTTGTTGTCTTCTATAATGGTTCATTGGGATCTTGCTTCCTTAGTAAGGTTCAGGGATCATGTATAAGTTTTCATCATTTATTTTTTTTTGGTGGCACAAATTAGTTCATTTGTTATTTGATATTTTGCCTCAAAGATTTACAGCAAGAATATTATTGTCTCCTTTTTCATAATAACGCTGGTGGTTTGTAAGTTGTGCTGGTAACGGCACCGGGGTAATAGCCACCCTGCGCACGTCAAAGGCACTCAATGCTGAAAGGGCACGTGAAATAGCATGAAGGGGATATGGCCATGTAGGGGCCCATGTTTACCTCAATCTAAGGGTGTGACCTTGCCTGGCGGGAAGTCCCCAATCACATTACTCCAGGGGTGTGCCCAGCAATCTTGGAGGTGCTGGGCTGCGCCTGAAGACACTGCCTGCAACGCCGGTTTGTCCTCAGTGATAGGAGCCTGGTACTGCAGGAGAATGTCACAGTGCAGCACCCAGCTCCCAATCACTGAGGAGGAGGCAGCACTAAAGTAATAAAGAATGGGGACTGAGGAAATTATCGGATGAAAACAGAAACTAGAGATGAGCGGGTTCGGTTTCTCTGAAACCGAACCCGCACGAACTTCATGTTTTTTTCACGGGTCCGAGCAGACTCGGATCCTCCCGCCTTGCTCGGTTAACCCGAGCGCGCCCGAACGTCATCATGACGCTGTCGGATTCTCGCGAGACTCGGATTCTATATAAGGAGCCGCGCGTCGCCGCCATTTTCACACGTGCATTGAGATTGATAGGGAGAGGACGTGGCTGGCGTCCTCTCCATTAGAAATTAGATTAGAAGAGAGAGAGAGATTGTGCAGAGTCAGACAGAGTTTACCACAGTGACCAGTGCAGTTGTTGTTAGTTAACTTTTATTTATTTTAATATAATATATCCGTTCTCTGCTATATCCGTTCTCTGCCTGAAAAAAAACGATACACAGCAGCAGCCAGTCACACAGTGTGACTCAGTCTGTGTGCACTCAGCTCAGCCCAGTGTGCTGCACATCAATGTATAAAAGGCAAAGCTTATAATAATTGTGGGGGAGACTGGGGAGCACTGCAGGTTGTTATAGCAGGAGCCCCCAGGAGTACATAATATTATATTAATTTAAAATTAAACAGTGCACACTTTTGCTGCAGGAGTGCCACTGCCAGTGTGACTAGTGGTGACCAGTGCCTGACCACCAGTATAGTAGTATATTGTTGTATGTATTGTATACTATCTCTTTATCAACCAGTCTATATTAGCAGCAGACACAGTACAGTGCGGTAGTTCACGGCTGTGGCTACCTCTGTGTCGGCAGTCGGAACTCGGCAGGCAGTCCGTCCATCCATAATTGTATTACAATATATACCACCTAACCGTGGTATTTTTTTTTCTTTCTTTATACCGTCGTCATAGTGTCATACTAGTTGTTACGAGTATACTACTATCTCTTTATCAACCAGTGTACAGTGCGGTAGTTCACGGCTGTGGCTACCTCTGTGTCGGCAGTCGGCAGGCAGTCCGTCCATCCATAATTGTATTATTATTATAATATATACCACCTAACCGTGGTTTTTTTTTCATTCTTTATACCGTCATAGTGTCATAATAGTTGTTACGAGTATACTACTATCTCTTTATCAACCAGTGTACAGTGCGGTAGTTCACGGCTGTGGCTACCTCTGTGTCGGCAGTCGGCAGGCAGTCCGTCCATCCATAATTGTATTATTATTATAATATATACCACCTAACCGTGGTTTTTTTTTCATTCTTTATACCGTCGTCATAGTGTCATACTAGTTGTTACGAGTATACTACTATCTCTTTATCAACCAGTGTACAGTGCGGTAGTTCACGGCTGTGGCTACCTCTGTGTCGGCAGTCGGCAGGCAGTCCGTCCATCCATAATTGTATTATTATTATAATATATACCACCTAACCGTGGTTTTTTTTTCATTCTTTATACCGTCGTCATAGTGTCATACTAGTTGTTACGAGTATACTACTATCTCTTTATCAACCAGTGTACAGTGCGGTAGTTCACGGCTGTGGCTACCTCTGTGTCGGCAGTCGGCAGGCAGTCCGTCCATCCATAATTGTATTATTATTATAATATATACCACCTAACCGTGGTTTTTTTTTCATTCTTTATACCGTCGTCATAGTGTCATACTAGTTGTTACGAGTATACTACTATCTCTTTATCAACCAGTGTACAGTGCGGTAGTTCACGGCTGTGGCTACCTCTGTGTCGGCAGTCGGCAGGCAGTCCGTCCATCCATAATTGTATTATTATTATAATATATACCACCTAACTGTGGTATTTTTTTTTCTTTCTTTATACCGTCGTCATAGTGTCATACTAGTTGTTACGAGTATACTACTATCTCTTTATCAACCAGTGTACAGTGCGGTAGTTCACGGCTGTGGCTACCTCTGTGTCGGCAGTCGGCAGGCAGTCCGTCCATCCATAATTGTATTATTATTATAATATATACCACCTAACCGTGGTTTTTTTTTCATTCTTTATACCGTCGTCATAGTGTCATACTAGTTGTTACGAGTATACTACTATCTCTTTATCAACCAGTGTACAGTGCGGTAGTTCACGGCTGTGGCTACCTCTGTGTCGGCAGTCGGCAGGCAGTCCGTCCATCCATAATTGTATTATTATTATAATATATACCACCTAACCGTGGTTTTTTTTTTCATTCTTTATACCGTCGTCATAGTGTCATACTAGTTGTTACGAGTATACTACTATCTCTTTATCAACCAGTGTACAGTGCGGTAGTTCACGGCTGTGGCTACCTCTGTGTCGGCAGTCGGCAGGCAGTCCGTCCATCCATAATTGTATTATTATTATAATATATACCACCTAACCGTGGTATTTTTTTTTCTTTCTTTATACCGTCGTCATAGTGTCATACTAGTTGTTACGAGTATACTACTATCTCTTTATCAACCAGTGTACAGTGCGGTAGTTCACGGCTGTGGCTACCTCTGTGTCGGCAGTCGGCAGGCAGTCCGTCCATCCATAATTGTATTATTATTATAATATATACCACCTAACCGTGGTTTTTTTATACCACCTAACCGTGGCAGTCCGTCCATAATTGTATACTAGTATCCAATCCATCCATCTCCATTGTTTACCTGAGGTGCCTTTTAGTTCTGCCTATAAAATATGGAGAACAAAAAAGTTGAGGTTCCAAAATTAGGGAAAGATCAAGATCCACTTCCACCTCGTGCTGAAGCTGCTGCCACTAGTCATGGCCGAGACGATGAAATGCCAGCAACGTCGTCTGCCAAGGCCGATGCCCAATGTCATAGTACAGAGCATGTCAAATCCAAAACACCAAATATCAGAAAAAAAAGGACTCCAAAACCTAAAATAAAATTGTCGGAGGAGAAGCGTAAACTTGCCAATATGCCATTTACCACACGGAGTGGCAAGGAACGGCTGAGGCCCTGGCCTATGTTCATGGCTAGTGGTTCAGCTTCACATGAGGATGGAAGCACTCAGCCTCTCGCTAGAAAACTGAAAAGACTCAAGCTGGCAAAAGCACCGCAAAGAACTGTGCGTTCTTTGAAATCCCAAATCCACAAGGAGAGTCCAATTGTGTCGTTTGCGATGCCTGACCTTCCCAACACTGGACGTGAAGAGCATGCGCCTTCCACTATTTGCATGCCCCCTGCAAGTGCTGGAAGGAGCACCCGCAGTCCAGTTCCTGATAGTCAGATTGAAGATGTCAGTGTTGAAGTACACCAGGATGAGGAGGATATGGGTGTTGCTGGCGCTGGGGAGGAAATTGACCAGGAGGATTCTGATGGTGAGGTGGTTTGTTTAAGTCAGGCACCCGGGGAGACACCTGTTGTCCGTGGGAGGAATATGGCCGTTGACATGCCAGGTGAAAATACCAAAAAAATCAGCTCTTCGGTGTGGAGGTATTTCACCAGAAATGCGGACAACAGGTGTCAAGCCGTGTGTTCCCTTTGTCAAGCTGTAATAAGTAGGGGTAAGGACGTTAACCACCTCGGAACATCCTCCCTTATACGTCACCTGCAGCGCATTCATAATAAGTCAGTGACAAGTTCAAAAACTTTGGGTGACAGCGGAAGCAGTCCACTGACCAGTAAATCCCTTCCTCTTGTAACCAAGCTCACGCAAACCACCCCACCAACTCCCTCAGTGTCAATTTCCTCCTTCCCCAGGAATGCCAATAGTCCTGCAGGCCATGTCACTGGCAAGTCTGACGAGTCCTCTCCTGCCTGGGATTCCTCCGATGCATCCTTGCGTGTAACGCCTACTGCTGCTGGCGCTGCTGTTGTTGCCGCTGGGAGTCGATGGTCATCCCAGAGGGGAAGTCGTAAGCCCACTTGTACTACTTCCAGTAAGCAATTGACTGTTCAACAGTCCTTTGCGAGGAAGATGAAATATCACAGCAGTCATCCTACTGCAAAGCGGATAACTGAGTCCTTGACAACTATGTTGGTGTTAGACGTGCGTCCGGTATCCGCCGTTAGTTCACAGGGAACTAGACAATTTATTGAGGCAGTGTGCCCCCGTTACCAAATACCATCTAGGTTCCACTTCTCTAGGCAGGCGATACCGAGAATGTACACGGACGTCAGAAAAAGACTCACCAGTGTCCTAAAAAATGCAGTTGTACCCAATGTCCACTTAACCACGGACATGTGGACAAGTGGAGCAGGGCAGGGTCAGGACTATATGACTGTGACAGCCCACTGGGTAGATGTATGGACTCCCGCCGCAAGAACAGCAGCGGCGGCACCAGTAGCAGCATCTCGCAAACGCCAACTCTTTCCTAGGCAGGCTACGCTTTGTATCACCGCTTTCCAGAATACGCACACAGCTGAAAACCTCTTACGGCAACTGAGGAAGATCATCGCGGAATGGCTTACCCCAATTGGACTCTCCTGTGGATTTGTGGCATCGGACAACGCCAGCATTATTGTGTGTGCATTAAATATGGGCAAATTCCAGCACGTCCCATGTTTTGCACATACCTTGAATTTGGTGGTGCAGAATTTTTTAAAAAACGACAGGGGCGTGCAAGAGATGCTGTCGGTGGCCAGAAAAATTGCGGGACACTTTCGGCGTACAGGCACCACGTACAGAAGACTGGAGCACCACCAAAAACTACTGAACCTGCCCTGCCATCATCTGAAGCAAGAAGTGGTAACGAGGTGGAATTCAACCCTCTATATGCTTCAGAGGTTGGAGGAGCAGCAAAAGGCCATTCAAGCCTATACAATTGAGCACGATATAGGAGATGGAATGCACCTGTCTCAAGTGCAGTGGAGAATGATTTCAACGTTGTGCAAGGTTCTGATGCCCTTTGAACTTGCCACACGTGAAGTCAGTTCAGACACTGCCAGCCTGAGTCAGGTCATTCCCCTCATCAGGCTTTTGCAGAAGAAGCTGGAGGCATTGAAGAAGGAGCTAACACGGAGCGATTCCGCTAGGCATGTGGGACTTGTGGATGCAGCCCTTAATTCGCTTAACAAGGATTCACGGGTGGTCAATCTGTTGAAATCAGAGCACTACATTTTGGCCACCGTGCTCGATCCTAGATTTAAAGCCTACCTTGGATCTCTCTTTCCGGCAGACACAGGTCTGCTGGGGTTGAAAGACCTGCTGGTGACAAAATTGTCAAGTCAAGCGGAACGCGACCTGTCAACATCTCCTCCTTCACATTCTCCCGCAACTGGGGGTGCGAGGAAAAGGCTCAGAATTCCGAGCCCACCCGCTGGCGGTGATGCAGGGCAGTCTGGAGCGACTGCTGATGCTGACATCTGGTCCGGACTGAAGGACCTGACAACGATTACGGACATGTCGTCTACTGTCACTGCATATGATTCTCTCAACATTGATAGAATGGTGGAGGATTATATGAGTGACCGCATCCAAGTAGGCACGTCACACAGTCCGTACTTATACTGGCAGGAAAAAGAGGCAATTTGGAGGCCCTTGCACAAACTGGCTTTATTCTACCTAAGTTGCCCTCCCACAAGTGTGTACTCCGAAAGAGTGTTTAGTGCCGCCGCTCACCTTGTCAGCAATCGGCGTACGAGGTTACATCCAGAAAATGTGGAGAAGATGATGTTCATTAAAATGAATTATAATCAATTCCTCCGCGGAGACATTGACCAGCAGCAATTGCCTCCACAAAGTACACAGGGAGCTGAGATGGTGGATTCCAGTGGGGACGAATTGATAATCTGTGAGGAGGGGGATGTACACGGTGATATATCGGAGGGTGAAGATGAGGTGGACATCTTGCCTCTGTAGAGCCAGTTTGTGCAAGGAGAGATTAATTGCTTCTTTTTTGGGGGGGGTCCAAACCAACCCGTCATATCAGTCACAGTCGTGTGGCAGACCCTGTCACTGAAATGATGGGTTGGTTAAAGTGTGCATGTCCTGTTTTGTTTATACAACATAAGGGTGGGTGGGAGGGCCCAAGGATAATTCCATCTTGCACCTCTTTTTTCTTTTCTTTTTCTTTGCATCATGTGCTGATTGGGGAGGGTTTTTTGGAAGGGACATCCTGCGTGACACTGCAGTGCCACTCCTAGATGGGCCCGGTGTTTGTGTCGGCCACTAGGGTCGCTAATCTTACTCACACAGCTACCTCATTGCGCCTCTTTTTTTCTTTGCGTCATGTGCTGTTTGGGGAGGTTTTTTTGGAAGGGACATCCTGCGTGACACTGCAGTGCCACTCCTAGATGTGCCCGGTGTTTGTGTCGGCCACTAGGGTCGCTAATCTTACTCACACAGTCAGCTACCTCATTGCGCCTCTTTTTTTCTTTGCGTCATGTGCTGTTTGGGGAGGGTTTTTTGGAAGGGCCATCCTGCGTGACACTGCAGTGCCACTCCTAGATGGGCCCGGTGTTTGTGTCGGCCACTAGGGTCGCTAATCTTACTCACACAGCTACCTCATTGCGCCTCTTTTTTTCTTTGCGTCATGTGCTGTTTGGGGAGGGTTTTTTGGAAGGGACATCCTGCGTGACACTGCAGTGCCACTCCTAGATGGGCCCGGTGTTTGTGTCGGCCACTAGGGTCGCTTATCTTTCTCACACAGCTACCTCATTGCGCCTCTTTTTTTCTTTGCGTCATGTGCTGTTTGGGGAGGGTTTTTTGGAAGGGACATCCTGCGTGACACTGCAGTGCCACTCCTAGATGGGCCCGGTGTTTGTGTCGGCCACTAGGGTCGCTTATCTTTCTCACACAGTCAGCTACCTCATTGCGCCTCTTTTTTTCTTTGCGTCATGTGCTGTTTGGGGAGGGTTTTTTGGAAGGGACATCCTGCGTGACACTGCAGTGCCACTCCTAGATGGGCCCGGTGTTTGTGTCGGCCACTAGGGTCGCTTATCTTTCTCACACAGTCAGCTACCTCATTGCGCCTCTTTTTTTCTTTGCGTCATGTGCTGTTTGGGGAGGGTTTTTTGGAAGGGACATCCTGCGTGACACTGCAGTGCCACTCCTAGATGGGCCCGGTGTTTGTGTCGGCCACTAGGGTCGCTTATCTTTCTCACACAGCTACCTCATTGCGCCTCTTTTTTTCTTTGCGTCATGTGCTGTTTGGGGAGGGTTTTTTGGAAGGGACATCCTGCGTGACACTGCAGTGCCACTCCTAGATGGGCCCGGTGTTTGTGTCGGCCACTAGGGTCGCTTATCTTTCTCACACAGTCAGCTACCTCATTGCGCCTCTTTTTTTCTTTGCGTCATGTGCTGTTTGGGGAGGGTTTTTTGGAAGGGACATCCTGCGTGACACTGCAGTGCCACTCCTAGATGGGCCCGGTGTTTGTGTCGGCCACTAGGGTCGCTTATCTTTCTCACACAGTCAGCTACCTCATTGCGCCTCTTTTTTTCTTTGCGTCATGTGCTGTTTGGGGAGGGTTTTTTGGAAGGGACATCCTGCGTGACACTGCAGTGCCACTCCTAGATGGGCCCGGTGTTTGTGTCGGCCACTAGGGTCGCTTATCTTTCTCACACAGTCAGCTACCTCATTGCGCCTCTTTTTTTCTTTGCGTCATGTGCTGTTTGGGGAGGGTTTTTTGGAAGGGACATCCTGCGTGACACTGCAGTGCCACTCCTAGATGGGCCCGGTGTTTGTGTCGGCCACTAGGGTCGCTAATCTTACTCACACAGCTACCTCATTGCGCCTCTTTTTTTCTTTGCGTCATGTGCTGTTTGGGGAGGGTTTTTTGGAAGGGACATCCTGCGTGACACTGCAGTGCCACTCCTAGATGGGCCCGGTGTTTGTGTCGGCCACTAGGGTCGCTTATCTTACTCACACAGCGACCTCGGTGCAAATTTTAGGACTAAAAATAATATTGTGAGGTGTGATGTGTTCAGAATAGGCTGAAAATGAGTGTAAATTATGTTTTTTGAGGTTAATAATACTTTGGGATCAAAATTACCCCCAAATTCTATGATTTAAGCTGTTTTTTAGGGTTTTTTTGAAAAAAACACCCGAATCCAAAACACACCCGAATCCGACAAAAAAAATTCGGTGAGGTTTTGCCAAAACGCGGTCGAACCCAAAACACGGCCGCGGAACCGAACCCAAAACCAAAACACAAAACCCGAAAAATTTCCGGCGCTCATCTCTAACAGAAACCACAAGATATCTGTGATGTCTTCTGAGTTACAGGGATGATGAATAGGTTTGACACTTAACGTATACAAAAGTAGGGGAAAATGTTCATTTTCACCTGCTTTTATAGAAATGAAGTGATGATGAATAGACCCCTTAATGAGCAGACCCTATGTTTCTTATCTAATATATAAAAATTAAAATCCGTCCTTCTGTCCTTCTATACATATCCACAGTTTACAAGCGAAGATTGTGACATTTTACATATGAGCGTATTAAAACATGGCGGAGGCGACTAAAACAATTAGAAATCCCTAGCATCCCTAGGGGGGCAGAAAGCAGCACAGAGTATATCAGGAGACAGCATAACTCCGGAATTGCTGGAGCAATGCACTCACAAATTGGTACACATATGCCTTACAATCTGGGAGCATACACTGTGGGAGGAAGACACCCCTAGCACCCCTAGGGGTGAGGCAGCAGCACTGAGTATTTCAGCAGACTGCATAACTCTGGAATGCCTGCAGCTATTTACAACAAACTTGGTACATATATGACTTTCACTGTGGAAACAAACACTGTGGGGGTCAGACACCCCGAGCACCCCTAGGGGTGGGACAGCAGCACAGAGTATGTCTGCAGACAGCATAACTGTGGAAGGCCTGGAGCAATTTACACCAAACTTGGTACACATCTGACTTACAATCTGCAAACAAACTCTGGGGTATATTTACTAAGGTCCAGATTTTGACCGAGATGCCGTTTTTTCTTCAAAGTGTCATCTCGGTCATTTACTAAACTCAAATCTCGGCAGTGATGAGGGCATTCGTATTTTTTTTGAAGTCCAACAAAAAAAATACGAATGAATACACCATCGGTCAAAACGCGGCTGTTTAAGTATGAATCTCGGTCATTTACTAAGAAGTGCAAAGCAAAAAAAAAAAAAAACACTGCCGTGAAAAAATACAACTCGTAAAAAAGTGCTAAAAAAAACCAGACCTGCTTTTTTGAGCCGTGATTGGATAGGCATGCACGGATCCATGAGATCCGTGCATGTATATCAGTGGGAAGGGGTGGGAAAGTGTTAATTTTTTAAAAAAAAATTGCGTGGGGTCCCCCCTCCTAAGCATAACCAGCCTCGGGCTCTTTGAGCCGATCCTGGTTGCAGAAATATGGGAAAGAAAATGACAGGGGTTCCCCCATATTTAAGCAACCAGCATCGGGCTCTGCGCCTGGTCCTGGTTCCAAAAATACGGGGGACAAAAAGCGTAGGGGTCCCCTGTATTTTTAAAACCAGCACCGGGCTCCACTAGCTGGACAGATAATGCCACAGCCGGGGGTCACTTTTATATAGTGCCCTGCGGCCGTGGCATCAAATATCCAACTAGTCACCCCTGGCCGGGGTACCCTGGGGGAGTGGGGACCCCTTCAATCAAGGGGTCCCCCCCCCAGCCACCCAAGGGCCAGGGGTGAAGCCCGAGGCTGTCCCCCCCATCCAATAGGCTGCGGATGGGGGGCTGATAGCCTTTGTGAAAAGTGATTGATATTGTTTTTAGTAGCAGTACTACAAGGCCCAGCAAGCCTCCCCCGCAAGCTGGTACTTGGAGAACCACAAGTACCAGCATGCGGCGGAAAAACGGGCCCGCTGGTACCTGTAGTACTACTACTAAAAAAATACCCCAATAAAGACAACACACACACACCTTGAAAGTATAACTTTAATACATCCATCCACACCTCCATATACACATACTTACCTTATGTTCCCACGCAGGTCGGTCCTCTTCTCCAGTAGAATCCATGGTGTACCTGTAGAAAAAATTATACTCACATAATCCAGTGTTTTCGGCTCCTCGGTAACTCCTTTTGTAATCCACGTACTTGAAAAAATAAAAAAACGGATACCCGACCACGAACTGAAAGGGGACCCATGTTTTCACATGGGACCCCTTTCCCCGTATGCCAGAAACCCACTCTGACTGATGTCTAAGTGGGTTTCTTCAGCCAATCAGGGAGCGCCACGTTGTAGCACCCTCCTGATCGGCTGTGTGCTCCTGTACTGTCTGACAGGCGGAACACGGCAGTGTTACAATGTAGCGCCTATGCGCTCCATTGTAACCAATGGTGGGAACTTTCAGGTTAGCGGTTGACCGAAAGTGACCTCACCGCTGACCTGAAAGTGTGAAAACATGGGGCCCCTTTCAGTGCGTGGCTCGGGTCTCCGTTTTATTTTTTTAATCAAGTACGTGGATTACAAAAGGATTATCCGAGGAGCCTGGTACCCTGGATCTGGTGAGTATAATTTATTCAACAGGTACCCCATGGATTCTACTGGACAAGAGGACCGACCTGCGTGTGAACATAAGGTAAGTATGTATGTATGTTTGTGTGGATGGATGTAATAAAACTTTACTTTCAAAGTGTGTGTGTATTGTCTTTTTTTGGGTATTTTTTTAGTAGTAGTACTACAGGTACCAGCGGGCCCGTTTTTCCGCCGCATGCTGGTACTTGTGGTGCTCCAAGTACCAGCATGCGGGGAGGCTTGCTGGGCCTTGTAGTACTGCTACTAAAAACAATATCTTACACTTTTACAAAAAGGCTATCAGCCCCCCATCCGCAGCCCATTGGATGGGGGGGACAGCCTCGGGCTTCACCCCTGGCCCTTGGGTGGCTGGGGGGGGGACACCTTGATTGAAGGGGTCCCCACTCCCCCAGGGTACCCCGGCCAGGGGTGACTAGTTGGATATTTGATGCCACGGCCGCAGGGCACTATATAAAAGTGACCCCCGGCTGTGGCATTATCTGTCCAGCTAGTGGAGCCCGGTGCTGGTTTTAAAAATACGGGGGACCCCTACGCTTTTTGTCCCCCGTATTTTTGGAACCAGGACCAGGCGCAGAGCCCGATGCTGGTTGCTTAAATATGGGGGAACCCCTGTCATTTTTTTTCCCATATTTCTGCAACCAGGATCGGCTCAAAGAGCCCGAGGCTGGTAATGCTTAGGAGGGGGGACCCCACGCCATTTTTTTTACAGTTTTACAGTGCTTATTTAAAAAAAAAAAATGAACCCCAGCACGGATCACACAGATCCGGCCGAGATTCATTTAGAAAAAGTCGGCAGTGTTTTGCGAATCACTGCCGTAAAAAACTAAAAAAAAAACACGAATGACATCGACATCGGAACAAAAGAAAATGCAGAATACGACAGCTTAGTAAATTAGTCGTAATAAATTCAAAAAGTTGCAGTTTTACACTTTCGATGTCATTCGTGATTATTCTCCCACCAAATCGGGAGAATTACGAATGTTAGTAAATATACCCCTCTGTGTGGGTTAGACACCCCTAGGGGTGGGACAGCAGCACAGAGTATGTCAGGAGACAGCATAACTCCTGAATGCCTGGACCAATTTACAACAAACTTGGTTCACATATGACTTGCAAGCTGGGAACAAACACTGTGGGGGTAAGACACCCCTAGGGGTGAGGCAGCAGCACAGAGTTTTTCAGCAGTCAGCATAACTCTGGAATGCCTGGAGCAATTTACACCAAACTTGCTACACATATGACTTACACTCTGGGAACAAACACTGTGAGGGTAACACACCACTAGCACCCCTAGGAGTGGGCCAGCAGCACACACTATATCAGGACATGCATGATATCTCAGTGATGACAGGGCTGCATGTGACAGGGCCAGTGACATGATGTGAGGAGGGGAATGGAGGCAGCAGGAAGCCACAGACTGAGAGTTGTATAGTGGGAAGAGCAGGGTCCCTTGGGGGACCAAAAAGGGGTGCGGCCACTACACAAAGTGCATCAGGGAAGCAAGATATGCCTATATACTAGATCTCCAATCAACATAAATTAACAAACTATCATTCTAATTTACCATCCTCATCCCGTACCAAAGCACGGGTATTCAGCTATCTACAATGTTATTTATACTGTGTGTTTAATATTTACATTTATTTTTGTAAACAGACATTCTTAAAATCCTGGGTAACGCCGGGTACTCCAGCTAGTATATACTAAATCATCTGTCACAGTAGCAATATTCTGAGCATATTGGAAGTCTTGCAACACAACATTTATAGATGGAATTTAAGATCATACATGTTAACATTCAACAATATGCTATATCGGCATGCTCTCTTATGGAGTCTATGTAAGTCAATAGCAAAACCAAATGCTCCGTCTACATACAGTACAGCGCGGGCACAAGGTCGTCATGCAATAAGTGATATGCCGGACAGACTCTTATATCTAAGTTTCCTTTTGATGCTTGATCCAAATAATGTATCACTAATAATGACATTACTGTGAAGTGAAGGAGAGATGATTAGGATGGTCACCTGTAACACACATGGAATGTTTCTGTGACATGGAAAAACAATGGAAGAAATGTTATGGAGTCTCCTTCATTGTTGTTCTAGTCAGTGGTGGAACTACCGCCTGTGCAAGCAGTGCCTTGCACTGGAGCCCACCGCTGTCAAGGGGCCCAAAGCCAGCGGCATTTCACCTCTTTAGTGGCATGCCAGTGAAGAGGTGAAATGCAGCTGGCTTTGGGCCCTTTGACAGCGGTGGGCCCTTTGACAGCGGTGGGCCCCTCACCCCCTCTCTCCTCCTTACTCCGCTCAGCCGGCCCAGTAAATGTCATTCCTGAAATCTCTGCCAGCCGAGCGAAGCACAGGGGGGAGGGAGGATGGAAGGCGAGAGCATTATAGTGCTGGTGGGCTAGTGCCCACCAGCAAATGCAAATGTTAGGGATGGCCATCGGTGGTTTATCCATCGATGGTCACCATCAATGGATAACATCGATGGTCAGTGGCCATCCCTAGCTACCCCTAGGCAACGAGCATTCCCTAGGCAACAAGCATTCCCCGTGGCAACGACCATGGATCCCAGCACATAAAACCACTGGGAACAAGCATAACACAACATCTAAAACCCCTGGCAATACGCATGAAACCCCTGGCAACGTGCAGGTAAAAATATCTAACTGGCACTGTGGGGGAATATCTAGCACTATGAGGGCATATCTGGCACCGTGGGGGCATGAGTATCTAGCATTGTGGGGGCATATCTGGCAATCTGGGGGAATATGTGTATCTGGCACTGTGGGGGCATATCTAGCACTGTGGGGGCATGTGTATTTGGCAATGTGGGGGCATATCTGGCACTATGAGGGCATATCTGACACCGTGGGGGAATATGTGTATCTGGCACTGTGGGGGCATATCTAGCACTGTTGGGGCATGTGTATCTGGCAATGTGGGGGCATATGTGTATCTGGCACCAAGGGGGCATATCTAGCACCGTGTTGGGCATGTCTGTCACTGTGGGGGCATGCAAAGAATCACTAATTTGGAGTTGGGGGGAGGGGGGTGGACTTGGACAGGATGAGAGGGGGCATTTTGTTGCACCTGGGCCCACCACTCGCTAGTTCCGCCACTGGTCCTAGTTGATAGGATAACCAGAAGAGTAGCTTTGGGTGGAGTGTCATGAGATTAAATGAAAACCAAAAAGTTATGTTCCCTCCAGATTCCGTTCTCAGCAGTCCTGCTGTCGGTCGTATGGTGCCACAGGGCACAGCCACGCTCACTGTCCACTCAACCTCTTTCCAACACATCCAGCGGGTGTGAACAAGTCGAGTGGATGTCATTACATATTCCCTGTGAATGTCACCTTGGGGGCCCACCTTACAATTTTATATATGCTGGTATTGAATAATAAATTTCTAGTGCGCCACAAAAAAAGACAACTCTTATTTCTTCTCCTCTTTATACGCTAATGGGTAGCACAGGTTCTGTGGCTGATTAAACCAGGTGAAATGCAGACTTGAGGTCAGTCAGCCACAGAAACTGTATAATTCGTGAGTTTCCTGGTTTAATGGGATAGTATAGTTAGTATAGCTATCTCTCTGTGTGTGTGTGTGTGTGTGTGTGTGTGTGTGTGTGTGTGTGTGTATATATATATATAAATATATATACATATACACTGCTCAAAAAAATAAAGGGAACACTTAATCAACACAATGTAACTCCAAGTCAATCACACTTCTGTGACATCAAACTGTCCACTTAGGAAGCAACACTGATTGACAATCAATTTCACATGCTGTTGTGCAAATGGAATAGACAACAGGTGGAAATTATAGGCAATTAGCAAGACACCCCCAATAAAGAAGTTGTTCTGCAGGTGGTGACCACAGACCACTTCTCAGCTCCTACGCTTTCTGGCTGATGTTTTGGTCACTTTTGAAAGCTGGCGGTGCTTTCACTCTATTGGTAGCATGAGACGGAGTTTACAACCCCTACACAAGTGGCTCAGGTAGTGCGGCTCATCTAGGATGGCACATCAATGCGAGCTGTGGCAAGAAGGTTTGCTGTGTCTGTCAGCGTAGTGTCCAGAGCATGGAGGCGCTACCAGGAGACAGGCCAGTTCATCAGGAGACATGGAGGAGGCTGTAGGAGGGCAACAACCCAGCATCAGGACTGCTACCTCCGCCTTTGTGCAAGGAGGAACAGGAGGAGCACTGACAGAGCCCTGCAAAATGACCTCCAGCAAGCCACAAATGTGCATGTGTCTACTGAAACGATCAAAAACAGACTCCATGAGGGTAGAATGAGGGCTAGACGTCCACAGGTGGGGGTTGTGCTTACAACCCAACACCGTGCAGGACGTTTGGCATTTGCCAGAGAACACCAAGATTGGCAACTTCGCCACTGGCGCCCTGTGCTCTTCACAGATGAAAGCAGGTTCTCACTGAGCACATGTGACAGAGTCTGGAGACGCCAAGGAGAACGTTCTGCTGCCTGCAACATCCTCCAGCATGACCGGTTTAGCAGTGGGTCAGTAATGGTGTGGGGTGGCATTGCTTTGGGGAGCCGCACAGCCCTCCATGTGCTTGCCAGAGGTAGCCTGACTGCCATTAGGTACCGAGATGAGATCCTCAGACCCCTTGTGAGACCATATGCTGGTGCGCTTGGCCCTGGGTTCCTCCTAATGCAAGACAATGCTAGACCTCATGTGGCTGGAGTGTGTCAGCAGTTCCTGCAAGACAAAGGCATTGATGCTATGGACTGGCCCGCCCGTTCCCCAGACCTGAATCCAATTGAGCACATCTGGGACATCATGTCTCGCTCCATCCACCAACGCCACATTGCACCACAGACTGTCCAGGAGTTGGCGGATGCTTTAGTCCAGGTCTCGGAGGAGATCCCTCAGAAGACCATCCGCCACCTCATCAGGAGCATGCCCAGGCATTGTAGGGAGGTCATACGGGCACGTGGAGGCCACACACACTACTGAGCCTCATTTTGACTTGTTTTAAGGACATTACATCAAAGTTCAACCAGCCTGTAGTGTGTTTTACACTTTAATTTTGAGTGTGACTCCAAATCCAGACCTCCATGGGTTAATAAATTTGATTTCCATTGATAATTTTTGTGTGATTTTGTTGTCAGCACATTCAACTATGTAAAGAACAAAGTATTTAATAAGAATATTTCATTCATTCAGATCTAGGATGTGTTATTTTAGTGTTCCCTTTATTTTTTTGAGCAGTGTATATATATATGTATATATTGTTAGGTTCCTGGTGCTCAGAACAAGGGAGATGTTGCGTAGTGAGTCCAGAGCATCAGAACGTGACGCTGAAATAAGGTGTGGTGTGGAAATAGCCCCTAGCACCCTACCTTCATTGTTTCACCCGTGTGGTCAGTTCACGCCTGAGTGACTATGGTTTCTTGGGCCCACGGCAGCCGCGTTTGAAGGGCGGATTAGGTCTGCCCAACTCCGATGCCCCCAGGTCTTAGAGTGAGACAAGGTGTGAACCGAGACAGGATAATAACAAGGGGACCTCTAACTAAAGCAAACAGAAGGCTAGGGGCTACTAACAACCCTAAAACTAAATATATAACAACAAAGGAAATGCTGTCCACACGCCGACACAATACTGTTGTGTACTGGCGGTGACAGCATAAGCAGAACCCTCTGCAAAACACCAGTAACAAAATATAACTAAAGAATACTGCGGCCTAGGCCGACGGACGCGGCAAAGCCGCTACTCACGGAACCGGTACAAATACTGGCAAATGGACAGGAACCCCCAATGCAGCCGACACAGACTCTCAGAACCGGAGGACAAGCAGAATCCCAAACGACAGACCGGTGGACACCAAGAAGCCAGACACTCGACCAGGCACAGACAAAGCCACAGGACTTCTGGACAGGAACGCTTCACGGCAGGACACGGGATCAGATACTGGAACCGACACTGGAACCGACACTGGAACCGACACTGGAAGCAGCTAGACAGACACTGCTAGACAGGAGCTCAGGAACTGGCAGGGACTAGCTCAGAACTCAAGAACTCTGGAACTATCACTAGCGTCTGTGTATTGCACTGAGCCAGAATATAACAGAGAGTTCTAATTAATTATGTCGTGCAGCTGCCCTGCTGCACAACTGAGAGGTGCAATTAACAGACAGGTGAGGCTGAACACATGGGAACAAGCTGCAATTACACAGACTCACCACCGGCAGCAAACAAGAGTCTTCTTAAACCAGAGCAACGGGAAATCCTGGCCTGCAAGACA
This sequence comes from Pseudophryne corroboree, assembly GCF_028390025.1. NCBI lineage: Eukaryota > Metazoa > Chordata > Amphibia > Anura > Myobatrachidae > Pseudophryne > Pseudophryne corroboree. Next base: position 545,840,478 of record NC_086445.1, read on the forward strand.
ACTATAAACATAAAATACGGAAAACAGGAATGAACCACTACCTGTGGTTCATAACAGTACCCTCTCCTTAAGGGTGAGCTCCGAACACCCCATGACACCCACGGGGAACATAAACAGAAGTATAACATAAAATACATAACCAAAATGCACAACAGGAATGAGCCACAGCCGTGGCTCATAACAGTACCCCCCCTTGAGGAGGGGTCAAAGGACCCCAAAATTCAGGTTTTCCAAAACAAGGTATACATTAATAAACCTGACACTGGAACAAACAGACAAAGACAAGAAACAGAAACAAGCTGTGGCAACAGCTTGTAACAGTGCCCCCCTCTTGACGGTGGCCACCTGACACAAGACAAGGAAAAAAAATCTTTTTTTTGCTTTTTTATATATCAAGGCAAGAGTCAATAATTATTTATTTTTCTTCTTCTTATTATTTTTTACAAAGTTCTTGAGGTCTGACCAAGGTAATTCCCCAAACATTGTCTGAACTGATGGTACCTCCTAGCAAGGCTGGGTTCAAATCAGAGATTGGTTTCTTAACCTTGGAAGCTGAACTTTCAGGCAAAGTACTACTATTAGAAGAAGACAGAAAAGCACATCCTGCAGTCAAAACAACGGGCTGAGACTCTTGTGCCGAGTTTACAGTATACGGTGAACTCTCAGCAGATAAGACGGGTGACCTAGAGGAACCTGAACCAATTTCTTTGGAACCATATTGTTTAATAACTGCATCACTGAATGCTGGGGGATCCTGAAGAATGGGATCTTCAGTTTTCATTAAATTGGATGCCCACTCAAAAGGGTCCCCTCTAAAAGAATATATCAGATAGAGCACAAGGTTCTCTGAAGTGATGCCCAGAAATGGTCTAGACAACATAATGATGTAATAGTGTTTGTAAAGCGCCAGAAATTGGACTAAGTCCCCATCAAAGATTATAGATGTTGAGATATCAACAGAGTCAGGATCTGCTTCCTTCCCATCTAACTGACTAGAGTGCTTTGCTAGGACCTGGTCACTATTGACCTTACTCGAGGCTGAGACTTTCTGAACCCCACCTGGGGCAGTGACTTTCTGAACCCCACCTGGGGCAGTGGCCCTCGGAACCCCACCTGGGGCAGTGACTTTCTGAACCCAAACCGGGGCAGTGACTTTCTGAACCCCAACCGGGGCAGTGGCCTTCGGGAACCCCGCTGGGGGCAGCACCTCGGATTCTTTTACTGGGACCGGGCCGTCAACCTCCCTCTCTGGGACCGGGCCATCAGCTTCCCTCTCTGGGACCAGGCCGTCAGCCTCCCTCTCTGGGACCGGGCCATCAGCCTCCCTCTCTGGGACCGGGCCATCAGCCTCCCTCTCTGGGACCAGGCCGTCAGCCTCCCTCTCCGAGTCGATAATTATCGAAACTTCTCCCGGGACAACGACTTCCGGGACTTTTGCTGAAGCTATAACCTTCAGAACCTCCACTAACGCTATGCCTCTTGAGTCCTTTCCTGGGGAAGCGACTTCTAGACCCTTCTCTGGGGCTGTGTCTCTCGAGACCCCACTTGGGGATATTACTTCAAAGATCCCTTCTGGGGTTTTGCTTCTCGAGTTCCCTTCTAGAACTATGGTTTTAGACACCTTCTCTGGAGTTGCACTTTTCAAGTCTCTACCTGGGGTAACAGCTTCTGAGACCCCTTCTGGTATTGACACCTGAGCTATAATATTCGATGTCCCTCTATGACCCAGGGCATCGGGTACCGCTCCAGGACTCTGGGCATCGGGTACCGCTCCAGGACTCTGGGCATCGGGTACCGCTCCAGGACTCTGGGCATCGGGTACCGCTCCAGGACCCTGGGCATCGGGCACCGCTCCAGGACCCTGGGCATCGGGCACCGCTCCAGGACCCTGGGCATCGGGCACCACTCCAGGACCCTGGGCATCGGGCACCACTCCAGGACCCTGGGCATCGGGCACCACTTCAGGACCCTGGGCATCGGGCACCACTCCAGGACCCTGGGCATCGGGCACCACTCCAGGACCCCGGGCATCGGGCACCACTCCAGGGGTTTGCAACTCTGCTTCAACAGGAAAATCAAGAGAGGAGAGAAACATTCTCCTTTGGTTCCTGAATCTATAATGGGGCTCCCTAGCCCAAGGACCCCAATTATAGGACAGAGTGCTTTTTAGTGTGGGTTGTGTGACAAGTACCTCTGCCACAGTAGAGACAGGAGTAGGTCTTGTATCCTGACTCAACTTGACCAGAGGGCAGGACTTGTCACCACACTTTGGCTTGCGCAACTCACAGGTCTGCAGATAGTGGCCTAAACCCCCACAATATAGGCATAAATTTAAGTTTCTGCGACGCAGACGCTCCTCTTCTGAGAGCCTGGGCCGCAGAAAACTCTTAAACTTTTTCTCTCCAACTGAACCTGAGGATTCTCTTGTCACCATATTGTGAGCAAGAGTCTCTTTAGAGGTAGATGAACTCTCAACGACTGGCAAGATAAGCAAAATTTTAGTCAGAAGGTTTTGCAGTTGCTTTAAGGATTGCTGCAAAACTTCCAGTCGCTCAGGTTTCAAAGCACTGAAAGCAGAGTTCAGGGCTGAGAGAGACGCTTGCAGGGCTTGCATAGTAGGCATAGGAGGATTTCAAACTAGACAAGACAAGACTAGACACGATTCTAAGACAAGATTCTTAGACAAGATTCTAGACAAGACAAGAATGGATTTTTAAACTAGACAAGACACTCCCACTCGACCAGGCACAGACAAAGCCACAGGACTTCTGGACAGGAACGCTTCACGGCAGGACACGGGATCAGATACTGGAACCGACACTGGAACCGACACTGGAAGCAGCTAGACAGACACTGCTAGACAGGAGCTCAGGAACTGGCAGGGACTAGCTCAGAACTCAAGAACTCTGGAACTATCACTAGCGTCTGTGTATTGCACTGAGCCAGAATATAACAGAGAGTTCTAATTAATTATGTCGTGCAGCTGCCCTGCTGCACAACTGAGAGGTGCAATTAACAGACAGGTGAGGCTGAACACATGGGAACAAGCTGCAATTACACAGACTCACCACCGGCAGCAAACAAGAGTCTTCTTAAACCAGAGCAACGGGAAATCCTGGCCTGCAAGACAACTATAAACATAAAATACGGAAAACAGGAATGAACCACTACCTGTGGTTCATAACAGTACCCTCTCCTTAAGGGTGAGCTCCGAACACCCCATGACACCCACGGGGAACATAAACAGAAGTATAACATAAAATACATAACCAAAATGCAAAACAGGAATGAGCCACAGCCGTGGCTCATAACATATATATATATATATATATATATATACACATAAAGATCCCTGCACTCTCACGCAGCTATGCCAACAACTGGGGTGCCAATCAGAGTCCGACCCACAAAGAGGTGGGACCCATAGTACAATACAGGATTATCCACCGAGTGGAACAGATAGCACTCTCCAGACTTTACTTCAATAAATCAGCAAAGAAAGTATTTAATGTAAAAGGTAATCTCACAGTTCAAGGGTAATATCCATTTCCGATGTTTCGGTCCACACCAGGACCTTTGTCAAGGAGTTACAGCGTGGTCAAAACAGTCAGCGTCACGGCAAGTGTCAACATAGCAGGTAACTGTTATACAGAGATATTGCCTCACCGGCCCCCATTAAATAACCAGCGTTATGGGCGCCAATCCCGCCTTCACACATGCAGGAAGTGGGGTGGAACGCATGGCTGAGACGCAGACATCACTTCCGTCTTCACAGGAAGTGAGCTGCGTCCGTCTTATTGAGTATGCCATCGGGCGCGCCGTGGAACGCAATCCGGAAGTGGGGGAACCATGTGCTGGAACGCAAGCGTCACTTCTGTGGTTACCGGAAGTGAGCTGCGTCCGGATTTTCAGTATACAACAGGGCTCGTCCAGGGCTAACCCATCATTATAATAGTTTATTGCCCTAGAGTGCGTCACTGGTTTTTGGGCAAATTACGGGTTAACACATCATTACATACATAGCCACCGCTTTATTACATGAAAAGCACCACATTATACAAATAGTACTGCATTACACATATAGCATTACACGTATAGCATTACACATATAGCACTGCATTACACAAATAGCGCCACATAACACGAATAGCACAACATTACAGGTATAGCACCGCACTACACCTATATAACCGCATTATACGACTAGCACCACATTACATACATAGCCACCGCATTACATACGTAGCCACCCCATTACATACGAAGACACCACATAAATAGGCCCATCATCATGGACAGACATTGGGCAGCTATAGGGCTGAAGGACGTTGCATTACAGATTGTCCCAGGGCTGGCTGTGAGTGCTGCCTGGTCAGCTGGCATCCTGAGAACAAAGTACATCCTGCTCCTGTCCAGTCCCCAAACCATACACTGTGACCGGGTACGCCCTAACCCTTACACTAACATGATAATGCAAATAATGTAATTAAAAATAACCTCTCTGCCGGGTCCCCTTCAGTGCTCAGTCAGTGAGAGTGCAGGAGTTGGGGTGGCAGCGGGTGTAGTGAACCCGGCTCCGACCATCGCTTTGCTGCTGCTCCTGGGCTGGGCTCGTTGAAGAGATGTTTGGCCGGGGCCAGGGAGAGGATGCTGCTGGGCTGGTTAACTTTCTCAAGGCCCCCCATTGGTAGAACAGCATCACCAATTTTCAAGGCTAGCGGCACCTGGAAGTGCCCGCTAGCCTAACTTCCGGATTGCATTCCAATGAACCACAAGTACTAAAAGCAGTGTGTGCCAGACCAGCCTGAGTGTGAATCGGCCTGGCTGAGGGGGCTATGGGACCAGCCCATTGAAATCTGTCATGGTGTCCTGGTGGGCAAATCACCCCTAGTAGCTGCACTCGCTGCACCTATGCTAGCTACACCCTGCATATAACACATGTAACTGTGACAGGGAAGGTGGCCCCTCTCAGCTCTGGGTCCCATAGCATTTGCACTCCTCACACCTATGGTAGCTACACCCTGAGCGAGTCCGCATGGGGCTCTGTTGCACTCGTACCCCCACCAGCAATCTGGCAGCCAGGATCCCGACATCCGGATGCTGACCGCCGGGATCCCAACCGCCGGTTACACGATCCCAACGCATGATAGAGCATATGGTACTTGCCTATTCTCCCGCAATGTCTTGGGGAATCCAGGATAGCAGGCACCAAGGTGTAGGCATATCTTCAGTAACGCCTCAGTTCCACACGCTGATGCCCACTTCCCGTGTGAAGTGACCAGTCCAGGCGAGCTGATGACGCTATTCCTGCTGAATCCCATCATCATGGCCCCTTCCCCTGCTTTACAATGATGTAATCGTGGCTTTATATACTGTGCCTTGATGATGCCATTCTGCTGTCATGCCCCTGCACTGCCCACATGGTTGCGCCATACTCCTCCCAACTGGCAGCCAAGAACTTGGTAAGTGTGTGATATCTGGGCCCTGTAGCTCACCAGCAAAAAAGTATCTATTTTTAACCATTTCATCACCCCCTCATCCACTGCATATAATGGGGACTATGTACTAAGCCTTGGAGAAAGATAAAGTGGATGGAGATAAAGTACCAGCCAATCAGCTCCTGTCATTTTTCAAACCCAGACTATAATATGACAGTTAGCAGCTGATTGGCTGGTACTCATCTCTGTCCACTTTATCTCTCTCCAAGGCTTAGTAAATAGACTCCAGTATTTGTAACGAGCCCCAGTGCTTTAGCCTACCAAACAGCCACCACCACCACCACCAATTTTGCAACTAAACACTGTAAAGCATGAGAGGACATGGGCTGTTATCCGATGTCTCCACTGTACAGCTGGCCACACGCAGGCCCATCCCGCCTCTGGAGCTGCGGCCCAGGATTATTGATCAGTTTGACTTCACACTTGGATGGCCAAACCTGACATGGACCAGTAAAACAGCCCCATGGGGTTTCTGGAGGATCTATGGGGCCATTACAGACCCGATCGCTCGCTAGCTGTTTTTTGCAGTCCTGCGTTCACATAGTCGCCGCCCACCAGGGAGTGTATTTTAGCTGTGCAAGTGTGCGATTGCATGTGCAGCCGAGCGGTACAAAAAGATTTTGTGCAGTTTCTGAGTAGCCCAGGACTTACTCAGCCGCTGCGATCACTTCAACCTGTCCGGGACCGGAATTCACGTCAGACACCCGCCCTGCAAACGCTTGGGAACGCCTGCGTTTTTCCAACCACTCCCAGAAAACGGTCAGTTGACACCCACAAATGCCTTCTTCCTGTCAATTTCCTTGCGATCGCCCATGCAAAAGGATTCTTTGCACAACCCATCGCAGAGCAACGAACCGCTTTGTACCTGTGCGACGTGCCTGCATATTGCGGTGCATATGCATGCGCAGTTCTGACCTGATGGCAGCGTTGCAAAAAACGCTAGCGAGCGATCAGGTCTGAATTAGACCCTATAAACACTGTGTTATGTGCACATTAAGTGGTATAAATGAAAATGTATGGAACATGAGCAATTAACATGAATTAAAAACAAATCATCACATTATATTGAAGTCCAGTAAACTTGACACGATGGGAGTTGTAGTGCACCAAGGTCCTCCTAGACAGATCTGCACATGACATTCCACCATGCACTGGGCTCAGCCACCAAGCATCCCTGGAACTTGTTATAAAATGTTGCCAAGTATGACAGTCACATATCAAAGTAAACTCTAAGTGTATCTACTATATAAAAGCGAAAATCCGTCCTTCTGTCTTTCTATACAAATCCACAGTTTACAAGTGACGATCGTTACATTTTACATACAAATGTATTAAAACACGACGGAGGTAACTAAAACAATTAGAAATCCCTAGCACCCCTAGGGGGGCAGACAGCAGCACAGAGTATATCAGGAGACAGCATAACTCCGGAATTGCTGGAGCAATGTACTCAAAACTTGGTACACATATGCCTTACAATCTGGGAACAAACACTGTGAGAGGAAGACACCCCTATCACCTCTAGGGGTGAGGCAGCAGCACTGAGTATTTCAGCAGACTGCATAACTCTGTAATGCCTGCAGCAATTTACAGCAAACTTGGTACACATATGACTTTCACTGTGGAAACAAACACTGTGGGGGTCAGACACCCCCAGCACCCCTAGGGGTGGGACAGCAGCACAGAGTATGTCAGCAGACAGCATAACTGTGGAAGGCCTGGAGCAATTTACACCAAACTTGGTACACATCTGACTTACAATCTGCAAACAAACTCTGTGGGGGTTAGACACCCCTAGGGGTAGGACAGCAGCACAGAGTATGTCAGGAGACAGCATAACTCCCGAATGCCTGGACTAATTTACAACAAACTTGGTTCACATATGACTTGCAAGCTGTGAACAAACACTGTGGGGGTAAGACACCCTTAGGGGTGAGGCAGCAGCACAGAGTTTTTCAGCAGTCAGCATAACTCTGGAATGCCTGGAGCAATTTACACCAAACTTGCTACACATATGACTTACACTCTGGGAACAAACACTGTGAGGGTAACACACCACTAGCACCCTTAGGAGTGGGCCAGCAGCACACACTATATCAGGACATGCATTATATGTCAGTGATGACAGGGCTGCATGTGACAGGGCCAGTGACATGATGTGAGGAGGGGAATGGAGGCAGCAGGAAGCCACATACTGAGAGTTGTATAGTGGGAAGAGCAGGGTCCCTTGGGGGGCCAAAAAGGGGTGCGGCCACTACACAAAGTGCATCAGGGAAGCAAGATATGCCTATATACTAGATCTCCAATTAACATAAATTAACAAACTATCATTCTAATTTATCATCCTCATCCCTTACCAAAGCAAGGGTATTCATCCATCTATAATATTATTTATACTGTGTGTTTAATATTTACATATATTTTTGTAAACAGACATTCTTAAAATCCAGGGCAACGCCAGGTACTCCAGCTAGTATATACTAAATCATCTGTCACAGTAGCAATATTCTGAGCATATTGGAAGTCTTGCAAAAGAACATTTATAGATGGAATTTAAGATCATTCATGTAAACATTCAACAATATGCTATATCGGCATTCCCTCTTATGGAGTCTATGTAAGTCAATAGGAAAACCAAATGCTCCATCTACATACAGTACAGCACGGGCACAAGTTCGTCATGCAATAAGTGATATGCCGGCCAGACTCTTATATCTAAGTTTCCTTTTGATACTTGATCCAAATAATGTATCACTAACAATGACATTACTGTGAAGTGAAGGAGAGATGATTAGGATGGTCACCTGTAACACACATGCAATGTTTCTGTGACATGGAAAAACAATGGAAGAAATGTTATGGAGTCACCTTCATTGTTGTCCTAGTCACTGGAGCCCAGCGCTGTCAAGGGGTCCAAAGCCAGCGGCATTTCACCTCTTCGGTGGCATGCCAGTGAAGAGGTGAAATGCGGCTGGCTTTGGGCCCTTTGACAGAGGTGGGCCCCTCTCCCCCTCCCTCCTCCTTACTCCGCTCGGCCAGCCCAGTGAATGTCATTCCTGAAATCTCTGCCAGCTGAGCGAAGCACAGGGGGAAGGGAGGATGGAAGGCGAGAGCATTATAGTGTTGGCGGGCTCGTGCCCACCAGCAAATGCCCACATCGATGGTCAGTGGCCATCCCTAGCTACCCCTAGGCAAAGAGCATTCCCTAGGCAATGAGCATTCCCCGTGGCAACGAGCATGGATCCCAGCACATAAAACCACTGGGAACAAGCATAACACAACATCTAAAACCCCTGGCAATGCGCATGAAACCCCTGGCAACGTGCAGGTAAAAATATCTAAACTGGCACTGTGGGGGCATATCTGGCACTATGAGGGCATATCTGGCACAGTGGGGGCATGTGTATCTGGCAGTGTGGGGGCATATCTGGCAATGTGGGGGAATATGTGTATCTGGCACTGTGGGGGCATATCTAGCACTGTGGGGGCATGTGTATTTGGCAATGTGGGGGCATATCTGGCACTATGAGGGCATATCTGACACCGTGGGGGAATATGTGTATCTGGCACTGTGGGGGCATATCTAGCACTGTTGGGGCATGTGTATCTAGCAATGTGAGGGCATATGTGTATCTGGCACCAAGGGGGCATATCTAGCACCGTGGGGTGCATGTCTGTCACTGTGGGGGCATGCAAAGAATCACTAATTTGGAGTTGGGGAGGAGGGGGGTGGACTTGGACTGGATGAGAGGGGGCATTTTGTTGCACCTTGGCCCACCGCTCGCTAGTTCCTCCACTGGTCCTAGTTGATAGGATAACCAGAAGAGTAGTTTTGGGTGGAGTGACATGAGATTAAATGAAAACCAAAAAGTTATGTTCCCTCCAGGTTCCGTTCTCAGCAGTCCAGCTGTCGGTACAATGGTGCCACAGGTCACAGCCATGCTCACTGTCCACTCAACCTCTTTCCAACACATCCAGCGGGTGTGAACAAGTCGAGTGGATGTCATTACCTATTCCCTGTGAATGTCACCTTGGGGGCCCGCCTTACAATTTTATATACGCTGGTATTGAATAATAAATTTCTAGTGCGCCACAAAAAAAGACAACTCTTATTTCTTCTCCTCTTTATACGCTTATCAGTTATAAAGAGAAGGTTTTGGTGGGAACCGCACCAGTCCAAAATTAGACAGATAATATCCTCTGAAAAACTGAATTAAATAACTGAATTACTTCTGAATATAGCAGCCATATATGTAGGGATTAACTATCCCATTGCATAAGTGTGCTACCTCCAGTGGTGCTCCCTAGAGTCAAAAAATGTCACGACCTAAGATTAGAGGATAACCAATATCTAGTTTCACTAGATGTTGAGGCACTGTATACCTCCATATACCACAAAGATGGGATAACGGCAGTGGAAATCTTTCTACACAATGAAGGGAGAGAAGATTTTCATCTCTTCCTTATTAAGCTACTCCATTTTGTACTACACTATAACTTCTTCACATTTAACGATCAATTCTACCTCCAAACAAGAGGTACAGCTATGGGGACAGCCTGTGCACCTACATATGCTAACATATTCCTCGGATGGTGAGAAAAAGAAATTGTTTTCAAAGATAACAATTACATTTTCACAGCCCATGTCATTATGTGGAACAGGTATATAGATGACATTCTTATGATCTGGGAAGGTGATCCACAGCTATTGCATCAATTTATTGAACACTTGAATAAGAATGATCTGAATATTTGTCTCACTCACAGTATAAGCCAATCAGAACTACCATTTCTGGACCTGATGATCTATAAAAACTCAGAAGGAATGATTGCTACAAGCTTATACCATAAAAGTACAGGGACAAATACATTACTACACCAAACCAGTTCTCACTTTCCCCCAACGATAGAAAATATACCTAAAGGGGAATTTCTCTGTCTTCACAGAAACTGTTCGGACGATAAGAAATTTATAATACAAAGTGCAGAACTGACCAAGAGATTATGTGATAGAGGATATAGTAAAACATCAGTAAAAAAAAGCCATGAAATCTGTCAAAACTATGAAGAAAGAGGATATCATTTTCAAAAAAAGACCAAAAAGGAACAAACGCCGATAATAACATCTGCTTTGTCGGTAACTTCTGCCAAGAATGGAGAAAAGTCAATGAAGCAATACAGAAACATTGGCATATTCTACATGCAGATACTACCTTATCTAAGAAACTTGGTCCCAAGGTCTCTATGAGTTGGCGCAGATCTACAAATCTTAAAGACCGATTTGTACAGAGCCATTTTCAAAAATTTCCCAATAAAAAAACAATAATTACTGGAACATACCCTTGTGGCAAATGCAAAGCCTGCAGATATATTGATCCAACAAAAGAAATAGAAGATAAGTATGGTAACATAATACAAATCACAGACTATATGAATTGTCAAACTGAAGGCGTCATTTACTGCCTCAAATGTAGCTGCAATCAGAAATATATCGGCATGACAACCCGTCCTTTTAAGCAGCGTATTTTAGAACATATAGGTTCTATACGCAACGCCATCTCATACAAGGCGAAAATTAAATAACTGACATCAGTCGCCCGTCATTTCTATACTTACCATGAAAGTAGATGGGAAGAGCTTAAAATCTTCGGCTTGGAGAGGATCAGGCTTGGCATACGGAGAGGAAATTTAACTGACAGGTTACTGAAAAAAGAGAGTGAATGGATTTTCAAGATCGGATCCTTACACCCAGCTGTTATGAATGAGAACATAAACTATGGGGTATTTTTGAACCAATCTTCCTATTCTCAAGAGGAACAAGCATCTCATCTCCTCAACAACCAATAATTCTCAGATTTAGTTTTATAATGTTTTTGAAGTAGTGTATTAGTATGCACATTGGGGGTCATTCCGAGTTGTTCGCTCGTTATTTTTTTCTCGCAACGGAGCGATTAGTCGCTAATGCGCATGCGCAATGTCCGCAGTGCGACTGCGCCAAGTAAATTTGCTATGCAGTTAGGTATTTTACTCACGGCATTACGAGGTTTTTTCTTCGTTCTGGTGATCGTAATGTGATTGACAGGAAGTGTGTGTTTCTGGGCGGAAACAGGCCATTTTATGGGTGTGTGTGAAAAAACGCTACCGTTTCTGGGAAAAACGCGGGAGTGGCTGGAGAAACGGAGGAGTGTCTGGGCGAACGCTGGGTATGTTTGTGACGTCAAACCAGGAACGACAAGCACTGAACTGATCGCAGATGCCGAGTAAGTGTGGAGCTACTCAGAAACTGCTAAGAAATGTCTATTCGCAATTTTGCTAATCTTTCGTTCGCAATTTTGATAAGCTAAGATTCACTCCCAGTAGGTGGCGGCTTAGCGTGTGCAAAGCTGCTAAAAGCAGCTTGCGAGCGAACAACTCGGAATGAGGGCCATAGCACTTCGCACATTTATAATTTCAAATTATGTAGAACCAATAGATCTATAAGAATTTGATAATGGCATAAAAATTAGGTATTGAAACACATAATAATTTTGGCTCACCATACATCACTACAACATTACACTATTATCACCTTTTTGCACCATGGACTCTTCATTTATTTCACATTATTGATTAATCTGGTTTTTGCACTTTGCCCTCTTAATTTATATATATTGTTCACCCCTTGCCCCCCCCCCTTTTTTTACATTTCCTCACCGTTTCCCATACTCACCTTTATTTTGCATCATCAGCACATTCTATTTTATAATTTTTTTCTTTTATTTCTTTTTCACTCCCTTTAACCTTTCCCACATAATCCCTCCCTTTCATCCATCCCCCCCCCCCCCCCCCAACCCCCTTCCCCTTCCCTCTTTTCTTTTCCCCTTTTCCTTTTTATTTTTCACAACAATCACCTATTTGTATCTGGATAAATTGATCAGTGACTATGAATATAATCCCAATTAATATTTCCTTTATCACTATTCTCACTTCAATAACCCCACTCCCACATAATTAAGTATATCTATGCACTACTAAACAATTAGTTATTTATACTCATATTTTAAACACACTATAATAATTATGCTCTTTTTCTGTTTTAAAATTTCCAATTATTTCCAATATTGAAGCAACAAAGAAAATACGTTATCTGGTTTTCTCGGACGTCCTAGTGGATGCTGGGAACTCCGTAAGGACCATGGGGAATAGCGGCTCCGCAGGAGACTAGGCACAACTAAAGAAAGCTTTAGGACTACCTGGTGTGCACTGGATCCTCCCACTATGACCCTCCTCCAGACCTCAGTTAGAATCTTGTGCCCGGCTGAGCTGGATGCACACTAGGGGCTCTCCTGAGCTCCTAGAAAAGAAAGTATATTTTAGGTTTTTTATTTTCAGTGAGATCTGCTGGCAACAGACTCACTGCTACGAGGGACTAAGGGGAGAAGAAGCGAACCTACCTGACTGGAGATAGTTTGGGCTTCTTAGGCTACTGGACACCATTAGCTCCAGAGGGATCAAACACAGGACCCGACCTCGATCGTTCGGTCCCGGAGCCGCGCCGCCGTCCCCCTTACAGAGCCAGAAGCATGAAAATGGTCCTGGAAATCGGCGGCAGAAGACTTCGGTCTTCAACAAGGTAGCGCACAGCACTGCAGCTGTGCGCCATTGCTCCTCATGCACACCTCACACTCCGGTCACTGATGGGTGCAGGGCGCTGGGGGGGGGGCGCCCTGAGCAGCAATATGAATACCTTGGCTGGCAAAAAATCACAATATATAGTCCCAGAGGCTATATATGTGATAAATTACCCCTGCCAGAATCCATAAAAAAAGCGGGAGAAAAGTCAGCCGAAAAAGGGGCGGGGCTATCTCCCTCAGCACACTGGCGCCATTTTTTCTTCACAGTGCAGCTGGAAGACAGCTCCCCAGGCTCTCCCCTGTAGTTTTCAGGCTCAAAGGGTTAAAAAGAGAGGGGGGGGGGGCACCAAATTTAGGCGCAATACTGTGTATACAAGCAGCTATTGGGGGAAAAATCACTCAGTTATAGTGTTAATCCCTGCATTATATAGCGCTCTGGTGTGTGCTGGCATACTCTCTCTCTGTCTCCCCAAAGGACTTTGTGGGGTCCTGTCCTCAGTCAGTACGTGGAGGCGGAGCAGATGCCGATAAATGTGATGTCGCCCCCTGTGGGGCCGACACCAGAGTGGATGGATAAGTGGAAGGTATTAACCGACAGTGTCAACTCCTTATGTAAAGGGCTGGATGACGTAACAGCTATGGGACAGCCGGCTTCTCAGCCCGCGCCTGCCCAGGCGTCTCAAAGACCATCAGGGGCTCAAAAACGCCCGCTACCTCAGATGGCAGATATAGATGTCGACACGGAGTCTGACTCCAGTGTCGACGAGGTTGAGACATATACACAATCCACTAGGAACATCCGTTGCACTCGGCAATGAAAAATGTGTTACACATTTCTGACATTAACCCAAATACCACAAAAAAGGGGTTTTATGTTTGGGGAGAAAAAGCAGCCAGTGTTTTGTTCCCCCATCAGATGAGTGAATGAAGCGTGGGTTCCCCCGATAAGAAACTGGTAATTTCTAAAAAGTTACTGATGGCGTACCCTTTCCCGCCAGAGGATAGGTCACGTTGGGAGATATCCCCTAGGGTGGATAAGGCGCTCACACGTTTGTCAAAAGAGGTGGCACTGCCGTCTTAGGATACGGCCACTTTGAAGGAGCCTGCTGATAAAAAGCAGGGGCTATCCTGAAGTCTGTACATACACACTCAGGTACTATACTGAGACCTGCAATTGCCTCAGCATGGATAGTGCTGCTGCAGCGTGGTCTATTACCCTGTCAGGACAGGGATACTATTTGCTAACCATAGAGCATATTAAAGACGTCGTCTTATATATGAGGGATGCACAGAGGGATATTTGCCGACTGGCATCTAAAATTAATGCAATGTCCATTCTGCCAGAAGGGTATTAGGGACCCGGCAGTGGAAGGGCGATGCTGACTTTAGAAGGCACGTGAAGATTCTGCCTTATAAGGGTGAGGAATTGTTTGGGGATGGTCTCTGGGACCTCGTATCCACAGCAACAGCTGGGAAGGAAAAAATTTACCTCAAGTTTCCTCACAGCCTAAGAAAGCACCGTATTATAAGGTACAGTCCTTTCGGCTTCAGAAAAGCAAGTGGGTCAAAGGCCTTCCTTTCTGCACAGAGACAAGGGAAGAGGGAAAAAGCTGCACCAGACAGCCAGTTCCCAGGATCAAAAATCTTCCCCCGCTTCCTCTGAGTCCACCGTATGACGCTGGGGCTCCACAGGTGGAGCCAGGTGCGGTGGGGGCGCGTCTCGGGATCTTCAGCGACCAGTGGGCTCGCTCACAGGTGGATCCCTGGGTTCTGCAAGTAGTATCACAGGGATACAAGCTGGAGTTCGAGGCAACTCACCCTCGCCGTTACCTCAAATCAGCCTTGCCTGCTGCCCTCGAGGAGAGGTAGTACTGGCGGCAATTCACAAGCTGTACTTCCAGCAGGTGATAATTAAGGTACCCCTCCTTTAACAAGCCCGGGGTTACTATTCCACAATGTTTGTGGTACCGAAACCAGGCGGTTCGGAGAGACCCATTCTAAAATTGAAATCCTTGAACACTTATATACGAAGGTTCAAGTTCAAAATGGAATCGCTCAGGGCGGTTATTGCAAGCCTGGACGAAGGGGATTACATGGTATCACTGGACATCAAGGATGCTTACCTGCATGTCCCCATTTACCCTCCTCACCAGGAGTACCTCAAAATTGTGGTACAGGACTGTCATTACCAATTCCAGACGTTGCCGTTAGTCTGTCCCCGGCACCGAGGGTATTTACCAAGGTAATGGCCGAAATGATGATACTCCTTCGAAAAAAGGGAGTTATAATTATCCCGTACTTGGACGATCTCCTGATAAAGGCGAGGTCCAGGGAGCAGTTGTTCGTCGGAGTAGCACTATCTCGGGAAGTGCTACAACAGCACGGCTGGATTCTGAATAGTCCAAAGTCGCAGTTGGTTCCTACGACGCGTCTACTGTTCCTGGGTATGGTTCTGGACACAGAACAAGAAAAAAGGGTTTCTCCCGGAGGAGAAGGCCAAGGAGTTGTCATCTCTAGACAGAGACCTCTTAATACAAATACAGGTGTCGGTGCATCAATGCACGCGAGTCCTGGGAAAGATGGTAGCTTCTTACGAAGAAATTCCATTCGGCAGGTTCCAGGCAAGGATCTTCCAGTGGGATCTGTTGGACAAGAGGTCCGGGTCGCATCTTCAGATGCATCGGCTGATAACCCTGTCTCCAGGGGCCTGGGTGTCGCTGTTGTGGTGGCTGCAGAGTGCTCATCTTCTAGAGGGCCGCAGATTCGGCATACAGGACTGGGTCCTGGTGACCACGGATGCCAGCCTTCGAGGCTGGGGGGCAGTCACACAGGGAAGAAACTTCCAAGGACTATGGTCAAGTCAGGAGACTTCCCTACACATAAATATTCTGGGACTAAGGGCCATTCACAATGCCCTAAGTCAGGCTAGACCCCTGCTTCAACACCAGCCGGTGCTGATCCAGTCAGACAACATCACGGCGGTCGCCCATGTAAACCAGCAGGGCGGCACAAGAAGCAGGATGGTGATGGCAGAAGCCACAAGGATTTTCCGATGGGCGGAAAATCATGTGTTAGCACTGTCAGCAGTGTTCATTTCCGGAGTGGACAACTAGGAAGCAGACTTTCTCAGCAGGCACGACCTCCACCCGGGAGAGTGGGGACTTCATCCAGAAGTCTTCAAAATGATTGTACACCGTTGAGAAAGGCCACAGGTGACGTGATGGCGTCACGCCTCAACAAAAGCTAAAAAGATATTGCACCAGGTCAAGGGACCCTCAGGCGATAGCTGTGGACGCTCTGGTAACACCGTGGGTGTACCAGTCGGTGTATGTGTTCCTTCCTTTGCCTCTCATACCCAAGGTATTGAGAATACTAAGAAGGAGAGGAGTAAGAACTATACTCGTGGTTCCGGATTGGCCAAGAAGAGCTTGGTACCCAGAACTTCAAGAAATGATCTCAGAGGACCCATGGCCTCTGCCGCTCAGACAGGATCTGCTGCAGCAGGGGCCCTGCCTGTTCCAAGACTTACCACGGCTGTGTTTGACGGCATGGCGGTTGAACACCGGATCCTAAAGGAAAAAGGCATTCCGGAGGAAGTCATTCCTACGCTGATTAAGGCTAGGAAAGATGTGATCGCAAAATATTATCACCGCATATGGCAAAAATATGTTGCTTGGTGTGAGGCCAGGAAGGCCCCAACGGAGGAATTTCAACTGGGTCGATTTCTGCACTTCCTACAGTCAGGAGTGACTACGGGCCTAAAATTGGGTTACGTTAAGGTCCAGATTTCGGCTCTGTACATTTTCTTCCAAAAAGAACTGGCTTCACTGCCTGAAGTTCAGACTTTTGTTAAGGGAGTGCTACATATTCAGCCCCCGTTTGTGCCTCTAGTGGCACCGTGGGATCTCAACGTGGTGTTGGATTTCCTGAAGTCGCATTGGGTTGAGCCACTTAAATCCGTAGAGCTAAAATACCTCACGTGGAAAGTGGTCATACGGTTGGCCTTGGCGTCGGCCAGGCGTGTATCAGAATTGGCGGTTTTGTCATGCAAAAGCCCTTATCTGATTTTCATATGGATAGGGCGGAATTGAGGACTCGTTCCCAATTCCTTCCTAAGGTGGTATCAGCTTTTCATGTGAACCAACCTATTGTGGTGCCTGCGGCTACGTGGGACTTGGAGGACTCCAAGTTACTGGACGTAGTCAGGGCCCTGAAAATAGATGTTTCCAGGACGGCTGGAGTCAGGAAAACTGACTCGCTATTTATCCTGTATGCACCCAACAAGCTGGGTGCTCCTGCTTCTAAGCAGACTATTGCTCGCTGGATCTGTAGCACGATTCAACTTGCACATTCTGCGGCTGGACTGCCGCACCCTAAATCTGTAAAAGCCCATTCCACGAGGAAAGTGGGCTCTACTTGGGCGGCTGCCCGAGGGGTCTCGGCTTTACAACATTGCCGAGCTGTTACTTGGTCGGGTTCAAACAATTTTGCAAAAGTCTGCAAGTTTGATACCCTGGCTGAGGAGGACCTTGAGTTTGCTCATTCGGTGCTGCAGAGTCATCCGCACTCTCCCGCCCGTTTGGGAGCTTTGGTATAATCCCCATGGTCCTTACGGAGTTCCCAGCATCCACTAGGACGTCAGAGAAAATAAGATTTTACTCACCGGTAAATCTATTTCTCGTAGTCCGTAGTGGATGCTGGGCGCCCATCCCAAGTGCGGATTGTCTGCAATACTTGTATATAGTTATTGCCTAACTAAAGGGTTATTGTTATTAGCCATCTGTTAGTGAGGCTCAGTTATATTTCATACTGTTAACTGGGTATAATATCACGAGTTATACGGTGCGATTGGTGTGGCTGGTATGAGTCTTACCCGGGATTCAAAATCCTTCCTTATTGTGTCAGCTCTTCCGGGCAGAGTATCCTAACTGAGGTCTGGAGGAGGGTCATAGTGGGAGGAGCCAGTGCACACCAGGTAGTCCTAAAGCTTTCTTTAGTTGTGCCCAGTCTCCTGCGGAGCCGCTATTCCCCATGGTCCTTACGGAGTTCCCAGCATCCACTACGGACTACGAGAAATAGATTTACCGGTGAGTAAAATCTTATTTAATAATGGACATTATAATCAATTAATTAATCTAGGAGAATTGTGATTAGTTTAAGACGCTAACAATCTAAAAAGGTTTTTCCATTTTAAACTGATTCATTGGAGAACAATATGATTGGTGGATGAGGTGTACATCAACACTGGATATCTAATTAGCAACTAGTACTGCCCTTTAAATACAGAAACTCATAGTGATCACATTATGTCCTGTGATCAAGCTTACATTGCGAAACGTACGTCAGGACTACTGCGATCACGTGGTGCGCACACGTGTTCGCACCAGCCGGAAGACAGTCACTAGGCAACAGCCGGACGCCACTACATGCTCGGACCACGGCCTCACGCCACTGCACCCCGAAGCCAGCATACGGCCGGATGCGGGACTCTCAGCGGCAGCATTTACGGTGTTATTGGTATCGTATAACATACCCCGCACCATAAAATATTATATATTCCTGCTAAACACATCCAGCACTTATTCTTGAGCCAGGCAGGGGTGATTACCTATTGTCTAGCTACTTTCAAGCACGGCTTGTTATCTCTTATATACATATAGTGCCATCAGTTGGTTATATGATGTTACTGTGTATTATATGAGTGATAAGATATACTTTTATAGCCACAGAATTCCTTTCTATTGCAGTGGATGTATATATACAGATCACTCTTGGAATTGTTGGAAATGGTTACTGTGTTGCTATTTAACAAGTATTGGGAGCTTTTTACTGTGTGCACCCGCCACAGGGGCCATAGGAATATTGTGGCTTTTTGAAGTTATAATACATGCCGAATAGTTTGGGTTGTTTCTCAACAAAAAACTGCTCCAGCCACTGCTCTTGTGTTTGCCTCTGTTGGACTTCTGATTAATTACCTATTTTAGGTTTATTTTCATATCTTCAACTGTGTATTTGCTGGCGGGAATTGTGTATAGGCCCTGTTCCTATCACCATAACTAAGTTATGCTTAGCTTCAGGTTCTATGTATATGTGGAGATGTGCCCTGTGTCCCAGGGCACATCACCACAACAGTGTGCAAGGGATCTGTGTCCCCTGCAGAGCGCGAGGGTGGACAGTGCTGGGGCAGCTTGTCTGTCCCCAGCGCTGGGTGTGCGGCGGCGGCGGGTGTCTGGTGCAGGGATCGGATGTTTCCCTGCACCAGGCTGTCGGCGGCGGCGGGTAACGGCGCGGTAGTGGCGCTTTAAACTTGGCACCGTTCTGGCCGCCAATCAGAAGCGCCGCCCGTGGCTTTTCAAATCCGGCGCCGTCCGCGAGCCAATCGCGGCTCGCCGGCCAATCAGAAGCGGGCGTGGCGAGCCAATCGGCGCTCGCCGCATCACAGGCCCTGCCCCCGGCATCTGACGTCAGATGCCGGGCGGGAGCCGAAGACAGAAGAAGCCGCACCGAAGAGCGGCGAAGATCGGAGTGGCGCCAGGAGGAGGAAGACGTCGCGGAAGGAGCTCCGGTGGCCGCGGAAGAGGCCAGAAGACTCCAGGCTTCGGAAAGAAGATGTCCAGCGGCGGCTGGACGCGTCGAGGCGACGGAGGCGCCGCTGGCCAGGACGGGCCAGCGGCCGAAGATTGAAAAAGAGCGCCGGAGAGGTCACCAGGGGTGGAAAGTAAGAGAGTTGATGAAGCTCCCCCCTGGTGCCTCTCCCAGCGGGTCAGGTAGGCCCTTCTCAGGTGCCCCTGTACCTGCTCCTCCCTAGACCACCGGGTGTTCGGGCATTAGGCCCGTGGGCACAGTCAGGCCCTTCCGGACAGTGGGCACGTAGTCGGGCCCTCCCGGCCCGTGGGCACGTAGTCGGGCTCGTGACCCTGTTAGCCAGGCACTAGGCCCGCGGCCACATTTAGTCGCCCCCCCCCCGGCCCGTGGCGCAAGATAGACGGGCATTAGGCCCGAGGGACAAACACAGGCAATAGGCCTGGGGGACAGTAGAGGGCATTAGGCCCTAGTCCAGTTGGCGACCACTAGGAACATAAGGTGACCCTGGGCACCAGGCCCAGGTCACCCAACGGGCGACAAGTTAGGCGGGCGCTAGGCCCGAGGGATAAAGTCAGGCCTCGGGCTTGTGGGCAGTTAGGGGGCATTAGGCCCAGTAAATAAGAGGTTCCCTCCTCAAAGGTGGATAAAGGTGGCACTGGGCAATAGGCCCAGGCCACCCTGAGGTGTTTAGGTAGGCAGGTCCGCTTGACCTGAGCCCCATAGAAGGAAGTGTACAGGAGGTGGGCAGGCTGTGTGGCGCCCACCCCTTTCCAGCGGTAGGTAGGGATTCAAAGGAATAGCACAATTTGATGTTGTACTCTGGTATGTGTGTTGTTACCGTGCAGGGCAAAGTGTTGTTTAGAGTTTGTGCATAGTTTGTGTTGCACCACCCACACTTGAGCCAGTTTGAGGGCCTTGTTTATGTAGCTAGTGTAGCGGATGCACACTAGGTTAGAGTTAGGCCCTGCACGGCTGTTTCTCTCTTTGCCTCCTTACAGGGACCTGTAAGTGGAGAAGATCGGAGTACAAGACGTAGGACGGTGAGTAACATCTGTCTGTGTGTCCCTATCTGTCTCCCTTCCTTCAGGGCGAACGGTGAGCCTTGCACACCGGTGCAAGGTAGAATTTCCACCTGGTGCGAGAGTGCCAATAGGTGAAATTCGGGCTCTGAGGCGTACGCCTGGGATGACCCTCACCTAGCCCGAAAGCGTTATATTTCTGGGTTCCGGAGGGTGTTTCGGTCCACAGTCAGGAGGACGGCACTCAGTGATCTCCTTCCTCCTAGGTCATCGTGTCCGGGTCCGACTGAAGATTTTCCAGGTCCGTTGAAGGTTCCGGTACCTGAAGGTGAGAGAGTGCGGCGCCTGGTAAGTGGTGAACCTACACCTGCACGGCAGCAGGCACTACACGCACCGCCGTCACCCTCTTACATATATACGACATAAGTGTTGTGATTTAGCCATTTCAGTGGTGCATAGGGGCAATACAGGAGTTGCTTGTTGCTTCTACACATACCACTGTTCTATTCCTGCCATAATTGCAGGGTAATTTGTGCGGAGTAATCATACCTGGCACATAGATATATGACATTCTTGATGGCCATACTGGTGCTCTAATTGTTTATTTAACTCGTCTGCGGTCGATGTGTTACATGTATACCAATCTGGTTATTGCACTTAATTAATTTTTTCATGTCATGCTACAGATGTTTTCAATCCGCATTACTGTGGATATATAGTGTTTACACTATACATATTTGGAGTGACAAAACAGGCGAAGCTAACAATTGCGGACATACCCCACTGGAGATGCCCAATCTCCTCTGATCTTGAAGCCAAGCAGTGGAGGGCTGGGCTAGTACTTGGATGGGAGACCACCTCTGAACACCCTGGTACTGCAATAAATTTGCTGCCTGATACAGTGTCATTCACATTGATACCACTTGGTACCCGGTTGCATATGACCTATGATTTAATTTTCGGCGTTAAAAAAATCCTAAATGGATATTTGCAAAACAAATGATGGTCATTTATATGTACGGAGTAATTATACCTGGCACATAGACATATGACACTCTAGATGGCCATACTGGTGCTATAATTGTTCATTCAATTTGTCTGTGGTCGATGTGTCACATGTATACCAATTAGGTTATTGCATTTAATTAATATAGTGGTTACACTACACTATTTGGAGTGACAAAAATAGGCAAAGCTAATAATTGCGGACATACCCCACTGGAGATGCCCAATCTCCTCTGATCTTGGAAGCCAAGCAGTGGAGGGCCGGGTTAGTAATTGGATGGGAGACCACCTTTGAACACCCTGGTACTGCAATAAATTTGCTGCTTGATACAGTGTCATTCACATTGATACCACTGGTACTCGGTTGCATATGACCTATGGTTTCATTCTCTGCGTTTAAAAAATGAGTTTTATGGTAAGAACTTACCTTTGTTAAAACTCTTTCTGCGAGGTACACTGGGCTCCACAAGGATTGGACAATGGGGTGTAGATTAGGATCTTGATCCGAGGCACCAACAGGCTCAAAGCTTTAACTGTTCCCAGAATGCACAGTGCCGCCTCCTATATCACCCCGCCTCCCAGCACAGGAGCTCAGTTTTTAGTTAACCAGCCCAATGCAGTAGCAGGAAAAGAGACGACAACGGTTAGTAGCCACTTCCACCGCACTCTCATGACAGGAGAAGTGTCAGCGGCTAATGCCATACCAACCCAAAGAAGCTAAGTGCGTCAGGGTGGGCGCCTTGTGGAGCCCAGTGTATCTCGCAGAAAGAGTTTTAACAAAGGTAAGTTCTTACCATAAAACTCATTTACTGCTGCGGGGTACACTGGACTCCACAAGGATTGGACAATGGGGATGTCCTAAAGAAGTTCCTTATGGGAGGGGACGCACTGTAGCGGGCACAAGAACCCGGCGTCCAAAGGAAGCATCCTGGGAAGCGGCAGTATCGAAGGCATAGAACCTTATGAACGTGTTCACAGAGGACCACATAGCCGCCTTGCACAATTGTTCAAGGGTCGCACCACGTTGGGCCACCCAAGAAGGTCCAACAGACCGAGTAGAATGGGCCTTAATGTGATCAGGAGCAGAGAGACCAGCCTTTACATAAGCATGTGCAATCACCATTCTAATCCATCTGGCCAGAGTTTGCTTGTGAGCAGGCCAGCCACGTTTGTGAAATCCAAACAAAACAAAGAGAGAATCAGATTTTCGAATAGAAGCAGTTCTCTTCACATAGATACAGAGAGCCCGTACCACATCCAAAGACCGCTCTTTGGGAGACAAATCAGGAGAGACAAAGGCCGGAACCACAATCTCCTGATTAAGGTGGAACGAAGAAACCACCTTAGGTAAATATCCGGGACGAGTCCTAAAAACCGCCCGGTCACGGTGAAAAATCAGATATGGGGAACTACAAGACAAGGCACCCAGATCCGACACTCTTCTAGCAGAGGCAATAGCCAGCAAGAACACCACCTTAAGGGAAAGCCACTTAAGGTCAGCTGAACCAAGAGGTTCAAATGGAGGCTCCTGCAACGCCTCCAAAACCACCGACAAGTCCCAAGGAGCCACAGGCGGGACATAGGGAGGTTGGATACGCAACACACCCTGAGTGAAAGTATGAACATCAGGTAAAGTCGCAATTTTTCTCTGAAACCACACCAACAAGGCAGAAATATGAACCTTGAGGGAGGCCAGACGCAGGTCTAAATCTAGGCCTTGCTGCAGAAAAGCCAACAGTTTGGCTGTACTAAACTTGGAAGCGTCATAATTGTTAGATGCGCACCAAACAAAGTAGGAATGCCAGACCCTATGATAAATCCGAGCAGAAGCCGGTTTCTGGGCCCACAACATAGTTTTAATGACCCCTTCAGAAAAACCCTTTAGCCCTCAAGATGGAAGCTTGAAGAGCCACACCATCAAAGATAGCCGGGCTAGGTCCTGGTAGACACAGGGGCCCTGAACGAGGAGGTCTGGGCGTTGTGGAAGTAGAATTGGACGCTCTGACGATAGGTCCTGCAGGTCTGAGAACCAGTGCCGTCTGGGCCACGCTGGAGCTATGAGAAGCAGATTTCCTTTTTCTAGCTTGAACTTCCGAATTACCCTGGGCAGGAGTGACACCGGAGGGAACACATACGGCAGCCGAAACCTCCACGGCACCACTAGCGCATCCAGGAATGCAGCTTGAGGATCCCTTTTCCTTGCTCCGAAGACCGGAACCTTGTGACTGTGTCAAGACGCCATCAGATCCACGTCTGGAAGACCCCACTTTTCCACGAGGAGTTGAAACACTTCTGGATGGAGGCCCCACTCGCCGGCATGCACGTCCTAACGACTGAGAAAGTCCGCTTCCCAATTCAGGACTCCCGGAATGAATATTGCTGATATGGCCGGTAGATGGCGTTCCGCCCAACGTAGAATCCGTGAGACTTCCTTCATTGCTAAACGGCTTTGAGTGCCACCTTGATGATTTATGTTAGCCACTGTGGTGGCGTTGTCCGACTGTACTTGAACAGGACGGTTCTGAATTAAATTCTGGGCCAGGTTCAACACATTGAAGACCGCCCGCAATTCCAGAATGTTGATCGAGAAGGGAGTGTTGCTCCAGCACCGCGCCCCAACCTCTTAGACTGGCATCTGTCGTCAACAGGACCCAGTTGGATATCCAGAAGGGACAACCCCTGCACAATTGTTGGTCCCGGAGCCACCAGTGTAGCGACAGACGGACCTCCGGAGTCAATAAGATCATTTGAGATCTGATCCGGTGAGGCAGGCCGTCCCACTTGGCTAGAATCAGCCTCTGGAGGGGGCGAGAATGGAATTGAGCATACTCCACCATGTCGAATGCTGATACCATTAGGCCCAGCACCTGCATTGCCGAATGTATCGACACTTGCGGACGAGAAAGGAAGCAACGAATCCTGTCCTGAATCTTCAGGACTTTCTCCTGAGACAAGAACAACCTCTGGTTGTGAGTGTCCAACAACGCTCCCAGGTGCACCATGCTCTGAGCAGGGACCAGGGAGGATTTCTTCCAGTTGATGAGCCACCCGTGGGCTTGTAGAAACTGGACCGTCATATCCAGATGACACAGGAGAAGATCTGAGGAATTTGCCAGGATTAAAAAGTCATCCAGATATGGCAGTATCCTGACCCCTTGATGGCGGAGTACCACCGTCATCATCGCCATAACTTTGGTGAAGACTCGCGGAGCCGTTGTTAAACCAAAAGGTAACGCCCGAAACTGGTAATGTAGGTTGCCAATAACGAACCTCAGGTATTGTTGATGTGACACTGCTATAGGAATATGCAGGTAAGCATCCTGTATGTCCATGGAGACCATGTAGTCCCCAGGTTCCAAGGCCAGAACTATAGAGCGAAGGGTTTCCATACGGAACTTGGAAACCTTCACAAACCTGTACAATGCCTTGAGGTTGAGAATGGGCCGGGAGGACCCATTCGGTTTCGGGACTAGAAACAGCGGAGAATAGTACCCCCGGCCCCTCTGAGCAAGAGGCACCTGTACTACGACTCCTGTATCCAGGAGGGTCTGTACCACCGAGTGTAGAGTTTTTGCCTTTGTCTTGTCCAAAGGGACGTCTGTCTGGCAAAATCGATGAGGGGGTCGGTATTTGAAGGCTATGGCGTAACCTCGAGTGACGACTTCCCGTACCCAGGCATCTGAAGTGGTCTTCAACCATTCCTGGATATACCCTAGAAGCCGGCCCCCCACCCTGGGATCCCCCAGGGGGAGGCCCGCCCCGTCATGTGGCAGGCTTATCGGTTTTGGCAGCTGGCTGACGGGCAGCCCATGCTCTTTTGGGCTTCGGCTTACCAGGTTTGGAAGTGCGGGCCTGCTTATGGTACGCCTGACCTTTTGCTTTACCTGAAGGACGAAAGGGGCGAAAGAATGTACCTTTAGTCTTCGACACAGAAGGAGCGGTATTAGGCAGACAGGCAGTTTTGGCAGTAGCCAAGTCAGCCACAATCTTATTTAAGTCCTCCCCAAACAGAATATCTCCCTTGAAAGGGAGTACCTCCAGGGTTTTTCTAGAGTCCAGATCCACAGACCAGAATCTCAGCCACAATATCCGGCGAGCCAGGACTGACGTAGTAGAGGCCTTGGCTGCTAGGATACCGGCATCAGAAGCTGCCTCTTTAATATATCGAGAAGCTGTGACAATATATGACAAGCATTGTATAGCATGGTCAGAAGAGATTTCAGCTTCTAACTCCAAGGCCCATGCTTCAATAGCCTCTGCAGCCCATGTAGCTGCAAAAGTGGGCCTTTGTGCAGCACCCGTGAGGGTGTAAATCGCTTTCAGACAATCCTCGACACGTTTATCCGTAGGCTCTTTTAGAGACGTGATGGTAGTGACAGGTAGAGCTGAGGAAACCACCATACTAGCCACATGTGAGTCTACTGGAGGAGGCGTTTCCCAATTTTTAGACAGCTGTGGCGCGAGGGGATAGCGAGCCAGCATCTTCTTTTGAGGCACAAACTTCGTACCCGGGTTTTCCCAGGGTTCCTGACGTATATCCACTAGGTGGTCAGAGTGAGGTAAAACTTGCTTAACCACCTTCTGACGCTTGAACCTATCTGGTTTCTTAGGAGGGACGGATGGCTCGGGATCATCCGCAATCTGCAGAATTAACTTAATCGCCTCCAAAAGATCAGGAACATCCACATGTGAACTACCCTCCCCATCAGCCGTATCGGAGTCAGAACCTGAGGGGTCAGTATATGTGCCGTCTTCATCAGACGAGGTGTCAGTGACAGCAGTGGATTGTGAGGAGATAAGCGCTCGCTTAGATGACCTCTTGGACTTAGGCGAGCGTTGGTCAGACTTTTTAGTAGTCAAGGACTGGTTCAACTTCTTTAATTGAGCAGATAAATCGTCCGCCCACGGCGGGTTAGCTGCAGGGACCACATACGGCTGTACCGGCATCGGGGGTCCCATAGGGGGAGTTAGTTTATGAACTAGCGTATGCAGAAGCGTGGAAAAAGCGGCCCATGGTGGGTCAGTATGTGCCTCCGTTGCCACAGTCCCACTGGGGGGCAAGGAGCCCCCAGCTGCTATATTCTCCTCATATGGCCCCGTGGCGTCAGCAACACCGGCAGTGTGTTCAGCCCCAGAATACTTAAGTGTCATATAAAGGCACAGCGCTGACAACCAGGCGGCTTTACATAGGAGGATTTGCCCAAGCAGTCCCAGGAACTGTGAGCTGAGGGATAATGGTGCCGCAGACACTGACAGGGAGTGAGGAAAAGACAGATATGCAGCTCCAGGGCGGGAACACTTGCTAGAAATGGCGCCCTGGGGCTGGGGGAGGGGCTTCAGGTCTAAGCCTTATCCCCTCTGCTGGCAAAACCACCGGGTACTGTGGGCGATATAAGAATTGGTTTAGAGAGAAAACCTGACCTGCGCCCATGCCCTGGTGATCTAGTGGGATCGCCTGTACTGCCACAGTGTCCACCGCCAGCGCGCGCGGCCCGCCTCCCACTGACCACGCCAGATCGCGATAAAGACCGGTTCCCGCAAGCGGGACCCACTTACCACCTCCCGAAGCGCGGCCATTCGATCCTGGAGACCCCCAGCCGTGTGTGTCTAACGTGAAGAAAACCGGAGCCTCCGCTGTAGGTACCCGGCAACCAGGGCTCGGAAGTGTACAGGGCCGCTGAGGAGAGCTGGAGCTGCAGCAGTGAATGTCACAAGACATTTACCACCGCTGCTGCCCTTGAAGTCTTCACTTTTTACCTCATAAAAAGCTTTTCTTAGGGCTGCTTAGAGCAGCCCTTCTGTTAAGTGCCTGCTTACTGCAGCACCAACTTACAAAACTGAGCTCCTGTGCTGGGAGGCGAGGTGATATAGGAGGCGGCGCTGTGCATTCTGGGAACACTCAAAGCTTTGAGCCTGTTGGTGCCTCGGATCAAGATCCTAATCTACACCTCATTGTCCAATCATTGTGGAGCCCAGTGTACCCCGCAGCAGAAAAAATGCTAAATGGATATGTGCAGAACAAATGATAGTCATTTATTACAGGCAGGATATTGTGTTATTATGTAATAACAAATTCAATTGACCACAGACATTAATTTCCGGCATTCTGTATATTGTGACATTTGATACCACGAATTATACACAATTTACTACTATATTTTCGCAAAGCTATCTGATTCACATACAATTTACTCCATTAATTCAATTTTAATATAAAAACTAATAAAATTGTGATTTTATCAGTATTGAATATCTTGGGTGGTCTTCAGTATGCCGACTGACGGGATCCCGGCGCACATTATACCGGCGCCGGGATCCCGACAGCCGGCATACCGACACTTATTCTCCCTCGTGGGGGTCCATGACCCCCCTGGAGGGAGAATAAAATAGCGTGGTGCCACCGTGCCTGTAGCATGGCGAGCGCAGCGAGCCCGCAAGGGGCTCATTTGCGCTCGCCACACTGTTGGTAAGCCGGCGGTCGGGCTCCCGGCGCCGGTATGCTGGTCGCTGGGAGCCCGACTGCCGGCATACCATAGTGAACCCGAATATATTATATCAAATCCTCTGAATTAGAGTGCTCCCACACAAGAGTCTACTTTCCAACTCTTAGTTTTGGTTCTTTTTGTCACGCTTATCAGTTACACAGGTTCTGTGGCTGATTAAACCAGGTGAAATGCAGACTTGAGGTCAGCCAGCCACAGAAACTGTATAATTCGTGAGTTTCCTGGTTTAATGGGATAGCATAGTTAGTATAGCTGTGTGTGTGTGTGTGTGTGTGTGTGTGTGTGTGTGTGTGTGTGTGTGTGTGTGTGTATACACACACACTTAATGGAAAATGATTAATTCAGCCTCTTAAATAAAGAGGTTTATTTCCTTATAAAATATAAGCGGTGATTTAGTCTAGAAATAAACTAGTTACTTATGTTTTCCCTTTACCTATATATTGAGGCACTCTATACAACTTTGCCTTATACTTCATTCTCTACACTAGTCTCATTTTGTTAAAACTAGAAACTCATGTATATCCAGTTGTAATTGATGTAGAAAATGTATATGTAAGATAGCTTTAACTCTATAGCTTTGCTGTTGCGTTACTGTGACATCACACCTAGCCTGTGACATCACTAGCCCGTGACATCACAATGCTTCTTCCTGTAACATTCTATCTAGAGCTGCTGACGTTTCCAGTTTCCATGCAGGAAGACAGGTAGGAGGAGGTGAGTCCTACATAGCAGGGTATATTGGAGAGGGGTAAGGAAGACAGAGTACAGTATAGTCAGCTGAAAGGCAAGTCAAGACAGACAGAACAGGGAATACAGGTACAAGAACACAATAATAGGAGAAGCACAGGAAGGAACGACATATTTAGGATTAAAAATGTAGCGTTACAGGAATAAAGAGGGCAGTATGGAGGATAAGCACACATACAGGGGATGCAGATAACCTGGGTCTCTAATGAGGCAGGATCGTGGCTTTGGGATGGAAAAGTTAATAAAATTGATAAATGGGATATTGATAACTTTGAAAGTATCTTGTTTGGTTTAAGAAAAATTGGGGAAACTGGTTGACTCATGGACATTTTATTGTACTTAAACTAGTACTATGCTTAATGATAGTCTTTTGTGTTTTTTAGATCATCTGGCAAAGAGATTTGCAGAGTGTCGGGTGACCGGCAAAGAGATCTGCAAAGTGTCAGTTAGGAGCTGATTGGCTGGTAATTTACCTCTCTCCGCTTTATCACTCTGCAGG
This sequence comes from Pseudophryne corroboree, assembly GCF_028390025.1. NCBI lineage: Eukaryota > Metazoa > Chordata > Amphibia > Anura > Myobatrachidae > Pseudophryne > Pseudophryne corroboree. The sequence continues at coordinate 545,869,947 of NC_086445.1, forward strand.
GCTTAATACATCTCCCCCATAGAATAACCAAATGATGAAATGGTACAGAATGGTATAAATGATGTGAATTGGAGCTTTAACAAGTGACTGTTTCCCTATCTTTACATATAATAAAGGTGACATAGTCCTTTCCCTAGAGCAGGGATGGGGAACCTTCGGTCCTCCAGCTGTTGTTGAACTACACATCCCAGTATGCCATGCAACAGTTTCAGCATGGCCAAATAGCAAAACTGTAGCAAAGCATGCTGGTATGTGTAGTTCAACAACAGCTGGAGGACCAAAGGTTCCCCATCCCTGCCCTAGAGTCCTTCTCCTTACCGCTCAGGGGGCCTGATTCAGATGTGGACGCAGAGCTGCTGTTGCACCAAGTGGCTCAATGCTTTTTCACTGTGCATGCGTGTAAGCTGCACTGCGCACGGAATGAAATCAAGCTCACATAGAGGATCCCATCGCAAAGTGATTGACAGGAAATCAGCGTTTTAGGTGGTAACGGGGGTGGCTAACTGTATACAGGCGTGTCAGGTCCGATCAAACGCCGTTCCATGTGCGTGCATAAATTACCCATTGCGACCTGTGTTGCTGCTGGAGAGCCCCCTGTGTCTAGGAGACTTGCTCAGCCTACGACTGCTCAGACTCACGATGCAATTGTGAGCGGCAAGACTGCAGCAGCGATCGCTTCAACAACCACAACTGAATCAGGCCCACAATTACACCATTATATTTTACTATTTTATCACATTTAACAACTAAGGGGTCAGTTTAATTAGATGCGAGTTTGTCTTACAACAGCCGCACTTTCCGGTAGCCCCATAGGCTGAATCTGGCCACGAAGGGTGTGAGTTTGGATGCTGTTGAAACGTCGCAGCAATGGTAACTCGTACCTCATTGGATTGACCCCTAAATGTTAGCAATTTATAGCTTTTATTATTTACTGGTCAAATTTGTTTTCTGAAGGTGCCCACTAATTACTATAAGAGAGAACTTATCCCCCCAATGTGTGTATTGTATAAAAACAATGGGCCCTTTGGGATAATTGTCCTTATTTTAGGCATTTTCTATGTCCTCAGTAGTTAGAGTAACACATTTACATAGAGAGAGTTTTCTCTCTACACAACCACACCACTGTTTGCAGTTTGTCTCTCTGCTTGTTCATCCACTAACAATGATTTTTCATCTCTTCCTCTTTGTCTACATGCAGTGGGTGATCCCTGAATAGCTGCCCTGGGAGGAGAGCTGCGGACACATGCTCCAAATGTTGGGACATATGTATTACCTATTAGGAGATGCGGTAAAGATGCCGGCTGTCAGGTTTACGGCAGTCAGAATACTGATACTGGGATCCCGACACTCTTCAGAATCCCGACGTTGGAAATCTGAATGGGCAAGGATACCGACACCTGTATCCCCACGATCATAGGTTTAGGGCTGGGCAAGGGGGGTTAGGTTTAGGCATCAGGCATGGGGGGAGGGTGGGTGATTAGGCTGCATGGGAGGAAGCGTTAGGTTTACGTGTCAGGCGGGGGTTAGGTTTAGGCTTCAGGCGGGGGTTAGGGTTAGGCTGCAGGTGGGGGGATGTTAGGTTTAGGCTGCGGATAGGGTGAGTTAGGCACCCCTGGTGGAGGTTATGCTGCGTGGGAGGGTTAGGTTTAGACATCAGACAGGAGGATTAGGTTTAGGCGTTAGGCGGGGTGGTTAAGTTTAGGCTGCGGGTTGGGGGAACTTAGGGTTAGGCACCCCCGGTGGTGGTTAGGCTGCGGGGGAGGGAGGGTTAGATTTAGACGGGGGGATTAGGTTTAGGCGTCATGTGGGGTGGTTAAGTTTGGGCTGTGGGTGGGGGGAGGTTAGATTTAGGCTGCGAGTAGGGTGGGATAGGCACTCCTGGGGGTGGTTAGGCGCAAGGTAGGGAGGTTTAGGCATCAGGCGGGGGGTTAGATTTAGGCATCAGGTGCTGGGTTAGGTTTAGGCTGCGTATGGGGGGAGGTTAGTGTTAGGCTGTGGCTAGGGTGGGTTAGGGTTAGGCACCCACGGGAGTGGTTAGGCTGCGAGGGAGGGAGGGTTAGGTTTAGGCAGCAGGGACGGAGGTTATGATTAGGCACCTCCGCGGGAGGGTTAGGCACAAAGGGGGGAGGTTAGGGTTAGACTGCGGACAGGAAGGGTTAGGGGGGTGGGGAGAGGGAGCAGGATAGGCATCAGGCGGAGGGGTTAAGGTTAGGCTGTGGGTGGGGGGAGGTTAGGGTTAGACTGCGGACAGGCAGGGTTAGGGGGGAGAACACCCCTTACTCACCCCTGTCTGTCTTTTCTGTACTGGCATCGGTATGACAACCACCAGGATCCCATGCACTGGGATAGCATACTGACCTCTCTATTAGTACACCTCTTAATGCCCAGAGGGAAGGGCGATCCTGAGGCCATGGTTCCCCAGAGGTTTCCCCCCAAGGGGGTTTTCCTCTCCTGAGTGCTGAAGGATGACTCTTTGTGAGTCCAGCGGTGTAGCTTTTATGCCATAATGAGTACCAATCTCATGCCCGCCCCTGCAATGTATAAGAAGTAAAATAATTGCTAATGCGGTCACTTTACTTCTGGGTTTAGACCCCGGCTGCGCTAGTTCACATGTGCAATCATCAGACTGCATATGTGAGAGCAGACAGTAATGCAGAGGGATCCCAAGGATCCTTCTCCTGGGAATTATTGCATAATGTAGACCACAGGCTACAAAAGCCATTTAGAAATGGCATTTGCTGCCGGGCCAAGCTCAGCAATGCTTTGCATTCTGGATCTTGGTGAGTTTCACAGTTTACCATCTGCCGTAGAAACTTTTGGTGGCTGCTTTTGTGTTCAAAATAGGAGGAACACAATAGATATCTCAAATATCCATTGCAGTCCCCAATACATACATTCAGGGGCTGGTTAATATTTGTGGGCAGCCCCCAAAACCAACTGTTTTTGGAGATGTCTTGCAAATATTATTTATTAAATATTCCACTTAATAAACTTTTTATATTTTAACATAAACTAAAAAATGTTTTATGTATTCATTGACTGAGTCTCCTGTCTTTACTGAATGCTAATTTCACAGGGTCCGCAAATTATTACTGATATGACTGTTACTCTACTGTCCTGCTGGTGCTCCTGGCCTGCTGTATAGCAGCCAGACATATATTTTATATACAGCACCAGTGTCGGACTGGGGCATGAAGGCCCACCAGGGAAATGTAATCAAAGGGGCCCACTAAAGGCGCTGCCATATGCTGGAAGGGGTGTGGCTACATGACCAGAGGGGAGTGGCCAGCCATTAGAGGCGCCACCTAGCATAGTATATAAAGAAAAAGAGCTCTACCTCGCTGTCCACTTCAAGCTGTTGTGTATGTGCCTGGGTTACCCCGGGAGAGAGCAGTAGTATACATGTGCCTGGGTTACACCGGGAGAAAGCAGTAGTATACATGTGCCTGGGTTACACCGGGAGAGAGCAGTAGTATACATGTGCCTGGGTTACACCGGGAGAGAGCAGTAGTATACATGTGCCGGGTGGTCTTCAGGTTGCCGACTGTCGTGATCCCGGCGCACAGTATACCGGCGCCGGAATCCCAACAGCCGGCATACCACACTTTTTCTCCCTCGTGGGGGTCCACGACCCCCCTGGAGGGAGAACAAATAGCGTGTAGCGTGCCACCATGCCCGCAGCGTAGCGAGCGCAGCGAGCCTGCAAGGGGCTCATTTGCGCTCGCCGCGCTGTCGGTATGCCGGTGGTCGTGCTTCCGGCGCCGGTATGCTGGTCGCCGGGAGCCCGGCCGCCGGCATACCATACCACACCCCATGTGCCTGGGTTACTCCGGGAGAGAGCTGTAGTATACATGTGCCTGGGTTACACCGGGAGAGAGCAGTAGTATACATGTGCCTGGGTTACACCGGGAGAGAGCAGTAGTATACGTGCCTGGGTTACACCGGGAGAGATCAGTAGTATACGTGCCTGGGTTACACCGGGAGAGAGCAGTAGTATACGTGCCTGGGTTACACCGGGAGAGAGCAGTAGTATATATACACCTGAGATAATCTGGGAGAGAACAGTAGATACACATAATGACTGGAGTATATTGCCAGATACACATACGCGCCCAGCAGTGCCAAATACACATACGCGTCCAGCAGTGCCAGTTACAGATATGCCCCCACGGTGCAGGATACACATACGCCTGCCAGTGCCAGTTACACATATGCCCTGACGGTTCAGGATACACATATGTACCCCCAGTGCCAGTTACACAAATGCCCCCACGGAGCAGGATACACATATGTACCCCCAGTGCCAGTTACACAAATGCCTCCACAGTGCAGGATATACATATGTACCTCCAGTGCCAGTTACACAAATGCCTCCACAGTGCAGGATATACATATGTACCTCCAGTGCCAGTTACACAAATGCGCCCACAGTGCAGGATATACATATGTACCCCTAGTGCCAGTTACACAAATGCCCCCACAGTGCAGGATATACATATGTACCCCCAGTGCCAGTTACACAAATGCCCCCACAGTGCCGGATATACACATGCCCCCACTGTGCAGTATATACACATGCCCCCACAGTGCAGTATATACACATGCCCCCACAGTAGTGCAGGATATACACAAATGCCCCCACAGTGCAGGATATACACAAAAGCCCCCACTGTGCAGTATATACACATGCCCCCACTGTGAAGTATATACACATGCCCCCACAGTGCAGGAAATACACATGCCCCCACTGTGCAGGATATACATATCCCCCCCCCCTCCCCGTTACACAAATGACCCCCACAGTGCAGGATATACATACCCCCCCCTTCCCCAGTGCCAGTTACACAAATGACCCCCAGTTACACAAATGCTCCCCACAGTGCAGGATATACATATCCCCCCACAGTGCCAGTTACACATACTGTGGCAATTTACGCGTTACTCACCACCGCCGCCCGGGCTCTGCTGCTGCTCCGTGTCTTTGGGCCGGGGAGGAGAGCGCAGCTTGCGCCTCTCCTGGCCCTCAGTCCCACTCTGCGTGGGATCTAATTACCGCCGCCGTCCGGGCTCTGCTGCTGCTCCTGTGTCGGGGCGGGGAGGAGAGCGTCCTTCCCCTCAACTGACTCTGCCGGCCAGTGTGTGCTGCCGTTCTCTCTCCCAGGGCCACTGACGGCAGCATGTTACAAGCGCCACGCCGCTGCTCCACGTTATTACAGTAGGCCCCGCCCTCACATAAAAGAGGATGTGGCCAAAAATCAGTGGGGCCTACCGCTGGTTTCACCGGCTCCCCGGCGGCCCAGTCCGACACTGTACAGCACTCTTGGGGAGATGTATAAAGCCTTGGAGAGAGTGTATGTCCAAACCACACAATCATCTTCTGTCACTTATCTAGCACAGTACATGAAATAATACCTGTAGTTAGAAGCTTCATTTGACTTGGGCAAATACTCAACTTTATCTCTCTCCACGGCTTACTATATCTCCCGGAAAATATCATGTCTTTCTTTCACTTAAGTAACAAGTTAAATTAATTGTCTTGGAAACAGGGTAAGAAATTCACAGTATAAGATAATGTTATAAAGGCTTGTCAATACCTCCTGGTACATTACATTGATTTATCATTCACATTTCTTCCATGCCAGACAGGGGTGGATTGGGAACGTAAAGTGGCCCTGGAAATATATGAAAAGTAGCCTCATGTAGGTTGGAGAGAGTCAGCTATAAGCGGGGCCCAACACAAATTGGGCTTAAGCAAACTCTTAGCATTACTCACAGTGGTAGTAAGCAAGGCTAATGCAGCATGGTAGGCAATCACAGCACCAGCAGTAGGATCGTGTCACAGGAGGTGGAGATCAAACCGGTGGGTGAGGCATTGCACTGGTAGGTAGTCACAGCACCAGCAGGAGGATCGTGTCACAGGAGGTGGAGATCACACCAGTAGCTGAGGCATTGTACTGGTAGGCAGTCACAGCACCAGCAGGAGGATCCTGCCGCAGGAGGTGGAGATCACACCAGTGGATGAGGTATTGCACTGGTAGGCAGTTACAGCACCAACAGGAGAATCTTGTCAGTTGTCACAGGAGGTGGAGATCACACCAGTAGGTGAGGCATTGCACTGGTAGGCAGTCACAGTACCTATGGTAGCTACACCTCTATATATAACACATGTAACTGTGACAGGGAAGGTGGCCTGTTTCGGCTTTGGGCCCCATAGTAGCTGCCAGGGGTGGATTGGGATTGAACACCAGCCCAGGAAATTTATGGAAGCAGCCCTAATGAGGGCAGAGTCTGTTGAGTGGGAGGGGCCTTGTCAAGAGGGCTGGGTCACTCCTTAGAGGTCCTGATTCTGAGATAGACATAGTTGGGGCCTCCTTTGCTTTACGTTATGCTAATGTTTACCTGCGACTGTGGCCCTCATTCTGAGTTGATCGCTCGCTAGCTACTTTTAGCAGCCATGCAAACGCATTGTCGTCACCCACGGGGGAGTGTATTTTCGTTTTGCAAGTGTGCGATCGCCTGTGCAGCCGAGCGACACGAACACATTTTGTGCAAAACAAGACCAGCCCTGTAGTTACTTATCCTGTGCGATGATTCTAGTGATGGGGATCCCGGAATTGACGTCAGATACCCGCCCTGCAAACGCCTGGGCAAGCCTGCGTTTTCCCAAACACTCCCAGAAAACGGTCAGTTGCAACCCACAAACGCCCTCTTCCTGTCAATCTCCTTGCGATCAGCTGTGCGAATGGATTCGTCGCTAAAAGCATTGCACAACAACAATGCTCTTTGTACCCATACGATGCGCGTGCGCATTGCGGTGCATACCCATGCACAGTTTTGCTGTTTTTTTAATCTACTTCTGATTTTTGTAATTTTTCATTCTACAAACCATACCTCCCAACTTTGTCCTCATTGGAAGAGGGACACACGCACGGCAAAGCCGTACGCGCTCCCGAAAAGAGGGCGTGGCCTATGAAAAAGGGATGTGGCTTCACGGGAGGACCCGCGATTGCGAGCCACGCCCCCGTTTTCACCACTGAGGGGGCATGCCCAGCGCTCTGTGAGCTGCTGGCATTCCCCCTTTCCCTCTGACTCCAGTGAATAGATGCTGTGCGCATGCGCACAGCATCTATTCACCGCTGCTAAGCAGGCAGCGAGAGACAGAGCCTCCCAACTGCCCCCCCACACACACAACGCGGGACACTGCTGCCCACAGGTGGGACAGCGGGACAGTCCCCAAAAAACGGGACTGTCCCGCGAAAATCGGGACAGTTGGGAGGTATGTACAAATCCCTTTTTTAACCTTATATGTTTCAAAGTACAGGAAGGAGGAGCACACACTACATACAGCACAGTACAGGGAGGGAGCACACACTACATACAGCACAGTACAGGGAGGGAGCACACACTACATACAGCACAGTACAGGGAGGAGGAGCACACACTACATACAGCACAGTACAGGGAGGGAGCACACACTACATACAGCACAGTACAGGGAGGAGGAGCACACACTACATACAGCACAGTACAGGAAGGAGGAGCACACACTACATACAGCACAGTACAGGGAGGAGGAGCACACACTACATACAGCACAGTACAGGGAGAGAGCACACACTACATACAGCACAGTACAGGGAGGGAGCACACACTACATACAGCACAGTACAGGGAGGAGGAGCACACACTACATACAGCACAGTACAGAGAGGGAGCACACACTACATACAGCACAGTACAGAGAGGGAGCACACACTACATACAGCACAGTACAGGGAGGAGGAGCACACACTACATACAGTACAGGGAGGGAGCACACACTACATACAGCACAGTACAGGGAGGAGGAGCACACACTACATACAGCACAGTACAGGGAGGGAGCACACACTACATACAGCACAGTACAGGGAGGGAGCACACACTACATACAGCACAGTACAGGGAGGAGGAGCACACACTACATACAGCACAGTACAGGGAGGGAGCACACACTACATACAGCACAGTACAGGGAGGGAGCGCACACTACATACAGGACAGTACAGGGAGGGGGAGCACACACTACATACAGCACAGTACAGGGAGGAGGAGCACACACTACATACAGCACAGTATAGGGAGGGAACACACACTACATACAGCACAGTACAGGGAGGGAGCACACACTACATACAGCACAGTACAGCGAGGAGGAGCACACACTACATACAGCACAGTACAGGGAGGAGGAGTACACACTACATACAGTACAGGGAGGGAGCGCACACAAGTAGTAAAACAGACACAGGGGACCAGCGCAGTAGAATCTGTCGCAGTGGCCAATCCGCTCCTGATTACATACATAGCCACCATATTACATACATAGCCACCACATATTACATGAATAGCACCAGATTATACAAATAGCACTGCATTACACGTATAGCACCACATTACACATATAGCACTGCATTACATGTATAGCACTACACGTATAGCACGGCATTACACAAATAGCGCCACATAACACGAATAGCACAACATTACAGGTATTGCACCGCACTACACGTATATCACCGCATTATACAGCTAGCACCACATTACATACATAGCCACCGTATTACATATGTAGCCACTGCATTACATACGTAGACACCACATAAATAGGCCCATCATCATGGACAGACATTGGGCAGCTATAAGGCTGAAGGACGTTGCATTAGAGATTGTCCCAGGGCTGGCTGTGAGTGCTGCCTGGTCAGCTGGCATCCTGAGAACAAAGTACATCCTGCTCCTGTCCAGTCCCCAAACCATACACTGTGACTGGGGACGCCCTAACCTAGTGGTTTCCAAACTTTTTTGAATCACGGCACCCTAGCATATCAGAATTTTTTTCACGGTACCCCTAGGCCAAAAATGTCTTATTGAGAAATTTAGAAAGAAATATTACATTAAGTAGATCGCGTTTATATGTCATCCTTAGGGTCAGTTGTGTGGTCAGGGACAAGATTTGCTTCTGTTTGGCCACATATTTTATGACTGGCAGCCACCAGCACTGGTTTTGCTTATTATATTGACCATGAATAATTTGAATAGGTCCTGGACCACCAACCCGGGGCACCCCTGCAAGTGTCCCGAGGCACCCCAGGGAGCTACGGCACACAGTTTGGGAACCTCTGCCCTAACCCTTACACTAACATGATAATGCAAATAATGTAATTAAAAATAACCTCTCTGCCGGGTCCCCTTCAATGCTCAGTCAGTGAGCGTGTGCGGGAGTTGGGGTTGCAGCGGGTGTAGTGAACCCGGCTCCGACCATCGCTATGCTGCTGCTCCTGGGCCGGGCTCGTTGAAGAGATGTTTGGCCGGGGCCAGGGAGAGGATGCTGCTGGGCTGGTTAACTTTCTCAAGGCCCCCCATTGGTAGAACAGCATCACCACTTTTCAAGGCTAGCTGCACCTGGAAGTGCCCGCTAGCCTAACTTCCGGATTGCATTCCAATGAACCACAAGTACTAAAAGCAGTGTGTGCCAGACCAGCCTGAGTGTGAATCGGCCTGGCTGAGGGGGATATGGGACCAGCCCATCGAAATCTGTCCTGGTGGGCCAATCGCCCCTGGTAGCTGCACTCGCTGCACCTATGGTAGCTACTCCCTTGTATATAACACATGTAACTGTGACAGGGAAGGTGGCTCCTCTCAGCTGTGGGTCCCAAAGCAGCTGCACCTATGCTAGCTACACCCTGCATATAACACATGTAATTGTGACAGGGAAGGTGGCCCCTCTCAGCACTGGGCCCCATAGCAGCTGTCCTCCTCACACCTATGGTAGCTACACCCTTGTATATAACACATGTAACTGTGACAGGGAAGGTGGACCCTCTCAGCTCTGGGCCCCATAGCAGCTGTCCTCCTCACACCTATGGTAGCTACACCCTTGTATATAACACATGTAACTGTGACAGGGAAGGTGGCTCCTCTCAGCTCTGGGTCCCATAGCATTTGCACTCCTCGCACCTATGGTAGCTACACCCTGGGCGAGCCTGCATGGGGCTCTCTTGCACTCGTACCCCACCGGAAATCTGGCGGCCAGGATCCCAGCATCAGGATGCTGACCGCCGGGATCCCAACCGCCGGTTACATGATCCCAACGCATGATAGAGCATATGGTACTTGCCTATTCTCCCGCAATGTCTTGGAGACTCCAGGATAGCAGGCACCAAGGTGTAGGCATATCTTCAGTAACGCCTCAGTTCCACACGCTGATGCCCACTTCCCATGTGAAGTGACCAGTCCAGGCGAGCTGATGACGCTATTCCTGCTGAATCCCATCATCATGGCCCCTTCCCCCGCTTTACAATGATGTAATCGTGGCTTTATATACTGTGCCTTGATGATGCCATTCTGCTGTCATGCCCCTGCACTGCCCACATGGTTGCACCATACCCCTCCCAAGTGGCAGCCAAGAACTTGGTAAGTGTGTGATATCTGGGCCCTGTAGTTCACCAGCAAAAAAGTATCTATTTTTTAACCATTTCATCACCCCCACATCCACTGCATACAATGGGGACTATGTGCTAAGCCTTGGAGAGAGATAAAGTGGATGGAGATAAAGTACCAGCCAATCAGCTCCTGTCATTTTTCAAACCCAGCCTATAATATGACAGTTAGCAGCTGATTGGCTGGTACTTATCTCTGTCCACTTTATCTCTCTCCAAGGCTTAGTAAATAGACTCCAGTATTTGTAACGAGCCCCAGTGCTTAAGTCTACCAAACAACCACCACCACCAATTTTGCAACTAAACACTGTAAAGCATGAGAGGACATGGGCTGTTATCCGATGTCTCCACTGTACAGCTGGCCACACGCAGGCCCATCCCGCCTCTGGAGCTGCGGCCCAGGATTATTCATCAATTTGACCTCGCACTTGAATGGCCAAGCCTGACATGGACCAGTAAAACAGTCCCATGGGGTTTCTGGAGGATCTATGGGGCCAATTCAGACCCGATCGCTTGCTAGCTGTTTTTTGCAGTCCTGCGTTCACATAGTCACCGCCCACCAGGGAGTGTATTTTAGCTGTGCAAGTGTGCGATCACATGTGCAGCCGAGCGGTACAAAAAGATTTTGTGCAGTTTCTGAGTAACCCAGGACTTACTCAGCCGCTGTGATCAATTCAACCTGTCCGGGACCGGAATTCACGTCAGACACCCGCCCTGCAAACGCTTGGGAACGCCTGTGTTTTTCCAATCACTCCCAGAAAACGGTCAGTTGACATCCACAAATGCCTTCTTCCTTCTCAATCTCCTTGCGATCGCCCATGTGAATGGATTCTTTGCACAACCCATCGCAGAGCAACAAACCGCTTTGTACCTGTGCAACGTGCCTGCACATTGCGGTGGATACGCATGCGCAGTTCTGACCTGATGGCAGCGCTGTAAAAAACGCTAGTGAGCGTTCAGGTCTGAATTAGGCCCCATAAACACTGTGTTATGTGCACATTAAGTGGTATAAATAAAAATGTATGGAACATGAGTAATTAACATGAATTAAAAACAAATCATCACATTATAATGAAGTCCAGTAAACATGACACGATGGGAGTTGTAGTGCAGCAAGGTCCTCCTAGACAGATCCGCACATGACATTCCACCATGCACTGGGCTCAGCCACCAAGCATCCCTGGAACTTGTTATAAAATGTTGCCAAGTATGACAGTCACATATCAAAGTAAACTCTAAGTGTATCTACTATATAAAAGCGAAAATCCGTCCTTCTGTCTTTCTATACAAATCCACAGTTTATAAGTGACGATCGTTACATTTTACATACAAGCGTATTAAAACACGGCGGAGGTAACTAAAACAATTAGAAATCCCTAGCACCCCTAGGGGGGCAGACAGCAGCATAGGATATATCAGGATATATCAGGAGACAGCATAACTCCGCAATTGCTGGAGCAATGTACTCAAAACTTGGTACACATATGCCTTACAATCTGGGAACAAACACTGTGGGAGGAATACACCCCTAGCACCCTTAGGGGTGATGCAGCAGCACTGAGTATTTCAGCAGACTGCATAACTCTGGAATGCCTGCAGCTATTTACAACAAACTTGGTACACATATGACTTTCACTGTGGAAACAAACACTGTGGGGGTCATACACTCCTAGCATCCCTAGGGGTGGGACAGCAGCACAGAGTATGTTAGCAGACAGCATAACTGTGGAAGGCCTGGAGCAATTTACACCAAACTTGGTACACATCTGACTTACAATCTGCAAACTCTGTGGGGGTTAGACACCCCTAGGGGTGGGACACCAGCACAGAGTATGTCAGGAGACAGCATAACTCCCGAATGCCTGGACTAATTTACAACAAACTTGGTTCACATATGACTTACAAGCTGGGAACAAACACTGTGGGGGTAAGACACCCCTAGGGGTGAGGCAGCAGCACAGAGTTTTTCAGCAGTCAGCATAACTCTGGAATGCCTGGAGCAATTTACAACAAACTTGCTACACATATGACTTACACTCTGGGAACAAACACTGTGAGGGAAACACACCACTAGCACCCCTAGTGGTGGGCCAGCAGCACAGACTATATCAGGACATGCACGGTATGTCAGTGATGACAGGGCTGCATGTGACAGGGCCAGTGACATGATGTGAGGAGAGGAATGGAGGTAGCACAAACCCACACACTGAGAGCTGTATAGTGGAAGTAGCACGGTCCCCCAGCAGCACAGAGTATTTCAGGAGATACATAATGTGCAGCGCTATATAAGAAACTGTAAAAAAATCAATAATTCCGCTGGGGAACTGACATGATGTGACAAGAGGAATGGAGGCAGAAGGAAGCCACAGAAAAAGTTGTATAGTGGAAAGAGCTGGGTCCCTTAGCCAATACAGAAGGAGAGGGGGATGCTGCAGCGGCGCTTACTACCAATCAAATAGTGCTGCTGCGGCTCCCTGCTCCCCCTCCCTCCTCCTCCTTCTCTCCGCTGCTCGGCGCTTCTGTCTTCCCCTCCACAGCGCGGCGGCGGCGCACACAGCAGAGGCGGCATGTAATGAGTCAATTTGACTCATTACATGCCGCTGGCCGTTGCGCCCTCAGGGCAACTGCGCTGTGTGCCACGCCCCCTTGGCACACACGTAGTTACGGCCCTGCCCTTAGGGGACCAAAAAGGGGTCCGGCCACTACACAAAGTGCGTCAGGGAAGCAAGATATGCCTATATACTAGATCTCCAACCAACGTAAATTAACGAACAACTATCATTCTAATTTACCATCCTCATCCGTAGCGAAGCACGGGTATTCCGCTATCTACAATGTTATTTATACGGTGTGTTTAATATTTACATTTATTTTTGGAAACAGCCGGGTACCCCAGCTAGTATGAGATATATATGGTACTCTGCTAAAATCAGGAAACTGATACTGGGAAGTACTGTTGCGTAGTGGTTATCATTACTGCCTCACAGCACTAAGGTCAGGTGTTAAATTCCCAGTCTTGGCCTGTATGTGTGGAGTTGGTATGTTCTATCCACGTTTGTATGGGTTTCCGCTGGGTGTTGCTGCTGAACAAAAAAAAACCTGTAGTCGAGTGTGTATGTGGTAGGGAATAGGGATTGTAAGCTCGGATGGCTATCGGTGGGTTAACCATAGATGTTGCCATGGGTGATTACCATTGATGGCATGAAACTATAGATAGTGAACCAGCAATGGTTTGCCAGCCTTGATTGACATCACTGCTGGGGGCAAGGTGGGCCACGGGCCAATCAGCATCAGGGCAGGGCTTCACGGGCCACTGGGGCATGGATAAACTCCATGCAATTGCCATCGGAGGTAAAAAAAAAAAAAAAAAAATTGCCTCCCTGTCTGCCACCGATGATGGAGAATCATCGGAACACTGCCATCAAATGGAAAAACCATTGGTGGCAAACCAACATCAAAGGTCGATGACAATCACTTATCTGCGCTATATTTTAAGTTCAACTTCAGAACATGGGACCCCCTTGATTAGCATAACTAAACTGCTTCAGAACAACATTAAACCAGTTCAGAACACTGTGTTCTGAACTATATATATAATCTCGACACTGAGGGCAGCACTCTCACTCAGTCTACAACTGCCTGCTGCCTATAGCAGCCTCCCCAGCACCCTGGCCATTTCTCTCTGACCTCTCCTCTGCCACTGACTATATGGTTGGTTCTTTATATGGCCTATGTATGGGAATATGCCACTGTCAAAGATGATAGGGGACAACATCTGCATTAGGCATACATTAACAAGTAACAGCAATCCCTCTTTATAGATTGTGTGCGAATATTGAAAACAATTAATTCGAAACCTAAATCTAATAGCTAGAACCGAGAGATTGTCCCTCGGCCTCCCAACCCCACTCTGGTGCAGTGGTGCGGTCCTCTCCTCGTGACGTCACAATCGCGGCAGTTGGCCGGCTGCCGGAGAGGAGTCGCCATTGCTGTAGTGTGAGGTTACCGGAGAGGAAGCAGCTGGGGTAGAGGCGTCCAGCCAGCTGTGTTATCGCCACTGTCACCCTCTCCGCGGCCACACTCCGGCCTTACAGCAACGTTATCCTTCGTCTCATTAGGATTGCAAAGGGCGACCATGGCTTGCGGGGCGACGCTAAAGCGCTCAATGGAGTTTGAGGCCTTGCTAAACCCTCAGTCTCCTAAGCGCCGTCGGTGCATCCCACTCCCGGGGTCCCCGGCCACCCCCTCCCCCCAGAGATGCGGGTTAAGGCAAGAGAGTCAGCCAGGCCAGCAATCCCCACTGCCCCAGCTGGGTGGTGACCGGAGGCTTACACCGGGTACGTACACTCCTGACCTGTCCTTAGCGTCCAACCTATGACATTCATATTGTGAGATGTACAGTGTATGGGTCGGGAATAGAAATGTCTCCCAGTCAGAGTTTACATTGTGTGTGCAGTGATGGGTTCGTGTGACTTGCAGTATTGATAAGGAAGGCCATCCCTTTATATACAGAGGTAAATGTGTGTGTGTAAAAATAAATATATATATAATGTGTGTGTCCTGGGCACAGTGCCATCTGTGCACATAACTAGGTGTGTATTTGCTGGCCATCAGAGTCTTGGCATGATTATAGTGTGTCTTTAGTTTTTGCTGTGTTATATTTGTGTAGCATATGTGTGTGTGTCTGGCGCTGCTGGTTGGTTATGTGCTTTTTCTCGGCATCCTTTATATTGTGTGGTTATTGTCTGGAGCTCTGGCCCTCTATTCAAGTGACAGCTTTTCATTACATGCTAAGGATTTTCTGTGGCTTATGCAGAATCTGTGCTGATATATTCTCACAACATGGTTTTACAGCTGTATCTTTTGTGCTAACTCCTGATTAGAGAAGGTGCCAGTTTTGGCTGATGCATCAGCTGGTGGTGTTGTCTGACACCTTTGCTATTTATTATAAAACCTGTTTGCAGCCCCATACCGCCTCTTCCCCACTGCTTTAGATCACCTTGGTTCCACCTCCTGAATATTCGCAGAAAATTGCATGAGAACCGTGAGGCCTTTGCTTAAAACATTTTATCTTGTGTAAATAATAGACACTTACTGCCTGGGCTGGACAGATCCCAAGAGGCTGATAAACAATGTCACAAAAAAATCTCTTCTGGTGCCCGTTGTTTCCAGTTATGGCAATGGATCCACACCGTTTTATCCTGAATTTTACATTGTGTCCTGCTCAGCATTATGTGCAAAAGGAAAGAAATGTAAAAGCAGTGATTTATAAATGATGTGGATTGTCACCTTTGCTTTTCTGTGCACAGGCCTGTTTGTCCCTTGCTTTTTAAAATGCTGATGCTGCTCCCTCTTTATATTAGCCTCCTTGTCCCCAGGGATACGTTTAATGAATGGAGGGCAAAGGAGAAGAGGATTAGTGTCCCCTCTAGCACTAGTGGCATGTCTGTTTTTTAATCTACTTTACACTGAAAGTTCTCTGTTTCATATATTTGTAGCACAATAAAATGAATGTTAGGGTTACTTTAGTAGTGCAATCTGCCAGCTCTGCTCCCAAAAACGTTTTATTATCAGGAACACTTTTGCAGAATACCGAACAAACCTAAAGGACACTTTTTATCATTTGTCTGTAACATGCCTTCAAACGCAGGCTATTCAGCCAGTGCTGGATGGAAGCTACAGTACCATGGTCTGTCATAAATGTCAGTACTGTGTTTACATTTATGATCCTGCATTTCATGCGTGGTAAGTATACATTTGTTGTGCCTCTAGAATTGTCTTTGTTGACAGTGATAGTGTTTGACTATTGCACTCACTAAAGTGTGTAAATTTGTCAAGAAAATAAGAACCCATATTGCTCATTTTTTATGGGTTGGGTATGGGATCCCGACGGTCAAAATCCTGACACATTTTGGTAAGTATTGTAACCCTTAGCGTTCTCCTAAATATCTTCTCCCGCAGCCTAACGCTAATACTTAGCGGCAGAATGCATTGGTATGCCACTGTCGAGATACTGATTACATCCCTTTTTATGTCATTTTTTTTTTTTTTCCGTCTTGTTTTCTCGACAATGGTATTCCCGTAGGCATTTAAAATAAAATTGTGGGTGTGGTTGAGTAAAGTATAGATCTTTAGGGGGAATTCAATTTATATTGCTGCCCGATGTCCAGTCTAAAGTGGCAGGAGCGATAATCAAATGTTGCCCGTTAATGGAGCAACAGTTGAATTGCTCGATTGGGTGCCATCTAGTAGCGGCCCTAGGGTGAATAAATTGAAGTCCCCTCTGTGTATGTGTGTGTGTATATATAGAGATGAATTGATATTATAATATAATACAGTACTGTGGAAAAAATGCTGCAAAATAAGAATGGTTTCAAAATAGAAGTGTTAATAGTGTGTTTGTATTAACAAAATGCAAAGTGAATGAACAGAAGAGAGATCTAAATCAAATCAATATTTGGTGTGACCACCCTTTGCCTTTAAAACAGCATCAGTTCTTCTAAGTACGCTTGCACACATTTTGTGAAGGAACTCTGTAGGTAGGTTGTTCCAAACATCTTGGAGAACTAACCACAGATCTTCTGTGGATGTAGGCTTGCTCAAATCCTTTTGTCTCCATGTAATCCCAGACAGACTTGATGATGTTGACATCAAGGGTCTGTGAGGTCCATATCATCACTTCCAGGGCTCCTTGTTCTTCATTACGCTGAAGATAGTTCTTAATGACCCTGCTGTATGTTTGTGCCCGTTGTTCTGCTGCAGAATAAATTTGGAGCCAATCAGATGCCTCCCTGATAGTATTGCATGATGGATAAGTACCTGCTTGTATTTCTTAGCATTGAGGACACCAATAATCCTGACCAAATCCCCATTTCCATTTGCTGAAATGCAGCCCCTAACTTGCTTGCTTGAACCTCCACCATGCTTCACTGTTGCCTGCAGACACTCATTTCTGTGCTTCTCTCCAGCCCTTTGGCAAATGCACCGCCTTCTGTTACAGCCACATATCTCATAATTCATCAGTCCAGAGCACCCCAGTTCCTATGTTTTTGTGCATAGCTTAGGCTTTTTTTCCACATAAAAAGTATGGCTTTTGGCCACAATTCTTCATGAAGACCGCTTCTGGCCAGACTTCTCCGAACAGTATATCAGTGTACCTGGGTCCCACTGGTTTCTGCAAGTTCTGAGCTGATGGCACTGCTGGACATCTTCCAATTTCGAAGAGAAGTAAGCATGATGTCTTTCATCTGATGCACAAAGTTTCTTTGGTCGACCACTGTGTCTACAGTCCTCACCGTTGCCCGTTTCTTTGTGCTCCATCATGCAATATCATGAGGGAGGCATCTGATTGGCTCCAAATTTGTTCTACAGTATTGCAACAACCCCAAACATACAGCCTATATCATTTAAGAACTATCTTCAGCGTAAAGAACGAGTCCTGGAAATGATGACATGGCCGCCAGAGAGCCCTGATCTCAACCTCAACAAGTCTATCTGGGATTACAGGAAGAGACAGAAGGATTTGAGCAAGGCTACATCCTCAGAAGATCTGTGGTTAGTTCTCCAAGATGTTTGGTACAACCTCCCTGCCGAGTTCCTTCAAAACCGATGTGCAAGTGTCCCTAGAAGAATTGATGCTGTTTTGAAGGCAAAGGGTGGTCACACCAAATATTGATTTGATTTTGATGTCTTTTCTGTTCATTCATTTTGATTTTGTAAATTGATAAAAATAAACAATAAACACTTACATTTTTTTTAAAGCATTCTTATTTTGCAGCATTTTTTCCATACCTGCCTCAAATATTTGCACAGTACTCTGTGTGTGTGTGTATATATAACACGTTTGTGTGTGTGATCCTGCTAGGATGTGGGCAGGGGTAACCTGCACACGCTCGAAAAGAGGGTGTGCCCGGCTGAGAAGGGGGGCACAGTCCCACTGGCGTCACTATTGGGGCCAGTGCGGCCCTGGTTGACATCACAAATAAGGGCGTGCCCTGCCGTTAATGTTAGAGAGAGATATATATATATATATATATATGTATATATATATATATCTATGTGTTTCTCTAACGTCCTAGTGGATGCTGGGGACTCCGTAAGGACCATGGGGATAGACGGGCTCCGCAGGAGACATGGGCACTTTAAGAAAGAATTTAGGTTCTGGTGTGCTCTGGCTCCTCCCTCTATGCCCCTCCTCTAGACCTCAGTTTGATACTGTACCCAGACGAGCTGGGTGCTGTTCAGTGAGCTCTCCTGAGTTTGCTGAGAGAAAGTATTTTGTTGGGTTTTTTATTTTCAGGGAGCTCTGCTGGCAACAGACTCCCTGCATCGTGGGACAGAGGGGAGAGAAGCAGCCCTACTCTCTGAAGCTAGGTCCTGCTTCTTAGGCTACTGGACACCATTAGCTCCAGAGGGATCGTACGCAGGATCTCACCCTCGCCGTCCGATCCCAGAGCCGCGCCGCCGTCCCCCTTGCAGAGCCGGAAGACAGAAGCCGGGTGAGTATGAGAAGCAAGAAAACTTCAAATCGGCGGCAGAAGACTCCGTTCTTCACTGAGGTAACGCACAGCACTGCAGCTGTGCGCCATTGCTCCCACACACCTCACATACTCCGGTCACTGTAAGGGTGCAGGGCGCAGGGGGGGCGCCCTGGGCAGCAATTGGGACCTCTTTTGGCAAAAGTTTAACATATATACAGTTGGGCACTGTATATATGTATGAGCCCCCGCCAAAAATTGTACATTTAAGCGGGACTGAAGCCCGCCGTCGAGGGGGCGGGGATTTTTCCTCAGCACTCACCAGCGCCATTTTTTCTCCACAGCTCCACTGAGAGGAAGCTCCCCAGGCTCTCCCCTGCAGATACATGGTAGAAGAGGGTAAAAAGAGAGGGGGTGGGGGGGGCACATAATTAGGCGCAAAAATCAATATAAACAGCAGCTACTGGGTTAACATTAAGTTACTGTGTTATTCCTGGGTTATAGCACTGGGGTGTGTGCTGGCATACTCTCTCTCTGTCTCGCCAAAGGGCCTTGTGGGGGAACTGTCTTCAAAAAGGGCATTCCCTGTGTGTGTGGTGTGTCGGTACGCTTGTGTCGACATGTTTGACGAGGAAGGCTATGTGGAAGCAGAGCGGGAGCAAATGAATGTGGTGTCTCCGCCGACGGCGCCGACACCTGATTGGATGGATATGTGGAAGGTTTTAAATGATGATGTTAATTCCTTGCATAAAAGGTTAGAAAAAACTGAAGCCTCAGGACAGAGGGTCTCAACCCGTGCCTGATCCTATGTCGCAGAGGCCGTCAGGGTCTCAGAAGCGCCCACTATCCCAAATTGTTGACACAGATACCGACATGGATTCTGACTCCAGTGTCGATTACGATGATGCAAAGTTACAGCCTAAATTGGCTAAATCCATCCGTTATATGATTATAGCATTGAAGGATGTATTGCACATCACAGAGGAAACCCCAGTCCCTGACAAGAGGGTACATATGTATGGGGAAAAGAAGCCGGAGGTAACCTTTCCCCCCCTCACACGAGCTAAATGAGTTTTGTGAAAAGGCTTTGGAATCTCCAGATAAAAAACTGCAGATCTCCAAAAGGATTCTTATGGCGTATCCTTTCCCGCCAATGGACAGGTTACGCTGGGAATCCTCCCCTAAGGTGGACAAATCTTTAACACGCTTATCCAAGAAGGTAGCCCTGCCGTCACAGGATACGGCTACCCTCAAAGATGCTGCGGATCGCAAACAGGAGGTTACCCTGAAGTCCATTTATACACGTTCGGGTACCTTGCTGAGGCCTACGATCGCGTCGGCCTGGGTGGGTAGTGCTGTAGCAGCATGGACGGATATCTTATCTGAGGAAATTGATACCTTAGACAAGGATACTATGCTGTTGACCCTGGGGCATATTAAAGACGCTGTCCTATATATGAGAGATGCTCAAAGAGACCTTAGTCTGCTGGGTTCTAGAATAAATGCTATGTCAATCTCTGCCAGAAGGATCCTGTGGACTCGGCAATGGACAGGGGATGCCGACTCAAAAAGGCATATGGAGGTTTTACCTTACAAGGGTGAGGAATTGTTTGGGGAGGGTCTCTCGGACCTGGTCTCCACAGCTACTGCTGGAAAGTCAAATTTTTTGCCATATGTTTCCTCACAGCTTAAGAGAGCACCATATTATCAAATGCAGTCCTTTCAATCACAGAAAAACAAGAAAGTCCGAGGTGCGTCCTTTCTTGCCAGAGGCAGGGGCAGAGGAAAGAAGCTGCACAACACAGCTAGTTCCCAGGAACAGAAGTCCTCCCCGGCTTCCACAAAATCCACCGCATGACGCTGGGGCTCCACAGGTGGGGCTAGGCCCGGTGGGGGCACGTCTCCGAAATTTCAGCCACAAGTGGGTTCACTCCCAGTTGGATCCCTGGGCAATAGATATTGTGTCTCAGGGATACAAGCTGGAATTCGAAGAGATGCCCCCTCACCGATACCTCAAATTGGCCCTGCCAGCTTCCCCCCACGAGAGGGAAATAGTGTTAACTGCAATTCACAAATTGTATCTTCAACAGGTGGTGGTCAAGGTTCCCCTCCTTCAACAAGGAAGGGGTTATTATTCGACCATGTTTGTAGTCCCGAAACCGGACGGTTCGGTCAGACCCATATTGAATTTAAAATCCTTGAACATGTACCTGAAAAGGTTCAAGTTCAAAATGGAATCGCTGAGAGCGGTCATCGCAAGCCTGGAAGGGGAGGATTTTATGGTGTCTCTGGACATAAAGGATGCATACCTTCATGTCCCCATTTATCCACCTCATCAGGCGTACCTCAGATTTGTGGTACAGGATTGTCATTACCAATTTAAGACGTTGCCGTTTGGTCTCGCCACGGCTCCGAAAATATTTACCAAGGTAATGGCGGAAATGATGATGCTCCTGCGGAAGCAAGGGGTCACAATTATCCCATACTTGGACGATCTCCTCATAAAAGCGAGATCAAGAGAGCAGTTGCTGATCAGCGTAGCACTTTCTCTGGAAGTGTTACGGCAACACGGCTGGATTCTAAATATTCCAAAGTCGCAGTTGGTTCCTACGACTCGTCTGCCTTTCCTAGGCATGATTCTGGACACAGACCAGAAAAGGGTTTATCTCCCGATAGAGAAAGCTCAGGAACTCATGACACTGGTCAGGAACCTATTAAAACCAAAACAGGTGTCGGTGCATCACTGCACTTGAGTCCTGGGAAAGATGGTGGCATCATACGAGGCCATTCCCTTCGGCAGGTTCCATGCGAGGAACTTGCAATGGGACTTACTGGACCAGTGGTCCGGATCACATCTTCAGATGCATCGGTTAATCACCCTATCCCCCAGGGCCAGGGTGTCTCTCCTGTGGTGGCTGTAGAGTGCTCACCTTCTCGAGGGCCGCAGATTCGGCATTCAGAACTGGGTCCTGGTGAGCACGGATGCAAGACTCCGAGGGTGGGGAGCAGTCACACAGGGAAGACATTTCCAAGGTCTGTGGTCAAGTCAGGAGACTTGCCTTCACATCAACATCCTGGAACTAAGGGCCATATACAACGCCCTACGTCAAGCGGAGAACCTGCTTCGCGACCAACCGGTTCTGATTCAGTCAGACAACATCACCGCAGTGGCTCATGTTAACCGACAAGGCGGCACAAGGAGCAGGGTGGCGATGGCGGAAGCCACCAGAATTCTTCACTGGGCGTAAAATCACGTAAGCGCAGTGTTCATCCCGGGAGTGGACAACTGGGAAGCAGACTTCCTCAGCAGACACGACCTCCACCCGGGAGAGTGGGGACTTCATCAGGAAGTCTTCGCACAGATTGCAAGTCGGTGGGAACTGCCACAGGTGGACATGATGGCATCCCGCCTCAACAAAAAGCTACGGAGGTATTGCACCAGGTAAAGAGACCCTCAGGCGATAGCTGTAGACGCCCTGGTGACACCGTGGGTGTTCCAGTCGGTCTATGTATTTCTTCCTCTTCCTCTCATACCCAAGGTGCTGAGAATGATAAGAAAAAGAGGAGTGAGAACAATACTCTTTGTTCCGGATTGGCCACGAAGGACTTGGTATCCAGATCTGCAAGAAATGCTCAGAGGACGCGTGGCCTCTTCCTCTAAGACAGGACTTGTTGCAACAGGGGCCCTGTCTGTTCCAAGACTTACCGCGGCTGCGTTTGATGGCATGGCGATTGAACGCCGGATCCTAGCAAAGAAAGGCATTCCGGATGAGGTCATTCCTACGCTGATAAAGGCTAGGAAGGGCGTGACAGCTCAACATTATCACCGTATATGGCGAAAATATGTTGCTTGGTGTGAGGCCAGGAATGCCCCTACGGAGGAATTCCAGCTGGGCCGTTTCCTTCACTTGCTACAGTCAGGAGTGAATTTGGGCCTAAAATTGGGTTCCATTAAGGTCCAGATTTCGGCCCTATCCATTTTCTTTCAAAAGGATTTGACTTCTCTACCTGAAGTTCAGACGTTTGTAAAAGGAGTGCTGCATATTCAGCCCCCTTTTGTGCCTCCAGTGGCACCTTGGGTTAACGTGGTGTTGAGTTTCCTGAAATCCCACTGGTTTGAACCACTCAAAACGGTGGAGTTAAAATACCTCACGTGGAAGGTGGTCATGCTATTAGCCTTGGCTTTGGCTAGGCGTGTGTCAGAGTTGGCGGCTTTGTCACATAAAAGCCCCTATCTGGTTTTCCATGCGGATAGAGCAGAATTGCGGACCCGTCCACAATTTCTGCCGAAAGTGGTTTCATCCTTTCATATAAACCAACCTATTGTGGTGCCTGTGGCTACTACTGACTTGGAGGATTCCGAGTTGCTTGATGTGGTCAGGGCTTTGAAGGGTTATGTAGCCAGAACGGCTAGGGTCAGGAAAACAGAATCTTTGTTTCTCTATCGTCCTAGTGGATGCTGGGGTTCCTGAAAGGACCATGGGGAATAGCGGCTCCGCAGGAGACAGGGCACAAAAAGTAAAGCTTTTTCCGATCAGGTGGTGTGCACTGGCTCCTCCCCCTATGACCCTCCTCCAGACTCCAGTTAGATTTTTGTGCCCGGCCGAGAAGGGTGCAATCTAGGTGGCTCTCCTAAAGAGCTGCTTAGAAAAAGTTTAGCTAGGTTTTTTATTTTACAGTGATGCCTGCTGGCAACAGGATCACTGCAGCGAGGGACTGAGGGGAGAAGGAGTCAACTCACCTGCGTGCAGGATGGATTGGCTTCTTGGCTACTGGACATCAAGCTCCAGAGGGACGATCACAGGTACAGCCTGGATGGTCACCGGAGCCACGCCGCCGGCCCCCTTGCAGATGCTGAAATCAGAAGAGGTCCAGAATCGGCGGCTGAAGACTCCTGCAGTCTTCAAAAGGTAGCGCACAGCACTGCAGCTGTGCGCCATTTTCCTCTCAGCACACTTCACACGGCAGTCACTGAGGGTGCAGGGCGCTGGGAGGGGGGCGCCCTGGGAGGCAAATGATTACCTATAATGGCTAAAAATACCTCACATATAGCCCTAGAGGCTATATGGAGATATTTAACCCCTGCCTAATGTTTCTAAATAGCGGGAGACGAGCCCGCCAGAAAAGGGGCGGGGCCTATCTCCTCAGCACACGGCGCCATTTCCTCTCACAGCTCCGCTGGTCAGGACGGCTCCCAAGTCTCTCCCCTGCACTGCACTACAGAAACAGGGTAAAACAGAGAGGGGGGGGCACATTTATGGCGATATTTGATATAACAAAGCAGCTATAAGGGAGCACTTATTATAAGGCTATCCCTGATATATATATATAGCGCTTTTGGTGTGTGCTGGCAAACTCTCCCTCTGTCTCCCCAAAGGGCTAGTGGGTCCTGTCTTCGTTAGGAGCATTCCCTGTGTGTCTGCTGTGTGTCGGTACGTGTGTGTCGACATGTATGAGGACGATATTGGTGTGGAGGCGGAGCAATTGCCAAATATGAGGATGTCACCCCCTAGGGAGTCGACACCAGAATGGATGCCTTTATTTATGGAACTACGGGATAGTGTCAACACGCTAAAGCAGTCGTTTGACGACATGAGGCGGCCGGACAATCAATTAGTGCCTGTCCAGGCGACTCAAACACCGTCAGGGGCTGTGAAACGCCCTTTGCCTCAGTCGGTCGACACAGACCCAGACACAGGCGATGACTCCAGTGGTGACGGTGACGAATCAACCGTATTTTCCAGTAGGGCCACACGTTATATGATTTTGGCAATGAAGGAGGCGTTACATTTAGCTGATACTACAGGTACCACTAAACAGGGTATTATGTGGGGTATGAAAAAACTACCTATAGTTTTTCCTGAATCAGAAGAATTAAATGACGTGTGTAATGAAGCGTGGGTTGCCCCTGATAAAAAGCTGATAATTTCAAAGAAATTATTGGCATTATACCCTTTCCCGCCAGAGGTTAGGGAGCGCTGGGAAACACCTCCTAGGGTGGACAAGGCGCTAACACGCTTATCTAAACAAGTGGCGTTACCCTCTCCTGAGACGGCCGCACTTAAAGATCCATCAGATAGGAGGATGGAAAATATCCAAAAAAGTATATACACACATGCAGGTGTTATACTACGACCAGCTGTAGCGACTGCCTGGATGGGCAGTGCTGGGGTAGTTTGGTCAGAGTCCCTGATTGAAAATATTGATACCCTGGACAGGGACAATATTTTACTGTCGTTAGAACAAATAAAGGATGCATTTCTTTATATGCGTGATGCACAGAGGGATATCTGCACACTGGCATCACGGGTAAGTGCTATGTCCATTTCGGCCAGAAGAGCTTTATGGACGCGACAGTGGACAGGCGATGCGGATTCAAAACGGCATATGGAAGTTTTGCCGTATAAAGGGGAGGAGTTATTTGGAGTCGGTCTATCAGATTTGGTGGCCACGGCTACAGCCGGGAAATCCACTTTTCTACCTCAAGTCACTCCCCAACAGAAAAAGGCACCGACTTTTCAACCGCAGCCCTTTCGTTCCTTTAAAAATAAGAGAGCAAAGGGCTATTCATATCTGCCACGAGGCAAAGGTAGAGGGAAGAGACAGCAACACGCAGCTCCTTCCCAGGAACAGAAGCCCTCCCCGGCTTCTACAAAAGCCTCAGCATGACGCTGGGGCTTCTCAAGCGGACTCTGGGACGGTGGGCGGTCGTCTCAAAAATTACAGCGCGCAGTGGGCTCACTCGCAGGTAGATCCCTGGATCCTGCAGATAATATCTCAAGGGTACAGGTTGGAATTAGAGACAGATCCACCTCGCCGTTTCCTGAAGTCTGCGTTACCAACGTCCCCCTCCGAAAGGGAGACGGTTTTGGAAGCCATTCACAAACTGTACTCTCAGCAGGTGATAGTCAAGGTACCTCTTCTACAACAAGGGAAGGGGTATTATTCCACTCTTTTTGTGGTACCGAAGCCGGATGGCTCGGTAAGGCCTATTCTAAATCTGAAGTCCTTGAACCTGTACATAAAGAAGTTCAAGTTCAAAATGGAGTCACTCAGAGCAGTGATAGCGAACCTGGAAGAGGGGGACTTTATGGTATCCTTGGACATCAAGGATGCGTATCTCCACGTTCCAATTTACCCCTCACACCAGGGGTACCTCAGGTTCGTTGTACAAAACTGTCACTATCAGTTTCAGACGCTGCCGTTCGGATTGTCCACGGCACCTCGGATCTTTACAAAGGTAATGGCCGAGATGATGATTCTTCTTCGAAGAAAAGGCGTATTAATTATCCCATACTTGGACGATCTCCTAATAAGGGCGAGGTCCAGAGAACAGCTAGAGATGGGATTAGCACTGTCTCAAGAAGTGCTAAAACAGCACGGGTGGATTCTGAATATTCCAAAATCCCAGTTAATACCGACAACTCGTCTGCTGTTCCTAGGGATGATTCTGGACACGGTTCAGAAAAAGGTTTTTCTCCCGGAGGAAAAAGCCAAGGAGTTATCCGAGCTTGTCAGGAACCTCCTAAAACCAGGAAAGGTGTCTGTACATCAATGCACAAGAGTCCTGGGAAAAATGGTGGCTTCTTACGAAGCAATTCCATTCGGCAGATTCCACGCAAGAATTTTCCAAAGGGATCTGTTGGACAAATGGTCAGGGTCGCATCTTCAGATGCACTTACGGATAACCCTGTCTC
The DNA here is from genome assembly GCF_028390025.1 of Pseudophryne corroboree. Lineage (NCBI taxonomy): Eukaryota > Metazoa > Chordata > Amphibia > Anura > Myobatrachidae > Pseudophryne > Pseudophryne corroboree. The sequence goes on from NC_086445.1 coordinate 545,896,599, forward strand.
CAAGGACAAGGGTGTCTCTTCTGTGGTGGTTGCAGAGTCCTCATCTATTGGAGGGCCGCAGATTCGGCATACAGGATTGGATCCTGGTGACCACGGACGCCAGCCTGAGAGGCTGGGGAGCAGTCACACAAGGAAGAAACTTCCAGGGAGTATGGACAAGCCTGGAAACGTCTCTTCACATAAACATTCTGGAACTAAGAGCAATATACAATGCTCTAAGCCAGGCAGAACCTCTGCTTCAGGGAAAACCGGTGTTGATCCAGTCGGACAACATCACGGCAGTCGCCCATGTGAACAGACAGGGCGGCACAAGAAGCAGGAGTGCAATGGCAGAAGCTGCAAGGATTCTTCGCTGGGCAGAGAATCATGTGATAGCACTGTCAGCAGTGTTCATCCCGGGAGTGGACAACTGGGAAGCAGACTTCCTCAGCAGACACGATCTTCACCCGGGAGAGTGGGGACTTCATCCAGAAGTCTTCCACATGCTGGTAACCCGTTGGGAAAGACCAATGGTGGACATGATGGCGTCTCGCCTCAACAAAAAACTGGACAGGTATTGCGCCAGGTCAAGAGATCCGCAGGCAATAGCTGTGGACGCGCTGGTAACGCCTTGGGTGTACCAGTCGGTGTATGTGTTTCCTCCTCTGCCTCTCATACCAAAAGTATTGAGAATTATACGGCAAAGAGGCGTAAGAACGATACTAGTGGTTCCGGATTGGCCAAGAAGGACTTGGTACCCGGAACTTCAAGAGATGATCACGGAAGATCCGTGGCCTCTACCTCTAAGGAGGGACTTGCTTCAGCAGGGTCCCTGTCTGTTTCAAGACTTACCGCGGCTGCGTTTGACGGCATGGCGGTTGAACGCCGGATCCTAATGGAAAAAGGCATGCCGGAAGAAGTCATTCCTACTTTGATTAAAGCAAGGAAAGAAGTAACCGTGCAACATTATCACCGAATTTGGCGAAAATATGTTGCGTGGTGCGAAGATCGGAGTGCTCCGACGGAGGAATTTCAACTGGGTCGATTCCTACATTTCCTGCAATCAGGATTGTCTATGGGTCTCAAATTGGGATCTATTAAGGTTCAAATTTCGGCCCTGTCGATTTTCTTTCAAAAAGAATTGGCTTCAGTCCCTGAAGTCCAGACCTTTGTTAAGGGAGTGCTGCATATACAGCCCCCTGTGGTGCCTCCAGTGGCACCGTGGGATCTCAATGTAGTTTTGGATTTTCTAAAATCTCATTGGTTTGAACCACTAAATAAGGTGGATTTGAAATATCTCACTTGGAAAGTGACCATGCTTCTAGCCCTGGCTTCTGCCAGGAGAGTGTCAGAATTGGCAGCTTTATCTTACAAAAGCCCATATCTGATTTTCCATTCGGACAGGGCAGAACTGCGGACTCGTCCGCATTTTCTCCCTAAGGTGGTGTCAGCATTTCATCTGAACCAGCCTATTGTAGTGCCTGCGGCTACAAGTGACTTGGAGGACTCCAAGTTACTGGACGTTGTCAGAGCATTAAAAATATATATTGCAAGAACAGCTGGAGTCAGAAAATCTGACTCGTTGTTTATATTGTATGCACCCAACAAGATGGGTGCTCCTGCGTCTAAGCAGACGATTGCTCGTTGGATCTGTAGCACAATCCAACTTGCACATTCTGTGGCAGGCCTGCCACAGCCTAAATCTGTAAAGGCCCACTCCACAAGGAAGGTGGGCTCATCTTGGGCGGCTGCCCGAGGGGTCTCGGCATTACAACTTTGCCGAGCAGCTACGTGGTCAGGGGAGAACACGTTTGTAAAATTTTACAAATTTGATACTCTGGCTAAGGAGGACCTGGAGTTCTCTCATTCGGTGCTGCAGAGTCATCCGCACTCTCCCGCCCGTTTGGGAGCTTTGGTATAATCCCCATGGTCCTTTCAGGAACCCCAGCATCCACTAGGACGATAGAGAAAATAAGATTTTACTTACCGATAATTCTATTTCTCGGAGTCCGTAGTGGATGCTGGGCGCCCATCCCAAGTGCGGATTATCTGCATAAATTGTACATAGTTATTGTTAACTAATTCGGGTTATTGTTGAAGGAAGCCATCTTTCAGAGGCTCCGCTGTTATCATACTGTTAACTGGGTTTAGATCACAAGTTGTACGGTGTGATTGGTGTGGCTGGTATGAGTCTTACCCGGGATTCAAAATCCTCCCTTATTGTGTACGCTCGTCCGGGCACAGTACCTAACTGGAGTCTGGAGGAGGGTCATAGGGGGAGGAGCCAGTGCACACCACCTGATCGGAAAAAGCTTTACTTTTTGTGCCCTGTCTCCTGCGGAGCCGCTATTCCCCATGGTCCTTTCAGGAACCCCAGCATCCACTACGGACTCCGAGAAATAGATTTATCGGTAAGTAAAATCTTATTTTATCCTGTATGCTTCCAACAAGCTTGGTGCTCCTGCTTCAAAGCAAACTATTGCTCGCTGGATCTGTAACACGATTCAGCAGGCTCATTCTGCGGCTGGATTGCCGCTGCCAAAATCAGTTAAGGCCCATTCCACTAGGAAGGTGGGCTCTTCTTGGGCGGCTGCCCGAGGGGTCTCGGCATTACAGCTGTGCCGAGCGGCTACTTGGTCAGGTTCAAACAATTTTGCAAAGTTCTACAAGTTTGATACCCTGGCTGAGGAGGACCTTGTGTTTGTTCAATCGGTGCTGCAGAGTCATCCGCACTCTCCCGCTTGTTTGGGAGCTTTGGTATAATCCCCATGGTCCTTACGGAGTCTCCAGCATCCACTAGGACGTTAGAGAAAATAAGATTTTACTTACCGGTAAATCTATTTCTCGTAGTCCGTAGTGGATGCTAGGCGCCCGTCCCAAGTGCGGAATTCTTCTGCAATACTTGTATATAGTTATTGCTTCAATAAGGGTTATGTTATGGTTGCATCAGGGTTGACCTGATGCTCTGTTGTTGTTCATACTGTTAACTGGGTAAGTTTATCACAAGTTATACGGTGTGATTGGTGTGGCTGGTATGAATCTTGCCCTGGATTATCAAAATCCTTTCCTTGTACTGTCAGCTCTTCTGGGCACAGTTTCTCTAACTGAGGTCTGGAGGAGGGACATAGAGGGAGGAGCCAGAGCACACCAGAATCTAAATTCTTTCTTAAAGTGCCCATGTCTCCTGCGGAGCCCTTCTATTCCCCATGGTCCTTACGGAGTCCCCAGCATCCACTACGGACTACGAGAAATAGATTTACCGGTAAGTAAAATCTTATTTCTCTAACGTCCTAGTGGATGCTGGGGACTCCGTCAGGACCATGGGGGAATAGCGGCTCCGCAGGAGACAGGGCACAAAAGCAAGCTTTTAGGATCACATGGTGTGTACTGGCTCCTCCCCCTATGACCCTCCTCCAAGCCCCAGTTAGGTTTTTGTGCCCGGCCGAGAAGGGTGCAATCTAGGTGGCTCTCTTAAAGAGTTACTTAGAAAAAGTTTTTAGGTTCTTTATTTTCAGTGAGTCCTGCTGGCAACAGGCTCACTGCATCGAGGGACTTAGGGGAGAGATTTTCAACTCACCTGCGTGCAGGATGGATTGGATTCTTAGGCTACTGGACATAGCTCCAGAGGGAGTCGGAACACAGGGCTCGCCCTGGGGTTCGTCCCGGAGCCGCGCCGCCGACCCCCCTTGCAGACGCTGAAGATGAAGAGGTCCGGAACCAGGCGGCAGAAGACTCTGTCTTCAGGTAGCGCACAGCACTGCAGCTGTGCGCCATTGTTGTCAGCACACTTCACACAGCGGTCACGGAGGGTGCAGGGCGCTGGAGGGGGGCGCCCTGGGCAGCAATGTATAATACCTGTATGGCGAAAAATACATCACATATAGCCCTTGAGGCTATATGGATGTATTTAACCCCTGCCAGATATCTAAAACTCCGGAGAAGAAGCCCGCCGAAAAGGGGGCGGGGCCTATTCTCCTCGGCACACAGCGCCATTTTCCCTCACAGAAAGGCTGGTGGGAAGGCTCCCATGCTCTCCCCTGCACTGCACTACAGAAACAGGGTTAAAACAGAGAGGGGGGGCACTGATTTGGCGATATGTATATATATTAAAATGCTATAAGGGAGGAACACTTATATAAAGGTTGTCCCTGGATAATTATAGCGTTTTGGTTTGTGCTGGCAAACTCTCCCTCTGTCTCCCCAAAGGGCTAGTGGGTCCTGTCCTCTATCAGAGCATTCCCTATGTGTGTGCTGTATGTCGGTACGTGTGTGTCGACATGTATGAGGAAAATATTGGTGAGGAGGCGGAGCAAATTGCCTGTAATGGTGATGTCACTCTCTAGGGAGTCGACACCGGAATGGATGGCTTATTTATGGAAATTACGTGACAATGTCAACACGCTGCAAGCCGGTTGACGACATGAGAGGGCCGGCGAACAAATTAGTATCTGTCCAGGCGTCTCAAACACCGTCAGGGGCTGTAAAATGCCCATTTACCTCAGTCGGTCGACACAGACCCAGACACGGACACTGATTTCAGTGTCGACGGTGAAGAAACAAACGTATTTTCTTTTAGGGCCACACGTTAAGGGCAATGAAGGAGGTGTTACATATTTCTGATACTCCAAGTACCACAAAAAAGGGTATTATGTGTGAGGTGAAAAAACTACCTGTAGTTTTTCCTGAATCAGATAAATTAAATGAAGTGTGTGATGATGCGTGGGTTTCCCCCGATAGAAAATTATTGGCGGTATACCCTTTCCCGCCAGAAGTTAAGGCGCGGTGGGAAACACCCCTCAGGGTGGATAAGGCGCTCACACGCTTATCAGAACAAGTGGCGGTACCATCTACGGATAGGGCCGTACTTAAGGAGCCAGCTGATAGGAGGCTGAAAAATATCCTAAAAAGTATACACACACATGCTGGTGTTATACTGCGACCAGCGATCGCCTCAGCCTGGATGTGCAGAGCTGAGGTGGCTTGGTCGGATTCCCTGACTAAAAATATTGATACCTTTGACAGGGACAGTATTTTATTGACTATAGAGCATTTAAAGGATGCATTTCTATATATGCGAGATGCGCAGAGGGATATTTGCACTCTGGCATCAAGAGTAAATGCGATGTCCACATCTGCAAGAAGATGTTTATGGACACGACAGTGGTCAGGTGATGCAGATTCCAAACGGCACAAAGATGTATTGCCGTATAAAGGGGAGGAGTTATTTGGGGTCGGTCCATGGGACCTGGTGGCCAGGGCAACTGCTGGAAAATCCACAGTTTTTTACCCTAAGTCACATCTCTGCAGAAAAAGACACCGTCTTTTCAGCCTCAGTCCTTTCGTCCCTATAAGAGTCATATCTGCCCAGGGATAGAGGAAAGGGAAGAAGACTGCAGCAGGCAGCCCATTCCCAGGAACAGAAGCCCTCCACCGCTTCTACCAAGTTCTCAGCATGACGCTGGGACCGTACAGGACCCCTGGATCCTACAAGTAGTATCCAAGGGGTACAGATTGGAATGTCGAGAGGTTTCCCCCCTCGCAGGTTCCTGTAGTCTGCTGTACCAATGTCTCCCTCCGACAGGGAGGCAGTATTGAAAACAATTCACAAGCTGTATTCCCAGCAGGTGATAATAAAATTACCCCTCCGACAACAAGGAAAGGGGTATTACTCCACACTATATGGTGGTACTGAAGGCTAGGTGAGACCTATTCTAAATCTGAAAAATTTGAACACTTACAAGGGTTCAAATCCAGATGGAGTCACTCAGAGCAGTGATAGCAAAGAACAAGGGGACTATATGGTGTCCCGGGACATCAGGGATGCTTACCTCCATGTCCCAAAATTTGCTTTTTCTCACCAAGGGTACCTCAGGTTCGTGGTACAGAACTGTCACTATCAGTTTCAAGTCAATGCCGTTGGATTGTCCAAGGCACCCCGGGTCCTTACCAAGGTAATGACCGAAAGGAGGATTCGTCTTCAAAGAAAATGGACGACCTCCTGATAAGAACAAGGTCCAGAGAACAGTTGGAGGTCGGAGTAGCACTATCTCAAGTAGTTCTACGACAGCACGGGTGGATTCTAAATATTCCAAAACCGCAGTTGTTCCGACGACACGTCTGCTGGTCCTAGGGATGATTCTGGACACAGTCCAGGAAAAGGTGTTTCTCCCAGAGGAGAAAGCCAGGGAGTTATCCGAGCTAATCGGGATCCTCCTAAAACCAGGAAAAGTGTCAGTGCATCATTGCACAAGAGTCCTGGTAAAAATGGTGGCTTATTACGAAGCGCTTCCATTCGGCAGATTTCACGCAAGAACTCTTCAGTGGGATCTGCTGGACAAATGGTCCGGATCGCATCTTCAGATGCATCAGCGGATAACCCTATATCCAAGGACAAGGGTGTCTCTCCTGTGGTGATTACAGAGTGCTCATCTTCTAGAGGGCCGCAGATTCGGCATTCAGGATTGGATGCTGGTGACCACGGAGGCCAGCCTGAGAGGCTGGGGAGCAGTCACACAAGGAGTGTGATCAAGTCTGGAGAATTCTCTCCACATAAATATACTGGAGCTAAGAGCAAATTTATAATGCTCTAAGCTTAGCAAGACCTCTGCTTCAAGGTCAGCCGGTATTGATCCAGTGGGATAACATCACGGCAGTCGCCCACGTAAACAGAAAGGGCGGCACAAGAAGCAGGAGGGCAGTGGCAAAACTGCAAGGATTTTTCGCTAGGCGGAAAATCATGTGATAGCACTGTCAGCAGTGTTCATTCCGGGAGTGGACGACTGGGAAGCAGACTTCCTCAGCAGGCACGACCTCCACCCGGGAGAGTGGGAACTTCATCGGGAAGTTTTCCGCATGATTGTGAACCGTTGGGAAAGACCAAAGGTGGACATGATGGCGTCCCGCCCGAACAAAAAATGGGACAGGTATTGCGCCAGGTCACGAGACCTTCAGGCGATAGCTGTGGACGTCCTGGTAACACCGTGGGTGTAACAGTCGGTGTATGTGTTCCCTCCTCTGCTTCTCATAACCAAGGTATTGAGAATTATAAGACATAGAGGAGTAAGAACTATACTCGTGGCTCCGGATTGGCCAAGAGGGACTTGGTAACCGGAACTTCAAGAGATGCTCACAGAGGACTAATGGCCTCGGGAGCTAAGAAGGGATTTGCTTTCAGCAAGTACCATGTCTGTTCCAAGAGGAACCGTGGCATCGGCCTTTAAGAAAGGACCTGCTCCAGCAGGGACCTTGTCTGTTCCAAGACTTACCGCGACTGCGTTTGACGGCATGGCGGTTTAAACGCCGGATCCTAAGGGAAAAGGCATTCCGGAAGAGGTCATACCTACCCTGGTCAAAGCCAGGAAGGAGGTGACCGCACAACGTTATCACCACATGTGGTGAAAATATGTTGCGTGGGTGAGGCCAGGAAGGCCCCACGAAAAAAATTTCAACTAGGTCGTTTTCTGCACTTCCTGCAAACAGGAGTGTCTATGAGCCTCAAATTGGGGTCCATTAAGGTTCAAGTTTCGGCCCTATAGATTTTCTTCCAGAAAGAATTGGCTTCAGTTCCTGAAGTCCAGACGTTTGTCAAGGGAGTATTGCATATACAGCCCTTGTGTGCCTCCAGTGGCACCGTGGGATCTCAACGTAGTGTTGGGATTCCTCAAATCATATTGGTTTGAACCATTCAAATCTGTGGATTTGAAATATCTCACATGGAAAGTGACCATGCTGTTGGCCCTGGCCTGGGCCAGGCGATTGTTAAAATTGGCGGCTTTGTCTTACAAAAGCCCATATTTGATTTTCCATTCGGACAGGACAGAACTGCGGACTCGTCCCCAGTTTCTTCCTAAGGTGGTGTCAGCGTTTCACCTGAAACAACCTATTGTGGTGCCTGCGGCTACTAGGGACTTGGAGGACTCCAAGTTGCTAGACGTTGTCAGGGCCCTGAAAATATATATATATATATAATTCCAGGACGGCTGGAGTCAGAAAGTCTGACTTGCTGTTTATATTGTAGGCACCCAAAAAGCTGGGTGCTCCTGCTTCTAAGCAGACTATTGCTCGTTGGATTTGTAGTACAATTCAGCTTGCACATTCTGTGGCAGGCCTGCCACAGCCAAAATCTGAAAATGCCCATTCCACAAGGAAGGTGGGCTCATCTTGGGCGGCTGCCCGAGGGGTCTCGGCATTACAACTTTGCCGAGCAGCTACTTGGTCAGGGGCAAACACGTTTGCTAAATTCTACAAATTTGATACCCTGGCTGAGGAGGACCTGGAGTTCTCTCATTTGGTGCTGCAGAGTCATCCGCACTCTCCCGCCCGTTTGGGAGCTTTGGTATAATCCCCATGGTCCTTACGGAGTCCCCAGCATCCACTAGGACGTTAGAGAAAATAAGATTTTACTTACCGATAAATCTATTTCTCATAGTCCGTAGTGGATGCTGGGCGCCCATCCCAAGTGCGGATTGTCTGCATTACTTGTACATAGTTATTGTTACAAAACATCGGGTTATTATTGTTGTGAGCCATCTTTTTTAGAGGCTACTTCATTGTTATCATACTGTTAACTGGGTTCAAATCACAAGTTGTACGGTGTGATTGGTGTGGCTAGTATGAGTCTTACCCGGGATTCAAGATCCTTCCTTATTGTGTACGCTCGTCCGGGCACAGTACCTAACTGAGGCTTGGAGGAGGGTCATAGGGGGAGGAGCCAGTACACACCATGTGATCCTAAAAGCTTGCTTTTGTGCCCTGTCTCCTGCGGAGCCGCTATTCCCCCATGGTCCTGACGGAGTCCCCAGCATCCACTACGGACTATGAGAAATAGATTTATCGGTAAGTAAAATCTTATTTTTATTTATATATATATATATATATATATATATATATATATATATATATATATATATATATATATATATATATATATATATATATATAATATAATATGTGTGTAGTGTTCACGCTAGGCTGTTTCAGCAGGGCGCCCTGCCCCTTTAGCGGCGACCAGCCTGTCGTGCACATGGCATCTATTCACATGAAAGGGAGCGCTTGGGGAAGCCCAGCTCCCTATTAGTGACTCAGAGAGGCCCAGCTCGCCCTCAATACTGACACAGGTGGGGCAGCGCTCCCTCCCCTTCCGTGCGCTTTGTCCACCTGGCTTCGTGGTGGGAACACTATGGGCTGATTCAATTGTCATGGGCATCTAAAAATCCTTTCTAAACAGGACTGTTTGGACATCCAAATAATTGTCACAATTCAATGTGTTTTGACGCCCATGCACATCGCTCATTTCGCGTTCAAACACACCAAGTTCAGCCACCTAAAAAGGCTAAACCTATCTAAACTTCCTGCTGCTTTGTGCGTCCAAACTCCCAAGTTTACACACACTTTTTTTTCTTGCACCTCAGTAGGCTGGGAGAAAAAAATGTGTCCTCTGCGGCCAATTAGCACCCAAACGGCAGAACAATTACAATTGCTGCCGTCGGGCGCCCTTTAGTAGCGGCCGCGAGAAGATCAATTGAATCAGCCCCATACTGTGTGTGTTAAGATTGATTAAAGTACGTGTAGCCTTTGTTTTATGTATTTATTTTATTTTTTCCGTTTCCTTCCATTTAGAACAAATCTTTCAGAACCTGAGACAGGAGTACACACGCTATCAGAGACGAAGGCAGCTGGAAGCTTTCAACCAAAGTGAAACTGGGCATTCAAGTGAGGTTCAGGCCAGTTCATCTCTCACAGCCCCATCCTCTCCAGGTAATGTGAGAACTGTAGTATAATAATGTATGTATGTCATGTACCACAGTGGGGAAAACAATGCATACATAAAATAGGGACATACTAGGCAGGCAGAATAAATGCAGATGGGAAAACAAAGACTAGGGTAAGCCCTGCTGGGGAATGCTTGCAATTGAAGGGACTGTTGGGAATAATTATTTTCTGTAAAGCTCTGCATACTATAGTTGGTGCTATATAAACAATGAAAGGAGTAGCAAGTGTGGCTCAAAGTGGAGATTGGAGTCCTTTTGGAGTAGAGTAGGCTGGAGTGAACAAGTGGGTCTTGAGAACATTTTAAGGCTGGGGAGTGTCTGTTCCTGAGAATTCAGTAAGTCTGTAGCAGCATGGTAATGCTTTTTGTGCATGTAAAATGACTTCTTAAGGCACTGCCTTTCTGTTCAGGGTCGGCGGTGAAGAAAGACCAGCCAACTTTCAGCTTAAGACAAGTAGGAATTTTGTGTGAACGTCTTTTGAAGGACCACGAGGACAAGATAAGGGAAGAATATGAACAAATTCTCAACACAAAACTAGAAGGTCAGTCATTGATTGTTTAATTAGCTCTTACCTGCTTGAAATAATGTTTTGTTTCTCTGACGTCCTAGTGGATGCTGGGAACTCCGTAAGGACCATGGGGAATAGCGGCTCCGCAGGAGACTGGGCACATCTAAAGAAAGCTTTAGGACTATCTGGTGTGCACTGGCTCCTCCCCCTATGACCCTCCTCCAAGCCTCAGTTAGATTTTTGTGCCCGACCGAGCAGGGTGCAATCTAGGAGGCTCTCCTGAGCTTCTTAGAAGAAGCAAGAAGAGGTCCGGAAAATCGGCGGCAGAAGACATCAGTCTTCACCAAGGTAGCGCACAGCACTGCAGCTGTGCGCCATTGCTCCTCATGCACACCACACACTCCGGTCACTGAGGGTGCAGGGCGCTGGGGGGGGGGCGCCCTGAGCAGCAATATAAACACCTTGGCTGGCAAAAATACATCACATATAACCCCCAGGGCTATATGGATGTATATTAACCCCTGCCAGATTCCATAAAAATGCGGGAGAAAAGTCTGCGAAAAAGGGGCGGAGCTATCTCCGTCAGCACACTGGCGCCATTTTTCCCTCACAGCTCCGTTGGAGGGAAGCTCCCTGGCTCTCCCCTGCAGTTAATACACTACAGAAAGGGTTAAAAAGAGAGGGGGGGGGGGGCACAATTTAGGCGCAGTATACAACATATATGCAGCTATAAGGGAAAACACTTTTTCTCTAACGTCCTAAGTGGATGCTGGGGACTCCGTAAGGACCATGGGGAATAGCGGCTCCGCAAGAGACTGGGCACATCTAAAGAAAGCTTTAGGACTATCTGGTGTGCACTGGCTCCTCCCCCTATGACCCTCCTCCAAGCCTCAGTTAGATCTCTGTGCCCGAACGAGAAGGGTGCACACTAGGGGCTCTCCTGAGCTTCTTAGTGAAAGTTTTAGTTTAGGTTTTTTATTTTCAGTGAGACCTGCTGGCAACAGGCTCACTGCATCGAGGGACTAAGGGGAGAAGAAGCGAACTCACCTGCGTGCAGAGTGGATTGGGCTTCTTAGGCTACTGGACATTGGCTCCAGAGGGACGATCACAGGCCCAGCTTGGATGGGTCCCAGAGCCGCGCCGCCGGCCCCCTTACAGAGCCAGAAGGCAGAAGAGGTCCGGAAAATCGGCGGCAGAAGACATCCTGTCTTCAACAAGGTAGCGCACAGCACTGCAGCTGTGCGCCATTGCTCTCAGCACACTTCACACTCCGGTCACTGAGGGTGCAGGGCGCTGGGGGGGGGCGCCCTGAGACGCAATAAAAACACCTTGGATGGCAAAAAATGCATCACATATAGCTCCTGGGCTATATGGATGCATTTAACCCCTGCCAGAATCCATAAAAAAGCAGGAGAAAAGTCCGCGAAAAAGGGGCGGAGCCTATCTCCTCAGCACACTGGCGCCATTTTCCCTCACAGCTCCGTTGGAGGGAAGCTCCCTGGCTCTCCCCTGCAGTCACTACACTACAGAAAGGGTTAAAAAAGAGAGGGGGGCACTAATTAGGCGCAGTATTAACTATACAGCAGCTATAAGGGGAAAAACACTTATATAAGGTTATCCCTGTATATAGCGCTCTGGTGTGTGCTGGCAAACTCTCCCTCTGTCTCCCCAAAGGGCTAGTGGGGTCCTGTCCTCTATCAGAGCATTCCCTGTGTGTGTGCTGTATGTCGGTACTTTTGTGTCGACATGTATGAGGAGAAAAATGATGTGGAGACGGAGCAGATTGCCTGTAATAGTGATGTCACCCCCTAGGGGGTCGACACCTGAGTGGATGAACTGTTGGAAATTACGTGACAGTGTCAGCTCTGTATAAAAGACAGTGGTTGACATGAGACAGCCGGCTACTCAGCTTGTGCCTGTCCAGACGTCTCATAGGCCGTCAGGGGCTCTAAAGCGCCCGTTACCTCAGATGGCAGATATAGACGCCGACACAGATACTGACTCCAGTGTCGACGGTGAAGAGACAAATGTGACTTCCAGTAGGGCCACACGTTACATGATTGAGGCAATGAAAAATGTTTTACACATTTCTGATAATACGAGTACCACCAAAAAGGGGTATTATGTTCGGTGAGGAAAAACTACCTGTAGTTTTCCTGAATCTGAGAAATTAAATGAGGTGTGTGATGATGCGTGGGTTTCCCCCGATAACAACTGATAATTTCTATAATGTTATTGGCATTATATCCTTTCCCGCCAGAGGTTAGGGTGCGTTGGGAAACACCCCCTAGGGTGGATAAAGCGCTCACACGCTTGTAAGGGCTCTACCCTCTCCTGAGATGGCTGCCCTTAAGGATCCTGCTGATAGAAAGCAGGAGGGTATCCTAAAATGTATTTACACACATACTGGTGTTATACTGCGACCAGCAATCGCCTCAGCCTGGATGTGCAGTGCTGGGTTGGCGTGGTCGGATTCCCTGACTGAAAATATTGATACCCTAGATAGGGACAGTATATTTTTGCCTATAGAGCATTTAAAAGATGCATTTCTATACATGCGTGATGCACAGCGGAATATTTGCCGACTGGCATCAAGTCTAAGTGCGTTGTCCATTTCTACCAGTAGAGGGTTATGGACACGTCAGTGGTCAGGTGATGCGTATTCCAAACGGCATTTGGAAGTATTGCCTTATTAAGGGGAGGAGTTATTTGGGGTCGCTCTGTCAGACCTGGTGGCCACGGCAACAGCTGGGTAATCCACGTTTGTACCCCAGGTCGCCTCTCAACATGAGAAGACGCCGTATTATCAGGCGCAGTCTTTTCATGGACAAGCGGGCAAAAGGTTCCTCATTTCTGCCCCGTGACAGAGGGAGAGGAAAAAGGCTGCAGAAATCAGCCAGTTCCCAGGAACAGAAACCCTCTCCCGCCTCTGCCAAGCCCTCAGTATACGCTGGGGCTTTACAAGCAGAATCAGGCACGGTGGGGGGCCCGTCTCAATGAATTTCAGCGCGCAGTGGGCTCACTCGCAAGTAGACCCCTGGATCCTTCAGGTGATATCTCAGGGGTACAAATTAGAATTCGAGACATCTCCCCCTCGCCGTTTCCTAAAGTCGGCTTTACCGATGTCTCCTTCTGACAGGGAGACAGTTTTGGAAGCCATTCACAAGCTGTATTCCCAGCAGGTGATAATCAAGATACCCCTCCTGCAACAGGGAATGGGGTATTATTCCACACTGTTGTGGTACCGAAGCCGGACGGCTCGGTGAGACCGATTCTAAATCTAAAATCTTTGAACACTTACATACAGAGGTTCAAATTCAAGATTGAGTCACTCAGAGCAGTGATTGCGAACCTGGAAGAAGGGGACTACATGATGTCTCGGGACATCAGGGATGCTTACCTTCATGTCAAAATTTACCCTTCTCACCAAGGGTACCTCAGGTTAATGGTACAGAACTGTCACTATCAGTTCAGACGCTGCCGTATGGATGGTCCACGGCACCCCGGGTCTTTACCAAGGTAATGGCCGAAATAATGATATTCCTTCGAAGGAAGGGAATTTTAGTTATCCCTTACTTGGCCAATTCCCTGATAAGGGTAAGATCCAGGGAACAGTTGGAGGTCGGTGTAGCACTATCTCAGGTAGTGTTGCGGCAGCACGATTGGATTCTCAATGTTCCAAAATCGCAGCTGGTTCCGACGACTTATCTTCTGTTCCTAGGGATGATCCTGGACACAGTCCAGAAGAAGGTGTTTCTCCCGGAGGAGAAAGACAGGGAGTTATCCGAGCTAGTCAGGAACCTCCTAAAACCGAGCCAAGTCTCAGTGCATCAATGCACAAGGGTTCTGGGTAAAATGGTGGCTTCCTACGAAGCAATCCCATTCGGCAGATTCCACGCAAGAACTTTCCAGTGGGACCTGCTGGACAAATGGTCCGGGTCGCATCTTCAGATGCATCAGCGGATAACCCTGTCACCAAGGACAAGGGTGTCCCTCCTGTGGTGGTTGCAGAGTGCTCATCTTCTAGAGGGCTGCAGATTCGGCATTCAGGACTGGGTCCTGGTGACCACGGATGCCAGCCTGCGAGGCTGGGGAGCAGTCACACAGGGAAGGAATATCCAGTGCTTATGGTCAAGCCTGGAGACATCACTTCACAAAAATATCCTGAAGCTAAGGGACATTTACAATGCTCTAAGCTTAGCAAGACCTCTGCTTCAAGGTCAGCCGGTGTTGATCCAGTCGGACAACATCACGGCAGTCACCCACGTAAACAGACAGGGTGGCACAAGAAGCAGGAGGGCAATGGCAGAAGCTGCAAGGATTCTTCGCTGGGCGGAAAATCATGTGATAGCACTGTCAGCAGTATTCATTCCGGGAGTGGACAACTGGGAAGCAGACTTCCTCAGCACGACCTCCACCCGGGAGAGTGGGGACTTCACCCAGAAGTCGTCCACATGATTAAAAAACTCGACAGGTATTGCGCCAGGTCAAGGGACCCTCAGGCAATAGCTGTAGACGCTCTGGTAACACCGTGGGTGTACCAGTCAGTGTATGTGTTCCCTCCTCTGCCTCTCATACCCAAGGTACTGAGATTGATAAGATGGAGAGGAGTAAGCACTATATTCGTGGCTCCGGATTGGCCAAGAAGGACTTGGTAACCGGAACTTCAAGAGATGCTCACGGAGGATCCGTGGCCTCTACCTCTAAGAAGGGACCTGCTCCAGGAAGGACCCTGTCTGTTCCAAGACTTACCGCGGCTGCGTTTGACGGCATGGCGGTTGAACGCCGGATCCTGAAGGAAAAACGGCATTCCGGATGAAGTCATCCCTATCCTGATCAAAGCCAGGAAGGATGTAACCGAAAAACATTATCACCGCATTTGGCGAAAATATGTTGCGTGGTGCGAGGCCAGTAGGCCCGACGGAGGAAATTCAACTGGGTCGATTCCTACATTTCCTGCAAACAGGAGTGTCTATGGGCCTGAAATTGGGGTCCATTAAGGTTCAAATTTCGGCCCTGTCAATTTTCTTCCAAAAAGAACTAGCTTCAGTCCCTGAAGTTCAGACGTTTGTAAAAGGGGTACTGCATATACAGCCTCCTTTTGTGCCTCCAGTGGCACTTTGGGATCTCACTGTAGTTTTGGGTTCCAAAAGTCACATTGGTTTGAACCACTTGAATCTGTGGAGTTAAAATATCTCACATGGAAAGTGGTCATGCTGTTGACCCTGGCCTGGGCCAGGCGCGTGTCAGTATTGGCGGCTTTATCCTGAAAAAGCCCTTATCTGATTTTCCATTCGGACAGGGCGGAATTGAGGACTCATCCTCATTTTCTCCCTAAGGTGTTTTCAGCGTTTCACCTGAACCAACCTATTTGTGGTGCCTGCGGCTACTAGGGACTTGGAGGACTCCAAGTTGCTAGACGTTGTCAGGGCCCTGAAAATATGTTTCCAGGACGGCTGGAGTCAGGAAATCTGACTCGCTGTTTATCCTGTATGCACCCAACAAGCTGGGTGCTCCTGCTTCTAAGCAGACTATTGCTCGTTGGATTTGTAGTACAATTCAGCTTGCACATTCTGTGGCATGCCTGCCACAGCCAAAAATCTGTAAATGCCCACTCCACAAGGAAGGTGGGCTCATCTTGGGCGGCTGCCCGAGGGGTCTCGGCTTTACAACTTTGCCGAGCAGCTACTTGGTCAGGAGCAAATACGTTTGTAAAATTCTACAAAATTGATATCCTGGCTGAGGAGGACCTGGAGTTCTCTCATTTGGTGCTGCAGAGTCATCCGCACTCTCCCGCCCGTTTGGGAGCTTTGGTATAATCCCCATGGTCCTTACGGAGTCCCCAGCATCCACTTAGGACGTTAGAGAAAATAAGAATTTACTTACCGATAATTCTATTTCTCATAGTCCGTAGTGGATGCTGGGCGCCCATCCCAAGTGCGGATTGTCTGCAATACTGGTACATAGTTATTGTTACCAAAAAATCGGGTTATTGCTGTAGTGAGCCATCTTTTCTAGAGGCTCCTCTGTTATCATGCTGTTAACTGGGTTCAGATCACAAGTTGTACGGTGTGATTGGTGTGGCTGGTATGAGTCTTACCCGGGATTCAAAATCCTTCCTTATTGTGTACGCTCGTCCGGGCACAGTATCCTAACTGAGGCTTGGAGGAGGGTCATAGGGGGAGGAGCCAGTGCACACCAGATAGTCCTAAAGCTTTCTTTAGATGTGCCCAGTCTCCTGCGGAGCCACTATTCCCCATGGTCCTTACGGAGTCCCCAGCATCCACTACGGACTATGAGAAATAGAATTATCGGTAAGTAAATTCTTATTTTTATAGGTGCTATCCCTGTGATATATAGCGCCCTGGTGTGTGCTGGCATACTCTCCCTCTGTCTCCCCAAAGGGCTTTGTTGGGGTCCTGTCCTCTATCAGAGCATTCCCTGTGTGTGTGCTGTGTGTCGGTACGGCTGTGTCGACAGGTATGTGGAGGATAATGAGGTGGAGGCGGAGCGAATGCCTGTAAATATGTTGTCACCCCCTGCGGGGTCGACACCGGTGTGGTTGAACTTATGGAAGGATTACGTGAAAGTGTCAACTCCTTACATAAAAGGTCGACGACACGGAACAGCCGGCTACTCAGCTTGTGCCTTTTCCAGCGTCTCAAATGTCATGGGGGGCTCTAAAATCGCCCGCTACCTCAGATAACAGACACAGATGTCGACACGGATACTGACTCCAGTGTCGACATCGATGAGACTGGTGTACCCTCCAAATAGGTCCACCCGTTACAGGATTGAGACAATGAAAAATGTATTACACATTTATGATTATACCCCAGGTACCACATAAAAGGGTATTGTGTTTGGTGAGAGAAAACTATTAGTAGTTTTTCCTGCATCTGAGAAATTAAATGAGGTGTGTGAGGAAGAGTGGTTTTCCCCCGGTAAGAAATTGATAATTTCTACAACGGTTATTGGCAGCGTACCCTTTCCCGCCAGAGGATAGGTCACGCGGGGAAACACCCCATAGGGTAGATACAGCGCTTACACGCTAATCAGAAAAGGTGGCACTACCGTCTTCGGGTACGGCCGCCCTGAAGGAACCTGCTGATAGAAAGCAGGAGGTTACCCTATAAGATATGGTCACACACTAGGGCATTATATTGCGACCAGCCGTTGCTTTGGCATGGATGTGCAGTGCTCCCGCTACGTGGTCAGATTCCCTGTCGGAAAATAACTATGGATAGGGACAATATTTTGCTGAAAATAGAGCATATAAAAGACGTGGTCTTATACATGCGTGATGCACAGAGGGATATTTGCCGGCTGGCATCAAAAATGAGCGCTAGGTCCATTGCCGCCAGACGGGGGTTATGGACTTGGCAATGGTCAGGCGATGTAGACTCGAATCGGCACATGGAAGTTGCCCTATAAGGGGGTAAAACTGTTTGGGGATAGTTTTTCAGACCTCGTTTCCACAGCTACTGCTGGGAAATTAATTTTTTTGCCACAGGCTACCCCACAACAAAAGAAAGCACCGTATCATCAAGTACAGTCCTTTCGGCCCCAGAAAAACAAGTGGGCTAGAGGCTCATCCTTTCCGCCGAGAGGCAAAGGTAGAGGAAAAAAGCTGCAACACACAGCTAGTTCCCAAGAGCAGAAGTCCTCCCTGCGTCCGGTAGGTCCACAGCATGGTGCTGGGGCTGCTCAGGCGGACCCGGGTACGGTGGGGGCCCGTCTCCGATATTTCAGCGGACAGTGGGCTCTCTCACATGGATCCCTGGGTCCTTCAAGTAGTATCTCAGGGGTACAGGCTGGAGTTCGAGACGTTCTTCCCCCCGCCGTTTCCTAAACTGCCTTACCGGCACCTCCCTCTGCCAGGGAGACGGTGTTGGTGGATATTCAACACTATAATCACAACAAGTGATTGTCAAGGTGCCCCTCCTTCAGCAAGTAAGGGGTTACTATTCCACAGTGGTTGTGGTACCGCAACGGTTCGGTGAGACCCATCTTGAAATTAAAATACTTGAACTTTTATATCAGAAGATTCAAGTTCAAGATGGAATCGCTCAGGGCGCTTATTACGAGCCTGGACGAGGGGGATCACAGGGTCTCCCTGGACATCAAGGATGCGTACCTGCATGTCCCCATTCCCCCCCCCCCCCTCACCAGGAGTACCTCAGATATGTGGTACAGGACTGTCACTATCAGTTCCAGACGCGGCCGTTGGAGTTGTCCACGGCACCGAAGGTCTTTACCTAGGTAATGGCCGAAGTGATGATACTCCTTCGCAAGAAGGAAGTTTTTATTATCCCGTACTTGGACGATCTCCTGATAAAGGCGAGGTCCAAAGAACAGTTGGTAGTGGGGGTAGCACTCTCTCGGGAAGTGCTACAACAGCACGACTGGATTCTCAATATTCCAAAGTCACAGCTGGTCCCGACGACACGTCTTCTGTTCCTGGGAATGTTTCTGAACGCAGACCAGAAAAGAGTGTTTCTTCCAGTGGAAAAAGCCGAGGAGTTGTCATCTGTAGTCAGACATCCTAAAACCAGGACAGGTGTCGGTACATCAATGCACACGAGTCCTGGGAAAAATGGTAGCTTCGTACGAAGCATAATTCCATTCGGAAGACTCCACGCAAGGACGTTCCAGTGGGACCTGTGGGACTAATGGTCCGGGTCCCATGTACAGATACAACAGCGGATAACCCTGTCAGCAAGAAACAGGGTGTCGCTGCTGTGGTGGCTGCAGAGGGCTCATCTACTAGTGGGCCGCAGATTCGGAATACAGGACTGGGTCCTGGGGACCACGGATGCCAGCCTTCGGGGCTGGGGTGCAGTCACACAGGGAAGAAATTTCCAAGGAGATTTCGCTTCACATAAATATTCTGCAGCTAAGGGCCATTTACAATGCCCTAAGACAAGCAAGGCCC
The DNA here is from genome assembly GCF_028390025.1 of Pseudophryne corroboree. Taxonomy (NCBI): domain Eukaryota; kingdom Metazoa; phylum Chordata; class Amphibia; order Anura; family Myobatrachidae; genus Pseudophryne; species Pseudophryne corroboree. The sequence continues at coordinate 545,915,791 of NC_086445.1, forward strand.
CTGCTTCAGAACCAGCCGGTACTGATCCAATCAGACGACATCACGGCGGTCGCCCATGTAAACAGACAGGGCGGCACAAGAAGCAGGATGGCGATGGCAGAAGCCACAAGGATTCTCCGATGGGCGACCTACACCCAGGAAAATGGGGACTTCATCCAGAAGTTTTCCAAATGCGGGTAAACCGTTGGGAATGACCACGGGTGGACATGATGGCGTCCCGCCTCAACAAGAAGTTGAAAAGATATTGCGCCAGGTCTAGGGAGCCTCAGGCGATCGCTGGGGAAGCTCTAGTGACACCGTGGGTGTACCAGTCGGTTTATGTGTCTCCTCCTCTACCTCTCATACCCAAGGTACTGAGAATAATAAGAAGGCGAGGAGTGAAAACCATACTCGGGGTTCCGGATTGGCCATGAAGAGCTTGGTACCCGGAACTTCAAGAGGTGCTGGCAGAGGACCCTTGGCCTCTGCCGCTCAGACAAGACCTGCTGCAGCAGGGACCCTGTCTGTTCCAAGACTTACCGCGGCTGCGTTTGACGGCATGGCGGTAGAACACCGGATCCTAAAGGAAAAGGGTATTGCGAAGGAAGTCATCCCTACCCTGATCATAGCCAGGAAGGATGTCACCGCAAGACATTATCGCCGCGTTTGGCGAAAATTTGTTGCTTGGTGGGAGGACATGAAGGCCCCGACGGAGGAATTTCAACTATGTCGATTCCTGCACTTCCTGCAAGCAGGGGTGACGTTTGGGCCTCAAATTGGGGTCCATCAAGGTCCAGATTGCGGCTCTGTCGATTTTCTTCCAGAAAGAACTGGCTTCACTGCCTGAAATTCAGACTTTGGTTAAAGGAGTACTACATATTCAGCCTCCTTTTGTGCCTCCTGTGGCACTTTTTGGATCTCAACGTGGTGTTGGATTTCCTAATGTCGCATTGGTTGAGCCACTTAAAACCATGGAGCTAAAGTATCTCGCGTGGAAAGTGGTCATGCTGTTGGCCTTGGCCAGGCGTGTGTCAGAATTGGCGGCTTTGTCATGTAAAAGGCCTTATCTGATTTTCTGTATGGATAGGGCAGAGTTGAGGACTCGTCCTCCGTTTCTCCCGAAGGTGGTCTCAGGTTTTCACTTGAACCAACCTATTGTGGTGCCTGCGGCTACTGGGGACTTGGAGGATTCCAAGTTGCTGGACGTAGTCAGGGCCCTGAAAATTTTATTTTTCCAGGACGGCTGGAGTCAGGAAAACTGACTCGCTGTTTATCCTGATGGCACCCAACAAGCTGGGTGCTTCTAAGCAGTCTATTGCGCGCTGGATTTGTAGCACTATTCAGCTGGCGCATTCTGCGGTAGGATTACCGCAGCCTAAATCAATAAAAGCCCATTCCACAAGGACGGTGGGCTCATCTTGGGCGGCTGCCCGAGGGGTCTCGGCTTTACAACTTTGCCGAGCAGCTACTTGGTCAGGGGCAAACACGTTTGCAAAATTCTACGAATTTGATACCCTGGCTGAGGAGGACCTGGAGTTCTCTCATTCGGGGCTGCAGAGTCATCCGCACTCTCCCGCCCGTTTGGGAGTTTTGGTATAATCCCCATGGTCCTTACGGAGTTCCCAGCATCCACTAGGACGTCAGAGAAAATAAGAATTTACTTACCGATAATTCTATTTCTCGTAGTCCGTAGTGGATGCTGGGCGCCCATCCCAAGTGCGGATTGTCTGCAATACTTGTATATAGTTATTGTTAACTAATCGGGTTCTTGTTGTGAGCCATCTATTCAGAGGCTCCTCTGTTATCATGCTGGTAACTGGGTTCATATCACAGGTTGTACGGTGTGATTGGTGTGGCTGGTATGAGTCTTACCCGGGATTCAAAATTCTTCCTTATTGTGTACGCTCGTCCGGGCACAGTATCCTAACTGAGGCTTGGAGGAGGGTCATAGGGGGAGGAGCCAGTGCACACCAGATAGTCCTAAAGCTTTCTTTAGATGTGCCCAGTCTCCTGCGGAGCCGCTATTCCCCATGGTCCTTACGGAGTTCCCAGCATCCACTACGGACTACGAGAAATAGAATTATCGGTAAGTAAATTCTTATTTTTTGACTGAATAGAAAGCAGTTCATACTAGAATTAAAATGTATTATAGTTTCTCATATATTATGAGGATTTTTTTTTTTTTTATTAAATATTGTCGCTTTGACAGAAGTATGAGTGAGGGAGTCTGATCATTTGCCACCTTCATTGCACACTTACTCCCTATTGGCAACTGATTGAATCTTACCTGGTGGGTCAAACCTTCCAGCTCCTGCAGGGCTCAGGATATGGTAGTTCCTACCTCTGTTCAAGCAGCAGTTGTAAAGGTCCCGCCACCCTCATCGGACTTTTACATTAGGTAGCCCAGGGCAGAGTCTCCATTTTTAATGCAATCTATTCTATACAAAAAATAAATTAAGAAGCAACGATAGTACCTTTTTATTGGCAATTTATAAGTTTCCTTTGTGGGATTTTATTTTCACCAATTTCCCTTTTATGGGTACAGAGCAAATAAAATATTATGGCTACTTGTTTGACTGTTGGATTCTGATGTAATTGGCTATAGTATGTTCTGAGACTAATATGCACCTTTTGAGCACCCCTAATATCGACTACCACTATGGGGCACTGAGAAACAGCAGTTCGGTCTGTGGGAAAATGTGATTGGGGAGGGGAGAGAACCCTTGACACAGCAGTCACGGGGGTTGATTCAATTATTTTTTTTGGTGGCGCCCAATGGCAGTAATTCAATTGTTCTGCCATTTGGGTGTGATCACCTGTGGTGCCGACATTTCTGCTTGCAATGTGTTAAATGTATCTTTGCATTGCAGTGACTATTTAGACGGGATTAGCGCTATTTGCCTCTAAACCCTGTCTGTTTTGATGATTAAAACGTAATGGGCGCACAATTAGAGCAACAATTGAATTACTCTGATGGGCTCCCAAAAAACATTTGAATCACCCCCATTATGTCCACTTTACTAGTAAATCATGATTCATCACTGGTTTGGCTGAAATATTATTAGACTGTTTGAATAAATGATTTGCTTTGGTCCAGTGTGTATAGAATCTGGAAGCACACAATACATCTTGATCAGACACAAGTAATATTGTTGCCTGACTGATAAAGTACAGTCTGCTGGACATGGGTGACATGATGACTGTAGCACTCCTGCCAACGCGTTTTTTTTTTTCCAATGGGCAGTGTCTTGACTACCAGCTGTCAGGGCACTGAAAGGAGCAGGCTATATATAGGAAGTCGGAACAATTTGGATATAGCAGGCATGAGGTGCAAATCTTCAATGCTTCCAAACACAAGTAACGTCATGAGTGGTTATAGGGTCATTGGAAACAATTATATTATCAAACATATTTTTGTATATTGTTCTAAAGTTAAAACAGTGTGCAAAAAGGGCTCAAGTGGTATGGGTCCTTAGTATTATGCAAGAGCCCCATGACCCATGATTTTTTGTAAAAGCTGCTGTGATGTGAGGATAGTATGGGCCAGATTAGCCAGTCACTGCTGTTACCGCTGCAAATCAGTTTCAGCCCATGGTAAGCCTGCAAGCTGCACTTACCCTGTACTTCTGTTTGAACCCTTCTGTAGTTTGTACAAAAATCTGCAGGAAATAGCACTTTCTGCCACAGATCCGGACACTTAACCTGGAATCTATGGCATTAAAACGGCTAATTAAACTTGGCCTTTAATGTTTTAACTAAACTGTGAATAATTTAACATAGGAAACTTGGGTAGGATCTTGCAAATTTTAAGAGACACGCACAAAGGGAATATTAAAAAATATTAAATGTTAAATATATTTGAAAATGCTAACAATTTTTTTTTTTTCACTGTACTTTTTCTTGCTTATGTAGAACAATATGAATCGTTTGTGAAATTTACACATGATCAGATTATGCGACGGTATGGGGCAAGGCCTGCAAGCTGTAAGTATGAATTTTATTTTAATTTTCAAAATCCACATGTCGACTAAGTTTCAGAAGCAAAATCTGATGTGAAGGAAGTTTGTGTGCACTCTGGCTCCATAGGACTCGCTGGTTTCATAGTTATAAGGAAACTGCATTGGATTAAAGAGGTTGCAAAAAAAAAAGGTCAATATAGGGGGGGAAAAAAGTCTATGAATTCTGATATTTAAATTAACGGATAGTTACGCTTTTATAAGATTCTTTAGTGAACAACATGCAAATGCTGTTTATGTAAGGGATTCTAGTGACAAATTATGAGCGTTTATGCTGTGTACTCTAGCAGTTACAATGGCAGGAATCTGCTGTGGCTTTTTCCCCAGTGTTAATACAAGTTAAGTCTCCTATATCCGAAATATTCTGAAATCCAACATTTTTTAGTATGACTGAGACGGTGACACCTTTTGCTTTCTGATGGTTCAGTGTACACAAACTGTTTCGTGCACAAAATTGCCTAAAATATTATATAAGGTGCAGTGATCGCGCTGAGCCAAAAAAAAAGTAGGTTCCATGGACTCCTCACTTTTAAAAATTGGGGTCCTCCTACTTGTCTTTTCTCTTACGTCCTAGAGGATGCTGGGGACTCCGTAAGGACCATGGGGTATAGACGGGCTCCGCAGGAGACATGGGCACTATAAAGAACTTTAGAATGGGTGTGCACTGGCTCCTCCCTCTATGCCCCTCCTCCAGACCTCAGTTAGATCCTGTGCCCAGAGGAGACTGGGTGCATTACAGGGGAGCTCTCCTGAGTTTCTCTGAAAAAAGAATTTTGTTAGGTTTTTTATTTTCAGGGAGCACTGCTGGCAACAGGCTCCCTGCATCGTGGGACTGAGGGGAGAGAAGCAGACCTACTTAAATGATAGGCTCTGCTTCTTAGGCTACTGGACACCATTAGCTCCAGAGGGAGCCTGAACGCAGGTCTCACCCTCGCCGTTCATCCCGGAGCCGCGCCGCCGTCCTCCTCGCAGAGCCGGAAGATAGAAGCTGGGTGAGTATAAGAAGAAAGAAGACTTCAAAGGCGGCAGAAGACTTCAGATCTTCTATGAGGTAACGCGCAGCGGTAACGCTGCGCGCCGTTGCTCCCACACACTACACACACTGCAGGCACTGATGGGTGCAGGGCGCATGTGGGGCGCCCTGGGCAGCAATAAACCTCTAGGACTGGCTCTTATGAATATATAGGCTGCGGAGGCAATATATTTTATAATCCCCCGCCAGTATAAATAAATTTGAGCGGGACCGAAGCCCGCCGCTGAGGGGGCGGAGCTTGATCTCACAGCACTAACCAGCGCCATTTTCTCCACAGCACACTGCAGAAGCTGGCTCCCCGGACTCTCCCCTGCTGAACACTGTGACAGAGGGCAAAAAAGAGGGGGTGAGGGGCACTTGTAAGGCGCAGTGAGTGTATAGATTTATCTATATGATTATATAAAAGCGCGGTTTATCTGGGAATTTTCTTTCCAGTGTTATTGGCGCTGGGTGTGTGCTGGCATACTCTCTCTCTGTCTCTACCTTTTTGCCTTATGTTACCCCACAGCAAAAGAAAACTCCACAGTATCAGATGCAGTCCTTTCGGTCGCATAAGTCCAGACGAGGTCGGGGCTCTTCCTTCCTCGCCAGAGGTAAGGGTAGAGGGAAAAGAATGCCTGCTACGGCCAGTTCCCAGGAACAGAAGTCCTCCCCGGCTTCTACTAAATCCACCGCGTGACGCTGGGGCTCCACTGAGGGAGGCCGCACCAGTGGGGGCACGTCTTCGACTCTTCAGCCACGTCTGGGTTCAGTCGGACGTGGATCCTTGGGCGATGGAAATTGTATTCCAGGGCTACAAGCTGGAATTCGAAGACGTGCCTCCTCGTCGATTCTTCAAATCGGCTTTACCAGCTTCTCCCCCAGAGAGGGAGATCATTTTAGTTGCAATTCAAAAGCTGTGTCAACAGGAAGTGATTATCAAGGTTCCCCTAACACAACAGGGGAAAGGGTACTATTCAACCCTATTTGTGGTCCCGAAACCGGATGGCTCGGTCAGACCCATTCTAAATCTAAAATTCCTGAACCTGTTCTTAAAAAGGTTCAAGTTCAAGATGGAATCGCTCAGGGCGGTCATCTCCAGCCTGGAAGGGGGGGATTTTATGGTGTCATTAGACATAAAGGATGCATACCTTCACGTCACCATATATCCTCCTCATCAGGCATACCTGAGATTCGCTATACAGGACTGTCATTACCAGTTTCAGACATTGCCGTTTGGGCTTTCCACGGCCCCGAGGGTGTTCACCAGGGTAATGGCGGAAATGATGATGCTCCTACGCAGGCAAGGAGTCACAATTACAGGACGAGAGAGTATACTGGCGCCGGCTGAATTTCAAATAATGAACGGATGCAAATTTATCAATAAAAAATTATTCATACATTTATTAAAATTAGACTAAAAATGATTACAACAAATCTAATTGTCAAAAGGGTAATAAAATAGATAAGGGATTGAGAGTCTCTCAAATTAACATGTGACCACTTCTATCTCCACTTAGGCAATATGCACTTGTTTTCTGGCTAGGACTCAGTCCTCCAAAGTGTCCTCAATAAATTTTGGATATGGATATTACCATGGTCTCAGGAAGAAGTCCCCTTGGCTCTCAATTGCAGGTCGAGGTCCAATGGCAGCAGGGGAATGTCCAGAGATTCCAAATAGGCAGCACTAGTGAGGATCCTATGGGAGTTTGTAAGTCCAATAATTGCCAGATGATTGAGAATGGCAGGTGCAATGCCCGTGATCAGAAGGAGAAGGGGCTCAACGCGTTACGCTGGTCTTGGTCACCACCAGCTTCCTCAGGAGCATACTCCTGATGAAGCTGGTGGTGACCAAGACCAGCGTTGAGCCCCTTCTCCTCCTCCATTGCCTAAGTGGAGATAGAAGTGGTCACATGTTAATTTGAGAGACTCTCAATCCCTTATCTATTTTATTACCCTTTTGACAATTAGATTTGTTGTAATCATTTTTAGTCTAATTTTAATAAATGTATGAATAATTTGTTATTGATAAATTTGCATCCGTTCATTATTTGAAATTCAGCCGGCGCCAGTTCACTCTCTCGTCCTGTATTCACTTTTTTAGGGACTAACCATCCCTATACAGGCTGCCGTTGACAGCGCACTCACCTATTGTTCAAGGAGTCACAATTATCCCGTACTTGGACGATCTCCTGATAAAAGTGAGATCAAAGGAACAGTTGCAGAAAAGCGTGTCGCTCTCCCTGAGAGTGCTACAGCAACATGGATGGATTCTAAATCTGCCAAAGTCGCAGTTGGTTCCAACGACTCGGCTATCTTTCTTAGGCATGATTCTGGACACAGAACAAAAGAGGGTTTTTCTCCCGAGGGGAAAAAGCCCAGGAACTCCAGAACATGGTAAGAGACCTGTTAAAACCGAAAAGAGTGTCAGTCCATCAATGCACTCGAGTACTGGGGAAAATGGTGGCGGCGGCCTATGAGGCCATCCCCTTCGGCAGGTTTCATGCGAGGACGTTTCAATGGGACCTTCTGGACAAGTGGTCCGGGTCCCACCTTCAAATACATCAGAAAATAACTTTGTCCCCCAGGGCCAGGGTGTCTCTCCTGTGGTGGCTCCAGGGTGCTCACCTTCTAGAGGGTCGCAGGTTCGGCATTCAGGACTGGATTCTGGTGACCACGGACGCAAGCCTCCGAGGATGGGGAGCAGTCACACAAGGAAGGAATTTTCAGGGACACTGGTCAAGCCAGGAGGCTTTTCTACACATCAACATACTGGAATTGAGGGCCATATACAACGGCCTACGACAAGCGGAGAATCTTCTTCGCGACCTACCGGTTCTGATTCAATCAGACAACGTCACAGCCTTGGCTCATGTAAACCGCCAAGGCGGGATAAGGAGCAGAGTGGCAATGGCGGAAGCCACCAGGATTCTGTGCTGGGCAGGAAATCACGTAAGCGCTCTGTCAGCGGTATTCATTCCTGGAGTGGACAGCTGGGAAGGAGACTTCCTCAGCAGACACGATCTCCATCCAGGAGAGTGGGGACTTCATCAAGAAGTTTTTGCAGAGATAACAAGTCTTTGGGGACTTCCTCAAATAGACATGATGGCGTCACGCCTCAACAAGAAGCTTCGGAGGTATTGTGCCAGGTCAAGGGACCCTCAGGCAGTAGCGGTGGACGCTCTCGTGACACCATGGGTGTTTCAGTCGGTCTATATGTTCCCTCCTCTTCCTCTCATCTCAAAGATACTGAGAATCATAAGGCGAAAAAGAGTGCAGACAATACTCATTGTTCCAGATTGGCCTCGAAGGGCCTGGTATTCAGATCTTCAGGAGCTGCTCACAGAAGATCCATGGCCTCTTCCTCTCAGGGAGGACCTGTTACAGCAGGGGCCCTGCGTGTTCCAAGACTTACCGCGGTTACTTTTGACGGCATGGCGGTTGAACACCAAATCCTAGCTGGGAAGGGTATTCCGGAAGAAGTCATCCCTACTCTGATAAAGGCTAGGAAGGAGGTGACGGCGAAACATTATCACCGCATCTGGAGGAGTATGTTTCTTGGTGTGAAGCCAAAAATGCTCCTACGGAAGACTTCCACTTGGGCCGGTTTCTCCACTTTCTACAGACTGGAGTGGATATGGGCCTAAAGTTAGGCTCCATTAAGGTACAGATTTTGTCCCTTTCTATATTCTTCCAGAAAGAATTGGCTTCTCTCCCAGAAGTCCAGACTTTTGTAAAGGGAGTGCTGCACATCCAGCCTTCTTTTGTGCCCCTAGTGGCACCATGGGACCTTAATGTGGTGTTACAGTTCCTAAAATCTCACTGGTTTGAGTCTCTTCAAACTGTTGAGTTAAAATTTCTCACTTGGAAGGTGGTCATGTTGTTGGCCTTGGCAATCTGCAAGGCGGGTGTCCGAATTGGCGGCCTTGTCTCATAAGAGCCCCTATCTCATTTTCCATGTGGATAGAGCAGAGTTGAGGACTCGTCCTCAATTTTTGCCTAAGGTGGTGTCATCGTTTCATATGAACCAACCTATTGTGGTGCCTGTGGCTACGGGAGATTGGGAGGATTCCAAATCCCTTGATGTAGTCAGGGCCTTAAAAATTTACGTGGCCTGAACGGTTCGAGTTAGGAAAACAGAGGCACTGTTTGTCCTGTATGCAGCCAACAAGGTTGGCGCCCCTGCTTCTAAGCAGACTATTGCCTGCTGGATCAGTAACACGATTCAGCAGGCTCATTCTATGGCTGGATTGCCGGTACCTAATTCGGTAAAGGCCCATTCCACTAGGAAGTTGGGCTCTTCTTGGGCGGCTGCCCGAGGTGTCTCGGCATTGCAACTTTGCCGAGCGGCTACTTGGTCGGGTTCAAACACTTTTGCTAGATTCTACAAGTTTGATACCTTGGCTGAGGAGGACCTCATGTTTGCTCAATCGGTGCTGCAGAGTCATCCGCACTCTCTCGCCCGGTCTGGAGCTTTGGTATAATCCCCATGGTCCTTACGGAGTCCCCAGCATCCTCTAGGACGTAAGAGAAAATAAGATTTTAAACCTACTGGTAAATCTCTTTCTCCTAGTCCGTAGAGGATGCTGGGCGCCCGTCCCAGTGCGGACATATTTCTGCATGACTTGTATATAGTTGTTGCTTACATAAGGGTTATGTTACAGTTGGAATCGGTCTTTGACTGATACTGTTTTTTGTTCATACTGTTAACTGGTTGCGTATATTCCATGTTGTACGGTGTGGATGGTGTGGGCTGGTGTGAATCTTGCCCTTAGATTACCAAAATCCTTTCCTCGTACTGTCCGTCTCCTCTGGGCACAGTTTCTCTAACTGAGGTCTGGAGGAGGGGCGTAGAGGGAGGAGCCAGTGCACACCCATTCTAAAGTTCTTTATAGTGCCCATGGTCCTTACGGAGTCCCCAGCATCCTCTACGGACTAGGAGAAAAAGATTTACCGGTAGGTTTAAAATCTTATTTTTTTGGTTCCCATCGGAATGAAGGTTCTTTTTTAATCTTGTTTGGACACTACAAAAGTGTTGCAAGGTGGGGGGATGGGGTGACAATGCTGCTGAGCTGTGTATCATGCAGGACACCCTGCACCAGAGGTAATACTAGACACTTTGGTGCCCTTAGGCAGAAAGTGAATTGGTGTTCCGCCTCCCAGACCACAAAGTATAGGAAATGCGCGCCGAAGGCGTGCTGCAAAATTTTAGGGGCGTGGCTTCATGAGGAAGGGGCGTGGCCACATAATAGTGCCAATTCACATTACACCACACAGTAGTGCCGCTTATACACATTGCACCAGGTAGAGCACTTTATACATATTGCGCCACATAGAGCACGTTATACACTTTGCTCCAGGTACAGCACAGGGGCAGATGCGGGGGGGCTAATGCGGAGCGGTACTCACCATTGCGGCGGAGGGCGCTGTGCCTGGTGAGCTTGGTCAGTCTCTTGGTGCTGGTGGCGGAGCGTGCAGCGGGGGGAGGAAATGGAGATGAGCGTGGCCAGTCTCTTGGTGCTGGCGGCGGAGCGTGCAGCGGGGAGGAGGTGGAGATGAGCGGGGCTCAGCGCTGCAGCACAGATTAATGTGCTGGCGGCGGAGCCCAGGTCAGCAGGGGAGGAGGATTCAAAGCGGGCGGACTGGTGGGAGACACTGCAGGGATGATTGGCTGGAGACTACAGGAGGTGATTGGTTGAGGAAACAGCCAGTCACCACCTGCGTGCCACTGATTGGCTAGCGCGATTACAGATTCAGATGAGTGCGTCCAGCTATTCCGCTAAATGTGAGTCCCGGAGTATTTGCTGCTGCGGAGCGCGTCCCCGGGGACCCTCCCATTTTAGATAAGTGAATCCCCGGACATCAAAAGCAGGTAAAATACGCGCTATAGACTGAGGTGTATATGAAACATAAATACATTTCATGTTTAGACTTGGGTCCCATCCCCAAGATATCTCATTATGGCATGCAAACATTCCAAAATACTTCTTGTCCCAATCATTTTGGTTAAGGGAGACTCCACCTGTATATACTTATCTCACTGGAGTATCCTCATTGTGGAAAGGAAAATTCTTTTCTTTGTTGAAGTTGGTGAGTAAGCCCGCAGATTATAGCAAATTGACCAGTAGTAGAGGGGGCTATCCTCTGAGTCTCAGCCTTGGAATGTAGAGCGCATGTTGAAATTGTAAAAGTAATCTCCTCCCCTCTACATCCTATCTGGTCTGAGTGGTCAATAAGATCCTAGTTTAACTATTCTCATGAGGGCAACATCCCCTGCAGCTGTATTTTTACCTTTATTTCTTTTTAAGCCTTAAGTTTTAACTGAAAGCTGCATGAAATGGAGCACCTAAGAGTGCTAACAAGCGCCACTGCTTTCGCTGGTTTTATGTTTTTTGCTTCCCGCATAAGTATTTATGTAATTTTGAAGAGAAATCACTTTGGGATCTACTGCTGAATTTTGCTTGCTGCCGGACAAGAGTACCACCTGCTGGTAGGCTGTGGCTGAAACTGAACACAGTTGACTGTGCTTACCTAGTTAACAGATATTGCTTGGTTTTAATCTGTTACTTGTGAAGCAGTCTGACGAGACCCATTCTTTGCCTGTGTGGGCTCTCTGTCAGCTATATGAATGCCGTTATTCTCCGTGCAATTTTGTGAGGCAGCAACTGGAGGGAGTGTGTGATTAGTTCTCCTTGTAGGGCTTTCCTGTCAGTTGAACTGCAGTTTTACCTCTAGAAGTCTGTGGTGATAGAGCGTTGCATTCTTCTGTGAGGCACGCTTGAGTGACTTTACATATAGAACACCTCTCAAAACTATTGAATAACATTAATTTCATTCTGCTTGTATGGGTGTTGTATACAGTAGCGGATCTTGCCACGGGCAAGCAGGACTTTTGCCCGGGGCGCCGCCTTCCGAGGGCGCCGGCGCCATCCGGAGGGTGCCGCACCATGGCAAGATCCGCCGCTGCTGTGGTGCCCTGCCGCTGCCCTGTGAAGGGAAACTAGACGCTACGCGTCTAGTTTCCCTTCCTGGAGAGGACCTTAACTGTAATGATGTGCGGTGCGCGTTGACGTCATCGCGCACCGCACAGCAAAGGTCCTCTCCACGAAGGGAACTAGACGCTTAGCGTCTAGTTTTCCTTCGTGGAGAGGACCTTTGCTGTGCGGTGCGCGATTACGTCATCGCGCACCGCACATCCTACTACAGTACGGGGGCGTAACTGACCACGCCCCCTAATGCCGCCCGGGGCGCAAGAAGCCCCGGAACCGACCGCGGTTGTATATGTGTTTTGTCCTGGAAATTTGTGGACACTGCTATTCATTCTCCCTCTCTTCTGTTGATTTCCCTGCCCACTCCTTATTTTGGGGAGTATGTCCTGCTGTGGACACTTTCACTCTGTGGATACATGCTTCAACTACAGTTGTTCTCTTTTCTGTTATGTCTGAAGAAGGGTGCACTTCAAGACCCAGAGCAGCCATGGCCTTTTTGTACTACACTTGCTCAAAATTTCTGACATAGCTGCAGGTGACGGTTTGGACATGACAGAACTAGTTTAGCTTATGTGACCGGTATAGTCCCTTGCAAAAATAGTGATAGGGCCTCCTGAGAGTTAAAAGTAGGTGAGTAAACCTTTTTGTTCATGATATTCTTTTCTTTTCTGGAACCCTGTCCACAATTACAGGTTTCTTGGATTCCATGTCCATCTCCTTAGGGCAGTGGTTCCCAAACTTTTTTGAATCACGGTGCCCTAGAGTATCAGAATTTTTATCACGGCACCCCAAGGCCAAAAGTTTCTTATTGGGAAATTTATAAAAAATATGAAATTAAGTAAATTATGTTTATATGTCATACTTAGGTTCAGTTATGTGGTGAGGGACAAGATTTGCTTCTGTTTGTACACATATTTTATGATTGGCAGCCACAAGTAGTAGTTTTGCCTATTACATGGATAATAAATATTTTGAATTGGTCCTAGACCACCAACCCAAGGCACCCCTGCAAGTGTCCCGCGGCACCCCAGGGTGCCACGGCACACAGTTTGGGAACCACTGCCTTAGGGTCATCCCAACTCCTGCCATCTCCACAGTAGTTTCGGGAACCACTTGAGTCATGTCCGTGTAAAAGGTTTTTCGATGACATGGTCTTGGGAAGTTCTGTGATGCCTTATCCTGTGAATACTGAAAGCGCTTTGCTTCAGCAAAGGTCCATTTTCCAAATTAATTCTACTTGCATCTTTCAATTATAGATGCTGATGAGTTTCAGGATGATTTGGATTTTGCTGACCTTTCCAGTTGAGAGGAGGTAGTCTACAAAGCTATGTAGGCTATTTGGTGCTGGCTGTCTGTCAAGCACTTTAGTTTCTAGACTGTGTTGAGACCAGAGGTTCAGGTTCTTTATCTACTTAAGTGAACAAAAGAAAAACAAGCAATTAGTTTACTTATGCTCAATTTCTCACTTGCTGGAGTACTAAAGGAGGCTTGGGAAAGATTTTAATAAATAAATGCCAACATGCTTTCCCTCATATTTTTTTCAAATGAAGATTTGACGTATGGTGATCTTAACCATGGCTCCTGTATCTTTTACCTAAATTCACTGGTGACCCTATCCCCTAATGTAGTGTTTTTATAGGACTCCGCAGATAAGAGATATGAGAGGCCAGTTAAATCCGTTTTGCTATCAGCAGGAATTTCACTCTGACCAATATTGGCAGACGATTGGACAAACAAAGTGGTGGAATATCAGTCATCCCAAACCTAGACTATCCTCTCATAAAGGTAGAGCCATTGCTCAAATCCCATTTACAACTAGTGCTGCAGACCTTGCAAAGACATGTTTGGATGGGATGCAGTCACTTTACCTCCAATCATAATCCCGACGGACTATATACCGACACCCATTGACCGATGGTCGAAATCCCGACAAGGTCTAAATACCGACACGGACTAAATACCGACGGCATTTTACATGTCGGTATTTAGACCTTGTCGGTATTTTACATGTCGGTATTTAGTCCGTGTCGGTATTTAGACCTTGTCGGGATTTCGACCATCGGTCAATGGGTGTCGGTATATAGACCGTCGGGATTATGATTGGCGGGATTTCATACCGATCCCGTTTGGATGATCAGCTTTCAGATAGTGTTTATTACATCGTAAAAGGCTGAACATGTTCAACATCGGTTGTCAGTGTTTCTGGTTGAGAAGATTGTAGCAGTTCGTTAGTAGGCTGCAACATCGCTGTCAGTCAACATGCCTGTTTCCAGTACATGAAAATGTTAGGAATTCACTCCAGCATCCTCCAGACTGAGGGTGGGTAGGTGGGTACACACTAGAGCGACTGCCAAACATCCCAATGGTCTGGCTGAATTCTATTCGGCTTGGACCATGCGAGTTTGACTGTACACACTACACGATGTAATGAACGATACATCGTTGCGTCATTCCTTACCCTGCAGAGCCCCACATACAATATCGTCTGATTGGCTGCGCAGCATGGCAGACCAGAAGATGTAGCATGTAACACTTGGGAGAGCACAATTGTGCGTACTTACTAGACTATTTAGAGGATTTGTTGTTCCAATGTGGCAAATTGTCCCGATATTGCTCTAGTGCAAATGTTCTCAAATGTGGTCCAGCCTTGAGAACCTCTGCTTTAGTGTGTACCCACCCTAAGATTCTAGCCAGATGGATTTGGCAAACTTCTTGCTTGGAGGTTCAGATTTTCAGACTGTTCTTTGTTAGCCATTCATCTCCCCTCTAGTGGTTACAGATAGCATTTTCTCAGGGATATTTTCTAAGTACTAGTGGACTATGGTGGTGAATGACACCAGCAAGCAGGGATTGGGTGCAGTGGCACTTAATCTCTGCCTGCAGGGACATTGGTCTTATATACAAAATAAGGCTGCTAATGCACATTCTAGAGCTTCATGCTGTTCTCGAACTCTTCTGCAAGTACAACACTTTCTTCAGGGGAAGCCAAATACGCATTCTGTTGGCATACATCAATCACTAGGCTTTAACTCAAAGTGATTTGGAAATGGCAAACATGAACTAAATACAGTATACCAGTGGGTAGAAAAACGCATCCCAGCAATTTCGGCAGTCTACATTCCAGGGGTCAGAAACAAGGAGGCAAGACTATTTGGGCAGTCACAGGTTGCATCTAGGGCAAAAGGGTCCTCAACCTGAATGTGTTCCATCCACTGGTAGGGTGGTGGGTTTAGTCTTGGTGTGGGCAGCTGACAGCCTGGAGTCCATTTCACTGTAGGAGCTCTGAGTGTGCAGCCCTGGCTATCTGTATTGCTTTTCAGGAGTCTAGATGTGTTCTGTGTATCAACATAGTATGGGATGATTATCCCTTGAAATCACAGAAGAAGCACTTGAAATGCTGCAGCAAAGCTGGATGAGCAGGCAACATGGATAGACAAAGGTGATGAGCCCTTTTGGAGACCAGGGTGGGCTCTGGCCAGGGTGTGTTTGCTGTGTGCATGGATGAAATAAATAATATGCAGTTTCATGCTAAAGTGCTGTTACAACTGATCTATGATTTGTTTTTCATACTATCTGTAGTTCCTTAATTTGTGCAGGGTTATGTTATTTCAAACGTAGAAAAGTACTTATTTTGCCATTAGATTATTTGACAAAATACTTTAATTCCCTTTTTTATCTTTACAGATGTGTCTTGAAACTTTGCCATCTGGGTACCAGTTTTGACTTTTACAGCTGCTCCACATCGTTTGCCACCAGTGAGATGGCACATTATTATTATTTTTTTTCACATTGTGTCATCTAGAGAGAATTTTAATGTCATTGCTGGCTGCCTTCACGTCCATTTTTTTTTTTTTTTTTTTTTTTTTTTTTTAAATCCTCCAGTTCTCTATATGGACATTTGTTATAATACTGCATCACCCATTAAAACGGACCGTAATCTGCCAGATTGTATATTTTTTTTTTTTTTTTATGGCTATTTCCCATCTTCACCCCTGTCTTGTGCCCTATATGGCATTAGACCAAGGACCATGTATTTCCATGGAGTGATTCATGTTTTTTTCTTTTGTTTTTTTCTTTTTCCCCTCTGAATAATTTTGAGGAGTAATTTGCCTTTGCTTGATGCACTACAACTAAGTTGTAAGAACTTTTTATTTTTTTGTTAGAGTGGGGGGAATTATTAGCCTGAAAATGACAAAGGACAATACAGGCTATAATTGTGGCATATTTAGTGAGTAGTGATTATAACCTCATTGCTGTATACATAACCACACAATCCCAACATGATTATTATGAAATGTTTGGTTATTATGTTTTTGGGGATATTTTGTCTGCTACAGAGACAACATTGTTTATGGACTTTGTAGTAAAATATCTACTGGTATTTTGATGAGTGCATTGTTTAAAGTTTTTTGTTTTGGCATGAAAATATACTATGTGGTTGTCAGACTGTACATGAACTAATCATAATCCTTCATCATAGGAAGGGTGTGAAAGAAGTCACACAGACTTTATATAATATTGTGCCTCTAGTGTCATTTTAAATTAGTTGAAATAAAAGAAAGTGGGTTAAATTTCTCTTATGAGCAGTTCTGATTGATAAGTGATTTATTGCTTTAATTAAACAGTAAGCTTGTACAAATGGCTGTCCGTTCCATCTGAGCCTACTAATTAACAGACCTTGCGTGTGTCTAGAACGGTTATAAGTGACTATGTTTCCGTGTTTTCCACAGCACTCTACTTATTTCCTTACTGTGTACACTAGGATTTTCACAATAAGACTGGGTGTTTGCTACACAGATCTTCTTCCAGGTCTTATGACTTAACAGTATAGTTTACCGAAAACGCCCATCATACAGAAAATTAGCAAAGTATATCGGTAGCTGAAGATCTATAGGCTTCCTGTGTCTGAAAGGGGTTTATCTTTTAAATGAAGTACACAAAAAAAAAAACCAAATGTTATATATTTTAAGTCTGTTACCTCATACTGTGCTAATTACGCTTACATATTCTTTAAATATACAGTTGCATGTTCAAAAGTAGGTAGACGACATTAATGTAAAATTCTGATCACATTAAATGCATAAATGTAATTTATAGAAACTTTGAAATCTGTTTTCTTCAGTAATTGTTTTACTAAGCTGTGACCAGTTAAAAAAAACACAGAAATCAACCTGTGTATGTGTGCGCTGTTTGGCCCAAATAGCCAACATGAAGGGGGCTGGAGTATTATATGAGGACATGAGAACAACATCTGCATTCCACGGGGAATCGATCTCTGCAAATTTTTGGGAAACTACAAGTGTGTCTTAAAATATATATATATATATATATATATATATATATATATATATATATATATATATATTTCTCTAACGTCCTAGTGGATGCTGGGGACTCCGTAAGGACCATGGGGAACAGACGGGCTCCGCAGGAGACAGGGCACTTTAAGAAAGAATTTGGATTCTGGTGTGTTCTGGCTCCTCCCTCTATGTCCCTCCTCCAGACTTCAGTTTGAATCTGTGCCCGGACGAGCTGGGTGCTACTTAGTGGGCTCTCCTGAGCTTGCTAAAAAGAAAGTATTTTGTTAGGTTTTTTATTTTCAGAGAGATCTGCTGGCAACAGACTCTCTGCTACGTGGGACTGAGGGGAGAGAAGCAGCCCTACTCACTGAAGATAGGTCCTGCTTCTTAGGCTACTGGACACCATTAGCTCCAGAGGGATCGTACACAAGATTTCACCCTTGGTCGTCCGATCCCGGAGCCGCGCCGCCATCCCCCTCGCAGAGCCAAAAGACAGAAGCCGGTGTCAGAAGCAAGAAGACTTCGAAATCGGCGGCAGAAGATTCCAGTCTTCATATGAGGTAGCGCACAGCACTGCAGCTGTGCGCCATTGCTCCCACACTAAACCCACATACTCCGGTCACTGTAGGGTGCAGGGCGCAGGGGGGGGGGGGGGGGGGCGCCCTGGGCAGCAATTAGAGACCTCTTTGGCAAAAGTTAGCATAATATACAGTTGGGCACTGTATATATGTATGAGCCCCCGCCAAAATTGTACATGAAAGCGGGACAGAAGCCCGCCGTCGAGGGGGCGGGGCTTCTTCCTCAGCACTCACCAGCGACATGTTTTTTCTCCACAGCACCGCTGAGTGGAAGCTCCCCAGTCTCTCCCCTGCAGTTACATAGAAGAGGGTAAAAAGAGAGGGGGGCACATAATTAGGCGCAAAAATCAATATAAACAGCAGCTACTGGGTTAACATTAAGTTACTGTGTTATTCCTGGGTTAATAGCGCTGGGGTGTGTGCTGGCATACTCTCTCTGTCTCTCCAAAGGGCCTTATGGGGAAATTGTCTTCAGATGAGCATTCCCTGAGTGTGTGGTGTGTCGGTACATGTGTGTCGACATGTCTGAGGTAAAAGGCTCCCCTAAGGAGGAGATAGAGCAAATATGTGTCTGAGGGTGTCTCCGTCGACAACGCCGACACCTGTTTGGATATGTGTAATTAAGTGCTAAGGTGAATTTATTGCACAAAAGATTAGAGAACAGACAGGAAATCTACCCATGTCTGTCCCTATGTCGCAGAGACCTTCAGAGTCTCTCAATGCTCACTATCCAAAATAATAGGCACTGATATCGACACGGAGGTTGACTCCAGTGTCGACTACGATAATGCAAAGTTACAGCCAAAATGGCAGAAAAGTATTCAATATGATTATTGTAATAAAAGATGATTTGCATATCACTGATGACTCATCTGTCCCTAACACAAGGGTACACATGTTTAAGGGGAAGAAAGCTAAGGTAAATTTCCCTCCTCTCATGATGAAAAAGAGCGGGAATCTCCAGACAAGAGACTGCAGCTTCCCACAAAGAATTCTCAGGCAGTATCCTTTCCCCACTAGGGTCGGGATAGGATGGGAATCTTCCCCTGGGGTGTCACGTTTGCCCAAAAGGTAGCCCTGACGTAACAGCTATTCTCAGGGATCCTGCAGATAGCGTACACATTCTGGTACACTACTCAGACCGGCGTTTGTGTCGGCATGGGTTTATAGCGCTGTGGCAGCGTGGACAGGTACCTTAGCAGCAGAGATTGAGACCCTAGTATGTAGATAGAGATATATATATATATATCTCTATCTCTATCTAAGATGCTGTCTTAAGATTATATATATATATATATATATATATATATATATATATATATATATATATATATATATATATACATACAGAGGGAAAACCACAGCACTCACCGCACCAGAAGCGGGGCACAGCTATGCACTTACCACCCACAGGGTGGGGTGCATGTAACACTGCACTCTCCACCACAGAAGCGGGGTACACAGCTGTACTTACCACTCACAGGGCGGGGTGCATGTAGCCCATGACCACATCGCTCTAATAAATACAAACAGAGAACCCAGCACTCACCAAAGTAAACTCACTTATCCTCAACAATTCAATAAATAAATGATGGGGGTTTAGTTGGTGGATTGGCCAATGCACGGAAGCCCGCATACCGATTTTCAAGGTACCCCACCTTCATGCAGGTCCTACACTATCACAGAGTCTTAAAACCTGACTACCACACTGCTGCATCATCTGCCTGCTAGATGTAATGTGTACCTGCCACAGACTTTATGGCTTTTAAAGGCACACTAGTCACCTATTGCACTGGCTCAAAGATGATTGCTAAAAAACAGCTGAGACAGGTTCAGGATAATAAAGTCCACACAGGGGTGCATGAGAAAGCTAGTGGCCACGGTTAATAAGAGCTAACCATAGATTAACCCCTTCATATACATACAGAGGGAAAACCACAGCACTCACCGCACCAGAAGCGGGGCACAGCTATGCACTTACCACCCACAGGGTGGGGTGCATGTAACACTGCACTCTCCACCACAGAAGCGGGGTACACAGCTGTACTTACCACTCACAGGGCGGGGTGCATGTAGCCCATGACCACATCGCTCTAATAAATACAAACAGAGAACCCAGCACTCACCAAAGTAAACTCACTTATCCTCAACAATTCAATAAATAAATGATGGGGGTTTAGTTGGTGGATTGGCCAATGCACGGAAGCCCGCATACCGATTTTCAAGGTACCCCACCTTCATGCAGGTCCTACACTATCACAGAGTCTTAAAACCTGACTACCACACTGCTGCATCATCTGCCTGCTAGATGTAATGTGTACCTGCCACAGACTTTATGGCTTTTAAAGGCACACTAGTCACCTATTGCACTGGCTCAAAGATGATTGCTAAAAAACAGCTGAGACAGGTTAGTGTAGGACCTGTATGAAGGTGGGGTACCTTGAATCGGTATACAGGCTTCCGTGCATTGGCCAATCCACCAACTAAACCCCCATCATTTATTTATTGAATTGTTGAGGATAAGTGAGTTTACTTTGGTGAGTGCTGGGTTCTCTGTTTGTATTTATTAGAGCGATGTGGTCATGGGCTACATGCACCCCGCCCTGTGAGTGGTAAGTACAGCTGTGTACCCCGCTTCTGTGGTGGAGAGTGCAGTGTTACATGCACCCCACCCTGTGAGTGGTAAGTGCATAGCTGTGCCCCGCTTCTGGTGCGGTGAGTGCTGTGGTTTTTACTCTGTGTGTATATGAAGGGGTTAATCTATGGTTAGCTCTTATTAACCGTGGCCACTAGCTTTCTCATGCACCCCTGTGTGGACTTTATTATCCTGAACCTGTCTCAGCTGTTTTTTAGCAATCATCTTTGAGCCAGTGCAATAGGTGACTAGTGTGCCTTTAAAAGCCATAAAGTCTGTGGCAGGTACACATTACATCTAGCAGGCAGATGATGCAGCAGTGTGGTAGTCAGGTTTTAAGACTCTGTGATAGTGTAGGACCTGCATGAAGGTGGGGTACCTTGAAAATCGGTATGCGGGCTTCCGTGCATTGGCCAATCCACCAACTAAACCCCCATCATTTATTTATTGAATTGTTGAGGATAAGTGAGTTTACTTTGGTGAGTGCTGGGTTCTCTGTTTGTGTATATATGTGTATATATATATATATATATATATATATATATATATATATATATATATATATATATATAAATAAATAAAACATGCCCAAAGAGACATGAGTATACTGGGTCCTAGAGTCAAAGCTATGTCGATTTCTGCTTGACGTGTCCTGTAGAATATGCAATGGACAGATGATGCCGACTTAAGAGGCATATGGAAGGCTGAGGATTGTGTGGAGAAGGGTTCTCGGACCTGGTCTCCACAGCTATAGCTGGTAATTGTGATATTTTGTCTTATATTCCTACACAGCCTAGGAAAGCACGACATTATCAAATGCAGCCTTTCGAACAAAGAAACAAGAAAGTCCGAGGTGCGTCCTTTCTTGCCAGAGGCGGGGGCAGAGCAAAGGAGCTGCACAACACAGCTAGTTCCCAGGAACAGAAGTCCTCCCCGGCCTCTACAAAAATCCACCGCATGTCGCTGGGGCTCCACAGGCGGAGCTAGGCCCGGTGGGGGCACGCCTTCGTAAGTTCAGCCACAAGTGGGTTCACTCCCTGTTAGATCCCTGCGCAATAGATATTGTGCCTCAGGGATACAAGCTGGACTTTGAGAAGATGCCCCCTCCCCGATGGTCCTGCCGGCTTCCCCCCACGAGAGGAAAACAGTGTTAACTGCAATTCACAAATTGTATCTTCAACAGGTGGTGGTCAAGGTTCCCCTCCTTCAACAAGGAGGGGGTTATTATTCGACCATGTGGTAGTCCCGAAACCGGACGGTTCGGTCAGACCCATATTGAATTTAAAATCCCTGAACATATACCTGAAAAGGTTCATGTTGAAGATGGAATCGCTAAGAGCGATCATTGCAAGCCTGAAAGGGGGAGATTTTATGGTGACTCGGGACATAAAGGATGCATACCTTCATGTCCCCATTTATCCACCTCATCAGGCGTACCTCAGAATTGCGGTACAGGATTGTCATTACCAAGTTCAGACGTTGCCGTTTGGTCTCTCCACGGCCCCGAGAATGTTCACCAAGGTAATGGCGGAAATGATGGTGCTCCTGCGGAAGCAAGGGTCACTATTATCACGTACTTGGACGATCTCCTCATAAAAGCGAGATCAAGAGAGCAGTGGCTGAACAGCGTATCACTTTCTCTGGAAGTGTAACGGCAACACGGCTGGATTCTATATATTCCAAAGTCGCAGTTGGTTCCTACAGCTCATCTGCCTCTCCTAGGCAGGATCCTAGACACAGACCAGAAAAGGGTTTATCTCCCGATAGAGAGAGCTCAGGAGCTCGTGACACTGGTCAGGAATCTATTAAAACCAAAACAGGTGTCAGTGCATCACTGCACTCGAGTCCTGGGAAGGATGGTGGCATCATACGAGGCCATTCCTTTCGGCAGGTTCCATGAGAGGACCTTCTAATGGGACTTACTGGACAAAGTGGTCCGGATCACATCTTTAGATGCATCGGTTAATCACCCTATCCCCCGGGGCCAGGGTGTCTCTCCTGTGGTGGCTGCAGAGTGCTCACCTTCTCGAGGGTCGCAGATTCGGCTTTCAGGACTGGGTCCTGGTGACCACGGATGCAAGCCTCCGAGGGTGGGGGGCAGTCACATAGGGAAGAAATTTCCAAGGGCTGTGGTCAAGTCAGGAGACTTGCCTTCACATCAACATCCTGGAACTAAGGGCCATATACAACGCCCTACGTCAAGCGGAGTCCCTGCTTCGCGACCAACCGGTCTGATTCAGTCAGACAATATCACCGCAGTGGCTCATGTAAACCGCCAAGGCGGCACAAGGAGCAGGGTGGCGATGGTAGAAGCCACCAGAATTCTTCGCTGGGTGGAGAATCACGTAAGAGCACTGTCAGCAGTGTTCATTCCGGGAGTGGACAACTGGGAAGCAGACTTCCTCAGCAGGCACGACCTCCACCCGGGAGAGTGGGGACTTCATCAAGAAGTCTTCACGCAGATTGCAAGGAGGTGGGAACTGCCACAGGTGGACATGATGGCATTCCGCCTCAACAAAAAGCTACAGAGATATTGCGCCAGGTCAAGAGACCCTCAGACGATAGCTGTAGACGCACTAGTGACACCGTGGGTGTTCCAGTCGATTTATGTATTTCCTCCTCTTCCTCTCATACCCAAGGGCTGAGAATCATAAGAAAAAGAAGAGTGAGAACAATACTCATTGTTCTGGATTGGCCAAGAAGGACTTGGTATCCGGATCTGCAAGAAATGCTCAGAGGACCCATGGCCTCTGCCTCTAAGACAGGACTTGTCGCAACAGGGGCCCTGTCTGTTCCAAGACTTACCACGGCTGCGTTTGACGGCATGGCGGTTGAACGCCGGATCCTAGTAGAAAAAGGCATTCCGGTTTAGGTTATTCCTACGCTGATAAAGGCTAGGAAGGACGTGACAGCTAAACATTATCACCGTATATGGCGAAAATATGTTGCTTGGTGTGAGGCCAGGAATGCCCCTACGGAGGAATTCCAGCTGGGCCGTTTCCTTCACTTCCTACAGTCGGGAGTGACTTTGGGACTGAAATTGGGTTCCATTCAGGTCCAGATTTCGGCTCTCTCCATTTTCTTTCTAAAAGAACTGGCTTCTCTTCCTGAAGTCCAGACGTTTGTAAAGGGAGTGCTGCATATTCAGCCCCTTTTGTGCCTCCAGTGGCACCTTGGGATCTTAACGTGGTGTTGAGTTTCCCGAAGTCACACTGGTTTGAGCCACTAAAAACGGTGGAGTTAAAATATCTCACGTGGAAGGTGGTCATGCTATTAGCCTTGGCTTCGGCTAGGCGTGTGTCAGAATTAGCGGCTTTGTCACATAAAAGCCCCTATCTGTTTTTCCATATGGACAGGGCAGAATTGCGGACCCGTCCACAATTTCTGCCAAAAGTGGTGTCATCTTTTCGTATGAACCAACCTATTGTGGTGCCTGTGGCTACTCGTGACTTGGAGGATTCCGAGTTACTAGATGTGGTCAGGGCTTTGAAGGTTTATGTAGCCAGAACGGCTAGAGTCAGGAAAACTGAGTCGCTGTTTATCCTGTATGCACCCAACAAGCTGGGTGCTCCTGCTTCAAAGCAAACTATTGCTCGCTGGATCTGTAACACGATTCAGCATGCTCATTCTGCGGCTGGATGGCCGCTTCCAAAATCGGTAAAAGCCCACTCCACAAGGAAGGTGGGCTCTTCTTGGGCGGCTGCCCGAGGGGTCTCTGCATTACAGCTTTGCCGAGCGGCTACTTGGTCAGGTTCAAACACTTTTGCAAAGTTCTACAAGTTTGATACCCTGGCTGAGGAGGACCTTGTGTTTGCTCATTCGGTGCTGCAGAGTCATCCGCACTCTCCCGCCCGTTTGGGAGCTTTGGTATAATCCCCATGGTCCTTACGGAGTCCCCAGCATCCACTAGGACGTTAGAGAAAATAAGATTTTACTTACCGGTAAATCTATTTCACGTAGTCCGTAGTGGATGCTGGGCGCCCATCCCAAGTGCGAACTTCTTCTGCAATGCTTGTATATAGTTATTGCTTAAATGAGGGTTATGTTTGGTTGCATCAGGGTTGATCTGATGCTCAGTTGTTGTTTATACTGGGTAAATTTATCACGAGTGATACGGTATGATTGGTGTTACTGGTATGAGTCTTGCCTTGGATTCCAAAATCCTTTCCTTGTACTGTCAGCTCTTCCGGGCACAGTTTCTCTAACTGAGGTCTGGAGGAGGGACACAGAGGGAGGAGCCAGAACACACCAGAATCCAAATTCTTTCTTAAAGTGCCCAGTCTCCTGCGGAGCCCGTCTATTCCCCATGGTCCTTACGGAGTCCCCAGCATCCACTACGGACTACGAGAAATAGATTTACCGGTAAGTAAAATCTTATTTTTACACATGTATTTGGTCACAGCCTCACATTTGTGTATACAGATCTAATTTATTGCAGGCCTGGCCAATCTCTGGCTCTCCAGCTGTTTTTGAAACTACATAACCCAGCATACCCTGCCACAGTTTTAGCATTCCCTAACAGCAAAACTGTGGCAGGGCATTCTGGGATTTGTAGTTTCACAACAGCTGAAGAGCCGCAGGTTGGCTAGGCCTGCCAAAAAGTAAGATCAATCTGAGCAGTCATTGATAAATCTTGTATCTTAGGAAAAGACCAAAAGCAGTATACCAGGTCCACATCTGGTGAATGACTTTTTTAAAAAGATGGTTTTCAGCACATTTCCAATTGGAGCTTTAAATCTAAAGTACTGTAAAATATTATTTTTCCAGATGGACTTTAAAATAGCTCGAAGACTATGCTGAGGAAGAGCAGCTGTCCGCTTTGCCTTGCTCATTAATACACTATCTAAATCAAGGAGATACCGTGTATGTGAGCAGTAGTATCATTGTTTTGAAATGTATTCATTAGTGAATTTTCTCTTGCGTCCTAGAGGATGCTGGGGTCCATATTAGTACCATGGGGTATAGACGGGTCCACCAGGAGCCATTGGCATTTTAAGAGTTTAATAGTGTGGGCTGGCTCCTCCCTCTATGCCCCTCCTACCAGACTCAGTTTAGAAAATGTGCCCGGAGGAGCCGGTCACAGCTAGGGGAGCTCTACAGAGCTTTATTAGTAAAAGTTTTCTTAAGAGTTTCTTATTTTACAGGGAGGCTGCTGGCAACAGCCTCCCTGCATCGAGGGACTGAGGGGGGGAGCAGTGTCCGCCCTGCGGGGTCTGAACCACTGTCTCCGCTGACTGGACATTGAGCTCCAGAGGGGATAGATCGCTCCCCGCCACAGGGGGACGCTCACCCCAGCAGCATGCCGCCACCCCCTTGCAGAGCTGAAGTGTGGCAAGTGAGTCACCGTCCCCCCTAACAAGTGGTAAAAACTGTGTTACCTATTAAGGGACACAGCGCTGGTTTAGGGTTTCCCTATACCTGTAATAGCGCTGTGTGTGGGTTGGTTCCAAACTCTGTGTCTCTCTGCCATTCTTAGGGGGAAAACTCTATCTGCCCAGTACCCTCTATGTATGTGGGGTGAGTGGTGTGTATTAGCAAACATGTCTAGAGACTCTGTTTCATATGCTGCAGAGGATTTATCTTCTCGGGAAGATCCCATGTAATCAGGATTGCACTGTTGTAGCACAGATCCCAGCTAGAGAACTGGAGTGGTTAGCCTCTCTTAGGGGGACTATTTCTCAGATTTCTGAAAGGGTTACAAGAACTGAGCATGTCACTCAGGTACTGCAATCCTCTATGGTTGTATGGTCTGATACTGCTCCCTCAGGGTCCCCTGCGGTACATTCTCTCAAACGTGCACTTGCCAAGACTATGCAGGATGACACGGACACCGATTCTGACACTGCAGACGGGGATGTGTTGAGGGGGACGGCATCACTTGCAAAGGGGGTGCAGTTGATGATTGAGGCCGTACGGGATGTGTTGCATATTTCTGACACAACTCCTGAGCAGGTTGAGGAGGCCTTTTTCACGGACAGTAAGAAGGCCCCTCTCACCTTCCCAGCATCTAAGGAATTAAATGCTATCTTTGAAAAAGCCTGGGAAAATCCGGAGAATAAGTCCAGATCCCTAAGAGGGTCTTGGTTGCTTTTCCCTTCCCAGAGGACAAGAGAAAAAAAATGGGAGTCCCCGCCGATAGTTGACACCTGTCTCCAGGCTGTTTAAACAGGTGGTTTTACCAGTCCCGGGACCCGGCAGATCGCAAGGTGGATGCTACGCTCAAATCCATGTACTCAGGGACTGTACTGCGGCTAACTTATTGCCTGTGCATGGATTTCTAAATCTATAGCCAGGTGGTCAATCACTCTGTAGGAGGACTTGACTACGATGGATAAAGGTGACGTTGATTTATTTTTACGTAACATTCAGGATTCTGGAGGGTTCCTGGTAGATTCCATGAAGGACCTGGGTTCCATGGCTGCGGGGATCTCCCCCATGTCCGTCTCGGCTCGCATGGGTCTCTGGCTGCGCCAATGGTCCGCGGACGCGGAATCCAGAAAAGTGTGGAGGGCCTACCCTATACAGGTCAGGCTCTGTTTGGGGAGGTGCTGGATGCGTGGATTTTCTCTCCTCAGCTGCACCGGCTACGAAGAAGCCTTTTACACCAGCCACGTCACAGTCCTTTCGGCCCGCGAGGCCTAGAAAGAACAAGCCTTCTCGCACCTTCTTCAGAGGTGGTCGAGCTAAAGGAAAAAAGCCTGCTCCCGCAGCTTCCCAAGACCAGAAGCCTGCTTCTGGTACCTCAAAGTCCTAAGCATGACGGTGGACCGCACAGCCTGGAGGAAAGTCAGGTGGGAGACCTTCCTCCAGGCTGTGCGGTCCACTGTCATGCGGCGTTTCAGCCACGTCTGGGTGTCGTCAGGCCTGGACTCTTGGGTACAAGATATAGTGTCCAGGGGGTACAGGCTGGAGTTTCAAACTCTCCCACCTCACTGTTTCTTCAAATCAGGCTTGCCAGCTTTGCCGGCAGACAGAGCAATTCTTCGGGAAGCTATCCGAAAATTGGTAGTGTCCGCGGTCATTGTTCCAGTTCCGCCTCATCAGTGGAAGAACTATTGAAACATTTTCGTGGTACCGAAGCCGGATGGTTCGGTATGTGCAATTCTGAACTTAAAATCTTTGAACCCTTACCTCAGGGAGTTCAAATTCAAGATTGAGTCTCTGAGAGCTGTCATCTCAGGGCTAACTGAGGGGGAGTTCCTGGTGTCCTTGGACATCAAGGATGCGTACCTCCACATTCCCATTTGGTTGCCGCATCAGGCATATCTCAGGTTTGCACTGTTAGACGATCACTATCCATTTCAGGCACTGCCGTTCGGTCTCTCCACGGCACCGAGGGTCTTCACCAAGGTGATGGCAGAGATGGTTCTCCTCCGCAAGCAAGGGGTGAACATAATTCCGTATCTGGACGATCTCCTGATCAAGGTGTCGTCCAGGGAGAAGATAAGATCCATTGCTCTCACGACACATCTGCTCAAGGAGCACGGTTGGATCCTGAACCTTCCAAAGTCTCATCTGGAGCAGACGAGGAGGCTGTCTTTCCTGGGGATGATCCTAGACACGGAAGTGCAGATGGTGTTTCTACCGGTGGAGAAAGCATTGGTGATTCAAACAATGGTCCGGGATGTCTTGAAGCCTACCCGGGTATCTGTTCATCAGTGCATCCGCCTTCTGGGGAAGATGGTTGCCTCCTACGAGGCTCTGCAGTATGGAAGGTTTCATGCTCGATCCTTTCAGCTGGATCTCTTGGACCAGTGTTCTGGATCTCACCTACATATGCACCAGAGGATACGTCTGTCACCGAAAGCCAGGATTTCGCTCCTCTGGTGGCTACAACTACCACACCTTCTGGAAGGCCGAAGGGTCTGAGTTCAGGACTGGATCCTTCTAACCACAGATGAGTCTAAGAGGTTGGGGAGCAGTCTCTCAGGGGGAAACCCTCCAAGGAAGGTGGTTGAATCAAGAATCCCTTCTCCCAATAAACATCCTGGAGCTAAGGGCCGTATACAACGGCCTTCTGCAAGCAGCATACCTTCTACAGGATCGGGCTGTTCAGGTGCAGTCGGACAACGTGACCACAGTGGCCTACATAAACCGACAAGGCGGAACAAAGAGCAGGGTGGCAATGTCAGAGGTGTCAAGAATCCTCCTCTGGGCAGAAAGACACGCAATGGCGATGTCTGCAATCTTCATTCCGGGAGTAGACAACTGGGAAGCAGACTTCCTCAGCAGACACAATCTCTATTCAGGAGAGGGGGCCTCTATCCGGAGGTGTTCGAAGAGGTAACCGGTTGGTGGGGGGGTTCCACACATAGACATGATGGCCTCCCGCCTCAACAAGAAGCTGCAGAGGTACTGTTCCAGGTCGAGAGACCCTCAGGCAGTGGTTGTGGACGCACTGGTAACATCGTGGGTCTGCTGGAAGATCCAAGGCCCTTACCTCTTCGGGAGGATCCGCTACTGCAGGGGCCGTTCGCTTATCAAGACTTACCACGGCTACGTTTGACGGCATGGCGGTTGAGCGCCAGATCTTAGCTCGGAAGGGTATCCCGAGTGAGACAGGCTAGGAAGGGGGTAACGTCTAGACATTACCATTAAATTTGGAAAAAGTTTTTTTTTTTTTTTGCGTGAATCCAAGAAATTTCCTGTGGTGGCGTTTCACTTGGACGTTTTCTACTTTTTCTGCAAGCAGGTGTGGATATGGGCCTGAGATTGGGCTCCATCAAGGTCCAGATCTCAGCTTTGTCCATTTTCTTCCAAAAACAATTGCCTATCCTCCCTGAGGTTCAAACTTTTTTTGAAAGGGGTTCTGTACATCCAGCCTCCCTTTGTGGCGCCAACGGCACCCTGGGATCTTGATGTGGTGTTGCAGTTCCTGCAGTCAGATTGGTTTGAGCCTCTACAGGAGGCTGAAATCGAGTTTCTCACGTGGAAGGTGGTCACTTTGTCCTTGGCTTCTGCTCGACGCGACTCAGAATTGGAGGCTTTGTCTTGTAAAAGTCCCGTCCGTGAAGATAGGGTGGAACGCAGGACTCATACGCAGTTCCTGCCTAAGGTTTGTATCAGCTTTTCATATCAATCAACCTATTGTGGTGCCAGTGGCTACTGACTCAATTGCTTCAAAGGCCTTGGTTGTTGTGAAGGCTTTGAAGAATTATGTGAAGAGGATGGCTCGTCCTAGAAAATCTGACTTTGTCTGTCCTCTATGATCCCAAGAAAATTGGTTGTCCTGCTTCTAAGCAGTCGATTTTCACGCTGGATCAGGTTCACCATCCAGCATGCATATTCTACGGCAGGATTGCTGTCCAAAATCTGTTAAGGCCCGCTCTACTCGTAAGGTGGGTTCTTCCTGGGCGCCTGCACGGGGTGTCTCCGCTATACAGCTTTGCCGAGCAGCTACTTGGTCTGGGTCAAACACGTTTGCTAAGTTTTACAAGTTTGATACTTTGGCCTCTGATGACCTCAAGTTGATCAAGCGGTTTTGCAGGATCCTCTGTGCTCTCCCTCCCGTTCTGAGAGCTTTGGTACATCCCCATGGTACTAATATGGACCCCAGCATCCCCTAGGACGTAAGAGAAAATAGGATTTTAATTCCCTGCCGGTAAATCCTTTTCTCTTAGTCACACACAGCGCTATTACAGGTATAGGGAAACCCTAAACCAGCGCTGTGTCCCTTAATAGGTAACACAGTTTTTACCGCTTGTTAGGCATGCTGCTGGGGTGAGCGTCCCCCTGTGGCGGGGAGCGATCTATCCCCTCTGGAGCTCAATGTCCAGTCAGTGGAGACAGTGGTTCAGACCCCGCAGGGTGGACACAGCTCCCCCCCTCAGTCCCTCGATGCAGGGAGGCTGTTGCCAGCAGCCTCCCTGTAAAATAAGAAACTACTAAGAAAGCTCTGTAGAGCTCCCCTAGCTGTGACCGGCTCCTCTGGGCACATTTTCTAAACTGAGTCTGGTAGGAGGGGCATAAAGGGAGGAGCCAGCCCACACTATTAAACTCTTAAAGTGCCAATGGCTCCTGGTGGACCCGTCTATACCCCATGGTACTAACATGGACCCCAGCATCCTCTACGGACTACAAGAAAAGGATTTACAGGTAGGTAATTAAAATCCTATTTTTGGACCATAAGAATTTACAAAAAAACATTCTGCGTAAAGTTTTAACACCTTGTTTAATAGTAGTGGTAGCATCTGTATATGGTAACATAATGAAAGGTTACCATATTGGGTTACAGCAGCCTATAATAGTGTTTCCAATAGGTATTGAGTTTTGTTAGTAAAGTTTGGAATTTTGGGAAATTTCAGTCCTACATATTTAATATTTTGTTAGTCCATTAAAGGGTATTGAATTATCCACGATCATTGATCACGGGCATGTGTTTCGCTGGCAGCTATTCAATTCCTGGGAGACCAAACTGGATTGTCTGGGGAAGGGGGGGGGGGGGGAGAATCAGAGAAACATCAGGAAAAAGCGTTTTGTGTCTCACAATGTTTCTTCACAGCTAACTGAATCCCCGCACCCTGTTAATGTACTTTAACCTCCTTCAGATACTGGAAAGCCATAGTTTTCATCCTATTACTATTAACTAAAAGCCTGCGATATTAGTCTTCTAGTTTATTTAAAATGAGGAACGACTTTCTTTGGATTATGTACATACTGTATAACAAAATGTAATCTGCAAAACTGGATTTCCATTTTGCTGAATGTTATGTCCTTGCATTCAATTAACTTCCAATTTCGTAAGAGAGTGTTTAGGATTGAGTTAAAAAGCAGAAGCGGTAGGGGGAACCCAGGGAAAAAGCGTGTAGTAGTATTATTGTTAGTAATTGTCAGGAACCTCTTAGGGTGGTCACATATATGTAAAAAGGTGGGTCAACGATACTGGAATTTAAATCTGTATAAGTAAAACCAAGAATTCCGGTAGAAGGCCTTGTCTGCGTCAAGGTTCACCACTATATAATTTTTGCTTCTACAGTGGTGAGATTTAAGCATTACCGCTAATGTCTGTGAGTGCCTTTCACTAGTAAATCCCTTTTTCAATCTATGTGGCAGCCCTGGCTTATTGATTATATTCTACTCTTCTAATACCCTTTTCAGACAAAGTAAAATTACCAGGTGAAGCAGTTCTACCCGGTAATTTACCGATTAACATGGGTCTTTTTCTGTGTGAAAGAGCCAAGCTGGGTTGAATTCCTATGACTTTAACCCAGGAATTTACCAGGGTTGGAGACCAGGGAATTTTGACCCGGGTTGACACTTTCACACAGACGAAATACCCGTGTTGATCCACTGTGTGAAAGGGGGTTCAGGCAGGGACCGGCAAAACTAGCTGGCACTAAAAGGCCGGGTAAATGCCGGTATTTTCAGACATTTCTGTCTGAAAAATGTATAAGATAGACAGGAAAGAATGTTCACGCCACTGGAAGGTACTGTATATCACTGGATTCCTTCTTAGATTTCCTGTGTTTTCCCTGTTTTATTAGTAGAAAGTCAGGGTGCTGTGCAGGGCCGGTGCTAGGGTGTTCGGTGCCCCCCTGCAAACTATAAATTTGCGACCTTCCATACTTTACAAAGGGACAGCGCACATAACGCCCCCTGTAGCAGTGACGCTGACGCCCGCAACGCCCCCTGTAGCGGTGACGCTGACGCCCGCAACGCCCCCTGTAGCGGTGACGCTGACGCCCGCAACGCCCCCTGTAGCGGTGACGCTGACGCCCGCAACGCCCCCTGTAGCAGTGACGCTGACGCCCGCAACGCCCCCTGCAGCAGTGACGCTGACGCCCGCAACTCCCCCTGCAGCAGTGACGCTGACGCCCGCAACGCCCCCTGCAGCAGTGACGCTGACGCCCGCAACGCCCCCTGCAGCAGTGACGCTGACGCCCGCAACGCCCCCTGCAGCAGTGACGCTGACGCCCGCAACGCCCCCTGCAGCAGTGACGCTGACGCCCGCAACGCCCCCTGCAGCAGTGACGCTGACGCCCGCAACGCCCCCTGCAGCAGTGACGCTGACGCCCGCAACGCTCCCTGCAGCAGTGACGCTGACGCCCGCAACGCCCCCTGCAGCAGTGACGCTGACGCCCGCAACGCCCCCTGCAGCAGTGACGCTGACGCCCGCAACGCCCCCTGCAGCAGTGACGCTGACACACGCAACGCCCCCTGTAGCAGTGACGCTTACACACATTATGACACTGTTACACACACCACATACACACTGTACATACATGTCACATACATAAAGATACTGTGTGTATGTATATATATATGTGATTTTATATATATATATATATATATATATATATAAAATGTGTGTGTGTGTGTGTGTGTGTGTGTGTGTATATATATATATATATATATATATATATATATATATATTATTCACACACTCTCTCTCTCGACACTTACCTAAGGAGGTCTGGCTGGCTAGTGCTGAAGCAGCTCATCCTCCTGCTGTAGCCTGGTCCTGTGTTAGGTCAGCCCACTGGCTGTCACAGGGGAGGGGGAGAACTTGGGAGAGGAGGCTTCATGCTGCCGGCGCCGCTGTCTGTCATAGAGTGTAACAGGCACAGCAGCCGGCAGCACCAGGGATATCAGCTCAGGTATGCAGAGCAGGGAGAGCGCCTCTCCAGAATGGAGCCTCCCTGCTTTGCATCCCTTTGCTGAGCAGCTAGCGCCAGGCCCGGCGCTATGGAGCGTCAAGATGATTCCTGGTGTTACTGCCTTCAAGGTAGCCCTCCTTAGGGGTATTGTTATGGCTTGCCATTCTCTAATATAGCAATATGTCCCATAAAGCCTGCCGGCAATGGAGGTCGGCATTGCATTTCACCAGAACTTGACTGCAGTATAGATCAGCAACTGATCCCAAGAAGTCAAAAAAACACTAGGTCAAGGTAAGCACTAACCTTTTAAGGGGTTGGGTATAAAATCCAGGCAGTCGGAATCCCGACAGGACAGCAGAATCTCAACTGATCCTGCTAAGTATTTTACCTTGTCCCACATCTTAACACAAATGACCCCTAGTGCCTAACCCCAAACCCAGTACTTACCTCCGGGATCCATCAGTCTTCTGCCGGGATTTTGACCGCATCCCATTTTCGCTAACGTCCTAGTGGATGCTGGGGACTCCGTAAGGACCATGGGGAATAGACGGGCTCCGCAGGAGACAGGGCACTTTTAAGAAAGAATTTGGATACTGGTGTGCTCTGGCTCCTCCCTCTATGTCCCTCCTCCAGTTTGAATCTGTGCCCGGAAGCGCTGGGTGCTACTTAGTGAGCTCTCCTGAGCTTGCTATAAAAGAAAGTATTTTGTTAGGTTTTTTTTATTTTCAGAGAGATCTGCTGGCAACAGACTCTCTGCTATGTGGGACTGAGGGGAGAGAAGCAGCCCTACTCACTGAAGATAGGTCCTGCTACTGGACACCATTAGCTCCAGAGGGATCGTACACAGGATCTCACCCTTTGTCGTCTGATCCCGGAGCCGCGCCGCCGTCCCCCTCGCAGAGCCGGAAGACAGAAGCCGGTGAAAGAAGCAAGACGAATTCGAAATCGGCGGCAGAAGACTTCAGTCTTTATACTGAGGTAGCGTACAGCACTGCAGCTGTGCGCCATTGCTCCCACACTAAACCCACATACTCCGGTCACTGTAGGGTGCGGGGGGGGGCACCCTGGGCAGCAATTAGAGACCTCTTGGCAAAAGTGGGCATATATACAGTTGGGCACTGTGTATATATGTGTGTGTGTATATATATATATATATATATATATATATATATATGCAGGGGCCCCCGCCATATTTTTACACAGAAACGTGGGACAGAAGCCCGCCGCTGAGGGGGCGGGGCTTCTTCCTCAGCACTCACCAGTGCCATTTTCTCTCCACAGCTCTGCTGAGAGGAAGCTCCCCAGGCTCTCCCCTGCAGAATCACGGTAGAAGAGGGTAAAAAGAGAGGGGGGGGGGGGGCACATAAATTAGGCGCAAAAACAGTATATACAGCAACTACTGGGTTAACACTAAGTTACTGTGTGACTCCTGGGACATATAGCGCTGGGGTGTGTGCTGGCATACTCTCTCTCTGTCTCTCCAAAAGGCCTTGTGGGGGAACTGTCTTCAAAAAGAGCATCCCCTGTATGTGTGTGGTGTCGGTACGCTTGTGTGGACATGTTTGACGAGGAAGGCTGTGTGGAAGCAGAGCGGGAACAAATGAATGTGGGCTCGCCGCCGACACCCGATTGGATGGATATGTGGAAGGTTTTAAATGATAATGTTACTTCCTTGCATAAAAGGTTGGATAAAGCTGAAGCCTTAGGACAGCCGTGGTCTCAGCCCATGCCTGATCCTATGTCGCAGAGGCCGTCAGGGTCTCAGAAGCGCCCACTATCCCAAATTGTTGACACAGATATCGACACGGATTCTGACTCCAGTGTCGATTGCGATGATGCAAAGTTACAGCCTAAATTGGCTAAAGCCATCCGTTATATGATTATAGCAATGAAGGATGTGTTGCACATCACAGAGGAAACCCCAGTCCCTGACAAGAGGGTTTATATGTATGGGGGAAAAAGGCAAGAGGTGACCTTTCCTCCTTCACATGAGCTAAATGAGTAATGTGAAAAGGCTTGGGAATCTCCAGATAAAAAACTGCAGATTTCCAAACGGATGCTTATTGCGTATCCTTTCCCGCCAACGGACAGGTTACGCTGGGAATCCTCCCCTAGGGTAGACAAAGCTTTAACACGCTTATCCAAGAGGGTAGCCCTGCCGTCACAGGATACGGCCACCCTAAAAGATGCTGCGGATAGAAAGTAGGAGGGTACTCTGAAGTCCATTTATACACATTCAGGTACCTTACTAAGGCCGGCGATTACGTCGGCCTGGATGTGTAGTGCTGTAGCAGCATGGACGGATACCTTATCTGAGGAACTTGATACCTTGGACAAGGATACTATATTACTGACCCTGGGGCATATAAAAGACGCTGTCCTATATATGAGAGATGCTCAAAGAGACATTAGCCTACTGGGCTCTAGAATAAATGCAATGTCGATTTCTGCCAGAAGGGTCCTGTGGACTCTGCAATGTACAGGCGATGCCGACTCAAAAAGGCACATGGAGGTTTTACCTTACAAGGGTGAGGAGTTGTTTGGGGAGGGTCTCTCGGACCTGGTCTCCACAGCTACGGCTGGAAAGTCAAATTTTTTGCCATATGTTCCCTCACAACCTAAGAAAGCACCGTATTACCAAATGCAGTCCTTTCGATCACAAAAAGGCAAGAAAGTCCGAGGTGCGTCCTTTCCTGCCAGAGGCAGGGGTAGAGGAAAGAAGCTGCACAATACAGCTAGTTCCCAGGAACAGAAGTCCTCCCCGGCTTCCACTAAATCCACCGCATGACGCTGGAGCTCCACAGGCGGAGCTAGGCCCGGTGGGGGCGCGTCTCCGAAATTTCAGCCACAAGTGGGTTCACTCCCAGGTGGATCCCTGGGCTATAGAGATTGGAATTCGAAGAGATGCCCCCTGACCGTTACCTCAAATCGGCCCTGCCAGCTTCCCCCTTAGAGAGGGAAATAGTGTTAGCTGCAAGTCACAAATTGTATCTTCAGCAGGTGGTGGTCAAGGTTCCCCTCCTTCAACAATGAAGGAGTTACTATTCGACCATGTTTGTGGTACCGAAACCGGACGGTTCGGTCAGACCCATATTTAATTTAAAATCCCTGAACATATACCTGAAAAGGTTCAAGTTCAAGATGGAATCGCTCAGAGCGGTCATCGCAAGCCTGGAAGGGGGGGATTTTATGGTGTCTCTGGACATAAAGGATGCTTACCTTCATGTCTGCATTTATCCACCTCATCAGGAGTACCTCAGATTTGTGGTACAGGATTGTCATTACCAATTCCAGACGTTGCCGTTTGGTCTCTCCACGGCACCGAGAATATTTACCAAGGTAATGGCGGAAATGATGGTGCTCCTGCGACGGCAAGGAGTCGCAATTATCCCATACTTGGACGATCTCCTCATAAAGGCGAGGTCCAGAGAGCAGTTGCTGATCAGCGTAGCACGCTTTCGGGAAGTGTTACAACAGCACGGCTGGATTCTAAATATTCCAAAGTCGCAGTTGATTCCTACGACTCGTCTGCCCTTCCTGGGCATGATTCTGGACACAGGCCAGAAGAGGGTTTATCTCCCGATGGAGAAGGCTCAGGAGCTCATGACACTGGTCAGAGACCTACTAAAACCAAAACAGGTGTCGGTGCATCACTGCACGCGAGTCCTGGGAAAGATGGTGGCATCATACGAGGCCATTCCCTTCGGCAGGTTCCATGCGAGGACCTTTCAATGGAATCTGTTGGACAAGTGGTCCGGATCACATCTACAAATGCATCGGCTGATCACCCTATCCCCCAGGGCCAGGGTGTCTCTCCTGTGGTGGCTGCAGAGTGCTCACCTTCTCGAGGGCCGCAGATTCTGCATTCAGGACTGGGTCCTGGTGACCACGGACGCAAGCCTCCGAGGGTGGGGAGCAGTCACACAGGGAAGAAATTTCCAAGGTCTGTGGTCAAGTCAGGAGACTTGCCTTCACATCAATATCCTGGAACTAAGGGCCATATACAACGCCCTACGTCAAGCGGAGACCCTGCTTCGCGACCGATCGGTGCTGATTCAGTCAGACAACGTCACCGCAGTGGCTCATGTAAACCGCCAAGGCGGCACAAGGAGCAGGGTGGTGATGGCGGAAGCCACCAGAATTCTTCGTTGGGCGGAGAATCACGTAAGAGCACTGTCAGCAGTGTTCATTCCGGGAATGGACAACTGGGAAGCAGAATTCCTCAGCAGGCACGACCTCCACCCGGGAGAGTGGGGACTTCATCAAGAAGTCTTCGCGCAGATTGCAGGTCGGTGGGAACTGCCACAAGTAGACATGATGGCATCCCGCCTCAACAAAAAGCTACAGAGGTATTGCGCCAGGTCAAGAGACCCTCAGGCGATAGCTGTAGACGCACTAGTGACACCGTGGGTGTTCCAGTCGGTCTATGTATTTCCTCCTCTTCCTCTCATACCCAAGGTGCTGAGAATCATAAGAAGAAGAGGAGTGAGAACAATACTCATTGTTCCGGATTGGCCAAGAAGGACTTGGTATCCAGAGCTGCAAGAAACGCTCACAGAGGACCCTTGGCCTCTGCCTCTAAGACAGGACTTGTTGCAACAGGGTCCCTGTCTGTTCCAAGACTTACCGCAGCTGCGTTTGACGGCATGGCGGTTGAACGCCGGATCCTAGCAGAAAAAGGCATTCCGGATGAGGTTATTCCTACGCTGATAAAGGCTATGAAGGACGTGACGGCTAAACATTATCACCGTATATGGCGAAAATATGTTGCTTGGTGTGAGGCCAGGAATGCCCCTACGGAGGAATTCCAGCTGGGCCGTTTCCTTCACTTCCTACAGTCGGGAGTGTCTTTGGGCCTAAAATTGGGTTTCATTAAGGTCCAGATTTCGGCCCTATCCATTTTCTTTCAAAAAGAACTACCTGAAGTTCAGACGTTTGTAAAGGGAGTGCTGCATATTCAGCCCCCTTTTGTGCCTCCAGTGGCACCTTGGGATCTTAACGTGGTGTTGAATTTCCTAATGTCACACTGGTTTGAGCCACTTAAGACCGTGGAGTTAGCATGACCACCTTCCACGTGAGAAATTTTATTAGCCTTGGCTTCAGCTAGGCGTGTGTCAGAATTAGCGGCTTTGTCACATAAAAGTCCCTATCGGGTTTTCCATATGGACAGGGCAGAATTGCAGACCCGTCTGCAATTTCTGCCAAAGGTGGTGTCATCTTTTCATATGAACCAACCTATTGTGGTGCCTGTGGTTACTCGTGACTTGGAGGATTCTGAGTTACTTGATGTGGTCAGGGCTTTGAAAGTTTATGTAGCCAGAACAGCTAGGGTCAGGAAAACAGAGTCTTTGTTTATCCTGTATGCTTCCAACAAGCTTGGGGCTCCTGCTTCAAAGCAAACTATTGCTCGCTGGATCTGTAACACGATTCAGCAGGCTCATTCTGCGGCTGGATTGCCGCTGCCAAAATCAGTTAAGGCCCATTCCACTAGGAAGGTGAGCTCTTCTTGGGCGGCTGCCCGAGGGGTCTCGGCATTACAGGTTTGCAGAGCGGCTACTTGGTCAGGTTCAAACACTTTTGCAAAGTTCTACAAGTTTGATACCCTGGCTGAGGAGGACCTTGTGTTTGCTCATTCGGTGCTGCAGAGTCATCCGCACTCTCCCGCCCGTTTGGGAGCTTTGTTATAATCCCCATGGTCCTTACGGAGTCCCCAGCATCCACTAGGACGTTACAGAAAATAAGATTTTACTTACCGGTAAATCTATTTCTCGTAGTCCGTAGTGGATGCTGGGCGCCGGTCCCAAGTGCGGACTTCTTCTGCAATACTTGTATATAGTTATTGCTTAAATAAGGGTTATGTTATGGTTGCATCAGGGTTGATCTGTTGCTCCGTTGTTGTTCATACTGTTAACTGGGTAAGTTTATCACAAGTTATACGGTGTGGCTGGTATGAGTCTTGCCCTGGATTCCAAAATCCTTTCCTTGTACTGTCAGCTCTTCCGGGCACAGTTTCTCTAACTGGGGTCTGGAGGAGGGACATAGAGGGAGGAGCCAGAGCACACCAGTATCCAAATTCTTTCGTAAAGTGCCCTGTCTCCTGCAGAGCCCGTCTATTCCCCATGGTCCTTACGGAGTCCCCAGCATCCACTACGGACTACGAGAAATAGATTTACCGGTAAGTAAAATCTTATTTTAAGGGTAAGGGTGTGTACACACGGTGAGATCCTTGCTATGCCCGATTTTCACTTGGAATTTCCCCTTGAACTCCCTGGAGCCCAGCACCTCCGATCTTGACTAACTTTTCTTGAGATATGGACTATGTGTGCTTAGGATTTTGGCTTATGTGAGATGTCATTGACATGTGAGATTAACTAGATAGTACACCGATCTACCAAGGATTGACTTGCCTGCACAGTCTCTTTTCTTGTGATGCCGACCTGGCAGGATCGTGCATCGGATCGTATCGGGATCGCAAGGTGACTTTCACCTTGCGATCTGCACTAACTTTTCTTGTGATTTTGACTATATAGTCAAAATCAAAAGATAGTATCTCACCGTGGGTACACACCCTTACATTAGTCTAGTTATTTTTTTATGTTTTTCCATTTGTATGTCTAGGGAAAAAAGAGCTGGAAGAATCAACATTTTGTGCATGGTGTCTGCAATAAGGATTTGCCCAATGGTCATAAGGAGCATTTATTAAGAGTATTCCCCTAGAAAAGCTGTGAACAGTATCAGCCTCCTGAACAATTTACAGATTTGAGAAACTGGATGATAGTACATTGTTTTCAGGGAAGTTTTGCATGATAGTCAAGGTGTATATAAGTCTGTGTGAACTTGACTTGGATTTTGAAGAACACTTCAAATATACCCTAGTGTCTCAAATTGAGGAAGGATAACTTTAGGAAAAATATTGATTGTAACCCCCCAAAAGTTGAAGGTCACATTAAGGGGATGGATTCAATTAGAGCAAGGTAAATTACCTCTGGCTAATTAATGCTGCAGGCCCTGAAGCGCGGCTGCCGGCAGCTATTAGGCAGCTATTACCCATAATTTTTTTCAGGATCTCAGCAGGTGTGCGCACAATTACTATGGCGGGTGGACTGCGCATGAGCCGAATCCATGCAAAATGGGTCCTGTGTTGTCGCAGGCAGTGCCCTCTAAGCTGCAGCTTGATTGACAAACTGCAGCCAGTTGTGGGATGGGCACTGGTTTTCAAGAACGGAGTGTGTTGCCCCCATTTAGTAGGCATACCGAGGCAAGGGTTACGCAGTTTCCTGGCCTGGGCAGAAGACTTCTGTTGCCAATTCTAAGTAAGCTTAGACTTAGATGGGCGATGACTGCGACCATTGTGACCATACAACGACACAGCAGTGATGCAAATAGTGTCCACTTCTAAATCAGGTCCTTTGTCCCCAAGTTTGAATCAGCTATTGCCTATCTAGACGAGTGATTCTTGTTGAGCAAAGTGGTCCAATGAGCGATGCAGGTGATAAAAACATAGAAAAAGTTTGCCAGATCTTTAAGTTCAACTATTGTTGCTATGTCCTCTGTCTCAAGGTCAGTAAAGGCCCGTACACACTGGCCGATATATTGTCCGTTCTCTTGAATTGCCGATATATCGCGGCTCCGTCGGCCAGTGTGTACAGCTGATACGTCTGTGAACTCTGTCGTTCACAGACGTATCGTGTTGGCCCTGCAGCACAGCCGACGGCCAATACATCTAACGATATATTGGCACGTCGTTATGTGTGTACGGCGGTCGGCCGACCGCCCGTACACATGCTGTGGTGGCCGGCGGTGATTGACAGCTGAACTGGCCCGCCCAGTTCATGACGTCAGCCCCCGATGGATCGGGCAGTGTGTATGTACAGTACACTGCCCGATCCGTCCATAGATATATCTGTAGATCAATTGATCTGCAGATATATCTTTCCAGTGTGTACCCACCTAACTGCCATATCACAGGCTGGGTTTGAAAAAATGACTGGAGCCGATTGGCTGGTACTTTATCTCCAGCGACTTTATCTCCATCCGAGGCTTAGTAAATAGACACCTAAGGTTTGATACATCTCCCCCTCTGAATGAATAACTTTTATTTAGATAAACTGGTGAAAGTGAGCAGGCAGGAGATGCTTATAGATATGTAAGTTATTTAAAGAAACTGTACATTTTATATGCAAAGCTTCTAAAGAGACAATGATTTTGACAGCCAATGCATATTTTGCACCATTATAGCCAGAAGAAAGTTAGTTACATTCAATGGTAAACCAAAGTATCCAAGGATAGCTCTAGGTCATTGCCATTGGCGTTTGGTGCTCTTAAAGAAGATGGATAAAATAATCCAAAGCGGTCACAAAATAAGTGACATCAATTATGTTTCAAGGAATTTTTTGGCTACTTCTACAAGGTAGTGTTGGAAAAAGCATACTGGGGTAGATATATTAATAGTTGATATGGGGGAGAAGTGGTATCAGCGCACGGTATGTGTGCTGATAACACTTTTACCTTATGTATGATTGCGGCAGCGTGTGCTCAGTGAAGCGCCCCTGTCATTATTGGCACTGCTATTTTTTAGATAGCACGCCGATATTGTGGTGGGCAATGTAAGACCAGTCCGTAGCACTGACTGTTCCGACACCTGCAGCTATTGATTTCGACAGCTGCAGGTGTTGTTGCCTGTACGCCATACACCACAGTGGTCCCTGGCTGTGGTGGCTGCCAGCTCCGGGCTGGCTGCATGTGAGATCTCACACGTGCACTGGAGCTGACTGGGCAGGGAGATGCAGGGCATCAGCACTAAGCAGATGTGCTGTATGCTCCGGTAAGGATCGCTAGAGGCGGGAGTTTTGATTTTCCCACTGCGGCTTACGATATGTTAATACATCTTGGCAGTGTTCAGTGTTCCTTTCTGCTTCACCTCAGTATAATACATCTCTCCTCTTGTCTGGTAGACAGGGTTGTATCTAGGGGTCTGAGCTCCCCTGGCAAAGTAAGGGACTCGCGCCCTCCTCCCCACCCCGCCCCCACCACCACATTTTCGGAATAATTACACTCTGTAATTAGAACTTTCACTTAAACCTCCCTCAACTCCACTCGCACCTCCCCCTCACACATGGTTGGTCTAGTCTCACTTGGAGGGGAATGTATGATACCGGCACAGATGATGCCGGTATAAGTCTACCTGCTTTTCCTATTTACCAAGGCAAAGCAGGAAGCAATAGCGTCAAGATGTAAGAACATCTTGTTTGCCAGAGTGTGGGAGTGAAAACTCCCCCCTCCAGCGATCCCTGATGCGGCTGCCGTGTGCATCCTGGAGCCGTCAGCCGCTATAGTGGTTGTCAATGGAGAAATTACACCTGCTGCTGTCAAAATTGATAGCTGCAGGTGTTGGAATGGTCAGTGCCACTGACCACTCTTACACTGCCCCGCACATCGGCGTGCTGTCTTACAGATAGCATTGTGTCATTCAGCACACACCGCCGCAATAATACATGGGGAGGAAGCGGTGTCAGTGCATATATAACGTGATCTGATACAGGTTGAGTATCCCTTATCCAAAATGCTTGGGACCAGAGGTATTTTGGATATCGGATTATTCCGTATTTTGGAATAATTGCATACCATAATGTGATATCATGGTGATGGGACCTAAATCTAAGCACAGAATGCATTTATGTTACATATACACCTTATACACACAGCCTGAAGGTAATTTTAGCCAATATTTTTTATAACTTTGTGCATTAAACAAAGTGTGTCTACATTCACACATTTCATTTGTTTCATATACACCTTATACACACAGCCTGAAGGTTATTTAATACAAGATTTTTAATAACTTTGTATATTAAACAAAGTTTGTGTACATTGAGCCATCAAAAAACAAAGGTTTCACTATCTCACTCTCACTCAAAAAAGTCCGTATTTCGGAATATTTGGATATGGGATACTCAACCTGTACCACTTCTCCACCATAACAAACTATCATACATCTACCCCATTGTTTGAAACCCTTTCATTTTGCCCTCTTATACCCTTATCTGTGTGATGTGTGACGTCACGCAGCCGCCCTGAAAACTTGCCCGGCCCCGTTTGCCCAGCGTCACCCCCGCAACACCAAAACTCCGCCTTGCAACAGCCTTGCCTGTCAATCACATTGCAGTTGCATCCATTGGGGATGCGACCGCAATGTGTACAGCTACGCCACCGCTGTGCGGACACTGCGCAT
Organism: Pseudophryne corroboree; assembly: GCF_028390025.1. NCBI lineage: Eukaryota > Metazoa > Chordata > Amphibia > Anura > Myobatrachidae > Pseudophryne > Pseudophryne corroboree. The sequence continues at coordinate 545,959,127 of NC_086445.1, forward strand.
GCGCAGTTTGGCGCCACTGGTAAACTGCGCTGCGGGCCACTGTTGCGGCCGAGTCTGAATGACGCCCATAGGGCCCCACATGGTATTTCATCCAGTACACACAGCACCCCTATATAACCCTTAGTACACACAGTACCCTATATGACCCCCACAGTACCCAATATTAACCCCAGTACAGTGTCTCCACGTTACCCCCTCAGTGCACATAGAACCCCCATATTATCCCCAATACACACAGCACCCCATATTACCCCCCAAAACACAGTGCCCCCATGGTACCTGGCTTTTTTCATTCCTCCTTTAAAAAGTGCAGGAAACCAGGAGAGTGTGGTGAAGGAAGGTGGTCCCTAGGGAGAGCTGTGAAGCAATGTCGGACAGCCCCCATATGTGTAGTTCCTGAATCCCTGGGGGTGGCTGAGTTTGCGAGCAGTACAGGTTCACAGCCACATGGCCACTGTGGAGGAGCAGCAGTGGGTCCAGCGGCACTCACTGCCCTGAGTGTGAGCACATTCCGCACTAGCCTGTGTGAAGCTGCCAGTGAGGAAGGGTAGGGGGCGGGACCGTGTGCTGCGGACATAAAGGGAACCGCTGCACGGCCCTGTCAGCAGGCTAGGCATCTCCAGCCCCTGTCTCAGCTGCCGCGCACACATGCGACCAGAGAGGGTGCCGGGCCAGGGTGGCACCACCGGGCAGCTGCCCCCTCCTCAGCAAACGCCCCTGGCAAGTGCCATCCTGGCCAATGCATAGATACGCCCCTGCAGGTTGATAACACCATATCAGGGGAAGACTTTTCAATATTCGTTTTAGAGGCTGGGAAGGGAGACAGCGCATTAGCACTAAGCTGATGCGCTGTGTGCTCTGGTGGGGATGAAATCCTGATGGGATGGGATGAGATGTTGGTGTTCCTTCCTGCTTCGCCTCGGCAAGATCTGTGCTGCTAAATAAATCTTCCCCCTTGTCCGGTAGATTTATTTTATTTATTTCTCTAACGTCCTAAGTGGATGCTGGGGACTCCGTAAGGACCATGGGGAATAGCGGCTCCGCAGGAGACTGGGCACATCTAAAGAAAGCTTTAGGACTATCTGGTGTGCACTGGCTCCTCCCCCTATGACCCTCCTCCAAGCCTCAGTTAGATCTCTGTGCCCGAACGAGAAGGGTGCACACTAGGGGCTCTCCTGAGCTTCTTAGTGAAAGTTTTAGTTTACGTTTTTATTTTCAGTGAGACCTGCTGGCAACAGGCTCACTGCATCGAGGGACTAAGGGGAGAAGATGCGAACTCACCTGCGTGCAGAGTGGATTGGGCTTCTTAGGCTACTGGACATTAGCTCCAGAGGGACGATCACAGGCCCAGCTTGGATGGGTCCCAGAGCCGCGCCGCCGGCCCCCTTACAGAGCCAGAAGGCAGAAGAGGTCCTGTCTTCAACAAGGTAGCGCACTGCAGCTGTGCGCCATTGCTCTCAGCACACTTCACACTTCGGTCACTGAGGGTGCAGGGCGCTGGGGGGGGCGCCCTGAGACGCAATAAAAACACCTTGGATGGCAAAAAATGCATCACATATAGCTCCTGGGCTATATGGATGCATTTAACCCCTGCCAGAATACATAGAAAAACGGGTGATAAGGCCGCCGATAAGGGGGCGGAGCCTATCTCCTCAGCACACTGGCGCCATTTTCCCTCACAGCTCCGTTGGAGGGAAGCTCCCTGGCTCTCCCCTGCAGTCACTACACTACAGAAAGGGTTAAAAAAGAGAGGGGGGCACTAATTAGGCGCAGTATTAACTATACAGCAGCTATAAGGGGAAAAACACTTATATAAGGTTATCCCTGTGTATATATATATATAGCGCTCTGGTGTGTGCTGGCAAACTCTCCCTCTCCCTCTGTCTCCCCAAAGGGCTAGTGGGGTCCTGTCCTCTATCAGAGCATTCCCTGTGTGTGTGCTGTATGTCGGTACTTTTGTGTCGACATGTATGAGGAGAAAAATGATGTGGAGACGGAGCAGTTTGCCTGTAATAGTGATGTCACCCCCTAGGGGGTCGACACCTGAGTGGATGAACTGTTGGAAGGAATTACGTGACAGTGTCAGCTCTGTATAAAAGACAGTGGTTGACATGAGACAGCCGGCTACTCAGCTTGTGCCTGTCCAGACGTCTCATAGGCCGTCAGGGGCTCTAAAGCGCCCGTTACCTCAGATGGCAGATATAGACGCCGACACGGATACTGACTCCAGTGTCGACGGTGAAGAGACGAATGTGACTTCCAGTAGGGCCACACGTTACATGATTGAGGCAATGAAAAATGTTTTACACATTTCTGATAATACGAGTACCACCAAAAAAGGGGTATTATGTTCGGTGAGGAAAAACTACCTGTAGTTTTCCTGAATCTGAGAAATTAAATGAGGTGTGTGATGATGCGTGGGTTTCCCCCGATAACAAGAAAAAATGTTATTGGCATTATATCCTTTCCCGCCAGAGGTTAGGGTGCGTTGGGAAACACCCCCTAGGGTGGATAAAGCGCTCACACGCTTGTAAGGGCTCTACCTTCGCCTGAGATGGCCGCCCTTAAGGATCCTGCTGATAGAAAGCAGGAGGGTATCCTAAAAGGTATTTACACACATACTGGTGTGATACTGCGACCAGCAATCGCCTCAGCCTGGATGTGCAGTGCTGGGTTGGCGTGGTCGGATTCCCTGACTGAAAATATTGATACCCTAGATAGGGACAGTATATTTTTTGCCTATAGAGCATTTAAAAGATGCATTTCTATATATGCGTGATGCACAGCGGAATATTTGCCGACTGGCATCAAGTCTAAGCGCGTTGTCCATTTCTACCAGTAGAGGGTTATGGACACGTCAGTGGTCAGGTGATGCGTATTCCAAACGGCATTTGGAAGTATTGCTTTATTAAGGGGAGGAGTTATTTGGGGTCGGTCTTTCAGACCTGGTGGCCACGGCAACAGCTGGGAATTCCACGTTTGTACCCCAGGTCGCCTCTCAACATGAGAAGACGCCGTATTATCAGGCGCAGTCTTTTCATGGACAAGCGGGCAAAAGGTTCCTCATTTCTGCCCCGTGACAGAGGGAGAGGAAAAAGGCTGCAAAAATCAGCCAGTTCCCAGGAACAGAAACCCTCTCCCGCCTCTGCCAAGCCCTCAGTATACGCTGGGGCTTTACAAGCAGAATCGGGCACGGTGGGGGGCCCGTCTCAATGAATTTCAGCACGCAGTGGGCTCACTCGCAAGTAGACCCCTGGATCCTTCAGGTGATATCTCAGGGGTACAAATTAGAATTCGAGACGTCTCCCCCTCGCCGTTTCCTAAAGTCGGCTTTACCGATGTCTCCTTCTGACAGGGAGACAGTTTTGGAAGCCATTCACAAGCTGTATTCCCAGCAGGTGATAATCAAGATACCCCTCCTGCAACAGGGAACGGGGTATTATTCCACACTGTTGTGGTACCGAAGCCGGACGGCTCGGTGAGACCGATTCTAAATCTAAAATCTTTGAACACTTACATACAGAGGTTCAAATTCAAGATTGAGTCACTCAGAGCAGTGATTGCGAACCTGGAAGAAGGGGACTACACGATGTCTCGGGACATCAAGGATGCTTACCTTCATGTCAAAATTTACCCTTCTCACCAAGGGTACCTCAGGTTTATGGTACAGAACTGTCACTATCAGTTCAGACGCTGCCGTATGGATGGTCCACGGCACCCCGGGTCTTTACCAAGGTAATGGCCGAAATGATGATATTCCTTCGAAGGAAGTGAATTTTAGTTATCCCTTACTTGGACAATTCCCTGATAAGGGTAAGATCCAGGGAACAGTTGGAGGTCGGTGTAGCACTATCTCAGGTAGTGTTGCGGCAGCACGATTGGATTCTCAATATTCCAAAATCGCACCTGGTTCCGACGACGTGTCTTCTGTTCCTAGGGATGATCCTGGACACAGTCCAGAAAAAGGTGTTTCTCCCGGAGGAGAAAGCCAGGGAGTTATCCGAGCTAGTCAGGAACCTCCTAAAACCGAGCCAAGTCTCAGTGCATCAATGCACAAGGGTTCTGGGTAAAATGGTGGCTTCCTACGAAGCAATCCCATTCGACAGATTCCACGCAAGAACTTTCCAGTGGGACCTGCTGGACAAATGGTCCGGGTCGCATCTTCAGATGCATCAGCGGATAACCCTGTCACCAAGGACAAGGGTGTCCCTCCTGTGGTGGTTGCAGAGTGCTCATCTTCTAGAGGGCCGCAGATTCGGCATTCAGGACTGGGTCCTGGTGACCATGGATGCCAGCCTGCGAGGCTGGGGAGCAGTCACACAGGGAAGGAATATCCAGGGCTTATGGTCAAGCCTGGAGACATCACTTCACATAAATATCCTGAAGCTAAGGGACATTTACAATGCTCTAAGCTTAGCAAGACCTCTGCTTCAAGGTCAGCCGGTGTTGATCCAGTCGGACAACATCACGGCAGTCACCCACGTAAACAGACAGGGTGGCACAAGAAGCAGGAGGGCAATGGCAGAAGCTGCAAGGATTCTTCGCTGGGCGGAAAATCATGTGATAGCACTGTCAGCAGTATTCATTCCGGGAGTGGACAACTGGGAAGCAGACTTCCTCAGCACGACCTCCACCCGGGAGAGTGGGGACTTCACCCAGAAGTCTTCCACATGATTAAAAACTCGACCGGTATTGCGCCAGGTCCAGGGACCCTCAGGCAATAAGCTGTAGACGCTCTGGTAACACCGTGGGTGTACCAGTCAGGGTATGTGTTCCTTCCTCTGCCTCTCATACCCAAGGTACTGAGATTGATAAGATGGAGAGGAGTAAGCTCTATATTCGTGGTTCCGGATTGGCCAAGAAGGACTTGGTAACCGGAACTTCAAGAGATGCTCACGGAGGATCCGTGGCCTCTACCTCTAAGAAGGGACCTGCTCCAGCAAGGACCCTGTCTGTTCCAAGACTTACCGCGGCTGCGTTTGACGGCATGGCGGTTGAACGCCGGATCCTGAAGGAAAAAAGGCATTCCGGATGAAGTCATCCCTATCCTGATCAAAGCCAGGAAGGATGTAACCGCAAAAACATTATCACCGCAATTGGCGAAAATATGTTGCGTGGTGCGAGGCCAGTAAGGCCCGACGGAGGAAATTCAACTGGGTCGATTCCTACATTTCCTGCAAACAGGAGTGTCTATGGGCCTGAAATTGGGGTCCATTAAGGTTCAAATTTCGGCCCTGTCAAATTTCTTCCAAAAAGAACTAGCTTCAGTCCCTGAAGTTCAGACGTTTGTAAAAGGGGTACTGCATATACAGCCTCCTTTTGTGCCTCCAGTGGCACTTTGGAATCTCAATGTAGTTTTGGGTTCCAGAGGTCACATTGGTTTGAACCACTTGAATCTGTGGAGTTAGAATGTCTCACATGAAAAGTGGTCATGCTGTTGGCCCTGGCCTGGGCCAGGCGCGTGTCAGAATTGGCGGCTTTATCCTGAAAAAGCCCTTATCTGATTTTCCATTCGGACAGGGCGGAATTGAGGACTCGTCCTCAGTTTCTCCCCAAGGTGGTTTCAGCGTTTCACCTGAACCAACCTATTGGTGGTGCCTGCGGCTACTACGGACTTGGAGGCCTCCAAGTTGCTGGACGTTGTCAGTGCCCTGAAAGTATATGTTTCCAGGACGGCTGGAGTCAGGAAATCTGACTCGCTGTTTATCCTGTATGCACCCAACAAGCTGGGTGCTCCTGCTTCTAAGCAGACTATTGCTCGTTGGATTTGTAGTACAATTCAGCTTGCACATTCTGTGGCAGGCCTGCCACAGCCAAAAATCTGTAAATGCCCACTCCACAAGGAAGGTGGGCTCATCTTGGGCGGCTGCCCGAGGGGTCTCGGCTTTACAACTTTGCCGAGCAGCTACTTAGTCAGGAGCAAATACGTTTGTAAAATTCTACAAAATTGATATCCTGGCTGAGGAGGACCTGGAGTTCTCTCATTTGGTGCTGCAGAGTCATCCGCACTCTCCCGCCCGTTTGGGAGCTTTGGTATAATCCCCATGGTCCTTACGGAGTCCCCAGCATCCACTTAGGACGTTAGAGAAAATAAGAATTTACTTACCGATAATTCTATTTCTCATAGTCCGTAGTGGATGCTGGGTGCCCATCCCAAGTGCGGATTGTCTGCAATACTTGTACATAGTTATTGTTACAAAAATCGGGTTATTATTGTTGTGAGCCATCTTTCAGAGGCTCCTCTGTTATCATGCTGTTAACTGGGTTCAGATCACAGGTTATACGGTGTGATTGGTGTTGCTGGTATGAGTCTTACCCGGGATTCAAAATCCTTCCTTATTGTGTACGCTCGTCCGGGCACAGTATCCTAACTGAGGCTTGGAGGAGGGTCATAGGGGGAGGAGCCAGTGCACACCAGATAGTCCTAAAGCTTTCTTTAGATGTGCCCAGTCTCCTGCGGAGCCGCTATTCCCCATGGTCCTTACGGAGTCCCCAGCATCCACTACGGACTATGAGAAATAGAATTATCGGTAAGTAAATTCTTATTTCTCTAACGTCCTAGTGGATGCTGGGGACTCCGAAAGGACCATGGGGAATAGCGGCTCCGCAGGAGACTGGGCACAAAAGTAAAAAGCTTTAGGACTACCTGGTGTGCACTGGCTCCTCCCCCTATGACCCTCCTCCAAGCCTCAGTTAAGATTTTGTGCCCGAACGAGAAGGGTGCAATCTAGGTGGCTCTCCTGAGCTGCTTAGAGTAAAAGTTTAAATAGGTTTTTTTATTTTCAGTGAGACCTGCTGGCAACAGGCTCACTGCAACGAGGGACTAAGGGGAGAAGAAGCGAACTCACCTGCGTGCAGAGTGGATTGGGCTTCTTAGGCTACTGGACATTAGCTCCAGAGGGACGATCACAGGCCCAGCCATGGATGGGTCCCGGAGCCGCGCCGCCGTCCCCCTTACAGAGCCAGAAGACTGAAGAGGTCCGGAAAATCAGCGGCAGAAGACGTCCTGTCTTCACTAAGGTAGCGCACAGCACCGCAGCTGTGCGCCATTGCTCTCAGCACACTTCACACTCCGGTCACTGAGGGTGCAGGGCGCTGGGGGGGGCGCCCTGAGACGCAATAAAAACACCTTTTTTGGCAAAAAATACATCACATATAGCTCCTGGGCTATATGGATGTATTTAACCCCTGCCTATTTTTACATAAAAAAGCGGGAGAAAGGCCGCCGAAAAAGGGGCGGAGCCTATCTCCTCAGCACACTGGCGCCATTTTTTCCTCACAGCTCCGTTGGAGGAAGGCTCCCTGACTCTCCCCTGCAGTCCTGCACTACAGAAACCGGGTAAAACAAGAGAGGGGGGGCACTAAATTGGCATATAAATATATACAGCAGCTATATTAGGGAAAAACACTTATATAAGGTTATCCCTGTATATATATAGCGCTCTGGTGTGTGCTGGCAAACTCTCCCTCTGTCTCCCCAAAGGGCTAGTGGGGTCCTGTCCTCTATCAGAGCATTCCCTGTGTGTGTGCTGTGTGTCGGTACGTTGTGTCGACATGTATGAGGAGGAAAATGGTGTGGAGGCGGAGCAATTGCCTGTGTTAGTGATGTCACCCCCTAGGGAGTCGACACCTGACTGGATGGTCTTATGGAAAGAATTACGTGATAGTGTCAGCACTTTACAAAAGACTGTTGACGACATGAGACAGCCGGCAAATCAGTTAATACCTGTACAGGCGTCTCAAACACCGTCAGGGGCTCTAAAGCGCCCGTTACCTCAGGTCGATACAGACACAGACACGGACACTGACTCCAGTGTCGACGGTGAGGAAACAAACGTATTTTCCAGTAGGGCCACACGTTACATGATCACGGCAATGAAGGAGGTTTTGAACATTTCTGATACTACAAGTACCACAAAAAAGGGTATTATGTGGGGTGTGAAAAAACTACCCGTAGTTTCTCTATCGTCCTAGTGGATGCTGGGGTTCCTGAAAGGACCATGGGGAATAGCGGCTCCGCAGGAGACAGGGCACAAAAAGTAAAGCTTTAGGATCAGGTGGTGTGCACTGGCTCCTCCCCCTATGACCCTCCTCCAAGCCTCAGTTAGATTTTTGTGCCCGGCCGAGAAGGGTGCAATCTAGGTGGCTCTCCTAAAGAGCTGCTTAGAAAAGTTTAGCTTAGGTTTTTTATTTTACAGTGAGTCCTGCTGGCAACAGGATCACTGCAACGAGGGACTTAGGGGAGAAGAAGTGAACTCACCTGCGTGCAGGATGGATTGGCTTCTTGGCTACTGGACATTAGCTCCAGAGGGACGATCACAGGTACAGCCTGGATGGTCACCGGAGCCTCGCCGCTGGCCCCCTTGCAGATGCTGAAACGAGAAGAGGTCCAGAATCGGCGGCGGAAGACTCCTCAGTCTTCTTAAGGTAGCGCACAGCACTGCAGCTGTGCGCCATTTTCCTCTCGGCACACTTCACACGGCAGTCACTGAGGGTGCAGGGCGCTGGGAGGGGGGCGCCCTGGGAGGCAAATGAAAACCTTTTTTGGCTAAAAATACCTCACATATAGCCAACGGGGGCTATATGGAGATATTTAACCCCTGCCAGAATCCGTTAAGAGCGGGAGACGAGGCCGCCGAAAAAGGGGCGGGGCCTATCTCCTCAGCACACAGCGCCATTTTCCCTCACAGAAAGGCTGGAGGGAAGGCTCCCAGGCTCTCCCCTGCACTGCACTACAGAAACAGGGTTAAAACAGAGAGGGGGGGCACTAATTTGGCGTTAGAAATCTATAAAAAAGATGCTATAAGGGAAAACACTTATATAAGGTTGTCCCTATATAATTATAGCGTTTTTGGTGTGTGCTGGCAAACTCTCCCTCTGTCTCTCCAAAGGGCTAGTGGGTCCTGTCCTCTATCAGAGCATTCCCTGTGTGTGTGCTGTGTGTCGGTACGTGTGTGTCGACATGTATGAGGACGATGTTGGTGAGGAGGCGGAGCAATTGCCTGTAATGGTGATGTCACTCTCTAGGGAGTCGACACCAGAATGGATGGCTTATTTAGGGAATTACGTGATAATGTCAACACGAGCCAAGGTCGGTTGACGACATGAGACGGCCGACAAACAATTAGTACCGGTACAGACGTCTCAAAAACACCGTCAGGGGTTTTAAAACGCCCGTTTACTTTAGTCGGTCGACACAGACACAGACAGGGACACTGAATCCAGTGTCGACGGTGAATAAACAAACGTATTCCTTATTAGGGCCACACGTTAAGGGCAATGAAGGAGGTGTTACATATTTCTGATACTACAAGTACCACAAAAGAGGGTATTATGTGGGATGTGTAAAAACTACCGTAGTTTTTCCTGAATCAGAAAAATTAAATGAAGTGTGTGATGATGCGTGGGTTCCCCCCGATAGAAAATATGGGCGGTATACCCTTTCCCGCCAGAAGTTAGGGCGCGTTGGGAAACACCCCTTAGGGTGGATAAGGCGCTCACACGCTTATCAGAACAAGTGGCGGTACCGTCTATAGATAGGGCCGTCCTCAAGGAGCCAGCTGACAGGAGGCTGGAAAAATATCATAAAAAGTATATACACACATACTGGTGTTATACTGCGACCAGCGATCGCCTCAGCCTGGATGTGCAGAGCTGGGGTGGCTTGGTCGGATTCCCTGACTAAAAATATTGATACCCTTGACAGGGACAGTATTTTATTGACTATAGAGCATTTAAAGGATGTATTTCTATATATGCGAGATGCACAGAGGGATATTTGCACTCTGGCATCAAGAGTAAGTGCGATGTCCATATCTGCCAGAAGATGTTTATGGACACGACAGTGGTCAGGTGATGCAGATTCCAAACGGCACAAAGGTGTATTGCCGTATAAAGGAAGAGGAGTTATTTGGGGTCGGTCCATCGGACCTGGTGGCCACGGCAACTGCTGGAAAATCCACCGTTTTTACCCTAAGTCACATCTCTGCAGAAAAAGACACCGTCTTTTCAGCTTCAGTCCTTTCGTCCCTATAAGAGTCATATCTGCCCAGGGATAGAGGAAAGGGAAGAAGACTGCAGCAGGCAGCCCATTCCCAGGAACAGAAGCGTTCCACCGCTTCTGACAAGCTCTCAGCATGACGCTGAGACCGTATAGGACCCCTGGATCCTACAAGTAGTATTCCAGGGGTACAGTTTGGAATGTCGAGACGTTTCCCCTGCGCAGGCTCCTGAAGGCTGCTTTACCAAGGTCTCCCTCCGACAAGGAGGCAGTATGGGAAAAAAATTCACGAGCTGTATTCCCAGCAGGTGATAATTAAAATTACCCCTCCTACAACAAGAAAAGGGGTATTATTCCACACTATATTGTGGTACTGAAGCCAGAAGGCTAGGTGAGACCTATTCTAAATCTAAAAAAATTTGAACACTTACAAAGGTTCAAATCAAGATGGAGTCACTCAGAGCAGTGATAACGAACCGGGAAGAAGGGGACTATCTGGTGTCCCGAGACATCAGGGATGCTTACCTCCATGTCCCAAATTTGCCCTTATCACTAAGGGTACCTCAGGTTCGTGGTATAAAACTGTCACTATCAGTTTCAGACGCTGCCGTTTGGATTGTCTACGGCACCCCGGGTCTTTACCAAGGTAATGGCCGAAATGATGGTTCTTCTTCGAAGAAAAGGCGTCTTAATTATCCCTTACTTGGACGATCTCCTGATAAGGGCAAAGTCCAGGGAACATTTGGAGGTCGGAGTAGCACTATCTCGGATACTGTTACAACAGCAGGGGTGGATTCTAAAGATTCCAAAATCGCAGCTGATCCCGACAACAAGTCTCCTGTGCTTAGGGATGATTCTGGACACAGTCCAGAAAAAGGTGTTTCTCCCGGAAGAGAAAGCCAGGGAGTTATCCGAGCTAGTCAGGAACCTCCTAAAATCAGTGCATCATTGCACAAGGGCCATGGTAAAAAAAATGGTGACTTCCTTTGAAGCAATTCCAGTCGGCAGATTTCATGCAAGAACTTTTCAGTGGGATCTGCTGGACAAATGGTCCGGATCGCATCTTCAGATGCATCAGCGGATAACCCTATATCCAAGGACAAGGGTGTCTCTCCTGTGGTGGTTACAGAGTGCTCATCTTCTAGAGGGCCGCAGATTCGGCATTCAGTTTTGGATGTTGGTGACCACGGAGGCCAGCCCGAGAGGCTGGGGAGCAGTCACACAAGGAAAAAAAATTTCCAGTGATCAAGTCTGGAGATTTTTCTCCACATAAATATAGCTAAGGGTAAATTTATAATGCTCTAAGCTTAGCAAGACCTCTGCTTCAAGGTCAGCCGGTATTGATCCAGTGGGATAGAACATCACGGCAGTCGCCCACGTAAATAGACAGGGCGGCACAAGAAGCAGGAGGGCAGTGGCAAAAACTGCAAGGACTTTTCGCTGGGCGGAAAATCATGTGATAGCACTGTCAGCAGTTTTTCATTCCGGGAATGGAAACTGGGAAGCAGACTTCCTCAGTAGGCACGTCCTCCACCCGGCAGAGTGGGAACTTCATGGGGAAGTTTTCCACATAATTGTAAACCGTTGGGAATTACCAAAGGTGGACATGATGGCGTCCCGTCTGAACAAAAAACGGGACAGGTATTGCGCCAGGTTAAGAGACCCTCAGGCAATAGCTGTGGACTTTTCTGGTAACACCGTGGGTGTACCAGTCGGTGTATGTGTTCCATCCTCTGCTTTTCATACCTAAGGTACTGAGAATTATAAGACGTAGAGGAGTAAGAACTATACTCATGGCTCCGGATTGGCCAAGAAGGACTTGGTACCCGGAACTTCAAGAGATGCTCACAGAGGACTTATGACCTCTGCCACTAAGAAGGGACTTGTTTCAGCAAGTACCTTGTCTGTTCCAAGACTTACCGCAGCTGCGTTGACGGCATGGCGGTGGAACGCCGGATCCTAAGGGAAAAGGCATTCAGGAAGAGGTCATTCCTACCCTGGTCAAAGCCAGAAAGGAGGTGACCGCACAACATTATCACCACATGTGGCGAAAATATGTTGCGTGGTGTGAGGCCAGGAAGGCTCCACGAAGAAATCTCAACTCGGTCGATTCCTGCATTTCTTGCAAACAGGAGTGTCTATGGGCCTCAAATTGGGGTCCATTAAGGTTCAAATTTCGGCCCTGTCGATTTTTCTTCCAGAAAGAATTGGCTTCAGTTCCTGAAGTCCAGAAGTTTGTCAAGGGAGTATTGCATATACAACCCCCTTTTGTGCCTCCAGTGGCACTGTGGGATCTCAACGTAGTTCTGGGATTCCTCAAAACACATTGGTTTAAAACCAGTCAAATCTGTGGATTTGAAGCATCTCACATGAAAAGTGAACATGCTCTTGGACCTGGCCTGGACCAGGCGAGTGTCAAATTGGTGGTTTTTTTCTCAAAAAAGCCCATATCTGTTTGTCCATTCGGACAGGGCAGAGCTGCGGACTCGTCCCCAGTTCTCTCCCTAAGGTGGTGTCAGTGTTTAACCTGAACCAGCTTATTGTGGTGTCTTGCGCCTACTAGGGACTTGGAGGACTCCAAGTTGCTAGATGTGGTCAGGGCCCTGAAAATATAGGTTCCAGGACGGCTGAAGTCAGGAGAACTGACTTGCTGTTATCCTGTATGCACCCAACACACTGGGTGCTCTTGCTTTTAAGCAGACTTTTGCTAGTTGGATGTGTAATACAATTCAGCTTGCACATTCTGTGGCAGGCCTGCCACAGCCAAAATATGTAAATGCCCATTCCACAAGGAAGGTGGGCTCATCTTGGGCGGCTGCCCGAGGAGTCTCGGCTTTACAACTTTGCCGAGCGGCTATTTAATCAGGGGCAAACACGTTTGTAAAATCCTACAAATTTGATACCCTGGCTAAGGAGGACCTGGAGTTCTCTCATTCGGTGCTGCAGAGTCATCCGCACTCTCCCGCCCGTTTGGGAGCTTTGGTATAATCCCCATGGTCCTTTCAGGAACCCCAGCATCCACTAGGACGATAGAGAAAATAAGAATTTACTTACCGATAATTCTATTTCTCGGAGTCCGTAGTGGATGCTTGGCGCCCATCCCAAGTGCGGATTATCTGCATTACTTGTACATAGTTACAAAAATCGGGTTATTATTGTTGTGAGCCATCTTTTCAGAGGCTCCGCTGTTATCATACTGTTAACTGGGTTCAGATCACAGGTTGTACAGTGTGATTGGTGTGGCTGGTATGAGTCTTACCCGGGATTCATAAATCCTTCCTTATTGTGTACGCTCGTCCGGGCACAGTACCTAACTGAGGCTTGGAGGAGGGTCATAGGGGGAGGAGCCAGTGCACACCACCTGATCCTAAAGCTTTACTTTTTGTGCCCTGTCTCCTGCGGAGCCGCTATTCCCCATGGTCCTTTCAGGAACCCCAGCATCCACTACGGACTCCGAGAAATAGAATTATCGGTAAGTAAATTCTTATTTTTTCCCGAATCAGATGAATTAAATGAGGTGTGTGATGAAGCGTGGGTTTCCCCCGATAAAAAACTGCTAATTTCTAAAAAGTTATTGGCATTATACCCTTTCCCGCCAGAGGTTAGGGCGCGTTGGGAAACACCCCCTAGCGTAGATAAGGCGCTCACACGCTTATCAAAACAAGTGGCGTTACCGTCCCCTGATACGGCCGCCCTCAAGGAACCAGCTGATAGGAAGCTGGAAAATATCCTTAAAAGTATATACACACATACTGGTATTATACTGCGACCAGCAATCGCCTCAGCCTGGATGTGCAGTGCTGGGGTGGCTTGGTCGGATTCCCTGACTGAAAATATTGATACCCTGGACAGGGACAATATATTATTGACTATAGAGCATTTAAAGGATGCATTTCTATATATGCGAGATGCACAGAGGGATATTTGCACTCTGGCATCAAGAGTAAGTGCGATGTCCATTTCTGCCAGAAGAGGATTATGGACGCGACAGTGGTCAGGGGATGCGGATTCCAAACGGCATATGGAAGTATTGCCGTATAAAGGGGAGGAGTTATTTGGGGTCGGTCTATCGGACCTGGTGGCCACGGCAACGGCTGGAAAATCCACCTTTTTACCCCAAGTCACCTCGCAGCAGAAAAAGATACCGTCTTTTCAGGCTCAGTCCTTTCGTCCCCATAAGGGCAAGCGGGCAAAAGGCCACTCATATCTGCCCCGGGGCAGAGGAAGGGGAAAAAGACTGCAGCAGACAGCCTCTTCCCACGAACAGAAGCCCTCCCCCGCTTCTGCCAAGTCCTCAGCATGACGCTGGGGCCTTACAAGCGGACTCAGGCACGGTGGGGGCCCGTCTCAAGAATTTCAGCGCGCAGTGGGCTCACTCGCAAGTGGATCCCTGGATCCTGCTGCAGGTAGTATCACAGGGGTACAAATTGGAATTCGAGACGTCTCCCCCTCGCCGGTTCCTGAAGTCTGCTTTACCAATGTCTCCCCCCGACAGGGAGGCGGTATTGGAAGCCATTCACAAGCTGTATTCCCAGCAGGTGATAATCAAGGTACCCCTCCTACAACAGGGAAAGGGGTATTATTCCACGCTGTTTGTGGTACCGAAGCCGGACGGCTCGGTGAGACCATTTTAAATCTGAAATCCTTGAACACTTACATAAAAAGGTTCAAGTTCAAGATGGAGTCACTCAGAGCAGTGATGGCGAACCTGGAAGAAGGGGACTATATGGTGTCTCTGGACATCAAGGATGCTTACCTCCATGTCCCAATTTGCCCTTCTCACCAAGGGTACCTCAGGTTTGTGGTACAGAACTGTCACTATCAGTTTCAGACGCTGCCGTTTGGATTGTCCACGGCACCCCGGGTCTTTACCAAGGTAATGGCCGAAATGATGATTCTTCTTCGAAGAAAAGGCGTCTTAATTATCCCTTATTTGGACGATCTCCTGATAAGGGCAAGGTCCAGAGAACAGTTAGAGGTCGGAGTAGCACTATCTCAAGTAGTACTACGACAGCACGGATGGATTCTAAATATTCCAAAATCGCAGCTGATTCCGACGACACGTCTGCTGTTCCTAGGGATGATTCTGGACACAGTACACAAAAAGGTGTTTCTCCCGGAGGAGAAGGCCAAGGAGTTATCCGACCTAGTCAGGAACCTCCTAAGACCAGGCCAAGTGTCAGTACATCAATGCACAAGGGTCCTGGGAAAGATGGTGGCTTCTTACGAAGCGATTCCATTCGGCAGATTCCACGCAAGAACTTTTCAGTGGGATCTGCTGGACAAATGGTCCGGATCGCATCTTCAAATGCATCAGCGGATAACCCTGTCTCCAAGGACAAGGGTGTCTCTCCTGTGGTGGTTACAGAGTGCTCATCTCCTAGAGGGCCGCAGATTCGGCATTCAGGATTGGGTCCTGGTGACCACGGATGCCAGCCTGAGAGGCTGGGGAGCAGTCACACAGGGAAGAAATTTCCAGGGCTTGTGGTCAAGCATGGAAACGTCACTTCACATAAATATCCTGGAACTAAGGGCCATTTACAATGCCCTAAGTCAGGCAAGACCTCTGCTTCAGGGTCAGCCGGTGTTGATCCAGTCGGACAACATCACGGCAGTCGCCCACGTAAACAGACAGGGCGGCACAAGAAGCAGGAGGGCAATGATGGAAGTGGCAAGGATTCTTCGCTGGGCGGAGAATCATGTGATAGCACGGTCAGCAGTGTTCATTCCGGGAGTGGACAACTGGGAAGCAGACTTCCTCAGCAGACACGATCTTCACCCGGGGGAGTGGGGACTTCACCCAGAAGTCTTCCACATGATTGTGAACCGTTGGGAAAAACCAAAGGTGGACATGATGGCGTCCCGCCTCAACAAAAAACTGGACAGATATTGCGCCAGGTCAAGGGACCCTCAGGCAATAGCTGTGGACGCTCTGGTAACACCGTGGGTGTACCAGTCAGTGTATGTGTTCCCTCCTCTTCCTCTCATACCAAAAGTACTGAGAATCATAAGAAGGAGAGGAGTAAAGACTATACTCGTGGCTCCGGATTGGCCAAGAAGGACTTGGTACCCGGAAATTCAAGAGATGCTCACGGAAGACCCGTGGCCTCTACCTCTAAGAAAGGACCTGCTCCAGCAGGGACCATGTCTGTTCCAAGACTTACCGCGGCTGCGTTTGACGACATGGCGGTTGAACGCCGGATCCTGAAGGAAAAAGGCATTCCGGATGAAGTCATCCCTACCCTGATCAAAGCCAGGAAGGATGTAACCGTACAACATTATCACCGTATTTGGCGTAAATATGTTGCGTGGTGCGAGGCCAGGAAGGCCCCTACAGAGGAATTTCAACTGGGTCGTTTCCTGCATTTCCTGCAAACAGGACTGTCTATGGGCCTCAAATTGGGGTCCATTAAGGTTCAAATTTCGGCCCTGTCAATATTCTTCCAAAAAGAACTGGCTTCTGTTCCTGAAGTTCAGACGTTTGTCAAGGGAGTACTGCATATACAGCCTCCTTTTGTGCCTCCAGTGGCACCTTGGGATCTCAATGTAGTTTTGGGATTCCTAAAATCACATTGGTTTGAACCACTCACCACTGTGGACTTAAAATATCTCACATGGAAAGTGGTAATGCTGTTAGCCCTGGCTTCAGCCAGGCGTATCTCAGAATTGGCGGCTTTATCCTATAAAAGCCCTTACCTAATTTTTCATACGGACAGGGCAGAATTGAGGACTCGTCCTCAATTTCTCCCTAAGGTGGTTTCAGCTTTTCACTTAAACCAGCCTATTGTGGTGCCTGCGGCTACTAGGGACTTGGAGGATTCCAAGTTGCTGGACGTAGTCAGGGCCCTGAAAATATGTTTCCAGGACGGCTGGAGTCAGAAAATCTGATTCGCTGTTTATCCTGTATGCACCCAACAAGCTGGGTGCTCCTGCTTCTAAGCAGACGATTGCTCGTTGGATTTGTAGTACAATTCAGCTTGCACATTCTGTGGCAGGCCTGCCACAGCCAAAATCTGTAAAAGCCCATTCCACACGGAAAGTGGGCTCATCTTGGGCGGCTGCCCGAGGGGTCTCGGCTTTACAACTTTGCCGAGCAGCTACTTGGTCAGGGGCAAACACGTTTGCTAAATTCTACAAATTTGATACCCTGGCTGAGGAGGACCTGGAGTTCTCTCATTCGGTGCTGCAGAGTCATCCGCACTCTCCCGCCCGTTTGGGAGCTTTGGTATAATCCCCATGGTCCTTTCGGAGTCCCCAGCATCCACTAGGACGTTAGAGAAAATAAGAATTTACTTACCGATAATTCTATTTCTCATAGTCCGTAGTGGATGCTGGGCGCCCATCCCAAGTGCGGATTGTCTGCATTACTTGTACATAGTTATTGTTACAAAAATCGGGTTATTGTTGTTGTGAGCCATCTTTTCAGAGGCTCCTTCTGTTATCATGCTGTTAACTGGGTTCAGATCACAAGTTGTACGGTGTGATTGGTGTGGCTGGTATGAGTCTTACCCGGGATTCAAAATCCTTCCTTATTGTGTACGCTCGTCCGGGCACAGTATCCTAACTGAGGCTTGGAGGAGGGTCATAGGGGGAGGAGCCAGTGCACACCAGGTAGTCCTAAAGCTTTTTACTTTTGTGCCCAGTCTCCTGCGGAGCCGCTATTCCCCATGGTCCTTTCGGAGTCCCCAGCATCCACTACGGACTATGAGAAATAGAATTATCGGTAAGTAAATTCTTATTTTTTTCTCATACGTCCTAGAGGATGCTGGGGTCCACTTCAGTACCATGGGGTATAGACTGTTCCGCAGGAGCCATGGGCACTTTAATACTTTTTCAGAGTGTGAACTGGCTCCTCCCTCTATGGTCCTCCTCCAGACCTCAGTTTAGAAAATGTGCCCAGGCAGACTGGTCACACTCCAGTGGAGCTCTACTGAGGTTCACTGAAAGACTTTGTTAGGTTTTTTAGTTTCAGGGAGGCTGCTGGCAACAGTCTCCCTGCTTCGTGGGACTTAGGGGGAAGAAGTAGGAACCAACTTCCTAAAGAGTTTCATGGCTCTGCTTCTTGCTGACAGGACACCATTAGCTACTGAAGGGTACTGAACACTAGCTGCGGCTATGCGCTCACTCCCACAGCACGCCGTCACCCCCCTAACAGAGCCAGAAGTCAGAAGATTGGTGAGTAGTATTACCAGAGATCTGCAGAGAGGGATGTCCGGTCATCATGACGGCTTAAGGTACTGCGCAGCGAGCGGGAACGCGAACATGCTATCCATAACACAGTGCACAGCAGGGGGGCGGGGGGGCACGGGCACCCTGGGCAGCATGAAACCTACTCTCACTGGCAAAAGGTAGCATACTTTGTGGTTACACTGTCCTACACCCCCGCCAATATAAATAGCTATTCTTAAGCTGAGGAAAGATGTGCCATTACAGGGGGCAGGGCTTCTTCCTCAGGCAGCCAGCACACTGCTCAGCGCCATTTTCTCCCAGCAGCTGCAGGGCAAGAAACACTGATCCTCCTCTCCACTTCTGAATCAAGTATCAGGGTGCAAAAAAAAAGGGGGAGGTGAGTGTAATATTTGGTGCTAAAACCTATGACTAGCAATATAAAGCACTTGAAGGTTTCTGTGTACTAAGTATGCGACACAGGGATTTTGTCTCTGTGTACAAAGTACGCGACACAGAGATTTTTTCTTTTGGCGCTGAGTTGTGAACTGGTGTCAAAGTCAGAAAAATATCACGCTACACACTGCCATATTTGCACCTCATGCGAGTGCCTGTTGCACGTTCATGAGCCCTGCCGTGCGTGCGCATACTCGCCGCTGCGGGCACCCGCAGGCGCACGGTGTGCGCATTTACGGTAAAGTTTATGTGCGTCTAGCGGGCGACTCGTTCGTAACATATTTTAACTATATAATGTATTTTGTAGATTATGGTCCCTTTGATAGAATCTGAAAGTCTGAAAGTTTAGTTAATGTAGCATGTTCATAGACAAAGAGATCCCTCTTTGTTTGATACGAAGGGTCAGACAGAGGTTATACAGTGGTGTTTAGTATCCATCGGAAGAGTATTTAATTAGCAATATTCCGGTGTTGGTTTGAAGCAGATTAATCGCTCGTGCGAATAGTTATGGACATAAGAAGTTTATGGACATTTGCTATTATTTGCACTTTATTATCCATGCGGCGGGAAACCTAGTTTCCCACCCACCTGAGCAGTTGGAAATAGTCACAGCCCGCCTGTATGAATCAACCTATGACCTTTTGTTATAATGCGAAGACGAATTCCTGTGTCCAATGAACAATAAGAATATAGGGACCATTGTACTGTATTGTGTGTAGTGTATAAAAGGACAAGCCGACCTGGGCCAGCTCTCTATTCTCTTCAACGGTTCTCACCACTGATAATCGGGAGCTGGATATCCAGAGGCGCATGCGATTGTTTCCTTTGAGCGTAAGTTTCTCCGCAACCATATTGCCTTTATTGTTATTGTGAGCCATATCTCTCTCTCTCTCTCTCTTCTTTCTCTCTCTTTCTCTTAAGTGTTATTGTACTGCTATTGTATTTCATGTGTAGTTTTCTGGTTAGGTAGTCAATGTTATTTTGGTAGTGTATAACTTGTATTGTATTATTCTTTTTGAACGTTCATTCATTTCCTTAAAAGGCGTTAGACCCTTAGACCGGTATTTGACTGTTTATTATATTGCTAAGGGGTTCTCCGAGCGTCACATACGCTCATACTAACAAGGTTACACTGTGTTACATTTACACCCTATCACTGCACCAAGGTTTATTGCATAAATACATTGTTTATGGTATAGTTATAAAGGTTTAACATTGTGAGCATCAGCGCCGCTTGTGATCTCCTCGTGGTCCCAAGCGTCCGCTAGTAGCATATCATTAGCGTAGTAGCATACACTAGTAGCATATCATTACGTTAGTCGGCAGCCTATAGCGTGCCTGCCTGTGATCTCTTGGCCGTGAGCGAACGTGACGCTCGAGCGTCTCGACTACGGCTAAGCGATTGTTACGCAACATGCGTACCCTTACGGTATACCATACGCCAATAGCGTACTGTGTTCTTTCACCTTTTAGAGGGTTTTAAGTAAGATAAATATTAGGCTTTATCAATTGGCGGCTCGTCCGTCCTTCACATATCTGCACTAGGTAATTTCAGCAGACATTATCCATCAGCAAAGGGCGGGAGGTAATATTCCTCGTCGTGCTGAACGGATAAGCGTCTGCTTCGCTTAGTAAAGGGTGCTGAAGGAATCCGGAACCGGAGGTAAGAACAACACGCTAGTGTCTTTTAAAACTGTTTATTTCTGTCTTGCGTACGCACGCACGCATATATCTGCATTTCTTTTCATTCGTGTATTTTCACATATCACTCTCCTGTTTGCCATTTTACAATTGATAACGTGCTAAGAAAGATTTGTTGCTATTAGTAGTTAAAGAGTAAAAGTAATACATTAAGGGGTAATTTGTAAAGCACGCACACAGCTTTGCCTAAGATACAAGGAAAGACCTGGGTGGTGCTCGGTAGATGATTGAAGACCATCTACATTGATAAACGTGTTAATTGTATTTCTGTGGACATATCTGGCTGGCATACACGTGTTTCTAACAAAAGGGTTAGACTAGTGTACGCAACGTAAAGGCCGACGCACGCAGCGTATATAACGCAACGGAGCGTCCGGGTACGCCCACATAATTCAAATCACACTAGTATTATTTTAACAGGCGAAAAGGTGGCAACGCGATAAATAGCGCAAGTCAATTTTAGTGTCCGAAATTTAAACTAATAGATCCTTCTCTAAATTTATGACTCATCTGGTCTAAAGGAAAGAAATTTCTGCGCAGAAATAGAAACAAAAGTAAAGTGTACATGTGGTGAGTGAGTGTTTGTATATATGTGTTTTTACAATTTTTGGATTGAACCACAAGAAGTCGAGTTCTCGTGAGGTACATACATGTAAGTGACGTGCATGGTGGCTGGGGAGGCATCCCTTGTTAAACATAAATTTGAGCATTAGAGTATAGCAGACCAGGAGGTCTACTGTAGCACAGACCAGGAGGTCCGGAACAGACCAGGAGGTCCAGGTACAGCAGACTAAGAAGTCCGCTATAGAGAAAAGAGCACAACCCAGGGGGTCGGTGCAGAACCCATATAGGCCATTAAAGCTCTGGCTGAAGGAATTCGCAGCCGCAATTTTCGATTCCACTGGTCGCTCCGCACATAAGATTAGTTGCTTATGTGCCGAACGATTGTACCGCACGTAATTGTGTGCATTAGTTAGTAATTTGACCCAGTACCATTTGCGTACGCTAGAGGGGTCATAAACGCTATTTGTACATTTTAACGTGATTTGTGAAATTTTTTTTATTTTAAGGGAGGTTCACTGGTCACTCAGGGACTATCCAACAACCGATACTTGCTGGGGACTGGTAGGTCCAACATGCCCCAGTAAATAAAGGCTTATAGGGGCCCTAGGTTGGGTACAACAGCTCTGGATACAGTGATTGCAGTACTGGCCAATGTGGGCGAGGAGTGAGTGGGGTACTCGGTAAACCGCCACCGCCGGCCTGCCCCGGACATCTTGGTTTTTGTAAGGGTTCGCTGAAGACCCTGATTGAAGGTCAGAGGTAGTGAAAGCAACACCTGCAAGTTATGGGGGCCAGTTGTTCAGGTAGGGGGCGATCAACCTCGGTTCGGGTTGATTCAGTAAACCGACCAATCGGGTCGGCAAGGTATGTAATGTGTGAAAAATACGGTTCACACACAGAGGTTTTATGTGATGAATGGGAAAGAATGACTGTACATGACGGGGAGAAGTTCCCAAGAGTAGGCAGCTTTAGCCCAGATGTGTTACTAAATCTAAGGAGAAGGATATGTCTCATTAAATCAGCAAAGAGACGGATCAAACATTATGATTATTTACAGTTATGGCAACAGGAGGGTGAAATACAGAGAGGATTGGCTCAGGCGGCGGGATCTAACCATATCAGGAAACTGATAGCTACGGCACCATCGCCACCTTACATAACGGGAGAGAAGTTGGTTGCGGAGAATGACGCACTAATGTGTAATAAACAGGCACTTAGTAACTGTATAAATGTTAAGGATAATATGAATAAGATGAGTAATGCAAGTATTAACCCGTGCAAGTTGTACCCTGTTTTAAACTTTCCCCAGGAGTGTGATCAAGAGGACGAATCGGCAACAATATCGGCGCTCTCTCTAGCAGCCACCATATCAGAAACAGCAGTAGGCACGTCCCAACCCCCGAGATTAGTATCAAAAGCCCCTAGCGGAGGGACAGGTGAGGTCGTATCAACGGGTAAGTACGGCACCATACACTATGCTGAAACCATATCACCACAGGCTGTAGAATCTACTCAGAATGATGTTATTAAACTTAATCCCGTTAGGGTAATAGCAGTGCCAAATGGGAAAACGGACACTTCAGGAGTCACTCCTGTCAGAAACATTGCCATGCACTGCCCATTTTCCCGAATGGAATTAAGAGCAATAGTGTCTGAATTCCCTGACCCTAGAAAAGATCTAGTTGCTAGCCAGAAATACATTAGAGACCTAGGGAATACGGTAGAGCCCAATAACAAAGACTGGCAGATATTGCTGAGGGCATGTTTACCCTCCAATGTCGACTCAGCACAATTCTTAGCTGACTGTAAATTAGATGAGGATGTACCCCTTACGGATGTGTACAACCAAGACAATGTAAAGAGGATAAATTTACAGTTAAAAGAGTATTTTCCAGCTGTAGTTAAATGGAACAAAATTTTCTCCATTAAACAAAAAGAGTCAGAAACAGCTGCTGAGTATTTTCATAGGGCACTACTAGAAATGGCTAAATACACAGGCATTGAAGACATTAAGACAAATGTAAATCATAAAGAAGTAGCAGTATCTGTGCTAATGGATGGTTTAAAAGAAGCATTAAAGACAAGAGTACAGACCACGCAACCATGTTGGCGAGGTCTGTCGGTGGCTACTTTGAGAGAGGCCGCTGTTGATCATGATCGCAATATCACCGGACACAGAGAGTCACAAAGTGATAAGTTAATGGCAGTAAGTATACAGGCCCTGACCACAAGGCAACCTTTGTATAAATCTCCAAACCCTGTGGGTAAGTCAAATGTGGTAACTTGTTATTCCTGTCATAAAGAGGGACATTTTGCACGAGACTGTAGAGTGAAAAACACACAAAAATCATATCAACCCCCTAGACAACGACATGACACACGAAATTGGGATCAGGGACCGCAGAGACGGAGTCATGAGCCACATGCAGGGGAAACAAAAAGGTATCCCCCAAAAAGAGACTGGCAAGTCTCGGGTAGTTCCCATTTACCCCCTTCTCAAGTAGTTGCTGCCAGCGCGATTCAGGGAGGTCACCATACCCAATAGGGGTGTGGCCATACCTGTAATCTGCAGCCAGTGAAATTGATTGCAAGCCTTGGAAGTGAACCCGAGGTCACAATTGATGTAGCTGGTAAATCATTAAATTTCCTTGTAGATACGGGGGCGGCCAAATCAGTGATAAATTCGACAGTGGGCATGAGAACCACTGGTAAGACAATTCGCCATGGGAGTAACGGGAGTAGTCCAGCACTACCCTGTTAGCAAACCAGCAGAGATTACAATAGGGCCTTTGCATACCAAGCATTCCTTCTTGCTGGCAGCATCGGCACCGACTAATCTCCTGGGAAGAGATTTATTGTGTAAAATGGGGTGCGTCATTTATTGTACTCCTGAAGGTGTATTCTTAGACATACCTGAGAATCACGCTCAGGAAGTGCGAGACATGTTAGACTCCCCATCAAAATTAATGTCCCACACTGTTATATTAAATAGGAATCCATCCCAGGTAGAAGAAATGACATCCCAAATACCAGAGTCACTGTGGACTAAAGATGGACAAGACACTGGATTAATGGCAAACGTAGCTCCAGTAGTTGTGCAAGTAAAAGATGGTAGGATAGCTCCAAAAATCCCACAATACCCGCTGAAGCCAGAGGTGGAATTAGGAGTATACCCCGTAATAGAGCGCTTGCTACGACAGGGCATTCTGGTAAGAACATCCAGCACTGCCAATAGTCCCATCTTCCCTGTGAAAAAGAGTGGGGGGAGGGGTTACAGGCTAGTGCAGGATCTAAGGGGGATTAACAAAATAGTTGAGAGTCAGTTCCCTGTAGTGCCAAATCCAGCTGTCATCCTTATGCAGATCCCTCCCACTGTGAAATTTTTCACTGTTATTGACCTCTGCTCCGCCTTCTTTTCGGTACCCCTGCATCCTGACAGCCAATATTTGTTTGCATTTACATACAGAGGAGTCCAATACACATGGACTCGATTACCGCAAGGTTTCATAGACAGTCCAAGTATATTTTCACAGGCTTTGCATGATTGTTTACAGTCTTTCCAACCAGAGAGTGGATCAATATTGATACAGTATGTGGATGATTTACTACTGTGTTCAGATTCACTGGAAGCGTCCCTGAAGGATACGAAACAGCTCCTGTTTCATCTTTCAGACACAGGACACAAGGTTTCCAAAGACAAGTTGCAATTATGCCAGCCTAAAGTAAAATATCTGGGACACTGTCTAACACAAGGACTGAGACACCTGACCGCTGATAGAATTCAAGCAATTAGAGACATGACTCTGCCACAAACCCAGCAACAAATCAGAACGTTTTTAGGAATGTGTGGGTATTGCCGTAACTGGATCCCAGGGTTTTCCATTCTAGCATTACCTTTGCAGGAGATGGTTTCATCAAACAAACCTGATCGGATTTCGCATACAGACGAATCCGAGATGGCATTTGAGAGACTCAAACAGTGCCTAACGCAGGCGCCAGCATTAGGTATGCCAGACTATGGGAAACCCTTTGAGCTGTACGGAACAGAAAGTGCTGGTTGCGCGGCAGGCGTCCTAACCCAAAAGCACGGTGATACCAGCAGGCCGGTAGCATACTACAGCGCTCAGCTAGATACGGTAGCGCGATCCCTCCCTACATGCTTGCGAAGTGTCGCTGCGATAGCATTGCTAGTCACAAAAAGCGAAGATGTAGTGCTAGGACACAACCTCACAATTCATACACCACATGCAGTGTCAGCCTTGCTAAATTCTGCCCAAACCAGGCACGTCTCATCAGCGCGGTTTACAAGATGGGAATTGGCATTAATGGCCCCCGTAAACATCACCATAAGGAGATGCAGTGCATTAAATCCTGCAACATATCTCCCAGGTGTGCCTGGACAGGCACAAAGGGTGGAGGATGAGAGTGATGGGGAAGGAGGATTTAATACAAGGGATGACACACATGATTGTATGGAATATTTGACCCAAAATTTCACAGCAAGGCCTGACATCAGTGACAACCCACTGGAAGATGTAGATTTTACTTTCTACACTGACGGTAGTTGTCACAGACAGACGGACTCGGGAGACTTGTGTACTGGATACGCAGTCGTAGATGACCAAGGCACCATAGAAGCAGAACCGCTAGGCCCACCTCACTCAGCCCAGATTGCTGAACTGGTTGCCCTAACCAGAGCATGTGAATTGGCTAAGGGAAAGTCAGCCAATATCTACACCGATTCTAGATACGCCTTCGGGGTAGTCCATGATTTCGGAGCCCTATGGCGCCTCAGAAATTTCATGACGGCAGCTGGTACACCGGTAGCGCATGCAGCCCACATCAAAAGACTTCTAACAGCGATACAGGAACCCGACAGAGTGGCTGTTATCAAGTGTAAAGCACATACATATAGCCAAGACCCAGTATCACTTGGTAACAGCCGAGCAGACGAAGCTGCTAAGTTAGCAGCTGGTACCCCCAGACAGACAGACACCACACAATTGATGGTATTCAATACCATCAACACACAGAAGTTGTGTGAAATGCAAAATTTGTGTTCCACACAGGAAAAGGCAGTTTGGAGGTCAAAAGGATATGGCCAGGAGTCCTCAGGACTCTGGACAGATGGACAGGGTAAACCAGTGGCACCCAGAGCATACCTTCCATGTTTAGCTGAAGCAGCACATGGGCTGACTCATCTGGGCAAGGAGGGAATGTGCAAGTTGGTAAGAGCATATTGGTGCGCCCCAGGATTCTCATCCCATGCAGGTAAGAGAGCAATGTCATGCCTTATCTGCTTGAGGAAGAACATCGGAAAGGCAATACCAACAGAACCATCCCATATCCCACCTACAGGCGGCCCTTTTCAGGTAATACAGATTGATTTTATACAATTACCCCCTTGTCGAAATTTGAAATATGTACTTGTTTGTATAGATGTGTTCTCAAATTGGGTCGAAGCATTTCCGGCGGCCACAAATACCGCTATGTTTACTGCTAAGAAAATTGTGCAGGAATTTGTGTGTAGATATGGTATCCCTAGAATAATTGAAAGTGATAGGGGTACCCATTTTACAGGTGATGTCTTTCAAGGAATGTGTAAGTTGATGGGAATTGATAGTAAGCTGCACACTCCATATCGCCCCCAGGCGAGTGCGAAGGTGGAAAGAATGAACAGCACTATTAAAAATAAATTGAGCAAGGTTATGGCAGAAACAGGATTAACATGGCCAGAAGCTTTACCCATTGTACTGTACAGCATCAGAACCACTCCCAGGTCCCCTCTTAATCTGTCCCCCTTTGAAATTCTGTTTGGTCGACAACCGCATGTTATGATTAACCCTCAGGATGATTTGAAGTGTAACAATGAAGTGACTGTAAAATACCTGGTTTACATGAGTAAACAGATAAGGAATCAAAATGACAATCTGAAGTTAGTGATTCCTGATTTGCCAGATAGTAATTGTCATGACATTGAACCTGGGGATTATGTAATGATACGGAATTTTCTACGCTCAGGTTGCCTTATTGACAGATGGGAAGGACCATACCAAGTCTTATTGATTAGCACGACAGCATTGAAGGTTGCCGAGAGAGAGACTTGGGTTCATTCGTCCCATTGTAAGAAGGTTGCTGATCCAGAGAGGTCCCGTGATAAAGAACAGACGGTACAGGAAGTTGTATCACTGGAGTGTCTGTTTCAGGAGGACTGAGACGGCACCTGAGCATTGAAAATAATAAGATCGGAGGCAGTTGTCGATCCCCTGTTCCCTTTTATTGTTTTTCTCCACTTCCCATCCCATCTCCCTCAATTATTTCTTTCCCCCTTCTCATTCTTCTCCATTTCCTCCTATAAGATGGACTTGCCCCAAGAGACTGTGATCCGGATTTTCCTGTTGACCATGATGTTGACCAGAGCAGTCTGTTCCGGCGAGAGTACCATGGAGGTCGAGAGAGGTTCTGGAATGGGTTCTGATGACAGAGATGGAGGCGTAGATTTCCAAGAACAACATAATCACCGAGTAAAGGCGAGTATCAGAAAACGATCTGGTAGCATTGACAATAGAAGAAATTGTGAAGGATTGCTAGCTGAAGAGAACTGTATCTGTAGGCTCTGTGACAGTGTAGTTGAGGATGGGTGTATCAAGAAATGCCAATCTAGTTTTAATATCCACATGGACCGGCATCCATTGAGTGACTATCACTCCTTAGTGGGTAAAGTGTTAAATCAGACAGATTGTTGGGTATGCTCTCAAGTACCTCAAGGCCATAGCAAATCAGGATTAGTGCCCTTCCCTTTAACTATAGGGGAGGTACTTGAGCTAAGTGGTGGGAGGCCGGTGGACAGGAGGTTTAATATCTCCAGTCCTCCTAGTTTGAAGCTCCACCAATATCATGTGGATAGATCCCTAGTATGTTTTAACATTTCCAATCCCCGAAAGCCGGGAAATTGGGAAGTGTCATGGAATAATCAAACCATGACCTTTTCATACAGAGCCGATAGAATGCCAACAGATACAGAACTTATACGCCACATAGCCGGTAGTGGAAAATATTTCCGATATAGGTATACCCTAGGAAGTAGGACCATGAGAGTTGAAGAGGTATCACCAGGATACTGTGCACATATCATACAAACTGATACGTGTATTAAACAGATGGGAGAATTAGGGTTAGGAAATTTCATATGGAAAATGTGTAATATGGTTATGTCCTACTCCGTCCCATATGTTCTCCCCGATGATGCATATTTCATATGCGGGAGGAAGGTGTATAAGTGGCTTGCCCCAAATTCAGAAGGGTTATGTTATATTGGAAAAGTACTGCCTGAAGTAATGACTGTATCACATACTAAAATGAAGGATATTCACCGCAGTGCCCAAGCTCCTTATACTCACACTCATTACGAGCACATCGTTAAACGGCACCTGATAGAGAGAACAGAGCATCCGGCCTCTGACCTGATCAGTGAATCCACCGGGATTCAATTCCTAATCGCATTAGATATCATTCGCACCGCCAGAGGAGTGATAAATTATAAATATATATCTGCGCTTGCAAATTTATTAGACAATATCACTGAAATGTATGATGACACATTCAGGTATACTGGAAGGGAGCTCCAAGCTTATAAAACAGAACTGGTTCAGCATAGGATGATTCTCAATTATCTCACAGCTGTGACGGGTGGGTATTGTGTCACCCTAGCAACTCAGTATGGAATAAAGTGCTGCACGTATATCACAAACAGCACCGAGGACCCGGTCGAGGTCATAGACCAAAAGATGGACGACATTCTCCAATTAAAATGGGAGTTCCGAAGGAAACACAATCTCACCCTTGCCGCTGTGGGTAATGAGCTGACCAGTTGGGTGTCATGGTTGAACCCGCGAAATTGGTTCTCTGGTTTAGGAGAATGGACCCAAGGTATTATCATGGATGTAGGGAAATTCCTTTTGTGTGTTCTGGGTGTCATCATATTAGTCGGTCTGATATTTAGATGCGTTCGGATTTTAACAAAGTGTAAACGTAGCGCCCGAGTGATGAGTTTAAGGAGTGAAGATACTGTAATAACAACGACTGATGTGATTTATGACCCAACGATAGAGACAATGTTGTGATGAAAATGTGATTCCACGGTCCGTTTCTTTCACCTGTTTCTCGTTTTCCTCCAAGGTAAAAAGACCCACTTGGAAGAGGAATTTGACGACCTTGTATGCAGACAACAGATGGACTAAAGAAGAAGTTTGACAACCTCTTACACAGACAACTGATGGACTATGCCATAGACCCCCCATGTCCCTAGTACTTTTAATTTTACGCTAGCCCAACATTTTTTGTAAGTCTATGGACATTGATAAAGCTTTGCTTACGTTTATTAGCAAAAGCACAAAGAGACTACAGTCAACATGTACATCAAGACAAGACAAGACCTCAATCGGCAAATGTATATTAAACTCACATAGTTTATCAATGCATTTACCATAAGTGTTCTTTATCTTCATCTCTACAACCTTCAGGTAATAACACACATAGTCGATAGGGAATACAGGCACAGATATCAGCATTCACATATTCCCCCCATTCATGTATCATCAACTAAAATGTGCTCCCCCATTTTGTTGCAACTAAAAGCCGAAAAGAGCTCGGTAAAGTTTGACAGCCCATCCACAGACCCGTACCACGGGATAAGAAGGAATTCAAATGTATACTTCGCAATACCTCGAAGCTTGATTTAAGACACGTACGGCACGATGATACATGACCCCCCAAACATGGATTCATACACACATGCTTCTGCTATCTCACTAGGTCATACCCTTTTCTCACCTTCTCCTCTCCTCCCCTACCCAACCATAGAAATATTTACACATGACATATATTTTTCTCTTTTTGAAATGTTTTAGAAAGTGGCAGTTATTGGTGACTGCCAAAGGGTGGACTGTCAAAGTCAGAAAAATATCACGCTACACACTGCCATATTTGCACCTCATGCGAGTGCCTGTTGCACGTTCATGAGCCCTGCCGTGCGTGCGCATACTCGCCGCTACGGGCACCCGCAGGCGCACGGTGTGCGCATTTACGGTAAAGTTTATGTGCGTCTAGCGGGCGACTCGTTCGTAACATATTTTCTCTAACGTCCTAGTGGATGCTGGGAACTCCGTAAGGACCATGGGGAATAGCGGGCTCCGAAGGAGGCTGGGCACTCTAGAAAGATCTTAGACTACCTGGTGTGCACTGGCTCCTCCCACTATGACCCTCTTCCAAGCCTCAGTTAGATTTCGTGCCCGGCCGAGGTTGGATGCACACTAGGGGCTCTCCTGAGCTCTTAGAAAGTTATAGTCTTAGACTTTGTTATTTTCAGTGAGACCTGCTGGCAACAGGCTCACTGCAGCGAGGGACTAAGGGGAGAAGAAGCGAACTCGCCTGCTTGCAGCCGGATTGGGCTTCTTAGGCTACTGGACACCATTAGCTCCAGAGGGATCGACCGCAGGCCCAGCCTTGATGTTCGGTCCCGGAGCCGCGCCGCCGTCCCCCTTACAGAGCCAGAAGCAAGAAGATGGTCCGGAAAATCGGCGGCATGAAGACTCTGTCTTCACCAAGGTAGCGCACAGCACTGCAGCTGTGCGCCATTGCTCCTCTCACACACTTCACACTCCGGTCACTGAGGGTGCAGGGCGCTGGGGGGGGCGCCCTGAGGCAGCAATAAAAACACCTTGGCTGGCTAAAATACCTCAATATATGGCCCCAGGGGCTATATATGAGGTAAATACCCCTGCCAGAATTCCATAAAAAACGGGAGAATAGGCCGCGAAAAAGGGGCGGAGCCTATCTCCTCAGCACACTGGCGCCATTTTTCCCTCACAGCTCGGCTGGAAGGAAGCTCCCTGGCTCTTCCCTGCAATTCTACAGTACAGTAAGAGGGAAAAGAGAGGGGGGGCATTAAAATTGGCACTGTATACAGTATATTATATAAAAAGCAGCTATTAGGGACATAACTCAGTTAGTCCCTGTATATATATAGCGCTCTGGTGTGTGCTGGCATACTCTTACTCTGTCCCCCCAAAGGGCTTTTGTGGGTCCTGTCCTCGTTTAGAGCATTCCCTGTGTGTCTGCGGTGTGTCGGTACGGCTGTGTCGACATGTTGAATGAGGAGGCTTATATGGTGACAGAACAGAGGCCGATATATGTGATGTCGCCCCCTGTGGGGCCGACACCAGAGTGGATGGATAGGTGAAAGGTATTAACCGACAGTGTCAACTCCTTACATAAAAGGGTGGATGACGTAACAGCTGTGGGACAGCTGGCTTCGCAGCCCGCGCCTGCCCAGGCGTCTCAAAGGCCATCAGGGGCTCAAAAACGCCCGCTCTCTCAGATGGCAGACACAGATGTCGACACGGAGTCTGACTCCAGTGTCGACAAGGTGGAGACATATACACAATCCACTAGGAACATCCGTGACGTGATCCCGGCAATAAAAAATGTGTTATACATTTCTGACTTTAACCCAAGCACCTCTAAAAATGGGTTTTAGGTTTGGGGAGAAAAAACAGGCAGTGTTTTGTTCCCCCATCAGATGAATAAATGAAGTGTGTGAAAGCGTGGGTTCCCCCGTTAAGAAACTGGTAATTTATAAAAAGTTACTGATGGCGTACCCTTTCCCGCCAGGTGGATAAGTTACGCTGGGAGATATCCCCTAGGGTGGATAAGGCGCTCACACGTTTGTCAAAAAAGGTGGCACTGCCGTCTTAGGATACGGCCACTTTAATAGGTACCTGTTGATAAAAAACAGGAGGCTATCCTGAAGTCTGTATTTACACACTCAGGTACTAGACTGAGACCTGCAGATAGTGCTGCTGCAGCGTGGTCGGTGACCCTGTCAAACAGGGATACTAGTTGGCAAACATAAAAACATATTAAAGACGTCGTCTTATATATGGGGGATGCACAGAGGGATATTTTGCCGGCTGGCATCCAAAATTAAATGTAATGTCCATTCTGTCAGGAGGGTATTAGAGACCTGTCACTGGACAGGTGATGCTGACTTAAAAAGCGCATAGAGAGCCTTATAAGGGTGAGGAATTATTTGGGGATGGTCTCTGGGACCTCGTATCCACAGCAACTGCTGGGAAGAAATAATTTTACCTCAGGTTTCCTCACAGACAAAGGTACAGTCCTTTCGGCTTCAGAAACAAATGGCGCTTCCTTTCTGTACAGAGACAAGGGTAGAGGGAAAAAAGCTGCACCAGTCAGCCTGTTCCCAGAATCAAGATTCTTCCCCCGCCTCCTGTGAGGCCACACCATGACGCGGGTGCTCCACAGGTGTAGCCAGGTACGGTGGGGGGCCGTCTCAAAAATTTCAGCAATTAGTGGGCTCGCTCACAGGTGGATCCCTGTTTCTTTCAAGTAGTATTTCAGGGGTACAAGCTGGAATTCGAGATGTCTCCCCCCAGCCGTTTCCTAAAATATGCCTTGCTGACAACTCCCTCAGGCAGGGAGGCTGTGCTAGAGGCAATTAATAAGCGGTATTCCCAGCAGGTAATACTCAAGGTGCCCCTACTTCAACAAGGACGGGGTTACTATTCCACACGGGTCGGGGGACCGAAACCGCATGGTTCGGTGTGACCCATTTTATATTTAAAATCCTTGAACACAAAAATTCAAGTTCAAGATGGAATCGCTCAGGGCGGTTATTCCAAGCCTGGACGAGGGGGATTACATGGTATCCTGGGACATCAAGGATGCTTACCTGCATGTCCCCATTTACCATCCTCGCCAGGAGTACCTCAGATTTGTGGTACAGGATTACCATTACCAAGTCCAGACACTGCCGTTTGGACTGTACATGGCACCGAGGGTGTTTTATCAAGGTAATGGCCGAAATGTTGATACTCCTTCAAAAAAAAGGGAGTTGTAATTATCCCGTACTTGGACAATCTCGTTATAAGGGCGAGGTCCAAGGAGCAGTTGGTAGTCGGGGTAGCACTATTTTGGAAAGTGCTACAACAGCATGGTTGGATTCTAAACAGTCCAAAGTCACAGCTGGTTCCTATGACACGTCTACTGTTCCTGGGGATGGTTCTGGACATAAACCAGAAATAGTGTTTCTCCCGGAGGAGAAAGCCAAGGAGTTGTCATCTCTAGTCAGAGACCTCCTGAAGCCAAAATAGGTAGCGGTGCATCATTGCACGCGAGTCCTGGGAAAAATGATAGCTTCCTACGAAGCAATCCCATTAGGCAGGTTCCATACAAGAACTTTTCAGAGGGACCTGTTGGACAAGTGGTCCGGATCGCATCTTCCGATGCATAGGCTGATAACCCTGTCTCCAAGGACCAGGGTATCTCTACTGTGGTGGCTGCAGAGTGCCCATCTTCAAGAGGGCCGCAGGTTCGGCATACAGGACTAGGTCCTGGTGACCATGGATTCCAGCCTTTGAGGCTGGGAGGCAGTCACACAGGGAAGAAATTTCCAGGGACTTTGGTCAAGTCAGGTTATTTCCCTACACATAAATATTCTGGACCTGAGGGCCATTTACAATGCCCTGAGGCCGGCAAGGCCTCTGCTTCAAAACCAGCCGGTACTGATCCAATCAGACAACATCACGGCAGTCGCCCATGTAAACCAACAGGGCGGCACAAGAAGCAGGATGGCGATGGCAGAAGCCACAAGGATTCTCCGATAGGCGGAAAATCATGTGTTAGCACTGTCAGCAGTGTTCATTCCCGGAGTGGACAACTGGGAAGCAGATCTTCTCAACAGACACGACCTCCACCCGGGAGAATGGGGACTTCCTCCAGAAGTCTTCCAATAGGATTGTACACCATTGGGAAAGGCCACAGGTGGACATGATGGCGTCCCGCCTCAACAAAAAGCTATAAAAGATATTGCACCGGGTCAAGGGACCCTCAGGCGATAGCTATGGACGCTCTGGTAACACCGTGGGTGTACCAGTCGGTTTATGTGTTCTCCCCTCTGCCTCTCATACCAAAGGTACTGAGAATAATAAGAAGGCGAGGAGTAAGAACGATACTCGTGGATGGCCAAGAAGAGCTTGGTACCCAGAACTTCAAGAATTTATATCAGAGGACCCATGGCCTCTGCCACTCAGACAGGACCTGCGGCAGCAGGGGCCCTGTCTGTTCCAAGACTTACCGCGGCTGCGTTTGTCGGCATGGCGGTTGAACGCCGGATCCTGAAGAAAAAGGGCATTCCGGAGGAAGTCATTCCTACGCTTACTAAAGCCAGGAAAGAGGTTACAGCAACTCATTATCACCGCATATGGCGAAAATATGTTGCATGGTGTGAGGCCGAAAGGGCCCCAACAGAGGAATTTCAACTAGGTCGATTTCTGCATTTCCTGCAAGCAGGAGTGACTATGGGCCTTAAATTGGGTTCCATTAAGGTACAGATCTCGGCTCTGTCGATTTTCTTTCAAAAAGAACTAGCTTCAGTACCTGAAGTTCAGACATTTATAAAAGGAGTGCTGCAGAGTCAGCCCCCGTTTGTGCCTCCTGTGGCACCTTGGGATCTCAACGTGGTGTTGAGTTTCTTAAAATCACATTGGTTTGAACCACTAAAAACCGTGGATCTGAAATATCTCACGTGGAAGGTGGTTATGTTATTGGCCTTGGCTTCTGCCAGGCGAGTATCAAAGTTGGCGGCTTTGTCTTGTAAAAGCCCTTATTTGATTTTCCATATGGATAGGGCAGAATTGAGGACTCGTCCCCAGTTTCTCCCAAAGGTGGTGTCAGCGTTTCACCTGAACCAGCCTATTGTGGTGCCTAGGCTACTAGGGACTTGGAGGACTCCAAGTTGCTAGACGTTGTCAGGGCACTGAAAATATATGTTTCCAGAACGGCTAGAGTCAGAAAATCTGACTCGCTGTTTATCCTATATGCACCTAACAAGCTGGGTGCTCCTGCTTCTAAGCAGACTATTGCTCGTTGGATTTGTAGTACAATTCAGCTTGCACATACTGTGGCAGGCCTGCCACAGCCAAAATCTGTCAATGCCCATTCCACAAGGAAGGTGGGCTCATCTTGGGCGGCTGCCCGAGGGGTCTCGGCTTTACAACTTTGCCGAGCAGCTACTTGGTCAGGGGCAAACACGTTTGCAAAATTCTACAAATTTGATACCCTGGCTGAGGAGGACCTGGAGTTCTCTCATTCAGTGCTGCAGAGTCATCCGCACTCTCCCGCCCGTTTGGGAGCTTTGGTATAATCCCCATGGTCCTTACGGAGTTCCCAGCATCCACTAGGACGTTAGAGAAAATAAGAATTTACTCACCGGTAATTCTATTTCTCGTAGTCCGTAGTGGATGCTGGGCGCCCATCCCAAGTGCGGTTTATCTGCAATACTTGTACATAGTTATTGTTAACTAAATCGGGTTATTGTTGAGCCATCTGTTGAGAGGCTCTATTGTTTCATACTGTTAACTGTGTTTCATATCACGAGTTGTACGGTGTGATTGGTGTGGCTGGTATGAGTCTTACCCGGGATTCAAAATCCTTCCTTATTGTGTACGCTCGTCCGGGCACAGTACCTAACTGAGGCTTGGAGGAGGGTCATAGTGGGAGGAGCCAGTGCACACCAGGTAGTCTAAGATCTTTCTAAAGTGCCCAGCCTCCTTCGGAGCCCGCTATTCCCCATGGTCCTTACGGAGTTCCCAGCATCCACTACGGACTACGAGAAATAGAATTACCGGTGAGTAAATTCTATTTTAACTATATAATGTATTTTGTAGATTATGGTCCCTTTGATAGAATCTGAAAGTTTAGTTAATGTAGCATGTTCATAGACAAAGAGATCCCTCTTTGCTTGATACGAAGGGTCAGGCAGAGGTTATACAGTGGTGTTTAGTATCCATCGGAAGAGTATTCAATTAGCAATATTCCGGTGTTGGTTTGAAGCAGATTAATCGCTCGTGCGAATAGTTATGGACATAAGAAGTTTATGGACATTTGCTATTATTTGCACTTTATTATCCATGCGGCGGGAAACCTAGTTTCCCACCCACCTGAGCAGTTGGAAATAGTCACAGCCCACCTGTATGAATCAACCTATGACCTTTTGTTATAATGCGAAGACGAATTCCTGTGTCCAATGAACAAAAAGAATATAGGGACCATTGTACTGTATTGTGTGTAGTGTATAAAAGGACAAGCCGACCTGGGCCAGCTCTCTATTCTCCAACGGTTCTCACCACTGATAATCGGGAGCTGGATATCCAGAGGCGCATGCGATTGTTTCCTTTGAGCGTAAGTTTCTCCGCAACCATATTGCCTTTATTGTTATTGTGAGCCATATCTCTCTCTCTTCTCCTCTTTCTCTCTCTTTCTCTTAAGTGTTATTGTACTGCTATTGTATTTCATGTGTAGTTTTCTGGTTAGGTAGTCAATGTTATTTTGGTAGTGTATAACTTGTATTGCATTATTCTTTTTGAACGTTCATTCATTTCCTTAAAAGGTGTTAGACCCTTAGACCGGTATTTGACTGTTTATTATATTGCTAAGGGGTTCTCCGAGCGTCACATACGCTCATACTAACAAGGTTACACTGTGTTACATTTACACCCTATCACTGCACCAAGGTTTATTGCATAAATACATTGTTTATGGTATAGTTATAAAGGTTTAACATTGTGAGCATCAGCGCCGCTTGTGATCTCCTCATGGTCCCAAGCGTCCGCTAGTAGCATATCATTAGCGTAGTAGCATATCATTACGTTAGTCGGCAGCCTATAGCGTGCCTGCCTGTGATCTCTTGGCCGTGAGCGAACGTGACGCTCGAGCGTCTCGACTACGGCTAAGCGATTGTTACGCAACGTGCGTACCCTTACGGTATACCATACGCCAATACCGTACTGTGTTCTTTCACCTTTTAGAGGGTTTTAAGTAAGATAAATATTAGGCTTTATCACTGGCAATTCCTTTCTGTGTCCTTCTGACAGACTTTACTGTGTGTCTGTCCCCAATTAAGCCCCGAAGTGTCTGTGGTGTGATTGTGCACGTGTGTGACACGTCTGAGGCAGGGAGCTCTTCCCCTGAGGGAGCCATTTTAGGGACACAGAGTTGTAATGTGGTGGCGCTGCCGGCACACCACGAGCCTGAATGGGTGAAAGAATTACGTGATAGTGTGAATCATATCAGTAAGAGATTGGATAAGTCTGAGCCTCTTGCAGAAAACTGGAGAAAATCTGTCGAAGATGTGATTTTTAATAGTTCTGCCTCTTCATCCACAGGGGACCCCTCTGGGTCACATAAAAGGTCATTTACACAAGTTGTACAAACTGATACCGACACGGACTCTGATTCCTGTGTCGACACTCGTGATTCCAGCGGATCCAAAGTTAGCAAAAAACATTCAATACATGATTGTTGCTATAAAGGAGGTATTAGAAGTTACGGAGGCCCCTCCTTTACCACAGGAGAAGGCTTACTTCTGTAAAGAAAATTAATGTAACTTTTCCTCCATCTTATGAGCTGAACAGTCTCTTTGAGGGAGTCTGGAAACAAATTCAGGTAGCTTACCCTTTCCCTGCAGAGGACAGAAAAAGGTGGGAGTCACCCCCCGTTTTAGACAGTGCCCTGTCATGGTTAACAAAATAGGTGATTCTCCCTGCACCTGGGATGGCTTTACTTAAGGAGCCGACAGACCGCAAGTTAGAGAATACGTTGAAATCTATTTATGTGGCCAATGGGACGCTACTCAGGCCTACCATTGCTTGTGCGTTTGTGACTAGTGCTATTGAAAAATGGTCAGAAAACTTGTCATCAGACATTGACACTATAGATAGAGACAAGATACTCCTAACGTTGGGTCATATAAAAGACGCTGCTGCGTACATGCTAGAAGCCATGAAAGATATTGGTCTCTTGGGATCAAGAGCCGCTACCATGGCAATCTCAGCAAGGAGGGCGTTGTGGATTCGCCAATGGAATGCTGACGCAGATTCCAAAACTCCCATATAAAGGCGAGGCCTTGTTTGGAGATGGGCTGGATGCTTTAGTTTCTGCGGCTACCGCAGGTAAGTCGTCATTCTTGCCTAATGCTCCTGCGCCGGCGAAAAAGACACATCACTCTCAAATGCAGTCCTTTCGGCCCAATAAATACAAAAAGGGTAAAGGTTCCTCTTTCTTGGTGGGTAAAGGAAGGGGAAAAGGAAAAAAGTCCACAACGTCTCCAGGATCACAGGAGCAGAAATCAACCTCTGCTTCTGCCAAATCTTCAGCATGACGCTGGGGCTCCCTTGCGGGAGTCCGCTCAGGTGGGGGCACGTCTGAAACTCTTCAGTCAGATTTGGGTTCAATCTGGCCTGGACCCGTGGGTCTTACAAATAGTGTCCCACTGGTACAAACTGGATTTTCATGACATCCCCCCATGCCGTTTTTTTCAAATCAGCCTTACCAGCTTCTATCACAGACAGGGAAGTGGTGACAGCAGCAATACAAAAATTGTGTCAGGACCAAGTCATTGTCCTGGTTCCCTTGTCGCAACAAGGAGAAGGGTTTTATTCAAGCCTCTTCGTAGTTCCGAAGCCGGACGTCTCAGTCAGACCGATTCTAAACCTGGAGACACTGAATCTCTACCTGCAAAGGTTCAAGTTCAAGATGGAATCTCTGAGGGCAGTGATTTCCAGTCTGGAGGAAGGGGACTATATGGTGTCAGTGAACATAAAAGATGCCTACTTACATGTTCCCATTTATCCTCCACATCAAGCTTATCTGAGATTCGCAGTACAGGATTGTCATTACCAATTTCAGACGTTGCCGTTCGGACTCTCCACGGCATCGAGGGTGTTCACCAAGGTGATGGCGGAGATGATGGTGCTCCGACAGCAAGGAGTCAATATAATTCCTTACGTGGACGATCTCGTGATAAAAGTGAGGTCCAGGGAAAGGTTGGTGCAGAACATTGCACTCTCCCTGACAGTACTTAAACAACACGGTTGGATCATAAATTTTCCAAAGTCACAGTTGGAACCAACGACAAGATTGTCCTTTCTGGGGATGATACTGGACACAGAAGTACAAAGGGTATTTCTTCCAGTAGAAAAGGCTCTGGAAATCCAGAGAATGGTCAAACAAATTCTAAAACCAACGAGAGTGTCGATTCATCAATGCATTCGGTTGTTTGGGAAGATGGTGGTGGCCTACGAGGCCATACAGTTTGGCCGATTCCATGCCAGAGTATTCCAGTGGGACCTGTTGGATAAATGGTCCGGATCCCATCTGCACATGCATCAGAGGATAATCCTGTCATCCAAAGCCAGAATTTCACTCCTGTGGTGGCTACACAG
Source organism: Pseudophryne corroboree (assembly GCF_028390025.1). Lineage (NCBI taxonomy): Eukaryota > Metazoa > Chordata > Amphibia > Anura > Myobatrachidae > Pseudophryne > Pseudophryne corroboree. The sequence continues at coordinate 545,998,316 of NC_086445.1, forward strand.
TTCTCACCTCCTAGAGGAACGCAGGTTCGGGATTCAGGATTGGGTCCTAGTAACCACGGATGAGAGTCTCCAAGGCTGGGGAGCAGTCACTCAAGGGGAAAGCTTCCAAGGACGATGGTCAAGTCAAGAAACTTGTCTTCACATAAACGTTCTGAAGTTGAGAGCCATTTACAACGGCCTTCTACAACCGGTGCATCTTCTTCAAGATCAACCCGTACAGATCCAGTCGGACAATGTAACAGCAGTCGCGTACATAAACCATCAGGGCGGAATGAAAAGCAGAGCGGCGATGGCAGAGGTGACAAAAATCTTCCTCTGGGCAGAAAGACGTGCAAGAGCTCTGTCGGCAATTTTCATTCCGGGAGTGGACAACTGGGAAGCAGACTGCAGACACAATCTCCATCCAAGAGAATGGAGCCTCCACCAAGAAGTCTTCGCAGAGGTGACAGGTCGTTGGGGAATTCCTCAAGTAGACATGATGGCATCTCATCTCAACAAGAAGCTTCAGAGATATTGTTCCAGGTCGAGAGACCCTCAAGTAATAGCAGTGGATGCACTAGTGACCCAGTGGGTGTTTCGGTCGGTGTATGTCTTTTCTCCATTTCCACTCATTCCGAAAGTTCTCAAGATCATAAGAAGAACAGGGGTTCGAGCGATCCTCATTGTCCCAGACTGGCCAAGGAGGGCTTGGTATCCAGATCTTCAGTAGTTGCTCATAGAAGATCCTCTTCCTCTTCGCGAGGACCTGCTGCTGCAGGGGCCCTGCGTGTATCAAGACTTACCGCGGCTACGTTTGACGGCATGGCTGTTGAGCGCCGGATCCTGGCCCGAAAGGGTATTCCCAAGGAAGTCATTCCCACTCTTATTCAGGCCAGGAAAAGAGTAACGTCTAAACATTACCACCGTATTTGGAGAAAATATGTGTCTTGGTGTGAAACCAAGAAAGCTCCAACGGAAGAGTTTCAGTTAGGACGTTTTCTCCATTTTCTTCAGGCGAGTGTGGATGCGGGCCTACGATTGGGTTCAATCAAGGTTCAGATCTCGGCCTTGTCGGTTTTCTTTCAGAAACAATTGGCCTCCCTTCCAGAAGTTCAGACATTCGTGTAAGGGGTTCTGCATATCCAACCTCCATTTGTGCCTCCTGTGGCACCATGGGATCTTAACGTGGTGTTGCAGTTCCTTCAATCGGATTGGTTTGAACCTCTCCAGGAGATAGAGTTAAAGTTTCTCACTTGGAAAGTGTTCATGTTGTTGGCCTTGGCATCCGCAAGGCGGGTGTCTGAGTTAGGGGCCTTGTCTCACAAGAGCCTTACTTGATCTTTTATGAAGATAGGGCTGAGTTAAGAACTCGTCAGCAATTTCTTCCAAAGGTGGTTTCTTCTTTTCATATAAACCAACCTATTGTGGTGCCAGTGGCTACTGACACCTTCGCTGCTTCAAAGTCTCTGGATGTGGTCAGAGCTTTGAGAATTTATGTCGCAAGAACAGCTCAGATACGGAAAACAGGCTCTGTTTGTCCTGTATGCTCCCAACAAGATTGGGGGTCCTGCTTCTAAGCAGACCATTGCGCACTGGATCAGAGGTACGATTCAGCACGCTCATTCCACGGCAGGATTGCCGATACCGAATTCGGTGCATGCCCATTCTACTAGAAAGGTGGGCTCATCCTGGGCGGCTGCCCCGGGGGTCTCGGCATTACAACTTTGCCGATCAGCTACTTGGTCAGGGACAAACACGTTTGCTAAGTTTTACAAGTTTGACACCTTAGCCGATGAGGAACTAAAGTTTGGTCAATCGGTGCTGCAGGGTCATCCGCACTCTCCCGCCCGTACTGGAGCTTTGGTATAACCCCATGGTACTGAAGTGGACCCCAGCATCCTCTAGGACGTATGAGAAAATAGGATTTTAATACCTACCGGTAAATCCTTTTCTCCTAGTCGGTAGAGGATGCTGGGCACCCATCCCAGTGCGTACTTTACCTGCAGTTGTTAGTTTGTTAAAAATGTTTTCAGCACGTTGGCTGTAATGTTCATGCTCGTTGGCATGTGTTTTGTTGAATGCCATATTGTGCGGTATGGTTGAAGTGTGAGCTGGTATGAATCTCACCATTAACTTAAAAGTAAATCCTTTCCTCAAAATGTCCGTCTCCCTGGGCACAGTTCCTATACTGAGGTCTGGAGGAGGGGCACAGAGGGAGGAGCCAGTTCACACTCTGAAAAAGTCTTAAAGTGCCCATGGCTCCTGCGGAACCGTCTATACCCCATGGTACTGAAGTGGACCCCAGCATCCTCTACGGACTAGGAGAAAAGTATTTACCGGTAGGTATTAAAATCCTGTTATTAACAGTTTCATATATAGTGCAGCAAATTCCGTTGCGCTTTACAGCTGGACACAATGATAATACAAAACTGGGTAATAACAATCAGAGGTAAATAACAATCAGAGGTAAATAACACCATATCAGTGGAAGACTTCTCAATATGCCTTTTAGAGGCTGAAAAGGGAGACCATACAGAAATGTGTTATGAATATCCAGATGTGGCATCCAGCTATCCCTATAGGAGAATTGAGACGTTTGTCAGCACATGTTATATATATATATATATATATATACTCGTGGAGATATCTGCCCCTGTAAGGGAAGTATGAGAGTATTTTGAACGTGTGCCTTAAATAAAGGATTGTGTAACTGAAGGTGCTTAGGGACACGAGGGGGAGATGGGGGAGGCTGGGTGATTCCATGGGATTAAAGAGGAGGAAATTGCCAGTGAGATTGCTTCATACTTACCTACTGTACCCTCCTGCATCCTGCAGGAGACTCCCGCTTCAGGGTTAAGTCTCCCATTGCCTGGAAAGTTACATAAATGTCCTGTATTCCTCTGCGTTGCTGTCGCTGCTGCTGTATAGCACACAGGAATAATTGAGATGAGAGCACCCTTTAGTTGCGGTTGGTTCTATATCGGAGGGGCTGAAGGGACCTTGTGACGTATTGAGGGGAGGAGCTACGTCACCAGGGGGAGGAGCTACGGGCGAACAGGGTACCCGAAAAGTACCCTCGCGGGCTCGCTTCGCTCGCCACGCTTCGGGCACGGTGGCTCGCTCCGCTCCGCTTCGCTCACCACCTAATTACTAAAGGTAATAGTTGGTGGCGTGGATAGTAGAGGAACTATCCCGCTGGCCTAGCTCCTCCCCCTTGTGTCGTAACTCCTCCCCCTTACGGAAAAGGTCCCTTAGCCCACTTGATTCTAGCATCTACCCTTTAGTTGCAGCTGCTGCCGGTGGCAGCCAGGGGAAGTGCTTATTACAGAGAAATATCCAATATTATAGACTCCTGTTACATGGACACTGCCCTCCTACTGTGAGGACAGTAATTGCCTCTATATTTCCCTCCTCTCTGCTGCTTGTCAGGGGCTATGGCAGAAGGATCGGTATGAGATTCTGCCACTCGGGATGCCAAACGTCAGGATCCCAGCATCGGCATCCCGAGCAGTGGAACGTCGGCAGGGGGCGAGCGCAACGAAGCCACAGGTTCTATTCTCCCTTTATGGGTGTCATGGACATCCATAGAGGGGGAATCACCTACCTCGCCGGCGGTGGTATGGTGGCCCTGTGGGGATCCCGGTGGCGGTATTGTGACAGCCTGGTTTTCGACTATGGATATGCAGACTGCATACCATTACAGATGATGTGTGGCTGTTCTACATGTATATCTGTGTACGGTACTTTGTGTGTGCCTGTAACTATGGGTATGAGGCGGGGGGAGGGGATCCTGGACACTGTATGGATATGGGGGGTGTAAGCTGTGCACTGCGTGGGTAAGGGGGTATGCTGGACATTGTATGGGAGGGTGTATGCAGGGCACTGTGTGGGTATGGGGAATGTATGGGTATAGGGAGGTGTATGCTGGGCACAGTATGGATATGGGGGGGTGTATGGTGGGCACTATGGATATGGGGAGGTGCATGCTGAGCAGTGTACGGGCATGAGAGGGTTTATGTTGGGCACTGGATATAGGGGAGGTGTATGCTGGGCACAGTATGGATATGGGGGGTGTATGGTGGGCACTGTATGGATATGGGGAGATATACTGGGCACAGTATGGATATGGGGGGGCGTATGGTGGGCACTGTATGGATATGGGGAGATGTATGCTGAGCAGTGTATGGGCATGAGAAGGTTTATTCTGGGCACTGTATGAATATAGGGGAGGTGTATGCTGGGCACTGTATGGGTATGAGGGGTGTATGATGGGCACTGTGTGGTATATACTCAAGATCCAAACAGATCTATCAAGTGGCAGCAGCCATGTCTACATCTTAGTACTATAGTTTTCACCTGTCACTGCAGGATACACCCCTGAGTGGCAATAGATACACCCATAAGTGGATTTAGGCACACCCTTCGGGCAGAGCATGACATGCCCCCCTCAGAGGTGCACCACATTATATTACCAACTCTTCAGGTGGGTACAAACTAGGCGAAGTGCTCGGTGAGGTCAGGCATACACACTGCAATATCACTAATGATATCGCACAGTGACGTCATGCCGCTGCCGGCCGGAGCATGCAGCTTTGGACAATGAATCCAAATTGAGCTGCATACACAGCCGAGACAGAGGGTTGTTAACGACCTGCAGGAGCCGCGCATCGCTGGGCGGCAGCATACACACTGGGCGATATAGTAAAGTATATCACTCAGTAGGGGGATAATGAGCGATATAGTTCACTATATCGCTAAGTGTGTACAGGGATGTGCAGTGAGGTAAATGGCTCAGGAGGTACTGAGTAGTACCAGAGCCAGATTTACACACAGTATATGAGCCAAAGGGTTCATGTGGGCATTATACACAGATGCAGCAGTATATACTGCTGGAAATTTGCTGAGTTTTGATCAGAGATTTGGGGAAAATATACACAGGTGAGGCACTGCCGCAGTGCGCCGGCGCATGCCAGACGGCCAAAGGCTGTCATTGCCCAGCGATCACCTCTGCCTGATTGACAGGCAGAGGCGGTCGCTGGGCGGGAGGGGGCTGGACGGCGACATTAAGCCGCCGTTTAGGGGGCGCGGTCCAGCCAAGGCAGGCGTGGCCAGATCATTGGGGGGCGGGCTGCGGCAGCTGCGTGACGTCACACGCAGCCGCTGCGACCCGGGCAGCGAAGAGGTACTCCCGGGCAGCCGCAGGAGCTGCGCTGGCTGGCAGTTACTCCTCAAATGCAAAAGCATGCTTTTGCACTTCTGGGGGGGGGGGGGGGGCGGCACTGACATGCAGGGCAGGCTAGCCCTGTGCTGGGCGTTCCCCTGCATGTCTGAGTGCCTAGTCGTAGCTGTGCTAAATTTAGCACAGGTATGATCAACTCGGAATGACCCCCTAAATCCTTGATGTCTACAGAAACTTATTACTGTGATCATGCTCTTTGCTAACACAGCAGTGCCATCTACTGCCTGTTGTAGCAAAGTTCTTCTTGCTCTCCCTAAAATTAGTAATGTTACAATTTTCTATACCTATAAATAAGTAAATTCTGCAGATAACGGTGATGATAGTACACTGTCACTGTAACAAAAGTCATTGGGTCTTCGTACAAATTTGTCATTGGGACACTGCGGGTCATTCTGACCTGACCGGTAGCTGCAGTTCATCGCAGCGCAGTGATCAGGTCAGAACTGAGCATGCGCTGGCACCATGCGGGGAGGTGGGGTGGGCCGCAGCGGTTGCATGATGTCACACACAGCCGCTGCAAGCCAGGCAGCAACGAGCAGCTCCCGGCCAGGGAGCAAAAAACTGCGCTGGCCGGGAGCTACTCCTGAAGTACAAAAGCAGCAATGCTTTTGTACTTCAGCGACGGGGCAGGGACTGACATGCGGGGTGGGCTAGCCGGGTGGTATTCATGTGACCGACGGTCGTGAGACCGACGGTCACATGACCTCCTCCAGCATCCCGACCCCCACTATCCCGATGGTCGGCATGCCGACCAACAGGGACTATTTCCACTCGTGGGTGTCCACGACACCCATAGAGTGGGAATAGAACCCGTGGCAACCGTAGGTCGCCACCGAGCCCGCAGCGTGGCGAGCGCAGCGAGCCCGCAGGGGCTTGCTGCACTCGCCCCTCCCCGCCGGGATCCCGGGGTCGGTATGCTGCCGGGATCCCGGCGTCGGTAAGCTGACCGCCGGTCAGCCATACTACACCCGGCTAGCCCTGTGCTGGGTGTCCCCCGCATGTCTGTGTTCCTGATCGTAGCAGCACAGCTACGAGCAACTTGGAATGACCCCCACTATGCAATCCGTGAGTATCTGCATGCAGTTCCCAGTGATTGAATAAGCACTATCAGTATGCAGGGACGATGCATGATGCGCAGTGCATTGTATTTATTTAAAAAGAAGAAATATATATGAGTATATACAGAAAATGTGCTCATCAAACCTTGTGCTGAATAACTAACTAACTTTAAGACACACAATTATACACAAGGGATTCTGCTCACACGGGGTCATTCCGAGTTGTTCGCTCGGTAAATTTTTTCGCATCGCAGCGATTTTCCGCTTAGTGCGCATGCGCAATGTCCGCAGTGCGACTGCGCCAAGTAAATTTGCTATGCAGTTAGGTTTTTTACTCACGTTTTTTTCTTCGTTCTGGTGATCGTAAATGTGATTGACAGGAAGTGGGTGTTTCTGGGCGGAAACTGGCCGTTTTATGGGTGTGTGCGAAAAAACGCTACCGTTTCTGGGAAAAACGCGGGAGTGGCTGGAGAAACGGAGGAGTGTCTGGGCGAACGCTGGGTGTGTTTGTGACGTCAAACCAGGAACGACAAGCACTGAACTGATCGCAGATGCCGAGTAAGTTTGAAGCTACTCAGAAACTGCTAAGAGGTGTGTAATCGCAATTTTGAGAATCTTTCGTTCACAATTTTACTATGCTAAGATTCACTCCCAGTAGGCGGCGGTTTAGCGTGTGTAAAGCTGCTAAAAGCAGCTTGCGAGCGAACAACTCGGAATGAGGGCCACAGTCCCAGTTAAGTAAGTTCTTAATTTCATACACCAGAATCCAATGTTTTTCTGGACCGCAGCTCCCCTTTTTCGAATCCCGAAATCCCACGGGCAAATAGATTTGTCAATAAAGAATTAAAAGGGAACATTACGTAGTGCATAAATGTTTAATTATACATACAATTCGGTACTTCAAATAATCAGTTGATATATTGCTGCTCATACCCTATTTCTATTAGTTTGGGCTGATTATCATATGGCTTATTTAAAATACTCCACCCGGAATATTCCAAACCACTGTCTCAGGGCACTCTCTGATGCACACACCACGCTACTAGCCGGCAACAGAGGCTGCAGTGGGTTGGATCATTCCAGCCACCGATGTAGTGCAGGAGATAGTTATGTCACAAGGCTCAGTCCACCCAGTGTCGGACTGGGGCATGAAGGGCCCACAGGGGTGATGCTGTTGTAGGGGACCAAGCTTAGGCTCCACTGGGGCGTGGACAGCCACCACAGAGGTTTGGCTAACCATTACAGAGTACATGTTATGTTCCCCTTGGTAAATATTTTTCTCTGACGTCCTAGTGGATGCTGGGAACTCCGTAAGGACCATGGGGAATAGCGGCTCCGCAGGAGACTGGGCACAACTAAAGAAAGCTTTAGGACTACCTGGTGTGCACTGGCTCCTCCCACTATGACCCTCCTCCAGACCTCAGTTAGAATCTTGTGTCCGGCTGAGCTGGATGCACACTACGGGCTCTCCTGAGCTCCTAGAAAAGAAAGTATATTTTAGGTTTTTTATTTTCAGTGAGATCTGCTGGCAACAAACTCACTGCTACGAGGGACTAAGGGGAGAAGAAGCGAACCTACCTGCTTGCAGCTAGCTTGGGCTTCTTAGGCTACTGGACACCATTAGCTCCAGAGGGATCGAACACAGGGCCCGACCTCGATCGTCCGGTCCCGGAGCCGCGCCGCCGTCCCCCTTACAGAGCCAGAAGCATGAAGATGGTCCTGAAAATCGGCGGCAGAAGACTTCGGTCTTCAACAAGGTAGCGCACAGCACTGCAGCTGTGCGCAATTGCTCCTCATGCACACCTCACACTCCGGTCACTGATGGGTGCAGGGCGCTGGGGGGGGGGGGGGCGCCCTGAGCAGCAATATTAACACCTTGTCTGGCAAAATAACACAATATATAGTCCTAGAGGCTATATATGTGTAAAATACCCCTGCCAGGATCCATAAAAAAGCGGGAGAAAGTCCGCCAAAAAAGGGGCGGGGCTATCTCCCTCAGCACACTGGCGCCATTTTCTCTTCACAGTGCAGCTGGAAGACAGCTCCCCAGGCTCTCCCCTGTAGTTTTCAGGCTCAAAAGGCTAAAAAGAGAGAGGGGGGGGGGGCACTAAATTTAGGCACAAATCTGTGTATTATAGCAGCTATAAGGGAAAAATCACTGTGGGTAGTGTGAATCCCTGCATTATATAGCGCTCTGGTGTGTGCTGGCATACTCTCTCTCTGTCTCCCCAAAGGACTTTGTGGGGTCCTGTCCTCAGTCAGAGCATTCCCTGTGTGTGTGCGGTGTGTCGGTACGGCTGTGTCGACATGGTTGATGAGGAGGCTTATGTGGAGGCGGAGCAGATGCCGATAAATGTGATGTCGCCCCCTGTGGGGCCGACACCAGAGTGGATGGATAGGTGGAAGGTATTAACCGACAGTGTCAACTCCTTGCATAAAAGGCTGGATGACGTAACAGCTGTGGGACAGCCGGCTTCTCAGCCCGCGCCTGCCCAGGCGTCTCAAAGGCCATCAGGGGCTCAAAAACGCCCGCTACCTCAGATGGCAGACACCGATGTCGACAAGGAGTCGGACTCCAGTGTCGACGAGGTTGAGACATATACACAATCCACTAGGAACATCCGTTGCATGATCTCGGCAATAAAAATAAATGTGTTACACATTTCTGACATTAACCCAGGTACCACAAAAAAGGGGTTTTATGTTTGGGGAGAAAAAGCAGCCAGTGTTTTGTTCCCCCATCAGATGAGTGAATGAAGTGTGTGAAGAAGCGTGGGTTCCCCCGATAAGAAACTGGTAATTTCTAAAAAGTTACTGATGGCGTACCCTTTCCCGCCAGAGGATAGGTCACGTTGGGAGATATCCCCTAGGGTGGATAAGGCGCTCACACGTTTGTCAAAAAAGGTGGCACTGCCGTCTTAGGATACGGCCACTTTGAAGGAGCCTGCTGATAAAAAGCAGGGGCTATCCTGAAGTCTGTATATACACACTCCGGTACTATACTGAGACCTGCAATTGCCTCAGCATGGATAGTGATGCTGCAGCGTGGTCTATTACCCTGTCAGGACAGAGATACTATTTTGCTAACCATAGAGCATATTAAAGACGTCGTCTTATATATGAGGGATGCACAGAGGGATATTTGCCGGCTGGCATCCAGAATTAATGCAATGTCCATTCTGCCAGGAGGGTATTAGGGACCCGGCAGTGGACAGGCGATGCTGACTTTAGAAGGCACATGAAGATTCTGCCTTATAAGGGTGAGGAATTGTTTGGGGATGGTCTCTGGGACCTCGTATCCACAGCAACAGCTGGGAAGGGGGAAAAAAAATGTACCTCCAGTTTCCTCACAGCCTAAGAAAGCACTGTATGATAAGATACAGTTCTTTCGGCTTCAGAAAAGCAAGCGGGTCAAAGGCGCTTCCCTTCTGCACAGAGACAAGGGAAGAGGGAAAAAGCTGCACGAGACAGCCAGTTCCCAGGATCAAAAATCTTCCCCCGCTTCCTCTGAGTCCACCGCATGACGCTGGGGCTCCACAGGTGGAGCCAGGTGCGGTGGGGGCGCGTCTCGGGAACTTCAGCGACCAGTGGGCTCGCTCACAGGTGGATCCCTGGATTCTGCAAGTAGTATCACAGGGATACAAGCTGGAGTTCGAGGCGACTCCCCCTCGCCGTTACCTCAAATCAGCCTTGCCTGCTGCCTTCGAGGGGTGGTAGTACTGGCGGCAATTCACAAGCTGTACTTCCAGCAGGTGATAATCAAGGTACCCCTCCTTCAACAAGGCCCCAGGGTTACTATTCCACAATGTTTGTGGTACCGAAACCAGACTGTTCGGTGAGACCCATTCTAAAATTGATATCCTTGAACACTTATATACGAAGGTTCACGTTCAAATTGGAATTGCTCAGGGTGGTTATTGCAAGCCTGGACGAAGGGGATTACATGGTATCACTGGACATCAAGGATGCTTACCTGCATGTCCCCATTTACCCTCCTCACCAGGAGTACCTCAAAATTGTGGTACAGGATTGTCATTACCAATTCCAGACGTTGCCGTTGGTCTGTCCCCGGCACCGAGGGTATTTACCAAGGTAATGGCCGAAATGATGATACTCCTTCAAAAAAAAAAAAAAGGGAGTTATAATTATCCCGTACTTGGACGATCTCCTTATAAAGGCGAGGTCCAGGGAGCAGTTGTTCGTCGGAGTAGCACTATCTCGGGAAGTGCTACAACAGCACGGCTGGATTCTGAATAGTCCAAAGTCGCAGCTGGTTCCTACGACGCGTCTACTGTTCCTGGGTATGGTTCTGGACACAGAACAGGAAAAAAGGGTTTCTCCCGGAGGAGATGGCCATGGAGTTGTCATCTCTAGTCAGAGACCTCCTAATACAAATACAGGTGTCGGTGCATCAATGCACGCGAGTCCTGGGAAAGATGGTAGCTTCTTACGAAGAAATTCCATTCGGCAGATTCCATGCAAGGATCTTCCAGTGGGATCTGTTGGACAAGTGGTCCGGGTCGCATCTTCAGATGCATCGGCTGATAACTCTGTCTCCAAGAGCCAGGGTGTCGCTGTTGTGGTTGCTGCAGAGGGCTCATCTTCTAGAGGGCCGCAGATTTGGCATACAGGACTGGGTCCTGGTGACCACGGATGCCAGCCTTCGAGGCTGGGGGGCAGTCACACAGGGAAGAAACTTCCAAGGACTATGGTCAAGTCAGGAGACTTCCCTACACAAAAATATTCTGGGACTAAGGGCCATTCACAATGCCCTAAGTCAGGCTAGACCCCTGCTTCAACACCAGCCGGTGCTGATCCAGTCAGACAACATCACGGCGGTCGCCCTTGTAAACCAGCAGGGAGGCACAAGAAGCAGGATGGCGATGGCAGAAGCCACAAGGTTTTTCCGATGGGCGGAAAATCATGTGTTTGCACTGTCAGCAGTGTTCATTCCCGGAGTGGACAACTGGGAAGCAGACTTTCTCAGCAGGCACGACCTCCACCCGGGAGAGTGGGGACTTCATCCAGAAGTCTTTAAAATGATTGTACACCATTGGGAAAGGCCACTGGTGGACATGATGGCGTCCCGCCTCAACAAAAAGCTAAAAAGATATTGCGCCAGGTCAAGGGACCCTCAGGCGATAGCTGTGGATGCTCTGGTAACACCGTGGGTGTACCAGTCGGTGTATGTGTTCCCTCCTCTGCCTCTCATACCCAAGGTACTGAGAATAATAAGAAGGAGAGGAGTAAGAACTATACTCGTGGTTCCGGATTGGCCAAGAAGAGCTTGGTACCCAGAACTTCAAGAAATGATCTCAGAGGACCCATGGCCTCTGCCGCTCAGACAGGACCTGCTGCAGCAGGGGCCCTGCCTGTTTCAAGACTTACCACGGCTGTGTTTGACGGCATGGCGGTTGAACACCGGATCCTAAAGGAAAAAGGCATTCCGGAGGAAGTCATTCCTACGCTGATTAAGGCTAGGAAAGATGTGATCGCAAAATATTATCACCGCATATGGCGAAAATATGTTGCTTGGTGTGAGGCCAGGAAGGCCCCAACGGAGGAATTTCAACTGGGTCGATTTCTGCACTTCCTACAGTCAGGAGTGACTATGGGCCTAAAATTGGGTTCCATTAAGTTCCAGATTTCGGCTCTGTACATTTTCTTCCAAAAAGAACTGGCTTCACTGCCTGAAGTTCAGACTTTTGTTAAGGGAGTGCTGCATATTCAGCCCCCGTTTGTGCCTCTAGTGGCACCGTGGGATCTCAACGTGAGGTTGGATTCCTGAAGTCGCATTGGGTTGAGCCACTTAAATCCGTAGAGCTAAAATACCTCACGTGGAAAGTGGTCATGCTGTTGGCCTTGGCATCGGCCAGGCGTGTATCAGAATTGGCGGCTTTGTCATGCAAAAGCCCTTATCTGATTTTCATATGGATAGGGCGGAATTGAGGACTTGTTCCCAATTCCTTCCTAAGGTGGTATCAGCTTTTCATGTGAACCAACCTATTGTGGTGCCTGCGGCTACGGGGAACTTGGAGGACTCCAAGTTACTGGACGTAGTCAGGGCCCTGAAAATCTATGTTTCCAGGACGGCTGGAGTCAGGAAAACTGACTCGCTATTTATCCTGTATGCACCCAACAAGCTGGGTGCTCCTGCTTCTAAGCAGACTATTGCTCGCTGGATCTGTAGCACGAATCAACTTGCACATTCTGCGGCTGGGCTGCCGCATCCTAAATCTGTAAAAGCCCATTCCACGAGGAAAGTGGGCTCTTTTTGGGCGGCTGCCCAAGGGGTCTCGGCTTTACAACTTTGCCGAGCTGTTACTTGGTCGGGTTCAAACATCTTTGCAAGAGTCTACAAGTTTGATACCCTGGCTGAGGAGGACCTTGAGTTTGCTCATTCGGTGCTGCAGAGTCATCCGCACTCTCCCGCCCGTTTGGGAGCTTTGGTATAATCCCCATGGTCCTTACGGAGTTCCCAGCATCCACTAGGACGTCAGAGAAAATAAGATTTTACTCACCGGTAAATCTATTTCTCGTAGTCCGTAGTGGATGCTGGGCGCCCATCCCAAGTGCGGATTGTCTGCAATACTTGTATATAGTTATTGCCTAACTAAAGGGTTATTGTTATGAGCCATCTGTTAGTGAGGCTCAGTTATATTTCATACTGTTAACTGGGTATAATATCACGAGTTATACGGTGCTGGGAACTCAGTAAGGACCATGGGGAATAGCGGCTCCGCAGGAGACTGGGCACAAAAGTAAAGCTTTAGGACTACCTGGTGTGCACTGGCTCCTCCCCCCATGACCCTCCTCCAAGCCTCAGTTAGGATACTGTGCCCGGACGAGCGTACACAATAAGGAAGGATTTTGAATCCCGGGTAAGACTCATACCAGCCACACCAATCACACCGTACAACTTGTGATCTGAACCCAGTTAACAGCATGATAACAGAGGAGTCTCTGGAAAGATGGCTCACAACAACAATAACCCGATTTAGTTAACAATAACTATGTACAAGTATTGCAGACAATCCGCACTTGGGATGGGCGCCCAGCATCCACTGTAAATAAACTGTAAGTAAATTCTTATTTTCTCTGACGTCCTAGTGGATGCTGGGAACTCCGTAAGGACCATGGGGATTATACCAAAGTTCCCAAACGGGCGGGAGAGTGCGGATGACTCTGCAGCACCGAATGAGAGAACTCCAGGTCCTCCTCAGCCAGGGTATCAATTTTGTAGAATTTAGCAAACGTGTTTGCCCCTGACCAAGTAGCTGCTCGGCAAAGTTGTAAAGCCGAGACCCCTCGGGCAGCCGCCCAAGATGAGCCCACCTTCCTTGTGGAATGGGCTTTTACAGATTTTGGCTGTGGCAGGCCTGCCACAGAATGTGCAAGCTGAATTGTACTACAAATCCAACGAGCAATAGTCTGCTTAGAAGCAGGAGCACCCAGCTTGTTGGGTGCATACAAGATAAACAGGTAATCAGATTTTCTGACTCCAGCCGTCCTGGAAACATATATTTTCAGGGCCCTGACAACGTCCAGCAACTTGGAGTCCTCCAAGTCCCTAGTAGCCGCAGGTACCACAATAGGCTGGTTCAGGTGAAACGCTGAAACCACCTTAGGGAGAAATTGTGGACGAGTCCTCCATTCTGCCCTGTCCGTATGAAAAATCAGGTAAGGGCTTTTATAAGATAAAGCCGCCAATTCTGACACGTGCCTGGCCGAAGCCAGGGCCAACAGCATGACCACTTTCCATGTGAGATATTTCAAATCCACAGATTTAAGCGGTTCAAACCAATGTTATTTTAGGAACCCCAAAACTACATTGAGATCCCAAGGTGCCACTGGAGGCACAAAAGGAGGCTGTATATGCAGCACCCCCTTGACAAACGTCTGAACTTCAGGAACTGAAGCCAGTTCTTTCTGGAAGAAAATCGACAGGGCCGAAATCTGAACCTTAATGGATCCTAATTTTAGGCCCATAGACACTCCTGTTTGCAGGAAATGCAGGAATCGACCCAGTTGAAATTCCTCCGTTGGGGCCTTCCTGGCCTCGCACCACGCAACATATTTCCGCCAAATGCGGTGATAATGCTTTGCGGTCACATCCTTCCTGGCTTTGATCAGGGTAGGAATGACTTCTTCCGGAATGCCTTTTTCCTTCAGGATCCCGCGTTCAACCGCCATGCCGTCAAACGCAGCCGCGGTAAGTCTTGGAACAGACAGGGTCCTTGCTGGAGCAGGTCCCTTCTTGGAGGTAGAGGCCACGGGTCCTCTGTGAGCATCTCTTGAAGTTCCGGGTACCAAGTCCTTCTTGGCCAATCCGGAGCCACGAGTATAGTTCTTACTCCTCTCCGTCTTATAATTCTCAGTACCTTGGGTATGAGAGGCAGAGGAGGGAAACACATACACTGACTGGTACACCCATGGTTTTACCAGAGCGTCCACAGCTATTGCCTGAGGGTCCCTTGACCTGGCGCAATACCTGTCCAATTTTTTTGTTGAGGCGGGACGCCATCATGTCCACCTTTGGTTTTTTCCAACGGTTTACAATCATGTGGAAGACTTCTGGGTGAAGTCCCCACTCTCCCGGGTGGAGGTCGTGTCTGCTGAGGAAGTCTGCTTCCCAGTTGTCCACTCCCGGAATGAACACTGCTGACAGTGCTATCACATGATTTTCCGCCCAGCGAAGAATCCTTGCAGCTTCTGCCATTGCCCTCCTGCTTCTTGTGCCGCCCTGTCTGTTCACGTGGGCGACTGCCGTGATGTTGTCCGACTGGATCAGCACCGGCTGACCTTGAAGCAGAGGTCTTGCTTGGCTTAGGGCATTGTAAATGGCCCTCAGCTCCAGGATATTTATGTGAAGTGATGTCTCCAGGCTTGACCACAAGCCCTGGAAATTTCTTCCCTGTGTGACTGCTTTCCAGCCTCGCAGGCTGGCATCTGTGGTCACCAGGACCCAGTCCTGAATGCCGAATCTGCGGCCCTCTAGAAGATGAGCACTCTGCAGCCACCACAGGAGAGACACCCTTGTCTTTGGTTGACAGGGTAATCCGCTGATGCATCTGAAGATGCGATCCGGACCATTTGTCCAGCAGGTCCCACTGGAAAGTTCTTGCGTGGAATCTGCCGAAAGGGATTGCTTCGTAGGAAGCCACCATTTTTCCCAGGACCCTTGTGCATTGATGCACTGACACTTGGCATGGTTTTAGGAGGTTTCTGACTAGTTCGGATAACTCCCTGGCTTTCTCCTCCGGGAGAAACACCTTTTTCTGGACTGTGTCCAGGATCATCCCTAGGAATAGAAGACGTGTCGTCGGGATCAGCTGCGATTTTGGAATATTGAGAATCCAACCGTGCTGCCGCAACACTACTTGAGATAGTGCTACCCCGACTACCAATTGTTCCCTGGATCTTGCCCTTATCAGGAGATCGTCCAAGTACGGGATAACTAAAACTCCCTTCCTTCGAAGGAGTATCATCATTTCGGCCATTACCTTGGTAAAGACCCGGGGTGCCGTGGACAAACCAAACGGCAGCGTCTGAAACTGATAGTGACAGTTCTGTACCACAAAACTGAGGTATCCTTGGTGAGAAGGGTAAATTGGGACATGGAGGTAAGCCTCCTTGATGTCCAAAGACACCATATAATCCCCTTCTTCCAAGTTCGCAATCACCGCTCTGAGTGACTCCATCTTGAATTTGAACCTGTGTATGTAAGTGTTCATGGATTTCAGATTTAAAATAGGTCTCACCGAGCCGTCCGGCTGCGGTACCACAAACAGCGTGGAATAATACCCCTGTCCCTGTTGCAGGAGGGGTATCTTGATTATCACCTGCTGGGAATACAGCTTGTGAATGGCTTCCAATACCGCCTCCCTGTCGGAGGGAGACGTCGGTAAAGCAGACTTTAGGGGAGTGCCTGAGTCCGCTTGTAAAGCCCCAGCGTCATGCTGAGGACTTGGCAGAAAACGGGAGAGGGCTTCTGTTCCTGGGAACTGGCTGTTTGCTGCAGCCTTTTTCCTCTCCCTCTGCCACGGGGCAGAAATGAGGAGCCTTTTGCCCGCTTGCCCTTATGGGGCCGAAAGGACTGCGCCTGATAATACGGCGTCTTCTTATGTTGAGAGGCTACCTGGGGTAAAAATGTGGATTTCCCAGCAGTTGCCGTGGCCACCAGGTCTGATAGACCTACCCCAAATAACGCCTCCCCTTTGTAAGGCAATACTTCCATATGCCTTTTGGAATCAGCATCACCTGACCACTGCCTCGTCCATAACCCTCTTCTGGCAGAAATGGACAGCGCACTTACTCTTGATGCCAGTCGGCAAATATCCCTCTGTGCATCACGCATATATAGAAATGCATCTTTCAAATGCTCTATAGTCAGTAATATACTGTCCCTATCTAGGGTATCAATATTGTCAGTCAGGGAATCCGACCAAGCCACCCCAGCACTGCACATCCAGGCTGAGGCGATTGCTGGTCGCAGTATAACACCCGTGTGAGTGTATATACATTTTAGGATATTCTCCTGCTTTCTGTCAGCAGGTTCCTTAAGGGCGGCCGTATCAGGAGACGGTAGTGCCACCTGTTTTGACAAACGTGTGAGCGCTTTATCCACCTTAGGGGGTGTTTCCCAACGTGCCCTATCCTCTGGCGGGAAGGGGTATGATGCTAATAACCTTTTAGGAATTATCAGTTTTTTTATCGGGGGAAACCCACGCTTCATCACACACTTCATTTAATTCCTCAGATGCAGGAAAAACTACAGGCAGTTTTTTCTCACCAAACATAATACCCTTTTTAGTGGTACTTGTATTATCAGAAATATGTAAAACATTTTTCATAGCATCAATCATGTAACGTGTGGCCCTACTGGAAGTCACATTCATCTCTTCATCGTCGACACTGGAGTCAGTATCCGTGTCGGCGTCTGTATCTGCCATCTGAGGTAACGGGCGTTTTAGAGCCCCTGATGGCTTTTGAGACGCCTAGACAGGCACGAGCTGAGTAGCCGGCTGTCTCATGTCATCAACCGTCTTTTGTAAAGAGCTGACACTGTCACGTTCCATAAGCTCAGCCACTCAGGTGTCGACTCCCTAGGGGGTGACATCTCCATTACAGGCAATTGCTCCGCCTCCACACCATTTTCCTCCTCATACATGTCGACACAATCGTACCGACACACAGCACACACACAGGGAATGCTCTGATAGAGGACAGGACCCCACTAGCCCTTTGGGGAGACAGAGGGAGAGTATGCCAGCACACACCAGAGCGCTATATATATACAGAGATAACCTTATAGAAGTGTTTTTCCCCTTATAGCTGCTGTTTTATTTATACTGCGCCTAATTAGTGCCCCCCTCTCTTGTTTTACCCTTTTCTGTAGTGCAGGACTGCAGGGGAGAGTCAGGGAGACGTCCTTCCAGCGAAGCTGTGAGGGAAAATGGCGCCCGTGTGCTGAGGAGATAGGCTCCGCCCCCTTCTCGGCGGACTTTTCTCCCGCTTTTTGCTGTATTCTGGCAGGGGTTAAAATACATCCATATAGCCCTGGGGGTTATATGTGATGTATTTTCGCCAGCCAAGGTGTTTCTATTGCTGCTCAGGGCGCCCCCCCCCCAGCGCCCTGCACCCTCAGTGACCGGAGTGTGAAGTGTGCCTGAGGAGCAATGGCGCACAGCTGCAGTGCTGTGCGCTACCTTGGTGAAGACTGATGTCTTCTGCCGCCGATTTTCCGGACCTCTTCTTGCTTCTGGCTCTGTAAGGGGGCCGGCGGCGCGGCTCTGGGACCGGACTCCGAGGCTGGGCCTGTGTTCGGTCCCTCTGGAGCTAATGGTGTCCAGTAGCCAAGAAGCCCAAGCTGGCTGCAAGCAGGCAGGTTTGCTTCTTCTCCCCTTAGTCCCTCGATGCAGTGAGCCTGTTGCCAGCAGGTCTCACTGAAAATAAAAAACCTAAAACTAAACTTTTACTAAGAAACTCAGGAGAGCCTCCTAGAATGCACCCTTCTCGGCCGGGCACAAAAATCTAACTGAGGCTTGGAGGAGGGTCATGGGGGGAGGAGCCAGTGCACACCAGGTAGTCCTAAAGCTTTACTTTTGTGCCCAGTCTCCTGCGGAGCCGCTATTCCCCATGGTCCTTACGGAGTTCCCAGCATCCACTAGGACGTCAGAGAAACATTGATATCGGTACCAGCTTTTGTGTGATTTGTGGTTTCCAAGTGCAGCACCTTTTGCTCGCACTCTCTCTCTCTCTGTGTATATGTATATATGTAAATACACGATATATGCTTATATCAGAGTGCAACCGCACACCAAAGAGTGATATCCATTACATACATACAGTATAGAATATATATATATATATATATATATATATATATATACACACACACACACACACACACATGTTATGTGTGTCTGTGTGTGTGTGTATATATATATATATATATACACATATGTATATTTATATATTTTTCTTTCTTTTTTTCTTTTAAATCATCTGCATTGTTACTAATTTAGACAATATCATTGTTGGTTGTCAAATCGATGCTACGTTATAATATTTAAGTTGCACATCACTGTAGCTATGCAGCACATTTGTTGATGATGTATCATGATTGCAACAGTTTGATTCATTTTTCTTTTTTTACTTTTAATTTACTACTTAATGGAAGATACTTTACTCTTTTATATGAATTTCTTTGTATGACAAATTTATGTTTTACTAGAGGGATTCCATTTATTATCAGATTTTATGACAGGATCCCTGTAATGTTGTCAGTAATTTTATATCATAGTTTGTGATGATGTGTGTATCATGTTCATCCACACCCATTCTATATAGGTTTTCATATATTATTGCATCTCACTTGTAAGAGGCATTGAAAGAAGACCTTACCTGTAACACATACAGTATCTCTGCTCCACTTATTCACACTTATTTCCCAATTTCATGAACTGCTGCCAAACCAAAGGATTCTATGACAAACATAAAAAAAAAAACAATTACAGTTGTGAGGTGTTTGGTTGGTAAGCAATTGGTAGAAAGCAGCACCTTCTTGAGGTTTACTCTTAACTGTCCTACAGCAAGACCGGTTCTTGACATTGTGGCGCCAACAAAGTTTTCCTTTGGCGCCCTCAAATTCAAAATATAGACAGTGTGCAAAAATATAGGGGCGAGTTAGAGCCCCTTTTGTACACATTATGCCTCTTTCACCATATTATTTATGCCCCAGACAGTAATGCCCTTTGCACCAAATTTTGCCCCACACAGTAATGCCCCTTACACCATATTATTTATGCCCCACACAGTAATTCCCCTTGCACCAAATTATGCCCCACACAATTATGCCCCTGACACCATATTATATGCCTCACGCCAGAAAGAGCACCTTAAACACATTACGCCAGGCAGGCAGAGCACGTTATACACATTATGCCAAACACAGCCCCCTATACACATTACTACTTGACGATAAGGCTGTTCAGTGGAGGGTGTTTACAACTTTCAGGACTACCTCCCCATCACAGCAGCCATTGCATATGACCTATTACTTGATAATGCCGGGAAGGCAAGCACCGACCGTGCACACCCCCTGTTTGGTCAATATGGTATAGAGAGTGCCTGCACCTGGGCTGTGATACGCTAGAGCTGCCAGTCACAGTTGGTACACAGCCCCCCTATGTATCATACCTGTCAGTCGGGGGGCTCTATCACAGCCAGTCTGTAACAATTATCAACAGTAGGACACCATGTTTCCCCCTTTCAGGTCACAGAGGCCACTCTGTGCACAAAGTACATTGGGGGGGAAGGGGGGGGGGGGCTAGATCCAGATAGCAAAAGTAGCCATGAGTTGGCAACAGTACTCTGTGCACCTGGGCAGGAGGAATGGAGTGCTCGCCACCACTCACACACAGCCTCAGGGCTGAGATCACAAATTGTGGGACACAGGACTGACAAAATACGTAAACCTGCCCCCTTCCTGTCTGATAAAAACATATCAGAGGTGGACAGAGCTGTTAATAGTGTCGATGGCACTACACTGGTGGTGGGGCATCAGTTGGTGCTTATACCAATTTTTAAAAAAACATGTCAATTATTATTTATAATAGTGACATGTAAAGGAATAATAGTGAGCTATAGGGCAGCCACACTGACACATAGAGAATGGTGCAGACATTGCTGTGTGTGGCGGTATACTAGTGATATGTAGAGGCACCCACCCTGAGATACGAGGGGGTGCATAGAACTGTACCCAGTCAGACCCAGGAGTCAAACAGTGCGTGGGGACTGGAAGTGGCCTCTACAACGGGCTGGCCCCAGAAGAGCTGGCTGTGGAGCCCCCCGTAATCTGTGCCTGATCATCAGCCTAGCGTGCGGTCTGTGATTCCAGCTCAGGTCACAGATTCCAAACAAGAAAATTATATGTAAACAAATAAAGCAGCGCTTAATGACAGTAAACAATTACACAGTCAGATTGTAAAAGATTGTGCTGAAATTTTATTTAAAAAAAAAAACACAGTAAAAATGCAAATAAGAGGATATTGGTACTTACCGATAAATCCATTTCTCTGAATCCTCTAGGGGACACTGGAGTTCCTTATACATTAGGGGTGTGAAGCTTGCAAACCGGAGGTGTGGCACAATCTAAATAAGTATTGTCTGCACAGCCGGTTCCTCCCCCTTCACATCCCTCCTCCCTCAGTTTTGAAAATGTGACTGAGAGAATAGGACATGAGACTACCGCACCTGGCGAGGAACCGAACCGTACAACATAACAAACAGCATTCAAGAACTTCTTTAACCGAAACTAACACCGTTTGTACGAACGGTGAACAATAACCCAAACATAGCAGGCTGACAGTACCGAGGTGGGCGTCCAGTGTCCCCTAGAGGATTCAGAGAAATGGATTTATCGGTAAGTACCAAAATCCTCTTTTCTCTTTCATCCACTAGGGGACACTGGAGTTCCTTATACATTAGGGGACATCCCAAAGTTATCCCCTAGGGAGGGAGTGCTGTCTGTTGCCTGTAAAACCAAACGTCCGAACTTAGAATCCTCGGACGCAAAGGTATCAAACTTGTAAAATTTCGCGAACGTGTGGGCTGAGGACCATGTTGCCGCTCTGCAAAGTTGAGTCGTGGAAACACCTCTGGCAGCCACCCAGGAGGCACCCACCGACCAGGTAGTATGAGCACCCGTCTGTACCGGAACCAGTTTACCACAGGAAACATAAGCTTGCCTAATGGCAAGTCTAATCCATCTAGACAGAGACTGCTTAGAAGCCGGCCAACCCTTCTTTGGCCCATCATACAGGACAAATAAATGGTCCGACTTCCTAAAGGACGATGTAATGTGTACGTACACCCGCAACCCTCGGACAACATCCAAGGATACATCCCCATCTGCCAAACACTAGAAAGATGGGAACACAATCGGCTGGTTTACAGGAAACCCCGAAACAACTTTAGGAAGGAAATCCGCTCTTTTACGGAGTTCCGCCCGATCCTCATGAAAAACCAAAAAAGGACTCTTACACGATAAGGCTCCTAACTCAGAAACCCGCCTAGCCGATGCCAAGGCTAGCAACAACGTTACCTTCCAAGAGAGATGTTTCAGATCTGTTCTTGGTAACGGCTCAAAAAGTGGCGATTTCAAAAAATGTAATACCATA
The DNA here is from genome assembly GCF_028390025.1 of Pseudophryne corroboree. Classification (NCBI taxonomy): domain Eukaryota; kingdom Metazoa; phylum Chordata; class Amphibia; order Anura; family Myobatrachidae; genus Pseudophryne; species Pseudophryne corroboree. Next base: position 546,020,275 of record NC_086445.1, read on the forward strand.
TTGAGATCCCATGGTGCAGTGGGAGGACGAAACGGGGGCTGTATTCTCAGAAGCCCCTGTAAAAAGGTCTGAACCTCTGGTAAGGATGCCAACCGCTGTTGAAAAAGGATGGAAAGAGCCGACACTTGAACCTTCAGAGATCCCAGGCGCAGACCTAAGTCTAGACCGGCCTGAAGGAAAAGCCAAAGTCTGGATAAGTGGAAGGTAGTCGATTTCCATCCACGTTCCTGACACCAGTCGATGTACTTTTTCCAAATTCTGTAGTAATGCATGGCCGTGACCGTTTTTCGAGCCGCAATCATCGTAGGAATAGCCGTTCTAGGTATCCCTCTGTTCCTTAAGATCCTGGCTTCAATAGCCACGCCGTTAAACGCAACCTGTTCAGGTCCGGATGGGGAAACGGGCCTTGAGATAGCAGGTCCACTCTCTGAGGTAACCGCCACGGTTCGTCCGCTAACAATCCTTGTAGATCCGAGTACCAACTCCTGCGTGGCCAATCTGGTGCGATTAGAATCACCCACACTCGCTCTCATTTCAACCTCTTCAGAACCCTGGGAATGAGTGGGAACGGTGGAAAGATGTAAACCTTTTCGTAACCCCAAGGATGTGTTAATGCGTCCACTCCTTCTGCTGCTGGATCCCTTGTTCTGGACACATATCTGGGCAGCTTCTGCCGAGACGCCATTAGGTCCACTTGAGGAGGACCCCATCTCCTCACCACCATGTCGAAAATCCGTGGATGCAGGCAAGACTCTCCCGGGTGCATGTCCTGTCGACTGAGATATCTGCTTCCCAGTTCTCCACACCTGGAATGAACACTGCAGAGAATATGACGTTTCGCCTTTCCGCCCACACCAATATCTTTGTGGCTTCTCTTAACGCCATCCTGCTCCTTGTTCCTCCCTGATGGTTTATGTAAGCTGTCGCTGTGACATTGTCCGACTGTACCCTCGCGTACTGATTCATGACTAAGTCTTCGACGAGGAGAAGTGCATTGTAAACTGCTCTTAGTTCGAGAATGTTGATGGGCAATCTGCTCTCCTGCAACATCCATCGTCCCTGAAACTGATGGTCCTCGAAGACGGCACCCCAACCCCTGAGGCTGGCGTCCGTTGTCAGGATCCTCCAATTCCATATCCCGAATCTCTTCCCTGCTGCAAGATTCTTGTGTAACGACCACCAAATCAAGGAGACTCGTACGTGTGGTTGAAGTCGGATCCGACGATAAAGAAGCCAGTGTGAACCGGCTCCCTGAGCAAGGAGGTACATCTGGAACGGTCGTGAATGAAGCCTGCCGTACTGGAGAGCTTCGAACGACGCCACCATTTTTCCGAGAAGTTGTACACAGAGGCGCAGAGACACTGACGGTGTCCTTAGTACTTGATCTACTAACTTCTGTATATCCTTGATCTTGGATTCTGGCAGAAAAATCTTTAACTGTACCGTGTCCAAGATGAGACCAAGGAATTGAATTTGTTGAGTCGGAGTGAGGTTGGATTTCTGGAAGTTCACAATTGATCTGTGTTGAATGAGAAATTGGTGAGACGTCTGAACATCTTTGATCAGCTTCTCTTGAGAGGAGGCCTTGATCAGAAGATCGTCTAGATAGGGTATGATCGTGACTCCCAACATTCTCAACCCCGCAACCATGAACGCCATTATCTTTGTGAAGACCGGCGCTGATGATAGACCAAATGGCAGGGCTCTGAATTGGTAATGATCCTCCACCAGTGCAAACCTTAGGTAAGCTTGGTGGGGAGCCCAAATTGGAATATGCAGGTATGCATCCTTTATGTCCATGGACACCATGAATTCGTCCTGTTCCAGACCTGCAATGACCGACTGGATTGATTCCATTTTGAATCTGTATATTTTTAGAAACTGGTATAAAACTTTTAAATTGAGTATCGGCCTGACCGTTCCGTCTGGCTTTGGCACAACAAAAAGACTGGAATAAAAAACCCGTTCCTCTCTGAGAGGCGGGAACTGTAGTAATGACCTCTGACAGTAATAATTTTTGAATGGCTGTCAGTAGTGCTTCTGCCTTCTGAGGGCATTGAGGCAGACCCGTTGTAAAAAAGTGACTGTGAGGTCTCTGTTGAAAATCCAGTCTGTACCCCTGGGAGATTATGTCGTTGATCCAAGGATCTGGAGAGGTGACTGTCCATATGTCCCGAAAACCTTCCAGACGGGCGCCCACCAAGGGGGATCCCAGGTGGGCCGGAAGACCGTCATGCCACGGTCTTGTCAACAGGTTTATCCTGTTGTCTGGCTGCTGCCTGTGCGCGGCCTCTACCTCTGCCTCCACGGACTTGTGTGCCAAAACCTCGTCCTCTGCCTCAAAAGGACCGCAATCTAAATGAATTAAACGCCGGTCCCGAATATCCTCTTCTAGCCTGTGGAACGGTTCTCGTATATGGAGTAGGCAGAAAGTTAGACTTCCCTGCTGTAGCCTGCGAAATCCACTTATCCAACTCAGCACCGAAAAAGCATCTCTCCCCCAAAGGGGATGGATTCAACCGCCTTCTTGGTGTCAGAGTCGCCTTGCCATTTTCTGAGCCATAAAATCCGTCTAGCTGATATAGCCGAAGCGGAGATGCGCGAAGCTATTCTGCTAAGATCCTGTGAGGCTTGACACAAGTATGAAGCAGATTCTCGAATGTGGTCCGCCAGTTGGGTAATCTCTTCCAAGCTATTTTCCTTCTCAATAGCTTGTACAATATGCATAGACCACGCGCCCATGGCCTTGTTGACCCAAGCACATACGATCGCAGGTCTCTGTGCTGCACCTGCTGCCATGAATATTGACTTTAAAGTTGTGTCCACCTTCCGATCTGACGCATCCTTGAAAGTCATCACATTAGGTATCGGCAATATCGTCTTCTTCGATAAACTTCCTAGGGAAGCATCCGCTACAGGTGGAGTCTCCCACTTATCCATGACACCCTTGGGTAGGGGATAAGTTGCTTGAAACCTCTTTGGAAATTGAAAACGTTTGTCCGGCTGTTTCCAAGCCTCCTCCATCTGAGATTGGAGGGATTTCGGAATGGGAAACACCACAGAACGCGGATTTTGGGATCTAATAAATCGAATTCTTCTGGTTCCTTGACGTCTTCCGCCTTGAAGTCAAGGATCTCTTTTACCGCCTCAATCAAAGACTCAGTACCCGAGATTGCCGTGTCTACTTCTGGACAATCTGCGTCCAGGGTAGATTCAATTAACTCACCTTCCTCCATATCAATGAGAGGATCTCCTCCTCGTCTGTTTCCGTTATGATAGGAAGAGGTCTTTTAACTGCCTTGCGCACATTCGTTTCTGCATGTGCTTGCGGCGTTAACTTGATGAGAAATTCCTTCATCGTCTTAGAGAATCCCGCAGTCCATTCCGATTGCTGTCTGCGGGATTTCGCCATCTCCTGTGAGATTCTATTTGCCAGGTTGTCTTCCCATGACCTAGGTGGAGCACTGCTCCCAGGTGGAGTGTCCTTGTCCAAGCAGGAGTCGCACACCCCGGAGCTGCCAACCCTCGTGCTCTTTTTGTTACACTTCGTACAAACATAGCAGGTCTTGGGAGTCTTGGTTGGTGCTTTAGACATGCTATTTAAACCCCGTACTAGGGTATCAGGCAGCGCTTTCACCCTTTAAACTAGGAAGGGAAAGACTGAGGGATGACAGAAGCGAAGGTATTGGAACCGGCTGGCAAACTTATCCCTTCATAAAAAGGGGAAATGTCAAAAAGTTAAAATTAAAAAAAAAAAATATTTAAAGAAAAATTTTCACCAGCCGGTTTGCAATCCTCACAGACCGAACTGTAAATCAGCTACTATGGTGAGGTTGCCCACGTGCTTCTCAGTATTGTCTTCAGGATCTTTGCATAGAAATCCTTTGAAGATATAAATATTAAGAATTAAATTTTCAGGAAATCCTCATGTAAAATATATATATATATATATAAATCTCTACCAGTAGAGGGAGCTACTACTACACTAAAATAGCCTGATGTGTCAATACTAGGGTAAGGGTGTATCCCCTCCCATTAAAATGAAGTTAGTGACTATGCAAGGGGGGGGGGGGTTATATCCTCCCCTTAGAATGGCGCCAATGCTTGCAGATTAAAATGGCCGACAGCCAAAATTTTTAGTCACCTCATCCATATATGAAGCATATGGGGAGGCGTTCTTTGTGTACCTGCTGACCGGTTCCCCCTCCGCTCTCGGTACTCCAGTCAGCGCCTCTCTACTCTCACGCCGCTCCGTCCTCTGCGCCCGCCAGAGTCTCTGAGAACCTCCAGCGCCTCTTTCACTTGCCGCGCTCCGGGACCGCCCGCAGCATCAGCCGAGCCCTTGCGGCGTCTGACCTCCTCTGGCTGTACGCGCTACAGGACGTTTCCTCTAAGTCCTGCCGCGTGATAAGGTAACAGAGCGCGCCCGCAGCAGCGCAGAAGTTCCCCCCAGCGCGCCTGCAGCCCTGCGTAAGGGGGGGGGGGGGGGCTTTGTAAAAACCAGTACTCACACTGGTTTAGATGAGGATTTCCCAGTGGAGAGATGCAGGTCCCTTCAAAAGGGATCTTTGTCTCCCAATATAAGTCAGCCTTGTCTCCCTTTTATTAGGTGGACGCAGCTCCAATAATACTTTTATTTGTCAGGAGCTCCATGTGCTACCTCCTAGCACAATTTTCAAAACTGAGGGAGGAGGGATGTGAAGGGGGAGGAACCGGCTGTGCAGACAATACTGATTTAGATTGTGCCACACCTCCGGTTTGCAAGCTTCACACCCCTAATGTATAAGGAACTCCAGTGTCCCCTAGTGGATGAAAGAGAAATACATAAAAGTGTTGCCACGGTTGGTCTAGAATGAGTAAAATCCAATTTAGCCAATAACCACTTAAATCAAGACCTATATATGCCGCTGTGTTGGTTTAATTAATAATCTGGACAGGGTTCGTCTGAATAATGCTGGAATATTACCTTCCTGGGGATTCAGGGGCAGATGTATTAACCTGGAGAAGGCATAAGGAAGTGATAAACCAGTGATATGTGCATGGTGATAAACACACCAGCCAATCAGCTCCCATATGTAAATTAACAGTTAGGAGCTGATTGGCTGGTGCATTATCACCTTGCACTTAACACTGGTTTATCACTTCCTTATGCCTTCTCCAGGTTAATACATCTACCCCTCAGTCCATAAACCTGGTATTTGCTGGTAGACCACTGGAGGATGTTTAGTGCTTTTTAAAATCCATGTTATCCCAGAATACAAGTCCACACTAGTTGTACGGAATCCACACTTTCGGCTTAACAAGTGAGTAGAGGAGGTTCCATAATGTCCACATTCCAGTTGTACATAGGCAGCTTGTCCAGAGAAATAGTCCAAACACTGATTGGATGGTTTTGGGGCATACTTGCCTACCTGACCCTCTCCATGAGGGAGAAAATGCTCTGTTCCTGGACTTTCCTGGTAATGTATGATTGCCATCACCTGTGGTGAAACACCTTTCTTATCAATTAACTTGCTCACCACAGGTGATGGCAATTACCAGGAAAGTCCAGGAGAGCATTGTCTCCCTCATGGAGAGGGTCAGGTAGGCAAGTATGTTTTGGGGTCTTGTTGGTGGTTATGGAGGTTCTTCTGACGCGTTTTGTTGCATATACTACAGCTTTTTCAAAGGTAGTAGTTTGCTATCTGACTTTGTAAGGTATAAATACCTGAACTAATTGGCAACTCATTACACCTGTTACAGCCAGTTCCACTGATCACTCACATAATTAAACAAATTACATCTAATATCACACACAATTGATTCAAAGAAACATAGTGTCACAATCCTGACTAAAATCATATCATTTGGTGACTTATCTTTGCCATCAGTCCTGTAACCTGCATGTTTTTTGTTGGCTGGGACAAACAGCTCACCAGTATCATGAGTTATCTGTGTGCTGTGCTCACTCTCTGCTAACGAGTGCATCTGTTTTGATTAATCTTCTGTGTGAATTCAGAACTCAGCAAGTCTCTGCATGGTGTGCCTGCATAGCAATGATGGAGGATTCTCATGCTGTCCTATACTTCCGTGCCAGCACCCACAAGTCCAGTGGTTATCAGATATACCTTCCTGTGCTCTCAGGACCTGTGGCCATTATTGCCTGTCTATGCATACACCACGCCGGAGTTCCCTCCAAAACCAGCTATGAACGTCGCCATGACCGTTCCTGGTCAGCTGACCTTCCAGGGTCCAATCCAGATTCACTTCTGCATCATATGAGCCGCTTATCCACTCAGCTGTAAGCACTGGGTATAAGTTCCAGGTCTCAAGCAGTAGCAAGCTGTCAGTGCTTTGGTGTCTCTCAGCCTGGAGTAAGCTCCAGAATCTCCTGCTGGTAATAGACTCTGTGCAAGTTACCATCCCCCACACTGCCTGACTCCCTGGATGATTTAAAGGGCCATCGCTGCCACTATATCCCGGCAGCTCCAGATTCACTGGAAGTCCTCCAGTGATCCAGAGGGACTATCCTATATCCCTAGTGGCATTTGCAATTGTCATATCACGCACTTCCTGACTCCCTGGATGATTTAAAGGGCCATCGCTGTCACTACATCCTGGCATCTCCAGAGTCACTGGAAGTACTCCAGTGACCTGCAAAACATGCACTGTGTGGAGTAATGAGGACCGAGTTTGCAGACCTATGGCTTACAGGATCTTTCTGCTCGACAAGACTGGTTCCAGGTGACTCTGGCTACGTTGCCACTACAGTCTGCAGTTCGAGGATCTCCGTAATTTCCTCCTGCCTCCTCCAAAAGTTCTAGCCCGAATTCTCCAGCATCAACTTCAGGTGCATCATCTGAACCTCTTATCCAGATTCCTGATCTGAAAGAACTTCATAGTGCTGATGTTAGAAGCATTTCTTCAGAGAGGTCGACTCCTTTGTTTGTTTATTCTCTGACCACCCAGATTTCTTTTGCCTGTAAATATGAACAATTACAGTCTCTTCTTCCATTGTTGAAGCAGTTACAAGACCATCTCTTCAGTATTGTACAGAATATTTCTGAACTTCTTGGTGACCCTTCTGATATGGTAAAACTCCCCTCCACACCCGCCTCACTGGAAACATCTTCTCTGCTCACTTCCACCAAGGAAACCAATGCTACTTCCTCTGGAAGAACTAAGTCTTCACCACCTGAATTGAGTAAAAAGTCCCAGTGTAACCCACGGCCTAAACTTTCCGAAGATGAACGCAAACGTTGCAGGCAGCTCCATCTCTGCTTCTATTGTGGGAGTTCTGCATTAGAGACTGTTCTCTTCGCAAGCCTTAGAAAGAGGTCACATCCCAATCTCGCTGTGTCTATGTCCACAAATCGGCTCAAGCGTTCTCTCCGTCTACAGTGTCCTCCGACAGAGAATTCAAGAAAGACATCTGTAAAGAGGCTCAAATCTATGATTGGGGTCCTAGGACAGGAAGACCCAATTTTCAATTCGGGCACCGAAGGAGGTCGTTAAAAACACTTCTCACTAAAGAGTTTTCTGACTCCCTAGCCCCAGGAGGGGGTTCCGAGTGTCCTGCCCCAGGAGGGGGTTCCGAGTGTCCAGCCCCAGGAGGGGGTTCCGAGTGTGCAGCCCCTGTAGAGGTATCCATGGGTTCAGGCCAAGGTGGGGCATCTGAACTTTCTGAACCCGGAAGGGTGATAGATTCTATAGCCTCAAGAGAGGCATCTGATATTCTAACCCCAGAAGGGGTGTTCCATGGTTTAGCCCCGGAAGGGTCGTCCAACCCAGTGGCTTCAGACGAAGTATCCATTCTGCTGTCCCCTGGTGAGGTATCCTTTGTTCAGGCTCAAGAAGTGGCATCGGTGTCTCCTACCTCAAAAGAAATGTCTTAGCTGTTAACCCCAGGAGGGGCACTGGATTTGCATGCTCTAAGAGAGATATCCAGCGTTTCAGCCCCTAGGGAGGTATCCAGGGCTAAGGCCCTAGATATGGACATGAACTTCTGTCCATCATCTTCTAAGAGTGCATCCAGCATGGTCCAGCTTCAAGGAGAGCTGTCTGAACACCCAGATTCCACTTCTACGGATCCAATCATCTCCAGTCCCAATCCGGTCCTATCCATCTGTCCGGGTCAGCCTCCTTTGATTCAAGACAATTCAAGTATCCCTGGACAAAATACGGGTGCAGCCATTGGTCCAAAGAATCCATGGGTTCCAGCCAGTCTAGGTGGCTCTGTGTTCAGTACTGAGCTACCTCCTCCAGTCCCAGCCGGTACAAGCTTTTTCGGACCTAATCCGGTCCAATCCGCCTGTCCGGATGAGCATCCTTCGGTTCCTTCTGATTCCAGTTCCTGCGAACCCGGTCTGGTTCAATCTAGTGATTCAAGTAATGGACTCAGTTTCGTGCATTAGCACGCCAATACCGCACTGAGGCTGAGTCAGTATCTTCGATAAGTATAACTCCTGCTAATGTAATTAAATATTTAGTACATTTCTTTAGAGGCAAGGTTTTGGAATGGGTGAATCCTCTTATTGAGTCCAAAGATGCAATTTTAAACGATCTTCCTGCTATCCTAGATGCAGTTTAACAAGAATTTGCTCCGAAGACAGTCCGTTTGGGTTCATCGATCACACAGCTTACAGAAAGTTCCCTCAGTAGTCAGTTCTCCGATTCATCGCTCTCTAAGCAAGATCAAGCTCTGTTGTATCAGTACAACAAAAATTTCAGGAAGACAGCTCAAGGACATCAAGCTGTTGATTTTAAAATCGGTTATGCATCCTTCAACTCTACTCCTGAATCCTTGTATAGCTCCAGGTTTCCTGAACCATCGTATGCCACATTATTCCTAAGCAGAAGATGCCCATGCTTACCTTAGACTTGGACTCAGACTCTGATAGTGAATTTCTTGATGACTCCGATTACATTATGGGAGGTCCTGTTCTTCCCAGTTACACTTTTTCGCATGAGGAAGTCCCAGTGTCTCCAACAAGGTCTACATGCCTCTGTATGAAAGGACCTTGCTTCAGGGCAAGATTTAATTCAAGCCTTAGTGGAGTGCTAGCTTCAAAAGCCCAATCTTCTCGCACCTCTGATTCAGGGAAGTATCCCTCTGCAGTTTGTTCCTCAGTCATTTCTGATGAAGGAGATTCAAATTTCGTCAATGATGGATGGCCTACCTGTTCTGAAGATGAAGATCAGGAAGACTTCTAAGGAATCCTGCTTAGATGGGGTTTTTTTTTTTTGTGTACAAGTTATTCTTCAAGTCTCTACAAGGGTGTCTGGAGTCCATCCATAAAGGAGGGGGTACTGTCACAATCCTGACTAAAATCATATCATTTGGTGACTTACCTCTGCCATCAGTCCTGTAACCTGCATGTTTTCTGCTGGCTGGGATAAACAGCTCACCAGTATCATGAGTTCTCTGTGTGCTGAGCTCACTCTCTGGTAACGAGTGCATCTGTTTTGATTAACCTTCTGTGTGAATTCAGAACTCAGCAAGTCTCTGCATGGTGTGCATGCATAGCAATGATGGAGGATTCTCATGCTGTCCTATACTTCTGTGTCAGCACCCACAAGTCCAGTGGTTACCAGATATACCTTCCTGTGCTCTCAGGACCCGTGGCCATTATTGCCTGTCTATGCAAACACCACACCGGAGTTCCCTCCAAAACTGGCTATGGACGTCGTCATGACAGTTCCTGGTCAGCTGACCTTCCAGGGTCCAATCCAGATTCACTTCCACATCATGTGAGCCGCTCATCCACTCAGCTGTAAGCAATGGGTATAAGTTCCAGGTCTCAAGCACTAGCAAGCTGTCAGTGCTTTGGTGTCTCTGAGCCTGGAGTAAGCTCCAGAATCTCCTGCTGGTAATAGACTCTGTGCAAGTTACCATCCCTCGCACTGCCCGACTACCTGGATGATTTAAAGGGCCATCACTGCCACTATATCCCGGCAGCTCCAGATTCACTGGAAGTCCTCCAGTGATCCAGAGGGACTATCCTATATCCCTAGTAGAGACTTTGCTGGTTCTTGCCAGCTTCCAAAAAAGAAGAAATAATGTAATATTTCAAAGACCGGCGCTAGAATGGGCACTATTTACCAAGCTGCTGTGTGAAACATAGGGATAGTCAATTCCAAGGTAGATATTTAAACAAACAAGAAGACACTGCGCTTCTTTGAGGAAAGAAATCCAAAACAGGTGAAGTAAAATAAATTATGAATGATTTATTATTATTATTATTATTATTATTATTAAAATGATTAATACAATATTTTCTTGTAAAGTTGTCTCAAAGTGCAATTCATTAAGATTACAAACACATATATTATCTGTTCTGAAGCAGCTGAGAGATAAAAAGCATGAAATAATATTAAATAGCCACCCTTTTAGAATAGTGGATTCCACATCCATGATAGAATAATGATATGGAATTGGTGTGTACTGTTCCTTGAGTGTAACCTTTAAATGGAAGTTTGATCACAAGTTTGGTCTGATGGGTCCTGGCTGTATGTTGCTATCCAGGCTGAAATGATGGGGTCCTATGATTGGCAGATGGTACTGCTGTGTCAGCAGGAGTCCCCTGTAGCCGGATCTACAGCTTCATTGAAATGGCCCAGAAGGTGTACATCCATGGGCGGATCCAGAAAAAAATGACAGGGGGGGCACCATGACTTGGGGGGTACTTTGTGCGCCAAAGGCAAGCACGCTCCTGGGAAAGTGGGTGTGGCCCACAATAATAAGCGTGGCTTCAAAGGGAATGCTGTATCCATGAGCTAGTGGGTGACAGGAATGGTAGACACGGAGACACAGTGGGTGACAGGGAAAAGTTGACATGGAGAGGGAGAGGGTGATGCTTTGAAGAGGGTAACAGGAGAGAGGCGGATGTCGAGATAGTGATGCAGGGGAAAGGCAGTGTGTGAAAGGAGAGGGTGACAGGGAGAGGAAGTGGATGATGAGAGGGAGAAGGTGACGGCAGAGGCAGTAGGAGACAGGTTAAGGTAGTGGGTGACATTAAAAGGGTGACAGGGAGAGACAATGGATGACACCAGATAGAGGTTGATGGGGAGAGGCAGTGGATGATATATAGGGGGGCACTGGGCTGAATGGGAAATAGGCACTGACATGGTGGGAAGGGGTGGCACTATGTTGGAGAATGGGGTACACTGGGCTTAATAAGGGAGGGAATACCCAGGGCTGGTAGGGTGGGAGACATTGGGATGGGAGGGGGGCCAGTGAGATGGTGGGGGACGCTAGGCAGGATGGGAAGGGGGCAGGGGGATCCCTGTGACTGAACTGGCAGGTAGGTTCTAGGTGGGGGGGCAATGACATTGATGGGCGCAGTGGGCTGGTGGGGGGCACACAAAGAATTACCCCTACCCACTGATATACCACCCCTGTACCCCCACACTAACACTGTTGATGGCCCCCTACTATGGAAACTGTTCCCTGGTACTGGCATTGAGAAGAGTGGACGGAAGGTACCAGGGGTAGGATGGGGAGCGGACCTTTACCCGATGTCAGATATGGAGATCTGGCTGCAGCAGGGCCGGTGCTAGGGTGTTCGGCGCCCCCCTGCAAACTATAAATTTGCGCCCTCCCATAATCCTTTGGCGCGCGCCGGGAAAAGGGGTGTGGCAACACAATAGTACCCCCATTTAAATTTACGCCAAAATGTAGCACAATCTTATTTATCTTATACGTAATGCCCCACCCGTAGTAGTAGCGTCCTTATGCATAATGCCCCCCCCAGTAGTATTAGCGTCCTTATACATAATGCCTCCCCAGTAGTAGTAGCGTCCTTATACGTAGTGCACTCCAAGTAGTAGTAGCGTCCTTATACATAATGCCCCTTCCAGTAGTAGTAGCATCCTTACACGTAATGGCCCCCCCAGTAGTAGTAGCATCCTTATACGTAATGGCCCCCCAGTAGTAGTAGCGTCCTTATACGTAGTGCACTCCAAGTAGTAGTAGCGTCCTTATACGTAGTGCACCCCCAGTAGTAGTAGCGTCCTTATATGTAATGCCCCCCCAGTAGTAGTAGTAGCGTCCTTACACGTAATGGCCCCCCCCAGTAGTAGTAGCATCCTTATACGTAATGCCCCCCCAGTAGTAGTAGCGTCCTTATATGTAGTGCACTCCAAGTAGTAGTAGCGTCCTTATACGTAGTGCACCCCCAGTAGTAGTAGCGTCCTTATATGTAATGCCCCCCCCCCAGTAGTAGTAGTAGTGTCCTTACACGTAATGGACCCCCCAGTAGTAGTAACATCCTTATACATAATGCCCCCTCCTTTGATATGTACCGAGCCACTGACACACAGGTGAAGGAAGGGGGGAGTGGGCTTTTCATGCTGCCAGCGCCGCACAGCAGCTGGCAGCAGCACGGGTGTCAGGAAGGCACTCAGCAGCAGGACGCGGACCGGACAGAGGGGGACTTCAGTGCAGTCTAGCAACAGGACTGCACCATCTCCCCCCGTGCTGCAGGGGCCGCCGCCGCGGAGATTGGAGCGTCCCATTTTCCCTTACAGTGTCGTGCACTATCAATTAAAAAAAAAAATCTTCTTCTAAACGACAGGGGGGGCACGTGCCTTGGTGCCCCCCCCCCCCCCCCCTGGATCCGCCACTGTGTACATCCATGTGTAGTGTGATGGTAAAGGTCTGGTTCAGGTCACACAAATGAAATGAGATCCGATTGCAGAATGTGTCGAGTAGAGAATCCAATAGAGTCCAGGGGTGCAGCTAGGCTTACGCGTTTCGCTGGGGGGGGGGGGGGGGGGAGGGTTCCCAGCTTTTTCAAAGGTATATTTAGTTCAACAGATTCATTTAATCCATCCAGAAATATAGAATTCATCTTATGCATCTAATAAGCCACCTGTTTACATAAATCCCTATACCGGTCTCTACCCAGTATAGTGACTGGGGTATATTCTAATCCTAGTACGGTCAAACATTTTGGATCGCTATTGTGATAATCCTAATAGTGTTGATATGCTGTGTGTCTGAATCTTATATTCCTACGATGTTCAAGGAAGCGTACCTTGAGGGGGCGGGTCGTTCTGCCAATGTATTTTAATTTACAGCCGCAGGTAAGTAAATAAATATTAAACAATGAATCACAATTAATGAGGCTCTTAATAGAATAGGGTTTGCTTTCTCCTACTAGATTGACAGACTACAGTTTTGTGTGAAATTGCAGGTAATACATCTGTTTTTCTCACATTTAAAGAACCCTTTTGCTCACTCTTGTAGCCAACTTCCCTGTGTAATCTGGACTCTCACAGGTATATCCACAGCTTTTAAATAGCTGGGAGCCAACATATTTTTAATGGATTAATTTTTTCAAAATATGAATCGTGGTTTAGGTGGTAATATGTTATTCAGTATATTATCCTGTCTGAGTATACTGTAATTACTTACAACAATCCTTTTTATTTCTGAACAACAGTTGTTATACTTTGAAATAGATGCAACATCTTTCTCATATTCTCCAGTATTTTTATCAATCTTAGTGTAGGATAGAAGATATACAAGAAAAAATGAGTCCGCACAGGCAATAAAGAGATAATTATAACATGAATAATTATATGACCAATATATTTATACTGTGTTTGTAAAATTTATCACAGTGTTCTATTGGTGGTGCTCCCGGAATTTTTTGTAGATCCAGACTACACAATTCAGACGAAAGAAAAGACAAAAAATGTCTCTTCCAGGAGCACTCTTATAATTGTTTCTTGCATTCAACATCTGATTAATCATGTACTAAGTGCCCAATTTATGCATCACAAAAGAAAATATAGGTAACTATTTAAAACATAACCTTTAATTGACTCAAAAAGTAAAAAAAATAAGAAAAAATTAATAACATTTTTTCTTAGTTAGTTAATTTATTAATTAATGTGGGGCACATTCACCCCTGATCCACACCTGTAAATCTAGGTGTCAATAAGCCCTTAAAATGGGTGAAAACATGACATTTTCATCATATAGAGAATCTTTAGAATTCTTCCCTCAATTTGTACATAGGGGAGTCTGCTCCGCCAGGTAGCTGACTGCTTCAACCTCAAATTCGTATGGCTGTTGTATTCACAAATAGACAATTCTTTTATATAGAGATTGTCACAACTGAGGGCTGGAGCTGGCGGGAGGAAGCCTCAGTTGTAGGGGCTGAGGTATAATTAAACTTGGGTGGTAGTATGGGAAGCTTGGACATGCAGTATTCCATCCCGAAGGCGTGGCCACGACAACAGAAGTATAGTTAAAAGTTTTAAGGTAGTACAACATCAGCAACAGCAGAAATAATAAAAAGAATGCAATACGCAGTTCCTGTAGTTATGGCAGAAATGCTGAAATTTCCGTCTAGGCAGACTTAGGAGATGGAATGTCCTTAACCAACACCTTAATGCTGAATGGTAAATGAGTACAGGAACTGACCAGCAGGTGGTCCTCTGGAAGCTGGTAGTATTGACTGAGAGATGAGTTGGTTGCTGAGTGGACCGAATGGAACCGGACTGAAGTGCTGATATGAATGGAGTGCTTGATGATCCAATGTAGCTGGAGAGTAGCTAGAAACACAGGAGATGCTAGAGAACGTTGAAATATGGTGACGGTGATGGAGCACCGATGATTGTTGATGTTTGATGGCAGAGCACCAATGATTGATATCGTTCGATGGCAGAGCACCGATGTAAACAGAAGACAGAACACCGCTGGAAGCGTGCTGCTGGAAGCCGGTGTTTGGGCACTGCCAATTGCAGAGGGCAATGTAAGGACACTGCAGAGTCAGGCTGCACCGCTTGATGTTAACTGGTTTGGGTCTCGGTGGGTAGGGACCACCGCTTGACGTATTCCTCAGTCATGAACTTCCCAGCCGCTCCTGAGTCTAACAGAGCAACAATGTTCCTAGAGCGCTGGGCCACTTGGAGCGAGACTGGAAGATTACAATCACTTGAAGGTGGAGAGGAATGCATTACTCCTAGCCGACCCTCTCCTTGGCAGGCTAGGACCTGGAGTTTCCCGTGCGCTTGGGGCAGGCATTAATAACGTGAGATGGTGCAGCACAATATAGACAGAGGCGCTCAGAAAGACGTCTTCTACGCTCTGCCGGAGATAGACGAGAGTGACCTATCTGCATGGGTTCGTCCTTGGGCGGAGATGGTTGACGAGGAGGAGTAGTATTAGAAGACTTGGGAATGGTGACCTTCCTCGCTCAATTGCCCTTTCACAGAACCGCAGGTTGACTTTGGTACAAAGAGATATGAGCTCATTTAACTTAGGAGGCAAGTCTCTGGTAGCGAGCTCATCTTTGATGTGTTCAGATAGGCCATGCCAGAAGGCTGCATACAAAGCGTCATCATTCCATGAAAGTTCTGATGCCAGAATCTGGAACTGTATTAGATATTGCCCAACAGTTCGTGTTCCCTGGCGTAACCGGAGAATCTCGGAAGAGGCTGAGGTTACACGACCTGGCTCGTCGAATATGCGTCCAAATGTTGCCACAAAGTCTGTGTAGAAGGACAGCATAGCATCCAACCTCTCCCATAAAGGTGAAGCCCAGTCTAGGGCGGAGCCACTGAGGAGGGAGATGATGTAGGCAACCTTAGTGCGGTCAGCTGGGAAACTGCCAGGCTGTAACTCGAAATGAGTTTCGCACTGGTTGAGGAATCCCCTACAGGCTTTTGGGGACCCGTCGAATTTTGCTGGAGTCGGTAATTGGAGACGTGGAGCAGAGATGGGTATGGTGGGTGGGGTTACCACTGTAGGTACTGCAGTCGGCACTCCGGAAGCCCCTGAGCCACGGAGAGTCGTTTGGATCCCATCCAGCCGAGAAGAGAGATCTTGGAGACAGCGGATGACATGGCCTTGTGCAGCCTCCTGATGTTCAAGTCAGGCTGCCAGTTCTTACATCAGCCTAGCTGCTTGGTCTTGGTCTCCGGCCGGATTCATTAGGTCAGTGCTTACTGTCACAACTGAGGGCTGGAGCTGACGGGAGGAAGCCTCAGTTGTAGGGGCTGAGGTACAATTAAACTTGGGTGGTAGTATGGGACCCTTGGACATGCAGTATTCCGGCCCGAAGGTGTGACCACGACAACAGAAGTATAGTTAAAAGTTTTATTCAAGCACTGTCAGGTGGTACAACATCAGCAACAGCAGAAATAATAAAAAGAATGCAATACACAGTTCCTGTAGTTATGGCAGAAATGCAGATGGTGTGGTAATAATAGGTGTCCGTCTAGGCAGACTTAGGAGATGGAATGTCCTTAACCAACACCTTATTGCTGAATGGTGAATGAGTACAGGAACTGACCAGCAGGTGGTCCTTTGGAAGCTGGTAGTATTGACTGAGAGATGAGTTGGTTGCTGAGTGGACCGAATGGAACCGGACTGAAGTGCTGATATGAATGGAGTGCTTGATGATCCAATGTAGCTGGAGAGTAGCTAGAAACACAGGAGATGCTAGAGAACGTTGAAATATGGTGACTGTGACGGAGCACCGATGATTGTTGATGTTCGATGGCGGAGCACCGATGATTGATAGCGTTCGATGGCAGAGCACCGATGTAAACAGAAGACAGAACACAGCTGGAAGCGTGCTACTGGAAGCCGGTGTTTGGGCACTGCCAATTGCAGAGGGCAACGTAAGGACACTGCGGAGTCAGGCTGCACCGCTTGATGTTAACTGGTTTGGGTCTCGGTGGGTAGGGACCACCGCTTGACGTATTCCTCAGTCATGAAGTTCCCAGCTGCTCCTGAGTCTAACAGAGCAACAATGTTCCTAGAGCGCTGGGCCACTTGGAGCGAGACTGGAAGATTACAATCACTTGAAGGTGGAGAGGAATGCATTACTCCTAGTCGACCCTCTCCTTGGCGGGCTAGGACCTGGAGTTTCCCGGGCGCTTGGGACAGGCATTAATAACGTGAGATGGTGAAACCAACATGGCTGCACCCATAGTAGCATCTGGAGGGAAATCTAGCTTGCTGGACCATGTAAGTAATACAGTAATGGCGGCGGAGGCCGCGGAGGGCAACAGACGCCAACTTGCACACTTGATACACAAAGTTGCCGGCAGAGGCCGCAGCAGATGAGAAAGGCCATGCAGACTTGTTTGCGCATTTGAATCAAAGCAATGGCGGCAGAGGCCGCAAAGGACAGGAGATGCCACGCAGGCCCATCTGAGTACTGGAAGTGCAGAAATGGCGGCGGAGGCCGCGGAGGGCTGGAAATGCCAATCTAGTTTCATGAGTTCACTGTGACAGCGCCTGTGGCCTGACAGAGGGGATATGTGAAGTGAGGATGTCAGCAGCATAACTCAGGAGACAGCCTCACTTCCTGAGGCTGTCTCCTGAGCCAGCCTCAGGAGACACCTAAACATAGGGGTGGGCAACAGGCGGCCCGCGGACCGATCCTGCCTGGCCCACTGTGCCCCACCAGAGTGCAATGACAAGAGGCCCGACAGGCCGCTTGTCATTGCACTGCTCTCAGACGCGGCGCCGCTGAGGAAATCCCGGTCACGTCACAGGGTCAGCTGACCGGGATTTCCTCTATCATGCGCTGGGCGACGCTGGGCGTCACGGGGGGCGGCGCTGGGCGGGCACTGCAGTGGGGACTCGGAGCAGAAGCGGCCAGTGGGGAGCACTGCGAAGGCCAGTGGGGAGAAGAAACGGCGGCCAGCGGAGAGAAGAAGCGGCGGCAGCAGCGCGGATCATCAGACAGCGGGGATCGTCTGCCACTGACAAATAGGTAAACCCCCTATCCTGGATAAAGCTAAAGCTGCCATATAAGTTCAGGGGAGGGGAGTTAAAAACGGTTATATGGGTTTAGGGGAGGGGAAGGGTAAGGACTGCTATATAGGTTTAGGGGAGGGTGGGGAAAGGGGGGTAGGGACTGTCTGCCGTAATGTGTAAAAACGGGGGCCCTGTCTGCCGTAATGTGTAAAAACGGGGGCGCTGTCTGCCGTAATTATAAAAACGGGGGCGCTGTCTGCCGTAATGTATAAAAACGGGGGCCCTGTCTGCCGTAATGTGTAAAAACGGGGGCGCTGTCTGCCGTAATGTGTAAAAACGGGGGCGCTGTCTGCCGTAATGTATAAAAACGGGGGCGCTGTCTGCCGTAATGTGTAAAAAGGGGATGTTGTCTGCCGTAATGTGTAAAAACGGGGGCGCAGTCTGCCGTAATGTGTAAAAACGGGGGCACTGTCTGCCGTAATGTATAAAAACGGGGATGCTGTCTGCCGTAATGTATAAAAACGGGGGCGCTGTCTGCCGTAATGTGTAAAAAGGGGATGTTGTCTGCCGTAATGTGTAAAAACGGGGGCGCTTGCTGCCGTAATGTGTAAAAACGGGGGTGCTGTCTGCCGTAATGTGTAAAAACGGGGGCACTGTCTGCCGTAATGTATAAAAACGGGGACGCTGTCTGCCGTAATGTATAAAAACAGGGGCGCTGTCTGCCGTAATGTATAAAAACGGGGGCGCTGTCTGCCGTAATTATAAAAATGGGGGTGCTGTCTGTCGTAATCTGTAAAAAGGGGACGCTGTCTGTCGTAATGTGTAAAAAGGGGGACGCTGTCTGCCGTAATGTGTAAAAAGGGCACGCTGTCTGCCGTAATGTGTAAAAAGGGATCTCTTTTTGAGTATTTTGTGTGTGGCCCTCGAATATTCGCTGGAAGTGTTAAGCGGCCCCCCCAGCTGAAATAATTGCCCACCCCTGCCTAAACAGGAGGTAATGGCGTCCAGTAACCCGGATCGTGACAGAGATGATCTAAATATGTAGATAGTAGAAAGATAAGAAGCAGTTGTGAATCTGCTTGCTGTTGTATTCACAAAAAGATCAATTATTTTATGTGGAAATGTCCAGGATATGCAGATAATAGAAAGATAAGAAACGGTTGTGAATCCGCTTTCAACGTTAAGGCCCGTATTCACGGGCAGATGTGGGAGAGATGTGTGCTGAACGAACCGCTCAGCACACATCTCTCCCCCCGCTCAGCACAGCGCGATGTGTGCTGAGCATGCGGGGTTGGACGGGGGGCCGCTCATATCACCCAGCGGGTGAAATGAGCGACCTGCTAGATTGAGCCTGCATGCAGGCCAATCTAGCACCAGCGATAGCGCTGCGCGGGGCCGCGCGTCGCTATCTCTGTATGGGGTACACATGGAGAGATCTTGTTGAAAATCTAAGCAATCTAGTCAGATTGCTTAGATTATTGCTCCGTGAGTACCCCCCATTAGATTTTAGGTTCATCAATTTCTGATGAACCCTACAACACCTGGTATTCCCATGGGCTCCCCTCCATAGTACTGACCAGGCCCTTCAATTTATTGCTTCCAAGATCGGACGGAATTGGGCCAATTCAATGAGGTATGGTTGTAGGATGTTGGTTAAACACAATGAATCATTGATGAGAGCTCACGAATGAAAATAGTGCTGAAAAGAATAGATTAAGGTAAAGATCCCCCCATTGAAGTCAATAGGTGGGGGAGAGTAGAAATAAAGGGCCCCATACACTAGAACGATTTTGCTCAATTTCAGCTCAATTCGGTCATTCAGGCTGATATATTGGGTGAAATCGTGCATTTTTTGCTGTGTATCCGATCCGATGCGCGGCCCCGTGATTGTCAGGTCGACTCCTCCAGGTTGTTGGTGCTGCACTCGTTATTTGTCATGATCAAGTGGAATTGTATGGAATCGAATGGTGGTTTTTGTGCTCGCGATATATCGCTTTTGATCTATAGTCCGAAGTTTGACTGGCATTCAGGACACTCCCATCAGCAGCAGCATCAGCAGCACATCACGCGACCACGCAGCAGGAGACCAGATACAAACAAATCGGATATTTGTTGTTTAAACCCCAAGTAAGTATTTCCAATCGATCACACTGAACACAAATGTATTCACACTGACCACCAATGTTTTCACACTGATCACCAATGTATTCACACTGCCCACCAATGTTTTTACAATGTATTCTAATTATTATTTTCATGTGTGCCCAAAGTCATTTAACCCACCTACTGGCCATGTGTTTTCCCCGCCACTGTACCACCATGCTGGACCATGTGTTTCAGGGGCCCCAAAGTCATTTAATACCCCAAATTGACCATTAACACAATTGTTGTTTGTGTAATGAGGAAACTTTTTACTAAAAACAAAAACTTTTTATTAAAAACATGTATTATTTCAAATTAAACACCATGTAAACAAAAAAACCATTGAAACATATAAACATTTCACAATAACATTTAACCGTATACCTTTTTAAAACCACTTGTACCCCACTTTTTTTACATTACAGATATGTCTACCGATTCTGACAATGATTTTATTACCGGCCTTTTGAAGATGTACCGTGGCCACGAATGTTTGTGGAAAGTAAAGTCCAAGGGCTATTCGGATAAAGTCCACCGGAATGCAGCATTGGATGACTTAGTGGCATACTGCAAGCCCTTTGTGTCCAGTGCTGACAAACAATGGGTGAGGAAAAAGTTACAAAACCTGCGCACGGTGTTCCTTAAGGCAGAGGCGGAACTACCGCCAGTGCAACCAGTGCGTTGCACTAGGGCCCGCCTCTGTCCAGGGGCCCAATTCATGTAATGAGTCAAAACTGACTCATTACATGCCGCTGTGTGCTGCGGGCAACCGCTGCCCGCAGCACACAGCGGCCCGGAGAGGAGCGCACTACAGCGGCCACGGGGGAAAAGGAGAAGGAGGGAGGTGGAGGAGGGAGACGCAGCAGCGCTTTGTTACTGGTGGAGGCGCTGCTGCTGCTGTCCCTCTGCTTCACTACAGGCTGTCTTCTGAGAACAGCCTATAGTGAAGCAGAGGGGCAGCAGCAGCAGCGCCTCCACCAATAACACAGCGCTGCTGCGGCTCCCTCCTCCACCTCCCTCCTACTCCTTCTCTCCTGCCCGGGAATCGTCAGAAGCTACACCGAGGAGCCTAAGCCACCAGAGAGGGTAAGTATAATTCTCCTTTCTTTCTTTCTTTCTTTCTTTCTTTCTTTCTTTCTTTCTTTCTTTCTTTCTTTCTTTCTTCTGTCTGCCGTAATGTGTAAAAAGGGGGAATCTGCCTGCCGCAATGTGTAAAAATGGGGAATCTTCCTGCCGCAATGTGTAAAAATGGGGAATCTGCCTGCCGCAATGTGTAAAAAGGGGGAATCTGCTTGCCGCAATGTGTAAAAAGGGGAATCTGCCTGCCGCAGCGTGTAAAAAGGGGGAATATGCCTGCCGTAATGTGTAAAAAGGGGGAATCTGCCTGATGTAATGTGTAAAAAGGGGGAATCTTTGCCGTAATGTGTAAAAAGGGGGAATCTTTACCGCAATGTGTAAGAAGGGGGAATCTGCCTGACGTGATGTGTAAAAAGGGGGAATCTGCCTGCCGCAATGTGTAAAAAGGGGGAATCTGCCTGCCGTAATGTGTAAAAAGGGGGAATCTGCCTGCCGTAATGTGTAAAAAGGGGGACGCTGTCTGCCGTAATGCGTAACAAGGGCACGCTGTCTGCCGTAATGCGTAAAAAGGGCACGCTGTCTGCCGTTATGTGTAAAAAGGGCACGCTGTCTGCCGTTATGTGTAAAAAGTGTACGCTGTCTGCCGCTATGTTTAACAAGGGCACACGCTGTCTGCCGTTATGTGTAAAAACTGTATGCTATCTGCCGCTATGTGTAACAAGGGCACGCTGTCTGCCGTTATGTGTAAAAAGGGGACGCTGTCTGCCGTTATGTGTAAAAAGTGCACGCTGTCTGCCGTAATGTGTAAAAAGGGGGACGCTGTCTGCCGTAATGTGTAAAAAGGGGACGCTGTCTGCCGTAATGTGTAAAAAGAGGAATCTGTCCGCCGTAAGGTGTAAAAGGGTCTCTACCTGGTGTAGTGGTGCTACTGTGCGGCGTAATTTGAATAATGGAGACTACTGTGCACCGTTTTATGAATTGGTATTATTTTGTGGCCACACCCCTTCCCCACGAAGCCACGCCACTATGTATTTTTGCGCGCGCATACGGCGCGCACTGCCCCTGTTTTGCATGCAGCGGTGAGGCTCCGATGCTGTTTCTTGCACACAGTGCTAAAATGTCTAGTTACGGCACTGTTGCTAGGTATCCATTTCTCTGGCCCTGAGCAGGTCCCACTCACCAGATCCTCTCCAGGGGTGAGGGAGTGGACTTGGATGGGGGGGGGGGGGGGCAAAGCATTTGTCGCACCTGGGCCCACCGCTCGCTAGTTCCGCCACTGCCTTAAGGAACATAAAAAAATCCAGGATTCCAAAAGGTCTGGATCAGGTTCGGGCCAGTTACACAAAACAACGCTTTGGTATTACAGCATGCTCGAGTTCGTCCTGGAACAGGAGCATACCCGGACGGGTTTCACCTCCCTCCCTCGAACTGCTACACCAAAGACACCAGACCCGGAAGACGTTGACCCATCTCTGACGGCATCTGTAAGTATATTTTTAAAAATAAGTATTTAAGTTTAGCAAAGTTCCACTAACAGTCCAACACATGACACTAATTAAATGTGGTCCTCCTGTCAATCGACTGCACCCACCCCATTAAAATAGGCCAGGTACTCGTCCCTGACCTGTTTTGCCTGTAGATTTGCCCTTGAATGGAGTAGAGATGTTTCCACAGAGGGAAACGCTGAAGTGTCCTCTGGGTGTTCTGGATCTGGTTCTCCTGGCGTTCCACTGGGCTGTGTCCTATGCTGGGTGGTTTTGATGCGAAAATAGTTATGCAGGACACAGCACGCAGTCACCACCCAATCTTCTCCACCTGCAAAATGATAACCGTTAGGAATATGCGAAAATGGCTAGACAGGATCCCAAAAGTATTCTCTACAATTCGTCATGCGTGGGTTAGCCTTATGCTCTTCTCCCTTGTCAGGTGCCTTTGGGGGTACGACTTCATAATGTTCTCGTGCGAATGCCTCATCAGCCACGAAAACAAAATTTGTCCGTGCTGGGTTTGCTCCATAGATGGCAAGTTGAGGGTCATTGTGGTGAGCCGCTCGTAGAAGGTGGAATTCTCCAGCGAGCCACCATCTGATGCACGACCGTTTTTGCCAACATCAATAAAGATGAATTCATAGTTGGCATTCACCACTGCCATGAACATGATGCTAGAAAGAAAGAACAATTGCACCTTCAAATGCAGCCCAGGTCAGCTCAATGGATCACCACACCATAAATAGTACAATAGCAGCATAGAAAAGAGAGAGACCTATTGGCGCAAATAAAAGTAAGTAAATTAAGTAATAAAATCCTTCCTCTTAATAGAGATTCCACAGCTGTAATGTTCTTTCAGAGCTTTTTCCTCCAGAAGAGATACCTCAAACAGGAGAGAAGGATAACCTTACTGCAACACTGTATGGCAACTTAATGTATCACACACTGGTGTATTAATAACGCACTAACATTTGATAAAAATGACACTTGCTCATCATCCACATATCAATAGGGACTTCTTGAAGCCTTTTCCTTCCTCCACTGGAGTATATGTAACATGCATGCACAAGTTCTGTGACTGGGTGCGAGTGGGATGCTTACTGACCCAGTCACAGAACTTGTGCATGCATGTTACATATACTCCAGTGGAGGAAGAAAAAGGCTTCAAGAAGTCCCTATTGATATGTGGATGATGAGCAAGTGTCATTTTTATCAAATGTTAGTGCGTTATTAATATACCAGTGTGTGATACATTAAGTTGCCATACAGTGTTGCACTAAGGTTATCCTTCTCAACATGATGCTGAAATACCCTTTATAATTAAAATAAAGGGGGCCGCTGTTTGCAGGAGGCTTGATGCAGACGTGCTTGCCATCTATCGCTCCACCACAGTTCGGGAAATGCCAGGTGGTGGCAAACTCCTCTGCCACAGCTTGCCAGGAGGGCTATAATAAAAGATATAAAAAGAAGCTATAATAAAAGATATAAAAATATTAGAAAACATATATTTAAACTTTGTCTTTTGTTTCTAACCACTACAGAATACAAGTGTGGAGACTCCCTCCACCCCAGACCTGAGCTTTAGCTTGGAGACGGAGGACTCCCAGCGCCAGCTTCCGACCACAGAAACACCTGACACCTCAGACACATCTGCAGCACCAGCTCCTCCGCTGCCCTTCCCCCCCCGGAAGAGAGGTCAAAAGAAAAAACACAGCGCCCAGGAGGGCGAAGATCTGATCTTTGAAGAGATCAAGTCCAGACTCCACCCCCCCCCCCCTTCCCGGACCCTTCTCTAATTTAGGTGTGTTTCTGGCATCATCAATCAGAAAATTTCCCCCTGACCAGACGGAACAGATTGAGAGGCTTTGCCTCGAAATCATGAACAAAGCCAGAAAGTCGGAACTCCATGAAGATGTGGTACTATTTGACCGCCGACCTCTCTCTTTACCAACTCACCAAATCCAGCGTATTACGACCACACAAACACTTCAAAATCCGCACACTGAAACACATCCTACTCCCCCAGCCACCTGCTCCACGGCCATATACTTGGCTATGCTGGAGGCAGAGGAGGACATGCCCCTGTTTAAGGATTTGTAAACATCTTAAAATTCCCCATAAATATTGGGCGGTGTAGGCTAAATGGTGTTTTGGGCCCTGTTTTTTGGGGGAGGATACACGCATGCTGTTGGTGCATGAGAATGGGGCCGGGACCATTCCTTGTGCACTTAACAGCATGTGTGTATTCTGCCTATCAAATATGGGGCCAAAATACCATTTAGCACTCCATCTTAGGAGTTTTTGAACCGCTCCATATTTATTGGGAATTTTAATTTTTGACAGTTATTAGTTTTACTGCTTTCAATATATATATATATATATATATATATATAGAATAGCGAAGACCTAGGCGCTTCAGTACCAGTGTGCAATATTAGAAAGTTGTGAATAACAATCCTTATCTCTTTTAAGAGTAGCTGCTCATAATACAGAATGTGTGTATGGTATACACTTAGTGAAAAATAGGAAATGGGAAATATAAGCGCTTAGGAGTGATGTAACAACTTTTCAAGGGAAAGAACAGAGTGAGGTGGGTATAATTAAAACCAATGTTACTTATCTGGTTTTACACAAATTTCCAACCGTGGTTGATCATTTTGGGATTCACATGTAAAAAAGAATATAACAAAACATAGTGTGTACTGTTTCAACCGAGTAAATGTCATATATCAATATAGAGCAATCAGTTTAGGGAATATGCTTATTCCCAATTCTATAGATTTGATAGCCCAGACATTTTAAACGTAAAAAGACAACAGTTTAATATACAAGACATACAGATGGCTACACTAAAAACGTACAAGATAAAAGATATAATGAGGCTTATCTGTCCATCTAAAAGGGACTCAGCAGCAGACTGTCCCGATACATAAAAAAGCCAAAGTGCATGCGTACAGGTGTTTTAAAAGTTCAAACGCTTATCTGTCCATATATATATATTTTAAAAAAATTGCAATTTCATGCCATGTTGGCAAAAAAAATGCATACAGTTTGATTCTATGTGCCATGTTGGCAAATAAAAGTACACTTTTTGCACAGTTTCCAAGAGGGAACAACAACCTTTTTTCTATAAACACTTTAACTAAACAGGTGTTGTGTCTTTTCTTTACCTTTAAATAATGGTATTGCAGCACCTTGACAATGGCCTTGCAGGTGTGAGGGATGATTCGACCCAAAGCCTAGAGTGAGATGATGGTCCCGTACTTCAGGTCCTCCAACGACCGCCCTGTAGCCAAGAACCTCAGCGTAGCAGTCAGCCTTTCCTCAGCAGGGATAGTCCTCCGCACCATGTAGGGAGTCACAAGGCCCAGCCAAACAAAGCAAAGTACACTAGCAATGTGGAACACTCGGAAGTTATAAACCAGCCTCACTAATTACAGAGCAGCAGTGTGCACATGGCTAAAATGGCTTCTGCTATTTATATGCCTATTTGGCCCGCCATCCTAGCACAAATCCAGCCAATCACATAGATGCAGTGTCTACAGGCATATTGCCTGCTGCTAGTTAAGTTGCCTTTGGGCCAGCCCCCTAGCACCCTAATCCAGCCCATCAGATGTATCTGATGGTACCTGTGAATGCATGCTATACATCCCATGTGATATGTAGGCGCTTGACATATCCTATGTGATGTATAGCATGCTCAAAAAAGTCACAATGTACCAAATAGTTTAGAATCGTATGTAAACACTCCCGGGAAGCTCCTGGGAGAATTCAAGGAAAATCGCCCAGACTTCAGCCTCTAGACATATCGTTCTAGTGTATGGGGCCTTTAACAGAAAAGAGGAGACTAATAGATGTGTGCTTCAAAGCCTTTGCACATGAAATCACCAACAGCATCTAACTTTTAAATGTGTGTTTCAGAATCTTGCACCAAAAACGGTGAAATAGTTCAGAATCTTGCACAATAAAATATCATCAAGTCCAGCATCAATCAATACAGGTTGCCCAGCATCAGGACAGGAGCACATTTACCAATGGTTCAATATCCACAATGTGTCTAAAGTGTCTGTAATACTAACTTATACAGATTGCCTGGCCGCAGGGCAGGTGGGTACATTTAACACCTTTAGTGGGTTCAATTCCAAATAAGTTTCAACCATCTCCGCCCAAGGACGAACCCATGCAGATAGGTCACTCTCGTCTATCTCCGGCAGAGCGTAGAAGACGTCTTTCTGAGCGCCTCTGTCTATATTGTGCTGCACCATCTCACGTTATTAATACCTGCCCCAAGCGCCCGGGAAACTCCAGGTCCTAGCCCGCCAAGGAGAGGGTCGGCTAGGAGTAATGCATTCCTCTCCACCTTCAAGTGATTGTAATCTTCCAGTCTTTCTCCAAGTGGCCCAGCGCTCTAGGAACATTGTTGCTCTGTTAGACTCAGGAGCGGCTGGGAACTTCATGACTGAGGAATACGTCAAGCGGTGGTCCCTACCCACCGAGACCCGCACCAGTTAACATCAAGCGGTGCAGCCTGACTCCGCAGTGTCCTTACATTGCCCTCTGCAATTGGCAGTGCCCAAACACCGGCTTCCAGCAGCACGCTTCCAGCGGTGTTCTGTCATCTGTTTACATCGGTGCTCTGCCATCGAACGATATCAATCATCGGTGCTCTGCCATCGAACATCAACAATCATCGGTGCTCCGTCACCATATTTCAATGTTCTCTAGCATCTCCTGTGTTTCTAGCTACTCTCCAGCTACATTGGATCATCAAGCACTCCATTCATATCAGCACTTCAGTCCGGTTCCATTCGGTCCACTCAGCAACCAACTCATCTCTCAGTCAATACTACCAGCTTCCAGAGGACCACCTGCTGGTCAGTTCCTGTACTCATTTACCATTCAGCATTAAGGTGTTGGTTAAGGACATTCCATCTCCTAAGTCTGCCTAGACGGACACCTATTATTACCACACCATCTGCATTTCTGCCATAACTACAGGAACTGTGTATTGCATTCTTTTTATTATTTCTGCTGTTGCTGATGTTGTACCACCTTAAAACTTTTAACTATACTTCTGTTGTCGTGGTCACGCCTTCGGGTTGGAATACTGCATGTCCAAGCTTCCCATACTACCACCCAAGTTTAATTATACCTCAGCCCCTACAACTGAGGCTTCCTCCCGTCAGCTCCAGCCCTCAGTTGTGACAATCTCTATATAAAAGAATTGTCCATTTGTGAATACAACAGCCATACGAATTTGAGGTTGAAGCAGTCAGCTACCTGGCGGAGCAGAGACTCCCCTATGTACAAATTGAGGGAAGAATTCTAAAGATTCTCTATATGATGAAAATGTCATATTTTCACCCATTTTAAGGGCTTATTGACACCTAGATTTACAGGTGTGGATCAGGGGCGAATGTGCCCCACATTAATTAATAAATTAACTAAGGAATTTTCTAATAAATTTTTTATTATTTTTTACTTTGTGAGTCAATTAAAGGTTATGTTTTAAATACTTACCTATATTTTTTCTTTTGTGATGCATAAATTGGGCACTTAGTACATGATTAATCTGATGATTGTTTGAAAGAAACAATTATAAGAGTTCTCCTGGAAGAGACTTTTTTGTCTTTTCTTTCTCAGAATTATGTAGGACAGAAGATCCTTCCTATCTTTAGCTTTTACCTCCTCACAGGCTTTCTTAACTAAATGCTCAGGATAGCCTGTCTCATAGAAAGAATGCATCATCTGTTCCGCTTGTGTCTCAAAAGATATCGAGTCAGAACAGTTTCTTTTCAATCATAATATTTGGCCCTTGGGTATATTCCTTTTTAATGGTGGATAATGTAAGCGTTCGTGCCAGCTTCCTTCAAGTAGTTACAGGTATGTATTTTAATTTCAAGGGTCAAGTCCAAGAAGTTCATTTGAGAGAGTTGGAAGGAGTGAGTGAAGGATACATTAAAGAATTAGAATTAAAGTGTGTGATGAAAGACAAAGTAGAATTAATATCCCCATCCCAAATAAAGAATAAATCGTCTATGTAATGGCCATAAAGAACCATGTGTGCGCCATAGTGGGCGCCCCCCACACACACACAAAAGCTGGTCTTTAACCAAGCCCATGTAGAGGTTAGCATAACTCTGTGCGAACATGGTTTCCATGGCCGTTCCCATCACCTGTAGATAAAAAGTGTCCAAAGAAAATAATTATGTTTCAAAATAAATGAAATAGAATCAAGAATAAAAGCCCTGTGTTCCTCCACAAGGTCACCATCTGCCTCCAGTCTTTTTGCTATGGCTTTTAGGCCTAATTCATGTGGGATGTTGAAATAGAGGCTTTGTACATTAAGGGTTAGGAAGGCAAAAGATTCCTTCCAAAGTATATCCTTAATCAGGTTTATGAAATGTGTTGTATCCTTGATGTGTGACCTCATTGAAGAAACAGGGGGCTGTAAAAAGAAATCTACGTAAAAAGAAAGGTTGGAAGTGATGGAATTAACAGGGCGTCTGGGAGGTGAAGTGAGGGATTTGTGAATTTTCGGGAGGTAGTAGTAAATGGGAACTGTGGGGTGGGAAGAAAAAATAAATTGAAATTCCTCCTTGGAGATGACCCCATCAATTAATACTTGGTGAAGGAGATCATTCAGTTCTAAGACAAAAGGCTGCGTTGGATTTCTTGATAGCAGCTAATAAAATTAAGTATTCCCCAGTTGTCTCCTTGCTTTGCTGATATAGTCAATACTGTCTTGTAATACAAGCCCCTCCTCCCCTTTATCAGCCTCTTTTATAACAATTAAGGAGACCTTCATGAGATTGTGAAGAGGCTTATTTTCCCATTTAATTAAATTGCTATTTTTCTTGGACGTGGGTGATGTCCTTGAGCATATCTGTTGTAAATTAACCAGAGAGGTATTATAGAAACTTTCTATGCTCGAACCCTTTGATTTGATAGGGTAAAAGTCAGATTTGAGCTTAAATTTCTTTTCGTTGACATTAATATAAAAAATTGGTTGAGTCCCTTTAGAGGGGTCTTCATTGCTTTCGGCCAAAATACTCTGTAGGGCCTCTAGCGCTGGAACATCTCCCCTGTCTAAGAGAGTAGGGAAGGCATCTTCCTAATTTATTAAGAGTGTTCATTTAGCAAAATACTTTTTTCTACATAGGGATCTCACACATCTAATTAACTCTACACATAAGTTAAAAAATATTATGGGCTGTTGTAGGAGAAATTTTAAACCTTTACTAAGCACTTGTAGCTCACTTTCTGATAGTTTTTGGTAATGGCTTTTCTACTTTTCAGTTTGAGTTTCTTATATTTTATTTTTCCTTTTTTCCTCCCCTGTTTCCTCTAGGCTAGAATTTCTTCTTTTTTGTGTGTTTGATTGATACTCTCTGTCTTGATATTGATCCCCCTGTCCTCTTTCTTTGCTCTAAAAAAAACTTCAGCATTTACTATAGAAGTGTCTGCTTTTTTTTTTTAAATGCAATATTTTTATTGAAGATAAGTCGAAGAAGCTGATACAGATCAAACAGGAGATGATGACTCCAAATAAATTCCAAATAACATACATGATATCCCGTGGGATATGACGAAACAAAACGTGAAAAGAGGAGTACATCAACAATACAATATAAATGTCGACAACAGTTTTTCTGTGTTTTAACAAAAGACAAAAAGAGAGAAGGAAAGAGAAGAACAGAGATGAAAAGAGGAGGAAAGAGAGAAGAGAGGGGTGGGAGAATGGGGGACCACTAAGGGAGCATTCAAGACACAGTCGCATCGTGGGGGGTAACCCACACTATCTTCAGACCTAAACACAGTGAACAGTAAATCATGACTTTTGACTTTTGGGACCCGAGCAAAAAAATTTTGACACAGTATATCATACCCGGGCAGTAGAGGATTTAGCATAAGTGAACCAAGGTTCCCAAGTCCTCATATATTTATCCGACCTATCACGTAAGGAAGCTGTGATTTTCTCCATCGTGGAGATGTACCATATTTTAGACAGCAACATGCTCATAGGGGGGATAGTGGGCTTTTTCCAGCTTTTGGCTATCACACATCTGGCGGCATGAAGAATTTGGAGTACCAGATTGCCCGCATGGCAAAGGAAGGCCCAGTAGAGCCGTCCAGGGACCTAATGTTACCTGGGAACAAAGAATAGATCCAATAGGATTTTCCAATGGGCCCAGAAAGGACGGATTTTAGGACCACCAAATGTGTTTAAAATCTCCAATTTGGCCGCACTCCCGCCAACACAATGGGGAGGACCCAGGGAAAATCCTATGCAATGTCGCTGGGACCAGATACCATCTGGTATAGACTTTATAGGAGTTTTCGTTTACTAGAGAGGAAACTGAGGACTGGGCGACATTTTGTCTAATGATTTCCCAGGAGTCCTCCCCAGGAGGAGGGCCCAGGTCCTGCTCCCATTTACTTTCATGGGGAAGTGTGTCCGCTGATTTCAAAGAGCGTAATAAACCATAAATTATAGAGATAATACCCTGTCGCATAGGAGAATGAATACAGAGACGTTCTAAAGGGGTAAGTTGACGAATAACCTTGGATTTAGGAAGGGAACTTAAGAAGGAGCGGAGTTGTAGATACTCATAAAGTACAGGTTGGGCAATGCCATATTTGTCACTCAGAGAGTCTAAGGAATGCCAGGAGGAACCTTCTATAAAATAAAAAACCAGTCCCGGTTGTGGGTTCAGGTGAAACCACGAATGGGACCATAAGGTGGAGCCAGGGGGAAAGTCCTGATTATACCAAATAGAAGTGATGGGGGATGGGAAAGTAGAGAGACCATAATGCCGAATGCAGAAAAACCACAGGGAGCAAGTGAGTTTTGTAGAGGGAGCGCACGTTTGTATCTTCTGAGTAGGTTTGACCGGTGTGAGTAAGGAAACCAAGGTGGAGACCCCGGCCAACAAGTTCGATTCGTATCCAGGGCAAATGGGGCGCTGGACAAAACCATGCGAGAGCCTGGCTCAAGTGGGTTGCATGATAGTATTTACAGATATCCGGTAGATCTCTGCCTCCAGCTAGTGGGTCCCGTACCAGAGTGGTAGTCCTAATTCTAGGAGGTTTATTAGACCATATGAGTTTCTGCATTCGACACAAAGCCTCAGCGGGGATGCGTACTGGAATTGTTTGAATCAGATACAAAAGCCTGGGTAGGATGTTCATTTTCACTGAGACTATACGTCCGAACCAGGCTATAATCTGTTTGTCCCAGGCTCGTGGATCAGACTCAATACAATTAAAAAGGGTTGGGAAATTTTCGGAATATAGAGAACCATAGGAATTCGTGATGAACACACCTAAGTACTTAATTTTCTTGGAGCGCCATGAGAAATTAAAGTTAGCGGCAAGGAGAGACCTGGTAACCTCACTAAGATGCAAGGGAAGGGCTTCCGATTTGGAATAGTTAATGCGATATCCTGAATAATAAGAATATGATGATAGAGTTTTAAATAGGTTAGAGATGGATGTATGGGGAGAGGAAAGAGTTAACAAAACATCATCTGCAAATAACGATAATTTAAACTTCTCGTCACCAGCTGATATACCCTTAATATCAGGGTTGGCCCTAACCATACATGCCAGAGGTTCGATAGTCATAGCAAAAATTAATGGTGACAGGGGACACCCCTGACGCGTACCGTTGTTAATTTGGAATAAACAAGAGTCCTTGCCATTAACCCGGACTCTGGCTGAAGGGTTGGAATAGAGTGCTTGAATGCCCTGGAGTAGGCTACCGCCCAGGCCGAACATACGCAGGGTGGCAAACATGAAGGGCCACAGTATTTTATCAAAAGCCTTCTCTGCATCAAGTGAGAGAAGGATAGAGGGCAATCTAGTTTTGTTAATAAGATGAACTAAATTTATAGTTCTTCGGGTATTGTCTCTAGCTTGTCGGCCTGGGATGAAGCCCACCTGGTCAACATGTATCAATTTCGGGAGAACTGAGTTTAACCTCAGAGCTAGGATTTTGGCAAAAAGTTTAATATCATTATTTAGTAAAGAGATGGGGCGATAACTAGAACACGAGTTGGGGTCTTTCCCGGGTTTATGAATTAAGACAATTCGCGCTTCCAGTGTACGGGGCGACAGAGGGTCTCCTCTAAGGAATCCATTAAAAAGCCTGCAGAGGTGGGGCAGAAGAATCCCCTTAAATTTCTTAAAATACATCATTTACATCCCATCAGGCCCAGGGGCCTTACATGGCTTCTGAGTCTTAAGGGCATTGTCTATTTCCTCAATAGTTATCTCTGAACCCAACTGAGACACCGTCGAACCACTCAATGATGGTAAATTGCATTTATCCAAAAGGGATTCAATCCCCTCGTCGAATCTCAGTGAAGGTAAGGGAGCCGCTTCCGCATTATATAATGATTTATAAAATTCCTCAAATTCACCAAGAATGTGGTCAGGATCATGAGTCAGTACCCCCTGTTTAGTACGAATAGACAAGATATTTTTGGAAGAAATTTGAGCTCTCAACCTCCTGGCTAGGAGTTTATCTACCTTATCCCCTTTTTCGTAATAAATCTGATTAAGGCGTCTAAGGCATTGTTCCATCTTATGAGATAACAACATAGTAAGTTCACCCCTAACTTTAAGTAGCCGATCCAAGTCAGCTGGGTTCAGAGAAGACCTATGAATTTCCTCCAGACGGTGGAGTTGGTCAGTTAACTCCAAGATCTTTTGGGAGTGCTGTTTAGTGAGCCTAGCCGCGATCTGCATGAAGTGGCCCAGAAGGACCGCTTTATGCACCTCCCACAGAGTCATATCAGACATACCAGGTGTCTGATTCAAGCTAAAATAATCAGTTAGTACCTGAGTGATTTGTGGCAGAACATCAGCATGTTGGAGGAGGGCATCATTAAGGGACCAGGAGGGGGGGGGGGGGGGAGAGTGCGGGACAAACCGGAAAGAGTCAAAGATACCGGGACATGGTCAGACCACATAATTGGATGAATACAACTTTTCTGGATCCTAGAGGTCAAATCTCTCCCAATCATAATCATTTTGATTCTCGTATATAGATTATGTACTGGTGAGAAAAAAGTATAATCTTTGACTAAGGGGTCGAGAACCCTCCGGGAATCAAATAGTAGGTGATTTTTAAGTAGCAACAGCAAGGCTCTAGAGTTGCGAGTGCTTGTGTGGGACTGGGAAAGTGGAAGGGAGTGGGAGCGGTTGAGAATGTGGTGGAGTATAGTATTGAAATCCCCTGCCATTAAGATATCTCCTTTCCTACATTGGGCAATCTTGGAATCTAAAGAGGCGAAGAAAGAGGCCTGATTAACATTAGGGGCATAGACATTAACCAGAGTGATGGGAACATTATTAAGCTTGCCCACTATGATAAGGAATCTACCCCTTTTGTCCCTAATTATTTTTTCTGGTTCCAAGTGTAAGTGGGC
This sequence comes from Pseudophryne corroboree, assembly GCF_028390025.1. NCBI lineage: Eukaryota > Metazoa > Chordata > Amphibia > Anura > Myobatrachidae > Pseudophryne > Pseudophryne corroboree. Next base: position 546,054,120 of record NC_086445.1, read on the forward strand.
GGGAATCAATATGGCAACCCCTCGCTTCTTCTAGGTGTGATCGCATGCATGTATAACGACTGGATGGCGCCTAGAACGCAATTCAGGATGGGAAGTACCTCTAAAATGCGTCTCCTGGAGGAATACCAGATCTCCCCCAACCTGTTTCAGAAAAAGAAATAATTTGGTACTCATTTGGGGGCTATTGAGACCCTTCACATTGTAAGTTATTACGTTAACAGACATAGCAATATAAATAAGAACAGAGCAAAAATGTCCCTAAGGATCCATGGTGGTCTCCCGAGAAAACGAAGGTAAGAGGAGAAATAGAAAGCAGGAAAAAGAGAAAAAGAGGAGAAGAGAAACATCGAGAACACAGCAAAATAAACAAATTTAACAATAAACCGAGCCAAAGACCCATTGTACTCACCGTACGGGTCCACACGTTTGAGCTCCCGTATGGGGTATTAAGGGAGAGAAGATCTCCCTTATGCTCAAAACCGACTATAATGGCTCGGTGGAGGGCGCGGCGCCGAGCACCAAGGAACCCACAAACGAACTAAGAGGGCGACCATGGGGGACGGAGCAACATACGACAATAATGAACCACATCAGAATCATGTGAACAGGAAAAACATAGGCTCAGTTATATAAGCTCAGTAAAAAAACAAAAAAACTTAAAACCTGTAAACTAGAAAACACAACAGTATGAAGTGATATGCAGTAACCCAGCAAGGCAGCTGTGGATGAAAGTTCACGGTGGGTCACGTCTGGAAGAGGTTTTTGCCGGGACTGTCGACCAAAGGCGTCGAGGTGCTCGCTGTGGAAGAGGTGAGCTTGGGGTGCGTTGAAGACCCGGTGTAGCCTGTGGGGGAGAAGGCTTGTCAGGTGCCGGAGGAGGCAAGTTAAGTTTCAAAAGAAGCCGGTGGGCATCCTCCCTGGATCGTGCTAATAGCCTCTTCCCATCAAGCTGCACTCTCAAGGCGAAGGGATAACCCCATCTATAGCGAATTTGATTCTCCCTGAGGATTTGGGTGTATTCCTTCAGATCGAAGCGCCTCTTAAGAGTAATAGGGGATAAGTCGTGAAACACCAGCAGTCTATACGTTTCAAACAGACACATGTCCTTGTTACGAGCAGCAGTCAGTACTCTGTCCTTAGTTTTGAAGTAGTGGCAGCGTAAGACCACGTCTCTCGGAGGGGACGATGGTGACAGCTTTTGGCGCAGAGAGCGATGAGTTCTACCTAGGAGGAAATGCTCAGGCGGAGTGTCCGGCAGGAGATGTTGAAAAAAGCGGAGGAGGAAATCTTCCAGTTGAGCTAGTTCCACCGACTCCGGGATGTATTTAATACGTAAATTGTTACGTCTTGCGCGATTATCTGCATCTTCCTGTTGGTCTTGGAGGAGGTAAATGTCTTCCTGCATAACATAAACAGAGTGTTCCATCTCTTGCTGGAAATTAATGACTTCATCAATTTTCTGTTCGACGTCATTAGTGCGAGCCCCAAGATCAGAGATCTCATCCTTAAGCCCAGAGATGGCTTTGTGGATCTCCGAGTGGAAAGCCTGTTTCAACGACTTCATCTAATTAAGGATAGAGGAAATGCATTCTTTCATGGAAGGGTCTAGCACAGGCGATTCTTCCTCAGATTGTGAAACAGGGGCAGGATGAGGGGCGGCTGGCGGTTTAGATGCACTAGGCTTCATCTTAGAAATAAAGGAAGACAACTCCGCAGAAGGCGTAGATTTCTTGGACCTAGGCATGGCGCGTGACAGTCCCGGAAATAGAAAAGGCCAAAAGTCAAAACTGAGCAATAACGTAGAAAGTTAATGATCCATTGTCACAACTGAGGGCTGATGACGGTGACTGGAAGCCTCAGTTGTAGGGGCTGACTGGTACCGGAATTTAGGAGGAGAGAGTGGACTCCTAGACATGCGCAAGGTAGTGGTATGAGAAACCCGAAGGCGTGACCACGACAACTGAAATAACTTTGAAGGGTTTTATTACATAAAAAGTCAAATAAGGTGCACTGAAATAATACTGTCACAGGGGATAAATAAACAAACATACTGGTTTACTGTTTAGACCAGTAATCCGGAATAAATAAAAGTTCTGTATAAAGCTTGGGGACCCAGGTGAGGAATAACGTGATGATGAGGATGATACGTGAAACTGTAAATAATATGAGTGTTCGTGGGTAAACAGAAGATGAAGCTGGGGTTCGCAGGTAAATGAGAAATTACGCTGGGGTTCGCTGGTAAATAAGAAATGAAGCTGGGGTTCGCTGGTAAATAAGAAATGAAGCTGCGGTTCGCTGGTAAATAAGGAATGAAGCTGGGGTTCGCTGGTAAATAAGGAATGTGAATGGTGAGTGGCTGCTGGGGAGCCAGAGTATACACACCACTTAGCACTAGATGCGGGAACACAGAGAAGCAGGCTGCACCACAGGCTGGATACAGGACAGCTGGTATGCACCGCAGGAGGAAACCACTGGGGAGTCAGGCTGAGCTGCAGAGAGAGTCCACAAGAGAACTGCACACTGGAGTAGCTGAAGAAAACAGAAGCACTGACAATCTTCTGGGTGTGGATACAGGATATTTATACCCATAGAGTAGCAGGGATTGGTGGGCAATTAGGCTCCAGCATGTCAGTGCTGCGGATAGGAGGAACAATGTCATGTGATTGAAGTCCAACATGGCTGCGCCCATGAACACACACAGAAGGGGAATAAAGTACTTTAGACATGTAGCAATGGCGGCGGAGGCCGCAACAGCAGAACAACACGCGCCCAGATGCGCACAGCGGCCACAGGGACAGAAATGACAGCAGAGACACATGGAGGACGTGCATCCAGGAGAGGACCTCGGGTGCGGCGGTGACGGCCGCGGCGGGGCTGAGGGCGCCGCACTTCCGTGAGTACACATACCAAGGTGGACGCTAAAACCAGCGCTGCAGGCCACAACCAAGGTTAAAGCCTGGCCCTGGCCCGCTGAGCCAACCTCAGGAGGCACCTAACGGGTAGAAAATGGCGTCTCAGTACCCGGATCGGGACATCCATCATATTACGTGTAATGAAAACAAGCATGAAGCCCCCAGGGCAGCACCCATAATTATTTAGCTGCGCATTCCCCTGCGCAGTAGTATCATAGAAGACTGGAGCATAATGCAGGTGTAGTAGTAGGTAATGGCCAGGAGATGGCGCACCAGGAGTGTAGATTGCAATACAGGAAGGCACAAAGCAGTAATAAAATATCAGGGAGCCCCAGCAACATATATTATGGCCCAATACTGTAAAGAGGGGGGGGGGGGGGGAGGTCAGAGCAGCAATAGCTCCTGCAGGGAGAGATGGAGGAAAACTGGAATGCACAGCGTGTGGGAGCAGTCACTGAGGCAGTGGGGAGAAAAGCAGCCAGCACTTGGGTGAGGGAAGATGGCCGCCGCCAGGGCTTGCAGGGGGTACCTGATCCTCCAGGAGCCATGGAGGGAGATCCCAGGGGTCCAGAAGGGTCCCGAGAGCCAGGAGCCGCCCAGCAATGCACAGCAGAGGGGGGCCGAGGGCCATAGAGTGTTCCAGGGGGTCCCGTCGCGGCCGCGCCGGTCACGGAGCTCAAGGCCGGGCCGCCGCCAAACTCCAGCTCCCAGCACGGGTCCGGGGAGAAGGCCGCAGCGGTCAGAGGGTGCGGAGAGCCGCCCTGCCGCTCCGGAATGTCCTGTGAGGCTGACTCGCGGTGCTGTGATGCTCCCGGGCGGTGACAGGCGCCGGCAAAGCCGCGGGGAAGCAGCTGGTAAAGTCCCCTGTGCGGAAGCTCCGGAGCCTCACGTCCACTCGGCTCTGCTTCCAGGCCATGCCCCTGAAGTGTCTGTTTTTAATCTTTCTTTTGGACTGGCCCCTAAGACAATATGTGGCTGTCTGGTATTCTCATAAGCATATCTTCTTTCAAGTCCAGCAAATCTATTACCGTGGAGTTGGTGAACAAGGCGATCAGAGTGCACCCTCTGTCTCCCCCTGTCCACCTATGAACCCCCGCGGTCCTGTCACCGGCCAGAAGTGTCATGTGTTAGTTCATGTGCCTGTTGGAGAGGCCTGACTGGAGGGAATTCTCGAACATAATTCCTGGATTTGTGTTTGGAAGTTCTAACACAATTCTGTTTATAATTGTCTAGATGCCGTTGGAATTTCTTACACTTATTATCAATTAATGTTTGCTCAGATTTTTTACTTCTTTCCATTATCACTGAATCCCTTTATTTATATTATCTACTTTGACTGAATGGCTCTAATTTAAATTTTAGTGTCCTTATTTCAGTCTCCAAAGCCCTAGATTTTTCTGGTACTCAATAACCAGCTCCATTAATGTTAAGAAACATTTATCTAATACTGAGTTCCATTTGTTCTGATATGTATCATTATCCTGAAAGATAGATGGTTTAAATAACCGCAAGCCTCTAGGTATAATTTTCTTATCGACATATTTTTGTAAATTAGTACTATCTAGCCAGTGCTTAGTTTCAGACTTGAGGAGCTCCTCTAATGTATCGAAGACCTCCTTAAGCTGATTATCAACCCCCATTTGGTTAATATCAGGTGGTGCTTCTCACCTGGAAAGTGAAGCCTGTCTCCTATTTAACCTGTCATTAAAATTAGAGAAACAACCCATGCTGCCAACTAGACTACATAGTGTGATAGTGAAAAAACTTTTTAACAAAAAGTGGAAATTGGGCGCTTGTTGGGTTGTGTTTCTAATTGCTGCTGCTAAGATAGGAAGAGTCAATTCCTATTAAAGTGACAAACAAGAAAATTATAGTAAACATTTATAGCAGCACTTAATGACAGTAAACAATTACACAGTCAGATTCTTCATCAGGACATAGATTCCCCCCAACACCACTGTAAGCAGTAATAGCAGCCCCCTTCCCCTGAAGCAACCAGGCCATGCACCCAGCTCACATCCCCACTGAAGAGATTACCCGATGGGAGGGAGTCACTCGCTCTGGTCTGGAGAGGGTAATCAGGACATGTAGAGAGGGAGCAGGAAAGGAGCCAATCCCATCTCCTTCCCTCTCACCAGGATCCAACTGAGGATATTCCGTCCAAGGAGATGCCGCTGCCAAACATTCCATTATCCCCAACAAACAGAACAGGGCCTGGTGTCCGTGTGCTGCTGGGAGGTCGGGCCTCGACTTCAGACTTCCCCCGGTGCCCTGGGAGCACGGGCTGACTGTCTGTGATGCGGGTGCTCTTTGGAAGAGACTTTTTGAATTTGCCATCACGAGGGCCTGACAGCCAATCAGGAGTGTCCACTCCTGCATGGCTTCCTGTCCACGAGCAGCGCTTGACTGACAACGGGAGCCTAATTCGAATGCAGCCACTGCCTCCATGGCTAACTATGGGTCCGTGATGTGCTGCCGTGCCCCCCTTATGGCGTCCATGCTTAGCCTGCAGCGTCCGGGCACATTCCCTCCACGGCAGGCACAGGGGCATCTCTCCAGGGAAGCAGCATCACTCAGGGGCAGCAGCAAGAGGGTCTGGAGTATGGGAAGTATGGGGATGTTATGTGTGCAGGGACCGCGGCCAGCTGGCGCTCAGTGCGCTGGTGGGCTGACTGCGGCTGCACTCTCAGGCTGCTGTGCCCCGGGCAGTATCCCTGCTAGCCCGCCCCTAAAACTGCCACTGTCTACAGCATGCCACGTGTGTATACCATTAGATCACGTGACTGATTGTCGCAATTTCCAGATCTTCCGACGACAGGTTGTAGAATCGGGAATAATGAAAAGATTTAAAGATCTTGAGTCCCCGATCCTGACCCGAAAATTGTTGGAATCAGCAAATCAGGGATTTTTTATCATGAAGAATTTCTTAGATTCCCTGATAGATTGCCAATTTCTGATGACTGTCAATCTGCAGTTCTGATCAGCGGTTCCAGATAGATCTAATATATCAACGCCTTATTGCAACATGTTTTCGAAAACTTCAGCTGGCTAGTGCTGTAATCCTAAATTCTACTAACACATTCAAATGTTGCCAGTGTATAAATGAATGAAAAGTTCACATGGAAGTTACATTAACACAACTACTTTTTTATTTTTAGTTCCCAATCAGGAGGTGACAAGGGGGAATAGGGAAGGGGGTAGGTGAGACGGGTTGAAAACCACCAGAGGCAGAACTCTGGGAGGCAATGGAGTCATCTGCCGCCGGGCTCCTGCTCCTGAAGGGGGCACCTCACCTCCCATTCTGTGACACCATTGAATTAAGTTAATTGATAGCTGTCTTTTCAGTGGCCGACTTCCTCACTGGTCCCTGCACCTTACACATCACACTCTCTTTATTATACTGAATATACACATTTTACGGGTATCACACCCAGGATTAGAAAGCACGACCTATTACACTGAAAGCAGACACCTTACTGATGAAGCTGTTTGCTCCTGTATAGGAAATATGAGAATTTTAACTACATGAAGATACTTCTCTGACAATTACACGTAACTTCATATAGTCAGAATTATCATGCTTCCTCTACAGGAGCAAATAGCTCCATCAGTAAAGTGTCTGCTGTTAGTGTAACAGGTCATGGGTTCTAATCCTGGGTATGACTGCTAAGAAATGTGTGATTAAAATAAAAGACAATTAAATGTATAAATACAGTATATAAAAAAAATTCAGAACACTCCATATACACACACACATATATATATATATATACACACATACATACATACATACATACATATATTTATCTTAATATAGGAAATAGGGGGGCACCAATATTTATCTTGCCTCCGCACTGTGACGAATTTACGCCACTGAAAACCGCAGTAAGGTTACAACTGTTTTATTTCTTAGATTTCAGGCTCACACACTCTTATTTCACATCTGCTCCACATGCACTTTATATGCATCAGAGCCTCCTTATAATCCCTTACATGTCTAAGAATCCCCTCAAGCCCCTTTATATGCTTCACAGTCCAGGGACGTGCAGTCAGGGTAGGTCTCCTTTATATTAATGTAATAATTTTTGCAGTTAAAATGGGTTTGGGAGGCACCAATAGTGGTGCCTCCCATTGTCAATGGCAAAGGGGCCGAAGCGGGGGGCAGGGCCATGCCACGGGCAGTAAAATCCCACTGAAAATAAAGTGGAAAGTGCCACCTACTAAAGTGCTGACTTAATACAGGGACGTTCTTTCAACTCATGAAAGCACGCCCCTGTAAGTGAGGCCAGATGTGATTGGCCAGCGTATCTGTCACTGGATCCGCTGTCATCACTGCGTCGGTGCAGGCAAATGTGGCAGAGGTGCAGGCGGCAGTGGTGGTGGGACGCGGCGGAGGTGATGGTATTAGCGGTAGGCATGGATCCGAGATTCCTGCCTGCCATTCTGCAGATTTTGGCAGCGGAGTGATACCTCTACCAATTTAAAAAACGGCGCCTTAGCGTAATTTTTTTCATTCAAGATTGCCGCCGCTAGCCAATCACGGCTCGCTGCATTATCACCCCGCCCTCTCTGGCTGACTTATATAAGTCAGCGCGAGGCAGCGGCTGTCAGTTTGACGGCAGAGGAGGAGCATTGAAGAGCTCCTGAAGAGAGAATACTCAATGGATGTCCTGGATGGGTGTCGGCCATAAAAAAGAGCTTAAAGGCCGCTGCCCCCCAGGTGAAGACGCTGGAAGCCCTGGGGAGGCGGCGGCCAAGAAAAGGAGCTGAAAGGCTGCCGCTCCCTAGGTGAAGATGCCGGAGGAAGACGTCGGGAAACCCTGGGGAGGCAGCGGCCATGAAAAAGAGCTGAAAGGCCGCAACCCCCAAGGTGAAGACCGTGTATAATAAAACCTTTTTTTTTTAAAACATGTATTGTATTTATTTTAATGTTTTCTTTACAGGAGGACTACAGGTGCCAGCGGGCCCTTAGTGTCTGGGCATGCTGGCACTTGTGGTTCTCCAAGTGCCAGCATGCTGGGGCAGGCTTGCTGGGACCTGTAGGCCACCTGTAAAGAACAATATTATGATGTCACGAACCCCGCACCTTACTGCTACCAGGGGTGCGGGGCATAGCTGTGGGCTTTCAGCCTAGTGCTGGTTGTTGCTCGGGAGGGGGGGACCCCATTTTTATTTTTTGGGGTCCCCACTTTCTGAGGAATTTCAGCCCTGGGCTGACTGTTTTGGGGGGTGTTTAATGTAATAGCAGGGGACCCCACACAGAGTGTCTCCCCTGCTATGGCAGTATCCTTTAGATTGTAAGCTCTCACGAGCAGGGCCCTCCTCCCTCATGTGCTTATCCTTTGTCTTACTTTAATAATCTTCCACTGTACCACATCCAGCAGTCTTCTGCCACCTGATACTTATTCCAGTGTCATCTGCTGATGTAACTATGTTTATTTACCCTGTACTTGTCCTATACTGTCATCAACTGTAAGTTGCTGTTTTCCTGTTTGATTATTTATGTTTGATTATTTATGTACTCTGTAATTGGGCGCTGCGGAACCCTTGTGGCGCCATATAAATAGGGATAATAATAATAATAATAATAATAATACCCTGGCTGGTTCAGCCTGGTGCTGTTTATGGTGATATAAGGTGGACTCTACGTTTTTTTTTAGGGGGGGGGTATCTGGTCAGGTGGTTAGCAGCCGGTGCCTCCCCAGCCACTGACCTCTCTGCACGTCACTGTCACAGTCCCCTCGTACCCCTTATATGCCAGACAGGTGGCAACCTCAGTGAGGCCACATCCTTTTCAGTTACCAGGAAAATGGGGCTGCTGCAGCTAAAGGCACATCACCACAGTGGCATAGCATGGAAAAAGGTATGTGCCTGGGAACCATAGATACCAGAGCATAGGTCTGAAAAGTTTCTTTTTTTTCATCTATATCCTGCACTGCATTGCTTCACTACATCCCTGAACTCTCCATAATCTGCACTCAGGGTCGGACTCGCCCACAGGGGAACAGGGAAAACCACCGGTGGGCCCTACTGCCTGTGGGCCCTCCTCCTCCTCTAGGGATCAAGTTCCAGACTATCCTAGTGCACTGGATTTATGCATTATACTTATGTTACATTATACTTCACAATAATTTGGTCTATTATATATTTACCAAGGGGCACAGCACATGTAATGGTTAGCCAAACCTCTGTGGTGGATGGCCATGCCCCCACTGGAACCTGGCTACACCTTTAGGCATGTGCCCCTACAGCAGCATTCCCCCGGTGGGCCCTTCATGCCCCAGTCCGACACTGTCTGCACTACATCTCTGCACTGCCATGCTGACACCTCTATACCTGCTGCAATGCATCATTAACTCCTACATACTCCGCCTAATCACAGGCCCTTTATACTCTGCCCTTCTTTCCCACACTATTTCACTAACTCCTATTTGCACAGCACAGCTTCCTAACTCTACTACGCTAAACTTCATATATGACCACTGGCGTGCGCAGCACATTTTATTAGAGGGTGCACAATTGGAGTGGGTGTGTCTAGCACCGCCTTTTGGGCGTTTCTAGCACCTGCTGGTCAACGCATATAAAATATCCACATTTGTACCAATACTAATAAAGCAGATACATTGTCAGATGTTGTGGTGTGCACCAAACAAACAGCCCTGATGGCACTAACTGCAATTACACTGCTCCTCCTCAGCCTGGTCTGGCTCCCCCTCTTTTTCCCTTGCAAGCTGCAGCAGCTTACTTACAAGTCAGTAACTAAACTAAACTGACACTGACAGTCGCAGACTAGTACTGCTGCTGCTGGAAAAACGAGTGACGTGTCAATGCTGCTGCCGGCCGCCTGCCAGTATTGAATTTGTCTTCCTAAGAAAAACGCTGGTTGCATGCTGCTCCTCATCAGTGGCTGGTATTGGCATAGCATAGAAGGAGAGAGGTGTGTATGTGGCGGGTGTGACAGGTGGGCATGCGAGCAGCATGACGTAATCACGTCACATCACACTGTTTTTGTACATGGAGGTGGAGCCAGGAATTTGAAAGCCGGTGTCAGTGGCACCCAAGATTAACCCAGGCGTCCGGTCAGTAATGCAGTCCTGACAGGGTGCAGCGCAGAGGGGACAGTAATCAGTCTGCTCGGCGATCGCTGCATTAGGCATGTGAGACTGGGGTGCCAGACATTAGGGGGTGCCTGTGCACACCAGTGGCGGATTTAGCGGGGGGCGATTAGGGCGAACGCCCCCCCCCCTACACATACCGGCACCGGGATGGAGGCCGGGTCCCGCCGTGGTGGTGGGAACGGGGTGGAGAGCGGTGCAGCGCGGCGGGGGAAGGGGAGAGAGAGAGAGCGTCCTGACGCGCATACAGCGGCCTCTGTTCTGACCACGCCCCCTCCTCCCTGTACGCGCGTCAGGACGCTCTCTCTCTCTTCCCGTCCCCCGCCGCGCTGCACCGTCCTCCACCCCGTTCCCAATACCGCGGCAGGACCCAGCCTCCATCTGACTCCTCATGCTGCTGAGGTGGTTATAGACATCAAGGCACAACACATGTCAGAGATCGATCTTATTTTGAGATAAGGGTATAACGGTATGAAGAGCAGTTGTTATTGAGGGCCTTGTAGGTGAAGGGAAATAATGTTAATTGTATTCTAAAGGACATGGGGAGCCAGTGTAGAAATTAGCATAATAGCACATCACACCCTGCTGCGGACAAAATATGAGTAGGTGTCACTGTCAGTGTATGCCATGTCTCCTCCCCTCCAAGCTAAAGTAAGTGTGTGTGTGTGTGTGTGTGTGTGTGTGCCCTCTGTGTTCCATGTCTCCCCCCTCCGCTCCTAGCTAAAGTGCCTGTGTGCCATTTCTCCCCCCTCTTCTCCTAACTAAAGTGTATATGTCCCTGCATTATTTTGGCTCATTCAGTGTACTGTAATGTGAATTTCGGCTCAGTCTGCGTGCTGTAATGTGAATTTCGGCTCATACATTGTGCTATGATGTGAATTTCGGCTCATTCAGTGTGCTATGATGTGAATTTCGGCTCATTCTGCGTGCTATAACGTGAATTTTGGCTAATTCTGCGTGCTATAATGTGAATTTCGGCTCATTCTGCGTGCTATAATGTGAATTTCGGCTCATTCTGCATGCTATAATGTGCATTTCGGCTCATTCAGTGTGCTATAATGTGAATTTCGGCTCATTCAGTGTGCTATGATGTGAATTTCGGCTCATTCTGCGTGCTATAACGTGAATTTTGGCTCATTCTGCGTGCTATAATGTGAATTTTGGCTCATTCTGCGTGCTGTAATGTGAATTTCGGCTCATTCTGCGTGCTATAATGTGAATTTCGGCTCATTCAGTGTGCTATAATGTGAATTTCAGCTCATTCAGTGTGCTATAATGTGAATTTCAGCTCATACAGTGTGCTATAATGTGAATTTCGGCTCATTCAGTGTGCTACAATGTGAATTTCGGCTCATTCAGTGTGCTATAATGTGAATTTCGGATCATACTGTGTGCTACAATGTGAATTTCAGCTCATACAGTGTGCTATAATGTGAATTTCGGCTCATTCTGTGTGCTGTAGAAACAGAATTTGTCGGCAGATAAGAACCACTTGGCCCATCTAGTCTGCCCCCTTTTTTTTTTTTTACATTATTTTTATCTCTAACCTTATGTGATCCTTATTTCTTTGTAAGAATATCCTTATGTCTATCCCATGCATGTTTAAATTGCCCTACTGTCTTAGCCTCTACCACCCCTGATGGAAGGAATAGCGATTCGCCAGTCTGTATCACCAGTGCGCAGGGTTCTCTCCACTAACTGGCAACATTTTATTAGTAATGGCAACAATAGGAAATTTTAGAAGCGAACGGGAAGGGCATTACTAAGTGGGAGGGGCTATGATTAGGGGGAGGAGTCATAATTCTTAAACCGCCCCCCCCTAAAAGTTAAGTCTAGATCCGCCACTGGTGCACACCAGGCACCCGCCCTGCGCACACCTATGTATATGACCTCCCTATACAATGAAATAAGTGCCCACACTGTATTGCCACATAAAGACCTCTACCTTTATGTTCCACTATGTCACTCACCTATCTGTCATCTGCTCCAGCTAGCGGGCAAGTAAATTTATTTACATTAATTTCAGGTACAAATTAAAGAATTTCAGAGCATTGTTATATTAAGTGATAAATTAGTGTGAGAGATATATAAACCAAGAGCCTTAAGTGCTCTTAGTATTCATCTGTAGGTAAATGCTGATCTGCTCTGGACAAAATAAGTATAGAATAATCACAAGTATTGATAAGTACAATATTTGGGGTACTATAAGCACAGTGCAGGGGAGAGCCTGGAGGCTGCCCAGCATCTCAGGGAATGCTGTGCACGCCCCCACAGTGATGCGCTCGGTGGGAACCATGAGGCCCCACCCCCATTTCCCAAGGTCCCACCCCCTTTTAGATGTCCTGCAGCAGCAGTCGTCAAAGTTGGGAGGTGTGGGATATACACTAACCACACTACCCACCCCTTGCCTCTGCAACAGATGCGACACACCCTACCCCCACCCTAGCCCAAGGCACATAACCTCCCTGGCCTCCTAGCCCCTTAGCCCAAGGGACATAAATCATCTTCCTTCTTCCCCATATGTGGCCCACAAGGCAATTGGATCTTGCTTGATTTATCCAGCAGCACCTGTGTTGCCAACCTAGGCCCCATCAGTGATAACAATAAACTGCAGCTCCCACAAGCTCTTGTGCCAGGAATTAAACAGCTAAAGAAGAGAGTCCCAGTTGGATGAGATATGGTGTTGGAGCCCTCTGAAACAGCCCACTGTATGTTATGACAGAGACTGTAACCTGTGATGCTGTAACACTACTGGCCCCAGAATATACTGGTATGTACTGCTGTTCACCACTTACACTGCTGCAATGAAGTGCTGTGCTGGAGGAGGCTGATGTAACTAATACAATTATTGTGCTAGAGGAGAGGAGCAAGTGGCCAAATGTTCTTCCTATTACCCTGATTTTATTTTACATAAACTGTTTATCCTGTTTTTGATGAGTTGGCCTGGCAGTGGCACCCAATGGCACCCAATTCTTTCTGCGCTGCACTGGCACCTGTAGTAATCAGGGGACCAATTGGTACCTGTGCCTCACCCAAAACCAGCCGGAGCTGAGTAAGTGTGATCCACCATACACTGTGACACTGCAAGCATATTCATGCCCAGTACCAGAGCAGGTGTTACAGATGCTCACCTGATATCATCTATTTTACAGAAAGTGCCAGTTTAGAAACCCCTTCTGATTATCAAAATTGTGTACATATGCCATGACTTCAAGTGCCCCTTATTTACATCAGACTTGTCAGTGGTACCTGCAGGGAGATCAGTATGATATCCTGGCTGCCAGGATGCTGGCGGTCAGGAGACCGATACTGGGATCCTGACAGCTGGAATACCGGCGGCGAGCACTTCCCCCTCATGGGCTCGCTGTACTCGCCACACTTCAGGCCCAGTGGCAACCTTTGGTCGCCACAGGGTTATATTCTCCATCGGGTGGTGGCGTGGACCACCACCCAAGTGGGGATTTCGGCTGGTGGTCAGGATTCCGACTGCTTGTATTTCACTGGTTGTCGGAATTCCGGTGTCGGTCTCCTGACAGCCGGGATCCCGACAACAGGTAAATTGACCGCATCCCCTGAGCAACATGTTGTGTTTGCATTCCATGTGTTTTACCATCTTTTTGTCTTACCCTAGTTCAGAGGTTCTCAAATGCGGCCCTCAAGGCACCCTTTTTGAAGTATATCCATGCGTTGACTTAATTGGTGCCTTAGTTAATTTGATTGTGCAGGGCTATAGATATGCTGAAAACCTGGACCGTTAGGGTGCCTTGAGGACTAAGTTTGAGAACTGCTGCCCTCGTTCTTAACTCCAGTAATTTGCTTAAATGAGAGGGATGTAGTCGGAATCCCGACGGTCGGAATCCCAATGGTCAAAATACCAACACCGGAATCCCGACCGCGCCACCACAGCTATTCTCATTCCTAGGTGTCCATGACGCCCATGGAGTGGGAATAGAACCCGCAGCGGGGGCTTCGTTTCGCTCGCCCCTTTGCCTACAATCTGGCTGTCTGGATTCTGGTGTCTATATTTTGATCGTCGGGATTTCGACCGCCGGTATTCCGTACCCAACCCAAATGAGATCCTGACTCTGGCTTGTTTATCATTTCTTAACTAATTAGTTTAATAATTTTGACATTCAGCCACCACTTTGTGAAGCTAGTTATGGGGGGCTACGACCAGTAAAGCCCACCAGTTCTATGTAAGATTCCCATCTATGATTGGTTCACGATTGGTTCACATCTAAGACCATTTGTTACACCCATAAAGTTCCCCTACTGGAAAATTTGTGTTACAAAACGTACTAATCAATCAGCATGCAACTGTCATTTTACAGGCTTTGGGGCCCATTTATCAAGCCTTGGAGAGTGATAAATAGCACGTTGATAAAGCACCAGCCAATCAGCTCCCAACTGCCATGTTACAGGCTTGGTTTGATAAATGACAGTTAGTAGCTGATTGGTTGGTACTTTATCACCGTGCTATTTATCACTCTTCAAGGCTTGATAAATCTGGGAATTAGTTTGAAGCTAGTCAATACTTTATCTCTCTCCAATCTTTGATAACTCTCCCCTAAGTATGTGACTGAATGGGCTTATTATGCCAACCTGAGTGAAAGAGTTGAGGGAGAATTTCTGCACAGGACTTTTTGGTTATATACAATGTTAAGACCAACAATAGGTAGGCATAAGGTAGTTATAGAGATAGTAATTGTCTGTGATGGTGGTGCTCCCCGGAGTCAGGATACAAGTTTGTCAGAATACAGGTGGTCCTCTGCTCAGTGCACAGAAAAAATACAAAACTCTTAATTAACTTAATTAAATGTAATTAAAATAAAGTGATTGTCATATTTAAGACATAACTTTTAATACATTTACATTAAATAAAATGCAGCAAAAGACCAAAATTGAGGCCTCAAAATTAAAAAATATGAATAACAGTGGGATTGTTCTTAGTGTCCTATAGTGAATTAGGTCCCTAGGCCATATCATGCGACAAATAATTGTATTTACAAATTCTCAATAATGTTTCATTTTAGTCATTTTCATTGCTGGAAAAAAAGCAAATTTGCCAAAATCATTCTTGTATAAGATAGATGTTTATTTGTAGCACAAATTTTCATGAACAGTCTCTCTCTCTCTCTCTTAGGGGTATAAGCCTCGGAGAGAGTTAAAATACCAGCCAATCAGCTCCTAACTGTCATTTTCCAAACAGAGGCTGTAACATGGCAGTTAGGAGCTGGTTGGTTGGTACTTTATCTCTCTCCATGACTTAGTACATCTCCCCCTTACACTGAAACTGATTTTCATTTCCCTGTAGCCAGGAAAGTCTCTACCAACAAGCTAACGTTTGTGTTACTGTTGTTTGTTTTTCAGGATCAAGACAGCAGCCTCAAGCTAACTAATGTTAGTCTAATATATATAGCAGCCAGCAGGTACTCAGCGTGAGTCATGTTTTCTTGTATACCCGCCAACATGTTACACATGAAAACCGCTACAAATTAGGAAAGGGGCGTGGTCACACCCCCTTTCCTATTCTTTCAATGTTAATTTGGAGACGGTACAAAGCCCTTTTTGGCAGGTACAGACCATAAAAAAAGGTACTGTACCTTCCAAAAAGGTACAGTTGGAGGATATGATAGTGTATTACAACTTCCATGCCAGAGTAAAAAGAAGATAGGCCAGCCATTAAAATATACAGCATCTACAAGAAGTTAAACTACCTCAGTATATGCATATCAGAGGGGGGCGCAGTGCATTCTGTACCCTGGGCCCCCCTCTGTCAGGGTCCCCCAGCAGGAGCACTCTGGCATCACTTGCTCCCTCTCTTGTGCAGCAGCAGTACCAGCAGCCAGCATGTGAGCAGGACAGTAAACAGTACAGGCAGATACACAGGAGTATCAGGTTTCATGATATACCAATGGAGTTTCCAGACCAGAGGAGAGATAGGAGGGGGGAGAGAGCTGTAAGTGACCCGGAGATCCCAGCTTCTCCTCCTTCCTGCCCCTGTATAACCTGCTATCTAATAAAAACACAGAGGGTCCTCCAGAGTACTGTCCCAGTGTGTAAGTAGTACAGAGGCTGCTGCTATTGCATTCTTGCAAGATAAATTATAGATTTTCATTTTCTATGTGTAATTTAAGGTTGTTTAAGTTGTCTTTGTTCCACTACAGGAAAACTTTATAAAACAGTTGTCTCTCAATGAGGTGGAGCTATAAACAGTACCCAGGCATTATTAAACTATTTATTTAAATCTGATATACACCATTGGTTTAAATTGAATATACACAATCCATACCTCCAATCATGCCCCATTCCAGGTGGGATAAAATACTCTAAAATAAAAAATACTAAATTGCGCTATGAACGGGATTTTAAGCAGCTCAGTTCAAGGTTCTCATATAGTGTGAAAGTAAAAGAGCGCTTAATATATGTAAATATGTGTGTGCGCAAAACCTGTGAAAAAAGAAAGATTAGTAAAAATGTTTACAGCCCTTTTTGGACTATTTGGGATTGGATTGCAGTTCAGCCAAAGAGACCAGGATAACTATCTACCCCTATCTAAATACTTGTCAGTCCGTAAGTTGTTATTAACTGAGTTTGTATGGGGAGTATCTTACCCCTGCTCGTCCTTGCTTTAAACAGCGGTCCCGGCACCCGTAGTATACGGTGTTTGCTCCTCACTGTTATTAGGTAGACGGCTGACGGCTGGCCGCTTTTTTAATTAGCGGCTGGGCGGCTGGCGGCCAGCTGGCGGCTGTGATTAGCGGCTGGCTGGCTGCTAGTTCCCGGTCCGTGTTGCACAGTCTGATTTTCCAAATTCAGTGCACAATAGGGGCTCCTTAGTGTGTAATCCAACGCGTTTCAGGCGTAAGCCCTTCATCTAGGATAACTAATGGACATCCTCAATCCCTTTTTATAGGATAAAAAACTATTAAAAAAAAAAGAAATTCAATTAAAAACAGGCGGTTACCATGTGTCCTAATTTCTATTAGGAGTAAAAAAGAGAGCTGTCCATGATATTATTTTTTCTTTTGATGTTTATATGGTTTTGCACAATTCTAATAATGTGATGTGTATATAATATATTTATACTAATTTATAAAAAAGCATTAAGTTCTATATCAATGTTTAAACCCTTGGGAGTTAACGTATCCATGAAATAAATCCATTTTGTTTCTTTTTGTTTCAAAATTTGTGATATATCGCCTCTTCTCCAATTATTCTCCACCCTTTGTATGCCCATAAATTTTAACTTCGATGCATCTTTATTATGACAGTCTAAAAAATGTTTGGACACACTGTGGGTCTCCAAACCTTTTTTAATATTTAATATGTGCTCAGATATACGAATCTTCAATTTTCTTTTAGTCTGTCCTATGTATTGGTGTCCACAAGGGCACTCTAACATGTAGATTACTCTTTCGGTGTCACAAGTAATTCTACCTTTTACATCAAATTATTTTTTGTGGTATTAGAATTACATTTCATTATGGCTGTACTGATGTTTGCTTAGTTGTCTTACATGCCACACATTTTAAACAAAAGAAACTTCCCTGATTTTCCTTCAATTTGGTGTTTTCAGATGGTACATAACTTCTAACTAGACTCTGTTTTAAATTTTGTGCCTTTTTGTATATAATCTGTGGTTTATCTTTGATCAGTGGTTTTAATTTGGTATCTAGTTGTAAAATATGCCAATGTTTATTTATGATTTTTTCGAAAGCTTGATGCTGGCTATTATATTGAGTGATGAAAGCTAGTTGGTAGTTGTTCTCCATATTTTTAGGTTTATAACAGACTAAATATTTTCTATCTATGTTTGTGACTTTTGTGATTTCTTCTTGTAGATTGATCTCATTATAACCTTTTTCTACAAACTAGTTTTTTAAAGAGTTACTTTGTGACAAGAAAATCTCATGTTTAGAAGAATTCCTCCGAAGTCTTCTAAACTGACAACCTGGAATGTTCCTAATCCACTTGTTATGATGATTGCTGTTGTGAGAAAGCATATTATTACCACCAGGGCTTAAAGTGGTCCTGGTGAGGTGGTGGAACTCATGGAGGAGGACCATGGAGGCATCAGGACATGAGGAAGGAGTAGGTGGCTGCAGCTCATCAGCAACACTAGTGCCGCCTGTAGCATCGATTGACGCAGATGATGGGGTGGGCTTTTCTGTTGGAATTACTGTGAAGGGCAATGGAGATGGTGGGACTAGTTCCCCCTACCATTACAGGTGGTGGAACTCGGTTCCACCTCGCTCCCCCCCACTTTAATCCCTGATTACCACTTACTGTCTTAGTGTGTGTCCTGGTATGTATTTTGTTTTCCTCAATGAATATTTCCAAATCAAGATATATAACCATTTCTCTACTTGTTGTAAATGTGAATTCTAAACCATAATTGTTATTTTCCATATGGGATAAGAACTCTTTCAAGATGGTGTCTGGACCTTTCCATATAAAGATGAGATCATCTATATATCTCTTCCATATTAATATATGGGGAAGAAACGGATTGTTATTCCAGATGAATTCCTCCTCCCACCTGGCCACAAAAAGATTAGAGTAACTCGGTGCGAATGAAGAACCCATCGCCACACCCTTCTTCTGTTTATAGAATGTATTATCATTCCAAAAATAATTATGCGTCAAAATATAATTGATGCATTCCATGATAAAAATTTACTTGGGCATTGGGTAGGTTTGTATTTTTAGACAGGAAATGTCTATTGGCTTCACAACCTATGTCATGTGCAATACAAGTGTACAAAGATCGTACATCACATGTACATATAATGTAGTCCTTATTCCAAACAATTGTTTCCAATGTTTGCAGGATATTTATAGTGTCTTTCAGGTAACTTTTCTGATCTATTACTAATTCCTGAAGGAAAAAATCCACGTATTTAGATAAATTCGAGGATAGGGAATTTACACCCGACACTATCGGACGTCCTGGTGGGTTCTGTGAGTCTTTATGAAGTTTGGGTAGCTGGTAAAAAGTGGGTATTTTTGGATGTGTTTTGAAAAGAAAATCAAATTCCTTTTGGGTTAGAATGTTTAATTGCAAACCTTCTTGTAAAAGTTCTTCAAGTTCCCTTTTATATTGGTCAGTTGGATCACCTTGAAGTATTTGATATGTTTCAGTGACTGAAAGTAAATTGTCAATTTCTTTTTCATAGCTTTCTTTGTCCATTATAACCAGTCCTCCACCCTTGTCAGCTGGTTTGAAAATGATGCGGTTATCTTCTTTTAATTCTTTTAATGCCTCTTGTTCTTCTTTAGACAGATTGAATTTTTTCTTTTCTTTCCCTGTAAGAGCCCTAATATCTTTTTCTACCAATTTTTCAAAGGTGTTAATGTGTGGGCCTTTGATATGTGCGGGAAAAAAGGTGGATGACGGTCTAAACTGGCTGTGTTGAAATTCACTAACGACAGAGTCGCTGGAAATGTTGTCATTCTGAGTGGAAAATAACTTTTTTATACACAATTTTCGTATAAATTTCTGTGTATCAATATAAAGGTCAAATGGGTTAGAATTTGATTGTGGTGAAAATTTCAAACCTTTTGATAGTAAAGATATCTGATGAGGAGTTAAATCTATTTTGCTAAGATTATAGATTCCTTCTTCTTCTGCATTCAAGACTTTGGACTTTTTTATTAGTTGTTTTTTCTTCTTGCCACCCCTGACACCCCTTCTCCTGGGGATAATGGTGTTTTTTTCTGTCGCTTGCTGACAACTTCTGTCCATTCCGGTGGCTTGTCTTTTTTTGTGGGAAGGTCTAAAACATTTTCATTATCCTCCTCATCCTCCTCTGTGATTGAAAAGGGTCGTTTTTTGTGTGGAGTTTGTACTTGCTGATCCAATTTTTTCCATAAGCATGCGGTATTCTTCTCTTTCTTGTTTCTCCGCTGCTTTTTGACCTTTTTCAAAGGATTCCCATCTCCAATCTTTTCTGTCATTGGTATTATATTCAAAATTTCTGGAATCGTATGAGGCGTATCGTCTTTTTTGTGATGCTGGAGGAGGTGGTTTTTTAATCAGTGGTTCTTTATAAGTTCTTGTGCTTGTTTGATTCTGTGTGCGTCTTTGGTTATATTGTTGTTGTTGAAATTGTTGATTGTGCCAATTTTGTTTGTATGAGTTTTCTTTATTTTGCTGATTTCACGGATTTCCCATTTTTCTCCTCTCATCTTTTGGGATGAGTACTTTTTCTTTGTGATCCCTTTGGAATTTCTTCTGCTTTTGAAGTATGATGTCATTCTCAAGCTTTAGTAGTTTAGTGTTGGTCATCTTCATCAAATTTGTGTAATCAGTCATATTTTTTAAAGGTTCAAATTTATTTTCTGTGTCCTTTATTTTATTATTCAAAACTTCTAGAGATTTTTTTCTATCATTAATAATAAGGACCATCAATTCTTTTGAACAAGTATCCAAAATGTTATTCCATTGTTTATAGAAATTAGTTTGCATAGGTTCAAAGCTGGGATTCTTCTGGATATGTAAACCTCTCGGTATCATTCCCAATTCCAAATATTTTGTTAATGTAGTTATTTCCCACCAATGTTTGATTTAATTGGTGTAATACTTTTCTAACTTTAAAAATAATGAACAAAAATGTTCATCCTCTATTTGGGGTTCCGGTAGAGGGGTTTCAATATTGAATATATCTTGGATCCTATCTTTATGTGTATGTGTGATATACCCATTCATTTTGTAGCAGCAATTCCGGTAAATAAAACAATTAGGTTAAAATAAAAAATACTAAATTGCGCTATGAACGGGTTTTTTAAGCAGCTCAATTCAAGGTTCTCATATAGTGTGAAAGTAAAAGAGCGCTTGATATATGTAAATATGTGTGTGTGCAAAACCTGTGAAAAAAGAAAGATTAGTAAAAATGTTTACAGCCCTTTTTGGACTATTTGGGATTGGATTGCAGTTCAGCCAAAGAGACCAGGATAACTATCTACCCCTATCTAAATACTTGTCAGTCCGTAAGTTGTTATTTACTGAGTTTGTATGCGGAGTATCTTATCCCTGTTCGTCCTTGCTTTAAACAGCGGTCCCGGCACCCGTAGTATACAGTGTTTGCTCCTCACTGTTATTAGGTAGACGGCTGATGGCTGGCCGCTTTTTTAATTAGCAGCTGGGCGGCTGGCGGCCGGCTGACGGCTGGCGGCTGTGATTAGCGGCTGGCTGGCTGCTAGTTCCCCGTCTGTGTTGCACAGTCTGATTTTCCAAATTCAGTGCACAATAGGGGCTCCTTAGTGTGTAATCCAACGCGTTTCAGGCGTAAGCCCTTCATCTAGGATAACTAATGGACATCCTCAATCCCTTTTTATAGGATAAAAAACTTTATTAAAAAAACAGAAATTGAATTAAAAACAGGCGGTTACCATGTGTCCTAATTTCTATTAGGAGTAAAAAAGAGAGCTGTCCATGATATTATTTTTTCTTTTGATGTTTATATGGTTTTGCGCAATTCTAATAATGTGATGTGTATATAATATATTTATACTAATTTATAAAAAAGCATTAAGTTCTATATCAATGTTTAAACCCTTGGGAGTTAACGTATCCATGAAATAAATCCATTTTGTTTCTTTTTGTTTCAAAATTTGTGATATATCGCCTCCTCTCCAATTATTCTCCACCCTTTGTATGCCCATAGTAACTCTTTAAAAAACTAGTTTGTAGAAAAAGGTTACTTATAATGAGATCAATCTACAAGAAGAAATCACAAAAGTCACAAACATAGATAGAAAAGATTTAATCTGTTATAAACCTAAAAATATGGAGAACAACTACCAACTAGCTTTCATCACTCAATATAATAGCCAGCATCAAGCTTTCGAAAAAATCATAAATAAACATTGGCATATTTTACAACTAGATACCAAATTAAAACCACTGATCAAAGATAAACCACGGATTATATACAAAAAGGCACAAAATTTAAAACAGAGTCTAGTTAGAAGTTATGTACCATCTGAAAACACCAAATTGAAGGAAAATCAGGGAAGTTTCTTTTGTTTAAAATGTGTGGCATGTAAGACAACTAAGCAAACATCAGTACAGCCCATAAAGAAATTTAATTCTAATACCACAAAAAAAGAATTTGATGTAAAAGGTAGAATTACTTGTGACACCGAAAGAGTAATCTACATGTTAGAGTGCCCTTGTGGACACCAATACATAGGACAGACTAAAAGAAAATTGAAGATTCGTATATCTGAGCACATATTAAATATTAAAAAAGGTTTGGAGACCCACAGTGTGTCCAAACATTTTTTAGACTGTCATAATATAGATGCATCGAAGTTAAAATTTATGGGCATACAAAGGGTGGAGAATAATTGGATATATCACAAATTTTGAAACAAAAAGAAACAAAATGGATTTATTTCATGGATACGTTAACTTCCAAGGGTTTAAACATTGATATAGAACTTAATGCTTTTTTATAAATTAGTATAAATATATTATATACACATCACATTATTAGAATTGCGCAAAACCATATAAACATCAAAAGAAAAATAATATCCTGGACAGCTCTCTTTTTTACTCCTAATAGAAATTAGGACACATGGTAACCGCCTGTTTTTAATTGAATTTCTGTTTTTTTAATAAAGTTAGAAATTAGGACACATGGTAACCGCCTGTTTTTAATTGAATTTCTGTTTTTTTAATAAAGTTTTTTATCCTATAAAAAGGGATTGAGGATGTCCATTAGTTATCCTAGATGAAGGGCTTACGCCTGAAACGCGTTGGATTACACACTAAGGAGCCCCTATTGTCCACTGAATTTGGAAAATCAGACTGTGCAACACGGACGGAGAACTAGCAGCCAGCCAGCCGCTAATCACAGCCGCCAGCCATCAGCCGGCCGCCAGCCGCTAATTAAAAAAGCGGCCAGCCGTCAGCCGTCTACCTAATAACAGTGAGGAGCAAACACCGTATACTACGGGTGCCAGGACCGCTGTTTAAAGCAAGGATGAACAGGGGTAAGATACTCCCCATACAAACTCAGTTAATAACAACTTACGGACTGACAAGTATTTAGATAGGGGTAGATAGTTATCCTGGTCTCTTTGGCTGAACTGCAATCCAATCCCAAATAGTCCAAAAAGGGCTGTAAATATTTTTACTAATCTTTCTTTTTTCACAGGTTTTGCGCGCACACATATTTAGGGATAAAACACTCTACCTGGGCATCCTTACTAATTTATTAATGCAGTCACCTCTGTTGAAATAACTTTGTTGTCTGTCAATCATATATTAATCATATATTAAGAGGGCAGTCCACGTAGAGAGCATTTGTCCCTCATGGAATGGGCCATGTTGGGAGGTATGCACAATTTAATATAACACATCCTCTTTCCCCCAGGCCCCTCTGTCTCAAATGCCCCAGGTCCCCCCAAGACTTAATCCGGCCCTGAGTATATGTTGCAGTACAGAACCAAACTGCTCAGAGAACCTTGCTTCACTGAAAAAATTTATTTTTAAATATCTATTAGAAAGCCCATTTCACACCAGGGGGTATATTTACTAAAAGTCACTGTTTGGTCAACACTAGTGATGTGCACCGGACATTTTTCGGGTTTTGTGTTTTGGTTTTGGATTCGGTTCCGCGGCAGTGTTTTGGATTCGGACGCGTTTTGACAAAACCTCCCTGAAATTTTTTTGTCGGATTCGGTGTGTGTTTTGGATTCGGGTGTTTTTTTCAAAAACCCCTCAAAAGCAGCTTAAATCATAGAATTTGGGGGTCATTTTGATCCCATAGTATTATTAACCTCAATAACCATAATTTCCACTCATTTCCAGTCTTTTCTGAACACCTCACACCTCACAATATTATTTTTAGTCCTAAAATTTGCACCGAGGTCGTTGGATGACTGAGCTAAGCGACCCAAGTGGCCGGCACAAACACCTGGCCCATCTAGGAGTGGCACTGCAGTGTCAGACAGGATGGCACTTAAAAAAAATTGGCCCCAAACATCACATGATGCAAAGATAAATTAAAGAAAAAAGAGGTGCAAGATGGAATTGTCCTTGGGCCCTCCCACCCACCCTTATGTTGTATAAACAAGACATGCACACTTTAACAAACCCATCATTTCAGCGAGAGGGTCTGCCACACGACTGTGACTGAAATGACTGGTTGGTTTGGGCCCCCACCAAAAAAGAAGCAATCAATCTCTCCTTGCACAAACTGGCTCTACAGAGGCAAGATGTCCACCTCCTCCTCATCATCCGATTCCTCACCCCTTTCACTGTGTACATCCCCCTCCTCACAGAATATTAATTCGTCCCCACTGGAAACCACCATCTCAGGTCCCTGTGTACTTTCTGGAGACAATTGCTGGTGAATGTCTCCGCGGAGGAATTGATTATAATTCATTTTGATGAACATCATCTTCTCCACATTTTCTGGAAGTAACCTTGTACATCGATTGCTGACAAGGTGAGCGGCTGCACTAAACACTCTTTCGGAGTACACACTGGAGTAAAATAAAGACAGTTTGTGCAAGGGCCTCCAAATTGTCTCTTTTTCCTGCCAGTATACGTACGGACTGTCCAGGGCCGTCTTTTCGTATGGGCTCAATGGGCTCTTGCCCAAGGGCCCCAGGAGTAAAAGGGCCCTAGGCTGATAGCTGAGAGTCCCCTCTTTCCAGGGGTACCAGATTTTTGAAAATCGGCCTAGGGGGAACCGGAAATATCTGACTTCAAAGCAGTGGTCCCCATCCAAGCCTGTTAAGTCTGTTAATTGTTCTTCCCAGCCAGATATCTCAGGTTCTGTCTGACTTTCAGGTTTTCTGAGGGTATATTCCAAAAGCTGGAACCCTCCCCTTTCAGTGGACTCTGGCAGCTTGTCTCTACTATGCCCAGAACCAGATATATCAGCCTTCAAGCAGCTGGTCCCTGCTCCAGCTCCACACTCTTAATATGCAGTTTTATATTTTTGTTAGTGGATTGCACTGGCTCCTGAAGTCTGATCCCCAAGTCCCCAGTACCTCCTGAAAGGTGGGACTCTCTAGTTTTTTTTTGTTCTATTAAAGCTAAGAAATCTATTTCCAGGAATTGGAGATATCTGTAGTAAAGCACTCTGCCCTGACCCCCGGAAAATTATGAATATTAAGCCCACTCCACTATCCACCCCTCTCCTGTGTATTAAACACCCCCTACCACCCTGGAAGTCATGTACTAGGGCCCCTTCATTCAGCACAATGTCCCTTTCTACAGTTTAGCGTTCTCCTTCCCGTCCCATTTGTGCAGTGAAGGCGTAATTAACAGAAATTATTTCTCCAGGTCCTACATGCTGAACGAAAGATAGAACCCCTTACCCCCCGCGGGACATCAAAGCTGCAGCTGATAGCACCCTTACCGCTGATGGGTGGGTAGGGGCCCCAGTGCATTGCTGTGGCCAGGGGCCTACACTGCTGTTAAGATGGCTCTGGGACTGTCTGACGTGCCTATTTGGATGCGGTCAATCATATAATCCTCCACCATTCTTTCAATGGTGACAGAATCATATGCAGTGACAGTAGACGACATGTCAGTAATCGTTGGCAGGTCCTTCAGTCCGGACCAGATGTCAGCACTCGCTCCAGACTGCCCTGCATCACCGCCAGCGGGTGGGCTCGGAATTCTTAGCCTTTTCCTCGCAGCCCCAGTTGCGGGAGAATGTGAAGGAGGAGCTGTTGAAGTTCCGCTTGACTTGACAAGTGTCTCACCAGCAGTTCTTTGCACCTCTGCACACTTGTGTCTGCCGGAAAGAGAGATACAACGTAGGCTTTAAATCTAGGATCGAGCACAGTGGCCAAAATGTAGTGCTCTGATTTCAACAGATTGACCACCCGTGAATCCTGGTTAAGCGAATTAAGGGCTCCATCCACAAGTCCCACATGCCTAGCGGAATCGCTCCATTTTAGTTCCTCCTTCAATCTCTCCAGCTTCTTCTGCAAAAGCCTGATGAGGGGAATGACCTGACTCAGTTTGGCAGTGTCTGAACTGACTTCACGTGTGGCAAGTTCAAAGGGTTGCAGAACCTTGCACAACGTTGAAATCATTTTCCACTGTGCTTGAGTCAGGTGCATTCCCCCTCCTTTGCCTATATCATAGGTAGCTGTATAGGCTTGAATGGCTTTTTGCTGCTCCTCCATCCTCTGAAGCATATAGAGGGTTGAATTCCACCTCGTTACCCCCTCTTGCTTCAGATGATGGCGGGGCCGGTTCAGGAGTGTTTCCTAGTGCTCCAGTCTTCGGCACGTGGTGGCTGAAGGCCGAAAGTGGCCCGCAATTCTTCGGGCCACCGACAGCATCTCTTGCACGCCCCTGTCATTTTAGAAAAAATTCTGCACCACCAAATTCAACGTATGTGCAAAACATGGGACGTGCTGGAATTTGCCCAGATGTAATGCACGCACAATATTGGTGGTGTTGTCCGATGTCACAAATCCCTAGGAGAGTCCAATTGGGGTAAGCCATTCTGCGATGATGTTCCTCAGTTTCCGTAAGAGGTTGTCAGCTGTGTGCCTCTTATGGAAAGCGGTGATACAAAGCATAGCCTGCCTAGGAACGAGTTGGCGTTTGCGAGATGCTGCTACTGGTGCCACCACTGCTGTTCTTGCTGCGGGAGGCAATACATCTACCCAGTGGGCTGTCACAGTCATATAGTCCTGAGTCTGCCCTGCTCCACTTGTCCACTTGTCCACATGTCCGTGGTTAAGTGGACATTGGGTACAACTGCATTTTTTAGGACACTGGTGACTCTTTTTCTGAGGTCTGTGCACATTCTCGGTATCACCTGCCTAGAGAAATGGAACCTAGATGGTATTTGGTACCGGAGACACAGTACCTCAATCAATTCTCTAATTCCCTGTGAATTAACGGTGGATACCGGACACACGTTTAACACCACCGCAGCTGCCAAGACCTGAGTTATCTGCTTTGCAGCAGGATGACTGCTGTGATATTTCATCTTCCTCGCAAAGGACTGTTGGACAGTCAATTGCTTATTGGAAGTAGTACAAGTGGTCTTCCGACTTCCCCTCTGGGATGACGATCGACTCCCAGCAGCAACAACAGCAGCGCCAGCAGCAGTATATGTTACACTCAAGGATGCATCGGAGGAATCCCAGGCAGGAGAGGACTCGTCAGACTTGCCAGTGACATGGCCCGCAGGACTATTGGCTTTCCTGTCTAAGGAGGAAATTGACACTGAGGGAGTTGGTGGTGTGATTTGCAGGAGATTGGTTACAAGAGGAAGGGATTTAGTTGTCAGTGTACTGCTTCCGCTGTCACCCAAAGTTTTTGAACTTGTCAATGACTTCTAATGAACGCGCTCCAGGTGATGTATAAGGGAGGATGTTCCTAGGTGGTTAACGTCCTTACCCCTACTTATTACAGCTTGACAAAGGCAACACACGGCTTGACACCTGTTGTCCGCTTTTCTGTTAAAATAATTCCACACCGAAGAGGTGATTTTTTTTTGTAATTTGACCAGGCATGTCAATGGCCATATTCGTCCCACGGACAACAGGTGTCTCCCTGGGTGCCTGACTTAAACAAACCACCTCACCATCAGAATCCTCCTTGTCAATTTCCTCCTCAGCGCCAGCAACACCCATAGCCTCATCCTGGTGTACTTCAACAGTGACATCTTCAATTTGACTATCAGGAACTGGACTGTGGGTGCTCCTTCCAGCACTTGCAGTGGGCGTGCAAATGGTGGAAGGCGCCACCTCTTCCCGTCCAGTGTTGGGAAGGTCAGGCATCGCAACTGACACAATTGGACTCTCCTTGGGGATTTGTGATTTAGAAGAACGCACAGTTCTTTGCTGTGCTTTTGCCATCTTAACTCTTTTCAGTTTTCTAGCGGGAGGATGAGTGCTTCCATCCTCATGTGAAGCTGAACCACTAGCCATGAACATAGGCCAGGGCCTCAGCCGTTCCTTCCCACTCCGTGTCGTAAATGGCACATTGGCAAGTTTACGCTTCTCATCAGACGCTTTTAATTTAGATTTTTGGGTCATTTTACTGAACGTTAGTTTTTTGGATTTTACATGTTCTCTACTATGACATTGGGCATTTCATCGTCTTGGCCATGACTAGTGGCAGCAGCTTCAGCACGAGGTGGAAGTGGATCTTGATCTTTCCCTATTTTACCCTCCACATTTTTGTTCTCTATTTTTTAATGTGTGGAATTATATGTCAGTAATATATCAATAGAAATGGCCTACTGTACTGTACTATATATGTATACTGCTGGTCTCCAAAATGCTGCACTGTCCTACTATATACTGCTCACAATAATGCAGCACAGAGATAGTATACTTGACACAGAGCTGCAAGATACACAGCAATGGCCTACTGTACTGTACTATTTATGTATACTGCTGGTCACCAAAATGCTGCACTGTCCTACTATATATTGCTCACAATAATGCAGCACAGAGATAGTATACTTGACACAGAGCTGCAAGATACACAGCAATGGCCTACTGTACTGTACTACTATAATACTGGTGGTCCCCAGTCCCCACAATGCAGCACACTGAGCACAGATATTTGCAGCACACTGAGCACAGATATGGAGCGTTTTCAAGCAGAGAACGTAGATATTTTCAGCACACTGAGCACAGATATTTGCAGCACACTGAGAACAGATATTTGTAGCACACTGAGCACAGATTACGGAGCTTTTCAGGGAGAGAACGCAAGCCACGTCCTCTCCGTTCAATCTCCAATGCACGAGTGGAAAATGGCGGCGACGCGTGGCTCTTTATATAGAATACGAATCTCGCGAGAATCCGACAGCGGGATGATGACGTTTGGGCGCGTTCGGGTTAACCGAGCAAGGCGGGAAGATCCGAGGCTGCCTCGGAACCGTGTAAAATAGGTGAAGTTCGGATCTCGGTGAACCGAACCCGCTCATCTCTAGTTGAAATATAAAATGTTACCAATTTCCCTTCTAGATCTCTGAAGGATGGCATTGCAGATTGCTCTAGAGCTTAAAATATCTATTTTCATTACATTTCAATCTCCCAGAAGTTTATATTACAAATCTTAAGTGTCACAACTGAGGGCCTGAGCTGACGGGAGGCAGCCTCAGTTGTAGGGGCTGAGATGTAACGGAACCTGGGAGGTTGTATCAGACCCCTAGACATGTAAGTAACATGTAGAATAACTGCCCGAAGGCGTGACCACGACAACCAGGATAAAAGTCAATGATGTTTATTATGACAAACTCCGTAACACAGCAGCAGTAAAAGGAAACATAAAAGTCAACAGAGGATAAATACAATTCCTGGGTACTACAGGGTGGCAAGGGCCACAGGCACTGGTAGTGTGAGACAGTTCTTATAATCTTCTAGTTGGAAAGTCCTTACCAGGCCTGACTGTAGCAATGGAGAGAACCCAGGATCGTACCAGCTGATGTTCCAGGAAAGGCTGGGCTGCTGAAGGTAAAACGGCTGCTGTGGATTCTGGCTGGAACCAGACTGTTGTTGGTACGGAGTGGATACTGGCTGGAACCAGTTAAATAATAAACGAACTTGAGAGCGATGAAATAATAATGAAGTTTGGAGTTTGAGAGTGGTGAAATAATAATACCGGTGGAGAGTGGTAAACTGCAGAAAAGGACACCGGCCCTTTAAGAGAAGCTATACACTGCTGGAAGCTGGTCTGGAAGCAGGTGATTGTTGTAGCTGGAAACAGGTGAGTCCAGAATGGATCGGAGAGTCAGGCTACACCGCAGATGGAATGCTGGTGCGGGTCTCTATAGCAGAAGTCTGGAGACAGGAGCTGGAACCTGGAAGACAACCACAGGAGAGAGACAAACTGGAACTAGGTTAGACAACCAAAGCACTGACGACTTCCTTGCTCAGGCACAGCTTACTTATACCTGCAGCAAGGAAGGGGTTGGCTAGGCAATTATGCAAATCAACAATACAGACAGCAGATTGGTGGAAATGATCAGATGACAAAATCCAAGATGGCTGCGCCCATGCAGACACTTGGAGGGAAGTTTGGTTTGTAATCCATGTGAGAATTGAAACAGTAATGGCGACGCCGGCCACAGGAGACAGGAGACGCCAGACTGACAAGCGCACATTTAACCACGCGGGCACAGCGGAGGCCGCGGCTGATGAAATCACCACTCTGACATTCTGCATGTGGAAACTCAGGAACAGCGGGATCCGGTCCTGGAACGCTGAGCCAGCCTTAGGAGGCATCTGAAGGGTAAGTAATGGCGTCCAGATACCCGGATCGTGACAGCACCCCCCCCTTTAGGAGTGGCCCCAGGACACTTCTTAGGCTTTAAAGGAAACTTTGCGTGGAAATTTCGGACCAAGGCAGGAGCATGGACGTCTGAGGCATTGGTCCAAGAGCGTTCTTCAGGAACATAGCCCTTCCAGTCAATGAGGTATTGTAACTGACCGTAACGGAAACGTGAGTCCAAAATCTTGGCCACCTCGTACTCGACTCCCCGTTGAGTCTGAACTTTGGGAGCTGGAGGAAGTGCGGAATGAAACCGATTCAGGATCAGCGGTTTCAACAAAGAAACATGAAATGTCCTGGGTATTTTCAAGAAGGATGGTAACTGTAACCTGTAGGCAACAGGATTGATGACTTGTTCAATCTTGAAGGGTCCGATGTAGCGAGGTGCAAATTTCATGCTGGGAACTCTCAACCTCAAATTCTTCGTGGACAGCCACACACGATCACCCACCTTGAGAGCAGGAACCGCTCTACGCTTCCTATCGGCAAACTTCTTATACCTGAATGAGGCTTTAAGCAGGGCTGCGCGGACGTTCCTCCAGTTATTTGAAAACTGACGTAAGGTGACATCCACTGCTGGAACAGAAGTTGCGGGAAGCGGTTGGAATTCTGGGACTTTAGGGTGGAATCCATAATTAATGAAGAATGGTGTAGAAGAAGATGAGGAATGGTATTGATTGTTGTGGCTGAACTCGGCCCAAGGAAGAAGTTGAACCCAGTCATCTTGAGAGGAAGACACATATATATGGAGGAAGGCCTCCAAGTCCTGATTCACCCTCTCGGTTTGACCATTGGTCTGAGGATGGTAAGCCGTGGAAAACTTTAACTTGACTTGGAGGGCTTGACACAAACTTCGTCAAAATTTGGCTACAAATTGTACTCCACGATCCGAGATGATCTCTTCAGGAAGACCGTGAAGTCGGAAGATCTCTTGTATAAACACTTGAGCCAACTTGGAAGCTGACGGAAGACCGGTGAGAGGGATGAAATGTGCCATCTTGGTGAACCGGTCAACTACCACCCAGATGGTATTAAACTTGTTGCAGATAGGTAGATCGGAAACAAAGTCCATCGACAAATGGGTCCAAGGTCGACGGGGAACAGATAATGGAACCAGTTGCCCCGCAGGCGACTGGCGGGAGACTTTGTGTTGGGCACACTTTGGGCAGGAGGCAATAAATTCCATAACGTCCTTCTTCAGAGTTGGCCACCAGTAGGACCTAGAAATAAATTCAAGGGTTTTCTGAATGCCTGTATGTCCAGCAAAACGGGAAGCATGGGCCCAATGCATGAGCTTCTTCCTTAGAACTGGCTTAACAAAACTTTTCCCTGGTGGAGGCGTAGAGTCCATCCCTACCGTGGAGAATGCCAACGGATTAATAATAGGATGCTTGTCTGCAGACTCGGACTCATTTTCTTGCTCCCATGAGCGGGAAAGGGCATCGGCCTTACGATTCTGAGAACCCGGACAGAACTGGAGTTTAAAGTCAAACCTAGAGAAGAAAAGTGCCCATCTGGCCTGACGAGGATTCAGACATTGTGCGCCTTTGAGATATAAAAGATTTTTGTGGTCGGTAAGTATGGTGATTGAGTGGGAAGCTCCCTCCAACAGGTATCTCCACGCCTCCAGAGCGAGCTTGATGGCTAGCAACTCCTGATCGCCAATGGCATAGTTGCGCTCAGCTGGGGAGAACTTCCGGGAGAAGAAACTGCAAGGATGTAGATGTCCATCTTTGGCCCTCTGGGATAACACTGCTCCTACTCCAACGGAGGAGGCATCTACCTCTAAGATAAAAGGAGAGTCGGTGTCGGGCTGTTTCAGAACTGGTGCAGAGATGAACCGTTGCTTCAGAAGGTGAAAGGCTTGTGTAGCTTCCTCGGACCACTTGGACGGATTAGCACCTTTCTTGGTTAATGCAGTGATAGGCGCCACAATGGTGGAAAAGTCTCGTATAAATTTTCTATAATAATTGGCGAACCCTAAGAACCTCTGGACCCCTTTGAGGCTTAAGGGTATAGGCCAATTCTGGATTGCTTGGAGTTTCTCAGGATCCATCTCTAGTCCGGAACCGGACACAATGTAACCTAGAAACGGAATGGTTTTAACTTCAAACACACACTTCTCCAATTTACAATAGAGGTGATTGACACGGAGACGGGAAAGAACCTCTTTTACCCAGAAACGATGATCTTCGAGATTATTAGCAAAGATGAGGATGTCGTCTAGATAAACCACGACATGGAGGTACAAGATGTCCCTGAAAATCTCATTCACGAAGTGCTGGAAGACTGCTGGAGCGTTGCTCAATCCGAAGGGCATGACGAGGTACTCATAATGTCCGTCACGGGTGTTAAAGGCGGTCTTCCACTCGTCACCCTCACGGATTCGGATGAGATTGTAGGCACCCCTCAAGTCCAGCTTTGTGAAAATAGTTGCACCACTAACTCTATCAAAGAGCTCGGTAATCAGGGGTAAAGGGTATCGGTTCTTGACGGTAATGTCGTTCAGACCTCTGTAGTCGATGCACGGACGCAGACCACCGTCTTTCTTCTTAACGAAGAAGAAGCCTGCGCCGGCTGGAGAAGAAGATGGTCGGATGAAACCCTTCGCCAGGTTCTCTTTGATGTACTCTTCCATGGAGTGTGTCTCAGGCAGAGACAACGGATAAGTTCGGCCTCGCGGTGGAACCTTCCCTGGAATGAGGTCGATTGGGCAGTCCCATTCTCTATGAGGAGGAAGGATATCAGCAGAGGCTTTACTGAACACGTCCGTGAAGTCTTGATATGGAGGAGGCGGAACATCAGATGACCTGGGGAAGGAAGAACAAACAGGAAGAACTTTGGCTAAACAAGTCTCAGCACAGGAGGGACCCCATGCCAGTATTTGCGTAGTCATCCAGTCAATTGATGGGTTGTGGAGACGGAGCCATGGAAGGCCTAAAACCACTGGATGTGTGGCTCTTGGAATCACTAAAAAAGAAATATACTCAGAATGAAGAACTCCCACTCTCAGACGAACTGGAAGAGTCCTTAAGGAAATGACTGCGTCAAAAATCTTGCTGCCATCCACGGCAGTCAAAGAGATGGACGAGGACAGTCTCTCGGTGGGTAGGGACCACCGTTTAACATAAGCTTCGGTTATGAAATTCCCAGCTGCTCCGGAATCAAGGAGGGCAATGACGTTCCTGTAACGTTGAGCAATTTGGAGCGACACTGGGAGGTTACAGTCATGAGGAGATGGAGAGGAGATCATTACTCCTAGCCGGCCCTCTCCTTGGCGAGCTAGGATCTGGAGTTTCCCGGACGTTTGGGACAGGCATTGATAGTGTGTGACGGAGCTGCACAGTAGAGACAGAGAGACTCAGAGAGACGTCTTCGGCGCTCAGCGGGAGATAGACGGGAACGACTAATTTGCATAGGCTCATCCTTGGATGGAGATGGTTGACGAGGAGGAGGAGCAGAAGATTTAGGAGTAGATGATCTTCCTCGCTCGGTTGCTCTCTCTCTGAAACGTAGATCAACCTTCGTGCAAAGAGAAATTAGCTCATCCAACTTAGAGGGCAAGTCTCTGGTAGCTAACTCATCCTTGATGCGTTCTGATAAGCCATGCCAGAATGCAGCATACAGGGCCTCGTCGTTCCATGCCAGTTCGGATGCCAGGATTTTAAACTGTATAAGATACTGTCCCACAGTACGTGTTCCCTGGCGTAAACGGAGAATCTCAGATGAAGCAGATGTTATCCGGCCTGGCTCGTCGAAGATGCGCCTGAATGTAGCTACAAAGTCAGTATAGGAGGATAGCAGGGGATCAGACTTCTCCCATAAAGGTGATGCCCAGTCAAGGGCTGAGCCACTGAGAAGGGAGATGATATAGGCAATTTTGGTACGGTCACTGAAGAAATTGCCAGGTAGAAGCTCAAAGTGGATTTCACATTGATTGAGAAATCCCCTGCAGAACCTTGGAGATCCATCAAATTTTGCTGGCGTTGGAAGATGAAGATGTGGACTGGAAATGGGTAAGGAGGGTGGGGTTACAGCTGGTGTCACTGTAGTGGACGCACCGGACGTGCCAGGTCCACGGAGGGTCGTTTGAATCCCATCCAGCCGTGTAGAGAGATCCTGGAGACAGCGGATGATGTGGCCCTGTGCAGCCTCCTGATGTTCAAGTCGGGCTGCCAGTTCTTGCATCGGCCTGGCCGCTTGATCCTGGTCTCCGGCTGGATTCATTAGGTCAGTGCTTACTGTCACAACTGAGGGCCTGAGCTGACGGGAGGCAGCCTCAGTTGTAGGGGCTGAGATGTAACGGAACCTGGGAGGTTGTATCAGACCCCTAGACATGTAAGTAACATGTAGAATAACTGCCCGAAGGCGTGACCACGACAACCAGGATAAAAGTCAATGATGTTTATTATGACAAACTCCGTAACACAGCAGCAGTAAAAGGAAACATAAAAGTCAACAGAGGATAAATACAATTCCTGGGTACTACAGGGTGGCAAGGGCCACAGGCACTGGTAGTGTGAGACAGTTCTTATAATCTTCTAGTTGGAAAGTCCTTACCAGGCCTGACTGTAGCAATGGAGAGAACCCAGGATCGTACCAGCTGATGTTCCAGGAAAGGCTGGGCTGCTGAAGGTAAAACGGCTGCTGTGGATTCTGGCTGGAACCAGACTGTTGTTGGTACGGAGTGGATACTGGCTGGAACCAGTTAAATAATAAACGAACTTGAGAGCGATGAAATAATAATGAAGTTTGGAGTTTGAGAGCGGTGAAATAATAATACCGGTGGAGAGTGGTAAACTGCAGAAAAGGACACCGGCCCTTTAAGAGAAGCTATACACTGCTGGAAGCTGGTCTGGAAGCAGGTGATTGTTGTAGCTGGAAACAGGTGAGTCCAGAATGGATCGGAGAGTCAGGCTACACCGCAGATGGAATGCTGGTGCGGGTCTCTATAGCAGAAGTCTGGAGACAGGAGCTGGAACCTGGAAGACAACCACAGGAGAGAGACAAACTGGAACTAGGTTAGACAACCAAAGCACTGACGACTTCCTTGCTCAGGCACAGCTTACTTATACCTGCAGCAAGGAAGGAGTTGGCTAGGCAATTATGCAAATCAACAATACAGACAGCAGATTGGTGGAAATGATCAGATGACAAAATCCAAGATGGCTGCGCCCATGCAGACACTTGGAGGGAAGTTTGGTTTGTAATCCATGTGAGAATTGAAACAGTAATGGCGACGCCGGCCACAGGAGACAGGAGACGCCAGACTGACAAGCGCACATTTAACCACGCGGGCACAGCGGAGGCCGCGGCTGATGAAATCACCACTCTGACATTCTGCATGTGGAAACTCAGGAACAGCGGGATCCGGTCCTGGAACGCTGAGCCAGCCTTAGGAGGCATCTGAAGGGTAAGTAATGGCGTCCAGATACCCGGATCGTGACATTAAGTGTATGATTGCAAATGCAAGAAGCCTAATAAGTAAAATGGGGGAATTAGAAACGATTGCAGTTAATGATGAATATGGTATCATAGGCATTACAGAGACATGGCGGTGTATTCAATAGCTGTCGGAAGCTGCCGTCTTGTCGGAAAGACGGCAGCTTCCGACAGATTTTGGTCGGAAGGGGTTCCGACCTATTCAGTATGGGTTGTTTTTTTCCGACAAGTCGGGAATTCACGTGGATAGATGGAATAGCCGCCGATCCGCATGCTTCTGTCGGTAACGGGGCCAAATCCGACAGGTTTTGGCCCCGTTTCCGACAATCTCAATCCCACTTTTAAAAAAGTTGGATTGACACTGTCATGACCGGGCCAAACATGTTGGGTTTAGCCCGTTCTGCAAAGTTCTGCAAAGTTGCCTCTCCTGCGCCAGTGTAATTCTGACAGGGCACTGCTAATGCCGGGAGCTGGCCTGTGCACATGTCCTGTGGAGAGCGCTGACCGGCACCACTACATGGCACCTCGTCACACACACACTGTGTCCCTGTCACACCACACATTGCCCCCATCAGCACCTGTCACAGGGGACACCCGGCCCCGGGCACACGCTGCCACTCAGGAGAGGACAAAGCGCAGCAGGTGCCCGAAGTGAAAGGAAAATCGGAGTGTATGCCCCCTTGTGTGCGGCTGCAGTGTGGTCACCCCTGGCGAGATCCCATGCCTTGGTCTGTGTGAGACCTGAGAGTGGGTATGCGCTGTCTGCTGCACCACCGCCTGGGGTATCATGTGCCTACTTAGTGCACCCCACACTGATGTGCCGGCTACGGGAATATAGCTGCCGGTGTCCCGGAGCAGGTCACCGGCTTTTGGCGTGTGTATATATATATCATATACGGTGCATGTAAAGAGTGTGGGCCGCCGTTTAGCGGTTGTCAGGGTTGCCTGTCACCTGCCCCTTGCAGTACGCCTGTCACTCACACCCCGCACCTGCCATATGCCACCCAGCACAGTGCCCGCAGCAGCAGCAGCAGGGGGCATGGCAGCGAGTACCCTCCGCCCAACAGCATTTTCCACACTGGGACATAGTATGGTGACTCCGCTACCTGACACTGCATCCTGCATCCCCAGGCAGCAGGGTCCTCTCCCCCCCCCCCATCCCGACATCACCAGTGGAGGAGCGGCAGCCAGCGCAGGCACACTGCAGGGTTATTACCTGTTTTTCAGTCTCCTGGTCCCGCTTGCTGGAGCCGGGTGGATGCTGCTGTGAGGTCTGCCGGCGGTGCCCCATCCTCATGACATGCTGCTGTATCTGCTGGGTCCTGCTCTCCTTGCTGCTCTCCCCGCCTCCTGCTCTCATAATATGATCACATTCGATATCAGCTTCCAAAAACAACACTATAAGGGTCTAACTAAGACTTTTAACTTTAGAAAAGCTGATTTCAATTTGCTGAAACAAGCAATGAAGAACATCAGTTGGGAAACTGTATTTCATGGTAAGAATACGGCTGAAATGTGGGATGTTTTTACAATTGTGCTCAATAAGTACACTCATTTGTTCATTCCCAAGATCAACAAAAGCAGGAGTAGTAAATTCAAACCGATGTGGCTTAAGAAGAAGGTTAAGGAACATATGGATAAAAACAGGCAAGCTTTCAAGGCATTTAAGTCTGACAGGAAGGTGGAATCATTCCAGTACTACAAGGAATGTAACAAAAAATGCAAAAAAGAAATCAGAGCAGCTAAAATAGAAAACGAAAAACAATTCACCAAGGAGAGTTAAACAAACCCTAAAAAGTTCTTAAAGTATATAAACGGTAAATGGTTAAAAAAGGACCATTAAAGGGCAAATTGGATGTCTTGATTAATGATGATGGGGAAAAAGCAGATTTATTGAATAAATTATTTTCATCAGTATTTACTAGAGAGGACCGGTTGCCGAAGAGTAGTGCACAACATAAGCTATGATAGCGACCTGTTGCGAAGTACTTGGTTAAATTAGGCAGTACTCCGGGGGAGACTAAGTAAAATTAAGATAAATAAATCTCCTGGGCCAGATGGACGTCACCCCAGGGTTCTTATGGAACTTAACTCTGAGCTATCAAGGCCCCTATATTTGATTTTCAGTGAATCAATTACATCAGGAATGATACTGAAGGACTGGCGTATAGCAGAGGTAGTCCCAATATTTAAATAGGGAATTAAAAGTCATCCCGGTAACTATAGACCGGTAAGTTTGACATCTATAGTGGGGAAAATACTGGAAGGTATAATAAGGGATAGCATACTAGAGTACTTGGTAATAGGAATCAGCATGGTTTTGTGAAGGACAGGTTATGTCAAACTAATACAACAGAAGATGTTGTTATTTAACCCCTGTCATGTCAAACTAACTTAATAAGCTTCTACGAGAAAGTGAGCGATAATATTGATCAGGGTAAAGCAGTGTATGTGGTCTTTTTGGACTTTGCTAAGGCCTTTGACAAAGTCCCACATAAGGGCCTAATTTTCAAATTAAGAGCTTTCGGTAGGAAACAGTATTTGTACTTGGGTGAGTAATTGGCTGTACAACAGCGAGTGGTGATTAATGGGATGTTCTCTGAATGGGGCTCGGTGCTTAGTGGAATTCCGCAGGATTCAGTAATCGCGCCATTACTGCTTAACATATTCATTTATGACCTAGGAGTGGGCCTGGAAAGCACAGTGTCAATTTACTAAACTGTGTAGAGTAATTAATTCAGACAAGGATGTTGAGTCTCTACGGGATGACTTATCTAGACTGGACAGACAAATGGAGAATGAGGTTCAATATAGAAAAATTTAAAGTAATGCATTTTGGGACTAAGAACAATTGAGCAGCCATTAAATTAAATGGGGAAAATGTAGGGATAACGGTAGTTGAAAAAGATTTGGGTGTGCTCAACGATAATAGACTTAGTAGCAGTACGCAATGTCAGAATGCAGCAACAAAAGCAAATAAGGTGCTAGCATGCATAACATGGGGAATGGAGATAAGGGATGAGAGTGTAATCCTGCCACTGTATAAATCATTGGTACAGCCACACCTGGAATATTGTGTACAGTTCTGGGTACCTCACTATAATAAGGATATCTTGGAACTCGAAAGGGTTTAGAGGCGAGCAACCAAACTGGTTAAGGGGTTAGAGTCACTGAATTATAAGAAAAAACTTACAAGATTAGATATGTTTACACTGGAAAAGAGGGCGACTGTGAGGGGACATTATTCATATTTCTAAATACATAAAGGGACAATACAAGGATTTATCAGATGATCTGTTTATCAAAAAAACGCTACACAGAATACGTGGACACCCCCTGAGATTAGAAGAGAAAAATTTCATACACAACGGAGGAAAGGGTTCTTTACAGTAAGAGCAGTAAGGATTTGGAATTCTCTGCCAGAGAAGGTAGTAATGGTGGACTCAGTCAATAAGTTTAAAAATGGATTAGATAAATTCCTAAATGAAAGAAATATCCAAGAATACATCATTTAAATTAAATTAAATTTTAAAATACATGTTGAACTCAATGGACTTTTTGCCTTTTTTCAACCTCATCAACTCTGTTACTATGGTACTATGCATATGACAAATTTGTACTGGAAAATGACTGGATTCACAGTAAAATATAATGCTGAAAGCAGGGCCGGTTGTAGACCTTGTGGCGCACAAGGCGAATGTTTCCTTTGGCGCTCCCCCCCCCCCCCAAGCCAAAACAGGAACAGTGTGCGCAGCAAAAATATAGGGGCATGGCTTCATGGAGAAGGGGCGTTGCCACAGAATAGTACCAATTCACATTACACAGCACAGTAGTGTCCGTCAGTCACATTAGATCACATAGTAGTACCACTTATACACGCCAGGTAGAGCCCCTTATACATATTTTGCTAAGTAGAGCCCCTTTTATGCATGTTATGCCAAGTAGAGCCTCTTTTATACATGTTGCTCCAGGCAGAGACCCTTACACTTGTTACGTCAGGTAGAGCCCCTTTCACAGGATGTGCCAGGTAGAGCCCCACACGCGAGTTGTGCCAAGTAGACCACTTATACACATTGTGCCAAGTACAGTCCCTTATACACTTTGCGCTAGGTAGAGCCCCTTAAACACGTTACGCCAGATAGAGCCCCTTATACACATTGCGCTAGGTACCCCCTTATACACATTGACCAAGTAGAGACCCTCTATAGTGAGAGAGAGAGAGAGAGAGAGTGTGTGTGTTTGTATGTGTGTGTGTGTTTGTGTGCCACTGCCTGTATCCCTGTCACTCACAATCCATCAACGGCAGTAGGTACCCTGGCTCCCGCCTCTGTTACCTCACTTCCACCCAGCTTCACATGAGCAATGCACACCTAAAACCACCACTGACAACAGTTATTGGGGAGAGGGTAACATGGAAACATACAGTGCTGGCAGGAGGGGTAGGGAGACATATACACTGATGACACCGACATCCCAAACTCAGCATGTCAACTGCCAACAGGCTATGCCCCTGTGCACCCCACTAGCAGTGAGGGCAATTTGGTGACATACAACATACTGCCCCCAGCCTGCCCTGCTAAGTACCAGGGAGCCCACACGCACCCAGCTCTCCCCTCAATTTCCACTGCTACCAGACACCATCACTCACTGACCACTTAGCTTCTCCTCCTCTGCTGCCTCATGTGTTGGAACAGTACCATGATCACCCAGAAGAGGAGCTAAGGTTCAGGGTGTGTGTGAGCTCAAAGGAAGGTGTCACTCTTTGAATCTAGCGCCGACTGCACATCAATCACCAATCGCGGCATGCTAGCCAATGAGAAGCTGCCCTGGGATCTTTTGTGGGCAGAAGTGGGCAGCGGGTGGGCGCAGATAGAGCCTGGGGGGTGTCTGCAGCCACACTCTTAGGCTGCAACACCCTGGGCAGCTGACCTGGTAGCCCACCCTTAGAACTGCCAGTGGATGAAAGTAGCACCACTTGTCAGTACTTCAGAATTAAGGAGCAAGCCAATTAGGTGATTTCAGACCAGTAGTAATAGCATGCACCGTAATTCTGAAGTATTGATAAGTAGTGATACCTTCCTCATTGGGAAATGGAAGACTGATCAGATGATCGAAAACATAATACACTACATAGTTAGCATACCACTGTGCTAACCAACAGAAATCATGGGGTCTGGTATACTTATTTATTAAGGACCCCTACATCCCCGGGCCCCTGGCAGGTACAGACCAGTTGATTGAGAGTGTGCCTTATCTATATGTTGTGTGTCTACAATGGGGAACCTCTGAAGAAATTGTTCCTCTCTGGGCAGATGGTGACTTCAGTCAGTAATAGGTATTCACTATACACGTAGGAGATCACATGGTCCAGGAGTGCCTGTTTGCAAAGGAATATAACCAATGTCATCATCATACAGAATAGCAGAGGTTTAACAAGATAATACATCTAGCTCCTTTCTGGTGCTAAGTGTGCTCCATAGGCTGTGCCGCATCTGCAAATAAGAAATATGGGCCCCCCGACATTTTTTATCCCATATCCACCTCTCCTTAAAATATTAGTTTGAAAAATTTATAAAACCTAGTTTAGAACAAAAAATGTTGTGCAGGTGATTATGAGC
Source organism: Pseudophryne corroboree (assembly GCF_028390025.1). Lineage (NCBI taxonomy): Eukaryota > Metazoa > Chordata > Amphibia > Anura > Myobatrachidae > Pseudophryne > Pseudophryne corroboree. Next base: position 546,095,491 of record NC_086445.1, read on the forward strand.
GGATCGGGGTAAGGATGCCGTCTCCTGGGGAAGATGGATGCACTTTCTTACAGCAGCCCAATTAGTGACGCACCAGTCTAGGCTGTTTGGTGCAAATAACCTCAGCTATTTTTATTTGCAACAAAAGCAAAACAAAACATAAAGATAAATCCTAGCCCATCTGGGCACTACTTATACACAAGGTTGTCCTATCTATGTGTGAGAAGGACCTACCGTCCAGCGCACCAAACATCACTTCAACGCAGCACTCACTTCAGGCAGTCATGGTGTCTCTCTCTGTAAGCCAGCATCTTGCTCTCCGGGCAATGAGCAACTTCCTGTCTAGACTGACAGGCTTTTATTACACCCATGCAGGTGTTAGCACTGGTTATCCTCCTCTTTTAAAGCCTGCTTTGCAGAAGCAGACCTTTTACTGGGGGTTTAAACTCCTAAGACAGAAATCTTGGACATATACTGTATACCTGCCCTCAAACGGAATACATACACTTGACCAGCGGTCAGGATATCGGTGGTCAGAAGACTGACAGCAGCATCGGGAATCCGGCACCGATCTTCTGGCTGCGTGTCAGGATTCCAGCGCCAAGATTGCAACTGCCGGCATCCCGACCATGGGCATCCTGAAAGCATCCTCCTGAAACACAGTTCCACTGCTTTTATTATATATCCCCCCTCCCCCGTCCTGTTTTGAACTGTGGGAAGGACCACGTAAAATCCCTACACAGAAGATACATCTGCATTAGCTGTTTGTGTACCAGGTCATGTTCATCTGGAAATTGTAAGTTTTGTAATGCCAAGAACCATCTTGTTTTTCTTCCACTGATATCTTTATTTTCAGACATTCATTTTAATGGAGCATGGTCAGTAATTAATCTGAACTTTCTACCCAACAGATGGTACCTGAGAGTTTCTAATGCCCACTTAATCGCCAATGTTTCTTTTTCAATAGTGGCATAGTTTCATGTACCTTCAGTTTTCTACTCAAATAAATCAGAGGATGCTCTTCCCAATGTTTATTCTGAGACAGGACAGCACCTATACCTACATCTGATGCATGTGTGCACTACAAATTCACTTTTAGAGTCAGGTGTCATCAACACTGATTGGGTGCACAATGCCTGAAAAGCTTGTACTGCATCCATATTCCACTTAATCATAACTGACTGTTTATGCTTAGTAAGGTCAGTTAAAGGGACAGCAATGGTGGCAAAATTAGGTATAAATCTTCTGTAATACACAGTTATTCCCAAGAAGGCTCTCATCTGCTTCTTATTCAAAGGTCAGGGCCACTTCTGTATGCCTCAATTTTATTGACTTGAGGTTTTATCAAACTACAACCTATGGTATACCCTAGATACTTCACTTCCATCCCCAAACAACACTTTTTTTGGTTTAATTGTTAAACCTGCTTCTCTGATGGAGTCCAACACTGCTTGAACCCTGTGCAAGCGAGACTAGCAATCAGGACTCTACATGATTACATCATCAAGATAAGCAGCAGCATATTGTCTATATGGCCTTAGAATTCTATCTTTCTTCCTTTGAAAGGTGGCAGGTGCCCCATGTAACCCAAATGGCAACATCTTATATTGGAGCAGCCCTCTGTCGCAGAAAAAGCTGTCTTTTCTTTTCCCCTTGGTCAATGCCATTTGCCAGTACTCCTTGGTTAAGTCTAAAGTGGTCAAGTATTGTGCTGTTCCCAGCCTTTCAACAAGCTCATCCACCCAAGGCATTGGGTAGACATCAAACTTAGACACACTATTCAATTTACGGAAATCTTTGCAGAAGCGCAGGCTCCCATCAGGTTTTGGAATAAGCACTTGACCACTTACTATGCGACTCTTCCATTATATCTAGTTCCAGTATATTTTTTTATTTCTTTAGACACCGCCTCCCATCGAACTTTGGTATTCTACAATATATGGCAGTGATAAGGTCATGGTTAATGAGTGACGTTTTACCTGGTACCTCTATTTCTTCCAAGTAATTCTTTAGCCTCTTGCTGTTGACTATTTGAGAGGGTTTTGGCTAATGGAGGGATCATGGTTGCTGACAGAGCCATTCTGTCCTTCCAAGGCTTTATAAGATTTACATGGTATATCTGTTTGGGTTTTTCCCAGGCTGGTATACTTTATAAATAACCTCATCCACTTTCTACTATTTCAAAGGGTTTATGACTTTTTGCCAAAATATACTTTTTACTGTGAAAATCAGTATAAGCACTCTGTCCCCAGGACCGAAGGTGCATACTTGAGCATTATGATTGTACACCTTTTGTTGTGCATGTTGTGCCTGATCCAAGTCTCACTATTGGCACCACTGCAGTTATTCTCTCCTGTACCTGAGATACATGTTCAATAACCACTTTATAAGCGCTGGGTTGCCCCTCCCATGTCTCTTTTATGATATCCAGCAATCCCCTTGGGTGTCTCCCATATAGTAAGTTGAAAGCAGAGAACCCTGTGGAGGATTGTGGAGCTTCTCTAATGGCCAGTAACAGGGTAATAGATAGTCCCAATGTTTTCCATCCTTATTTAACAATTTTTTTTGACATATACTTTAGAGTTTCATTAAATCTTTACAACAAACCATCAGTGTGAGGATGATACACACGTCTTTAGCTGAGTAACCTTAAACTATCAGCACAATTCTTTCATGATTTTGGACATAAACGGGATACCCTGATCCATATCTCTGCCCAGAAAAATCTAAGATTATCTCAACAGTTTTTTTGTTCCATAGTTGTCCAACAATTAATTGACTGTTATATGAGCCAGGTCTAACACAGCTCTCCTATATATCATAGGGACTATCAATTGTTCCACAATATCTGACCCCCTTTTGGAAAGTTGGTACAATAAATCATGATGTAGTGCCATGTGGGGGTAGACCAGCCTACTATCCAGCGCCACTGGCTTTCCATCAATAACTTTTACATTCTCTCTAGCCCTCATCAGAGTAGAGTCTTTTACCTGCACTGAGGAAAAGATCTCCTTACTCACTTCAAGGTTAGGCATAAAATCAAGTAGTTCAACATTTCCTACTTGCTGTTCTCATTATTCTAATACTCCCCAACCATGCTTGCAAAAAAGGAACACTTCAATCTCTGGACATACTCCCACTGTCATTGTACCAGTAACATTATCAAATGGGTCTGGAGTATACCTCCAAAATAAAACTTTTTTTTCCCCTTTAATATAAAATGGCGAAAGCAGAACCGAACACCCAAAGTATGTGCATAATAATCATTAAAGTAAATTCTATTGATTTAACAACTGTTCTACATGGGTTGGGTATGTGTGACCGGTGGTCGGGATCCCGGCTGTTAGATGACCCGGGAGTGGGGGCGAGCACAACGAAGTCCCTTGCGGGCTCGGTGGCTCACTGCACTCACCACAGGTGTCGGCTCGGAACTCCATCTTGTGTGAAGCAGTCATTTGCCTTTTGGATTTGTGGGGGATTTATCAAATCTTGGAGAGAGTTAAACACTAGTTTGCAGGTATCTATGACCTGCAAACTCTCTTTGTTCTAGGGAATAGGATTGCCACCTAGCAACAGCTGGTGGGTTAGGTGCAAGCCTCCCTGACGAATCGCTGGAAAGGTATAGTGAAAGAAAACTTTCACTTACCTTTCCACAGCCTGGGAAGAGCGGGGACAGAGCCGCGGGTAGCGGACACTCCCGGACCCGTCTGCGCGCATCGCGCGCGTCACGGGAGCGCGCGTGCTCAGCCGGGCACGCGCGCGCACGCTGGGCACGTGCGCACGCACCTTATAAATCGCTAGGCCCCGCCCCCAGATTTAGATTTTACGGAAGCTAACAGATGGCAATCCCAACTAGAACAAGAGAGTACATTTTTTAAGGGGTAAGATCACCCTAGCTCCTGTAACCTAGTAACAAAGGACACGGGAGACCATATATATGCAGAAACGAAATGTGTTTACTAGAAACCCTTCAACAGTAATACAGGTTATAAGAAAAAACAACTGGCGATGGCCAAGAAGGAACTGTTATGCTGTTGTGAAATTAGCATATAAGCAAAACTCCTGCAACTTGCAGAGCTTATCAAAGATATTTGTAAGGCTATTTCTGATCATTAGGTTGCTGCATCTGCGGCTGCTTCTTCGGACCTTTTGGAGCGCCTGAAATTCAAAGAGATAAACAGGCATAATTAATGACTGTTGTTAGAGATTACAACCAACAGACCTAGCAAGGTATAGGGTGGGTAGCGTGGGAGCTGTTGCTAGGGCAATCCTATTCCCTAGAACAAAGAGAGTTTGCAGGTCATAGATTCCTGCAAACTAGTGTTTGTTCGTCGGGAGGCTTGCCACCTAGCAACAGCTGGTGGGTAGACTACCACATACCTGGTGGTTGCTCTAAGGAATTCTATCCTTTGAGTATCAGAAGGCCTCCAATAATGTTTCACGAAGGTACGAGTGGACGACCAACGTGCGGCCTGCATTATGGATTGTAAGGTTAAGCCTCTAGCCGCTGCCGATGTGACGGCGGCTCCACGGATGCAGTGTCCCTTGAAAATGGAGGTATCTATTCCTGAGCTTTGCATGGCGGAAACTATCCATCCCCTGATTGTAGAGGGTCTGGCCAGATGAAAGGGCTTTCGGCATGTGATAAAAAGGTTAGAAATGTTATCTCTCCATGGAGCTGTTGTTGTGAGATAAGCGGATAAGCACTCAACTATGCAAAGATCCGTGTCTGACTGGTCACTGACTAGGTCAAACTCAACCAAAGGGTTTTGAATGGAACTGGTATTTGTGTGACCTTTAAGGATGATATGGAACCCCATTGGAGTAGTTGTCATCCAGGTTTCGGATGTGTCTATTAAGGAAAGTTCGGCTCCTCTGGCTGCGAAAGCTAGTGCTAGTAGAGAAGCCAGTTTTCTTGAAAGATTGGAGATGTCGGAATCTGAAGGTATTGTGGCTAAATAATTTAAGAAAGGATTAATGTCCCACGTGGAAGAGTATCGTGGACATGGAGGCCTAGACAAGAAGATACCTTTGAGTAATCTAAGGTACATCTTGTTTTCCGTAAGTCCTGGAATGAGGAGAGCTAGGGCTGAGCCATACGACCGTATGGTGGCGGATGCCAGGCCTAACTCAAACTTAACGGCTAGGAAGTCTATCGCTAAGTTAGGTTCAGAAAGAGAAGCCGAAGGAAGATTTTGAGAAGCTTGCCAAGACATAAACTCATTTATGATGGACTGGTACCTAGATTTTGTTCTGGGTCTAAGGGAAGCATTTATCAAGGTTACTGAGGCCGTCGAGAGGTTAGTGGTGGTCAGCAACCGAGTAATGTCGCTATCCACATGCAATGTGGAAGTTCCTGAAGGAGGTCGGGGGTCCCTTGGAAACAATCCTTGGACATGCCTAGGGGAAGCTTGGGTCCCTTGCGAGGAGGGTTGATCAAGGGGAACCAAACTCGGGAAGGCCAAACGGGGTAAACCAAGACGAGTTGAGGTACTCTGTCTGTCTTGATCTTGTGAAGTACTTTCAGTAGCATAGCTGGGGGAGGGAAAGCATATGGGAGAACTAGATCTGTCCACGGAAAGGACATTGCATCCGAGTGGAGAGCCCCTTGAGTCCAGATTTTGTACACGAGGTTGGGACCTGTGTGTTCGATGGAGTTGCAAACAGGTCTACTTGTGGTTGACCAAAGGTTCTCACGATATTGGTGAAAATTTCCGGTCTCAGAGTCGTCCGATCCAGTGTTAATTTCTTCCTGGATAAGGAGTCGGCTAACTCGTTTAGCTCTCCTGGGACGTATGTTGCAGAGAGGAGTATGGACCTTTCCACCGCCCAGTTCCAGATGTCTATAGCTTCCTGACAGAGAGTAAAGGATCGAGTACCCCCCATTCTGTTGAGGTAGGACACTGCAGTCCTGTTGTCTAGACATGGGAGAGCTGAGTTGTTCTGGAAGGTTGGGGGAACTAGAGAGGAAAGTGCTAACTTCGCTGCCCTCAATTCTAATAGATTGATGTGCGCTGTCGATTCTTGAGTGGACCATCTTCCCCTTACCGCTCGGTCTCTTGTAAATGCTCCCCAACCCAAGGGGGACGCATCTGATGTGATGACAATGTCTGGAGGAGGGGGTAGGAGAGGTCTGGGAGATGGCAGCCGAAGGTCCCTGCAACTGCGAATCTCTTTGAGAATTAAGGGTGTCAAGAGGATTTTGTCTGACCAAGTCCATCCACGACGAAGGAGAGCTGAAAGAAGAATCTGAGAGTGTCTGCAGACAAGGGGAGCGTGGAGAAATCCAGGATCTAAAGACCTCATTTTCCCTATGACTCTGGCCAAGTCCCTCAGCGAGAAACGGTGTTTCAGGGTTCGAGTTACGAAGTCTTGAATTTCTCTCCACTTGTCTGGGAGAACTGCTATCGAGAAAGAAGGGGTATCTAGTAAGAAACCCAGAAAAACAATTGACTGGGTGGGTGTTAATATGGACTTGTCGTAATTTATAGTAAACCCTAGGTTCTGGAGGAGAGAAAGAATTAGTTCTTTGTGAAGCAGAAGGGTTTTCTGGTCTGCGTGGACTACTAACAAGTTGTCCAGGTAGATAATACAACGTATCGCTTTCTGGCGAAGGTGAGAGATCACTGCTTTCATAAGATGAGTGAATGTGTAGGGAGCGTTGGAAAGGCCGAAGACCATGACGGTCCACTGATAGAGAACGTCTTTTTATAGGAACCTTAGAAGTCTTCTGTGGTTTGGGTGCATTTGAATTGTGTGAAAGGCCTCCTTGAGGTCTATTTTGATACAGAAATCGTTCTTTGTTAGTAGGAAAGGTATGTCGGCTAAGCCCTCCATACGAAAAGAGCGAGGTTTTATGTGTCGGTTGAGAGATTTGACATTTAAGACTGGTCTGTATGAACCGTCCTGTTTTCTGACGGGAAAAAGGTGACTGACCCAGCCTCTTGTGGAAGTGTCTGCCAACTCTATCTTGCCTAGCTGTAGGGCCAGGGATAGGACTCCATCTAATAACGGACTGGCGCTAAAGGCTAACTGGGCGAAATTGTATACTTGAGAGCGCTCGCTCAGAACCCAGTGGGCTGAATATATTTTAGAAGGTGGCATTCTACTTGCTAAGGCTACACTGGCCATCTGCAAGTCACTATATTCGCCTCTGCGAGAGGATGCGCTAGTCCTGGTTACTTCCTCTGACTCCCAATCTACTGGAGGGTAACCAGTATCCCTAAATGCGTGGGAAAGGTGGGTTGTATGACTATGACTAGTCCCCTTATGAGCGCGGTCCTGCGCAGGTTTCCGATCAGTGACAGGGAATGTATGTCGGCTGTGGGCAGGAGAGGGGGGTCTGCTATGGCCCTTAGAGGTATTCAAACACTGGCAATACCTGGGAAAGAGATGTTTTTACCTGAACAGGCATCTCTAGAAGAAACATGGTCAGTGTGTTTCTTTTTACTTGTGCACTTTCTCAATACTCTGTGAGAATATGCAGGAGGAGAAGGAGTCTCAGCATTCTGACTGACTTCTCCTTCCTCAGAGCTGTCCCTGTTGTCATCCGACCTGACAGGGTTGATAATTTTTCTTCTTTTAGATATAATATCCTCATCTGTGGAGGTTGTGTCGGCAGCTTTGTCTAGGCTTTTCCTAGAAGGCTGCTTGCCTCTTTTGCTGCGCTGTGGGGGCACAATCAGCGTGTCTGTGGCTGATATAGACACTGTGTCCTCCATCGTCAGCGCTGAGGTAAAATCTAAATCTGGGGGCGGGGCCAAGCACCTTATAAGGTGCGCGCGCACGTGCCCGGCGGTGCGCACGCGCTCCCGTGACGCGTGCGGTGCGCGCAAAAGGGTCCGGGAGCGGCCGCTACCCGCGGCTCTGTCCCCGCTCTCCCCAGGCTGTGGAAAGGTAAGTGAAAGTTTTCTTTCACTATACCTTTCCAGCGATTTGTCAGGGAGGCTTGCACCTAACCCACCAGCTGTTGCTAGGTGGCAAGCCTCCCGACAAACAAAGTTCTAACTAATCAGCTTCCACCATGTTACAGGCTGTGTTTGAAAAATAACAGCAGCTGATTGGTTGGTGCTTTATTTCTCTCCAAGCTTTCATATATCACCTACTTAGTTTTAATTATAAAATTCAGAATAAAACTGCTGAGATTGTAATCT